>NW_028227258.1:75937500-76537500 GCF_978045245.1 Mus caroli | reverse complement strand
AGCCTCGAGGAGGCGACCCAAGTGTGGCAGCCAACAGAAGGAAAGCACGTCTAGTCAGGTGGGTTGAGAGTTTAGAGATAATCGTGCAGGGGACTTTAGGAAGCTATCTGAGTCCTGCCCAGGGAGCAGGTATGAGGCTGCAACAGGCTATAAAAACTCAGGCCAGTGCACTATGAAACTGTACTCCCCTACTATAGCAGCGTGGCCGTAGGAAGCACCAGGAGCCATGTGTGTCTGTGGACGGCTTCCATTTTAACTCAGTAACGATGGGACTGAAATTAGAAGCACGTCCCAGGTCCACAGAGAGTATATGTACCAGCAGCAATTTCCTGGTCCAAGACAAATTCAATCTGGAAAATATGGAGGAAAGGGAAAGAAGATGGTTCACTCCAGTACAGGAGAGATCTTAGACAAGGAAGTCACCAGAGAAGGGGGAACAGGAGGCTTTACACAGAGAATTCTTGGGTTTCCTCAGAGGCTGCAATCATCTGACCGAGAAATGTGCCCTTGGGCTTGTGGCCTTCCTTTCTCTTTGCTCTGACACCCTTCCTCTGCAGCATTTGCAGGGCAAGCCAAGCCAAGCCTGCTATTTATAGAGCGAGAGCAATTTTACCACAGGGTGTGGGGTTTAATTTAAAAAGACGTCAAGGAGCGAGGGGCAGATGGCTGAGCAGGCAGCGCCTCTCATTGACCTTGACAGGGCCTACTGCAATCACTTCAGCTTTAGGGACTCTGACGTGGGCTCTGAGGATGATCCCCGCAAGGGGAAGCTCTTTGGGGAAGGAAGAATAAATCGATATACCAAATACCCTGCTTTTTGATTTCTAATTGATCTCTGATCAGCTTGGGAGGTGACACTGGCTGTCAGTTTAGGGGATCTTTTCTGAAAAGCTCTTCATCTAGTCAGACTCTGTTATGTGTCATAGGGTATTAGATATGAAAGTTCCCAAACTAAAGGATTGGAGGAGGAGGAGGAGGAGGAGGAGGAGGAGGGAGGAAAATGTCTTTCAACCCATAGAGAAGGAATGAGCAGTCTTTGCTTACTCCACCCTCCCTCCCCATAAGAGTCAGCAAACCACCTTTTAGGGCCTCTCTTTATCTGGTTATTTTGTTGATTTCCCAGGGACATCATAATAAGACAATAAATACTGCTTGGCCAACCATAAATGTAGTGTTCAAGGGCCTTGTTTCTTCTGAACGCATCGGGAATCCTTCCTTGCCTCTACACAGCTTCTAGTGTAGTGATTCTTAACCTATGGGTCATGCCCGCTTTAGTGGTTGCTTTTAATATAGCCTGCATAGCAGATATTTACATTATGATTCACGGCAGTAGCAAAATTACACTCATGAAGGAGCCAAGAAATAATGTTATGGCCGGGGCATTAGGAAGGCTGAGAACCACTGTTCTAGTGGTTTGCTCATAATCCTGGACACTCCTTGGATTGTATCTGCAAACTTCAGTCTCTGCCTTCTTTGTCACATAGTCATCTCTCTGTTTCTCGGTGGTCCTGGCTGGTCTAGGGCTGTTAGAGTTCCACCTGCCTCTGTCCCCGAAGTGCTGGGGTTAAAGGTGTGCCCCACTAAACTCAGCTTCTTCTCTTACAAGGACACTCACTGGTCACAGTGGATTGCACCTCCCCCATACTGCTATGATCTTATCTCAACTAATGGTACCTCAGCAATCCTGCTTCCAAATAGGACTGAGGAGTGAGGACTTCAACAGAGGGGATTGGCTCCAATAGTGCCCACAGGTACAAAATTTACTTGGCTCGTTCCCTTGGTTGTAAGAAAAAGTTAAAATATATTGATAGCCAAGCTTTCCTCGTACCATGAAAACTCACTCCTACAATCAGACCCAGTAGAATTAGCCCATTTTAATAGTTCTTCAGCTATACTGGTTAATTTTGATTCCCTCATGGGATGGCTATATGGTTGATCAAACATTTTTCTAGGTATTTCTATGGGGTGTGACTTTGGAGGAATTCAACATTTAAATTGATAAACTAATTTCAGCAAGTTGTCTACATCCAAGTGGTTAAAGGCCTGAATAGAAGAAAGGCCACCCTTCTTCCCTAAGAAAGAAGAAAGTATCCTTTGTATCTGCCTTTGAGCCGGGATGCAGGTTTTCTTTCAACTTTAGACCTGAACCGAAACAGTGGTCCTTCCTGGGTTATGAACTTGCAGGCTTTGGGACCAGAACCACAGCAAGTGGCTCTCAGGGGCCTCCATCTGGCTTAGGGCTTGTCTGCCCCTTAGTCTTATGATTCCTATAATAAAATTCTTATAATGAATCTTTTTATCTCTATGTACTCTATAATCCTACATATCTTATTTACAATCCCCCCTCTCTGTCTGTATATGTGTGTGTGAGTGTGCATGCGCACGCATGCACGTGTCTTTCTTATAGGTGCTGTATACTGTTCTAATATACAATCAAATTCTGAAACCACTGATATATAAATCACAGATAAGCGAGCAATGCTATCTGGGAGAAGGCTTTTCAAATTCTATGTGGACATTTGAGGAGAGCCATAACAAGTGAGCCAACTGGATGGGGAAAGAGCCTGAGCAAGTGGAACAGGAAGAGAGGGTGGATAGAAGGACAGAATCTTTGGAGAAACTAAGATGGACAGACTGACTAAGCCTGGATGCAGCCCTGCTGCCTGTGCCATGGTTAGGCAATGCAGAGAGCTGTCATTGAAAGATTTTTCAGAAGCAGTAATGTATCATTTCTGTGTTTCAGAAAGATGAATCTGAAAGACATGGAGGAGAGGGGAGAAAAGACAACGTGAGAGGACTGATGAGGCCATTCATGCAAAAGCCTTCTGGGGACTAGATGTTTGTGTCCGACGCAAAGCCACATGTTAAGCCCCAAGCCCCTACAGCGTGACAACATTTGAAAAGAGGCTATTTGGAAGATAATTGGGTTTAGATGGAGTCAAGAGTCTAGAGACTTCATGGTGGAGTGACTGTCCTTAGAAGAAGAGGAAAGGACAACAGAGCTTCTTGTCTCCTTCATCGGAGGCAGAGAAGAAAGCACCTGTCTATAAGCCAGGGATGCTCACCAAAAGCTAAGCAAGAGGAGCTGTGGACCTGAGTTAGAGCAAACAGATTGGTGTGTGTGTGTGTGTGTGTGTGTGTGTGTGTGTGTGTGTGTGTGTGTGTTAGAGCTACATTTACCCAGATTGGGCAACTAGACTTGGAATTGAGGAGGAGGTGTTGTATATGACTTCAAAGTCCCTAACTTAGGTGACTGAGAAGATGGTGGTGTTTAAGATTGGGAACACAGGAGGAGAAACAGATTTTGTGGAGGATGTAACGGGTTCAGTGCATTTAAATTTGAGGTAGCACGGGGCATTTGTTCAGATGCATCCAGGGAGCTGATAAAAATAGGTTTCTGGCCTTCACTAAAGTGGTTATGCTCTTTATAGAAGAAGACTCAGGAATAATGGAATGTAGACAATGACATCATTCTGGTTAGAATGATCGAGGAAGACTGTGAATGGGGCTGGAAGTAGGAGCTTGGGATATGCAACTGTTTAAAGGACCTGAGGCAGGGGCAGGGGAGAAGTTATCTAAGAAGCTAAGAGCAAGCAGGAAAAAAAAAAGCATGTGACAATGACCTGGGGACCAAAGGATTTAACATGAATTACTAAGCAATGGCAAGAGTGTATCTATATCCCACAACTGAGGGAGAATGTGCCAGGAGGGACAGACTTGAAATACAGAACTCATTGCAAACTGTGTAAGTAGGAAATCATGCCCTTCTAATGATGGTCAGGGGAAGGACTTCCAATTTTCCAAGTAACAAATATCCTTAAAATATAGGAATGATGGATATTGTTGAATGTTTCAAAGATGTCCCCAGGAAAGGTGGAGAGGACAATAGCCTTGGGTATCCCTGGAATAAATGAAGAGATATATACATTGATTATGTTTGTTTTTAAACAATAAATAATGTTTATTTAAAAATTAAATAATGAATATATTGTGGAATAGAAAGATATTACCATAAAATTTAAAGATGAAGAGAATTCAAGTATTTTTAGGTACACATGGGCCCACTGCCACTAGGGACGCTGTGTTGGGACAGACATTAGCTGGAGGGCTGCACACTCCCAGTAAATCAAATCCATGAGCAACTAATCTGTTAATCCACACTCCAGCCTAGGAACATATAGCATCATGACCATAGTAATCTAAGGACCTCTGTGTATGTGTGTGTGTGTGTGTGTGTGTGTGTGTGTGTGTGTGAGAGAGAGAGAGAGAGAGAGAGAGAGAGAGAGAGATTAAAAATTAAGAGAAAGTTTGTTGTTTGCCAGGACTTAGTAAACCTTTTTAAAACCTGGTATCTATTTCTTCTGATGGAGACAGACTATTCAGTTGCATAAAGCACCTTTTGTCCTATCAGACTACAAGACAAAAGAAACATCCTTCCTTTGGCTTGATGAGGACTCAAAGGAGTAGTCCTCTGGTTCTACATCAGTCCAACTCAGTGACTCCTTGGTCCAAGGAAAACTAGCACACTTTTTCTAAAATATAGCAATAGCCCAATCCCTGAGACATGGTGATTGAAAATAGCCCCCTAACATTTCAAAATCTCAATAACTATGGCTCTTGGTAAATTGTTCCTTTAAGAAGAGAGTCTGCAGCATGCACACGGCCCAGTGGGTGGGAACCTTCAGGTCTGTTCCCCTACTCTCTTAGGCGAGTTGATCTCTAAGGTTTTTGCTGTCTCTGAAGGACTAAATGGCTGCCGTGTCTCACCTACTGTGACAGGTGGCTCATCACATTGATGACTCCTAACTACACACCTTCCTGGCACATATGACAAAAGTTGGTACCAGGGACTAGGGTATTGCATTGATTGGCCTGACCATGCTTTTGTTTGGAGGAATGCAGATTTTGAGACTTTGGAAAGCAGTGGAATGCTTTAAGTTAGGCTTAGTGGGCCATCCTAGTAGGAAGATGGAAGACTCTGGCTGAGTGTGGTTTGAACTGTGCAGATTTGGTTTCAGTGGAGAAGAATTTCAGAATGTGTCCTAGAGACTGTTTTTTGTGGGATTTTGGTGAAGAGTGTGCTGCTTTTTGCCCTTGTCTGAAGAGTCTGCCTGAATCTAAGGTAAAGAGGTTTATATTAATTGCATTGACAAAGGTAGTCTCAAAAAAGGCCAGCAGAGACTTTGTTCTCTGGTTAAGTCTCATGAAGAGCATTTTGAACAAGTATAGCAAGCTTAGAAAGAAAAAACATAAAATATATGATCAAGTATTAAGCAGGCCCCAGGAAGGGAAATGGAACTGAATCCTATGCTCTAGGAGATAAGTGAAGATAAAGGAGATTAAGGGAATATGGGGCAAGATCCGACCCAGCTAAATTTAGATCCAGGCATGATGATACACACCTTTTATCCTAGGAGACAAAGCCAAGCAGATCTCTGAGATCAAGGCCAGCCTGGGACAGAGCAAGTTCTAGATGAAGAAAAGCTTAAGTCCTGGTGTGGTGCTACACACATTTAATTCCAGGAGACAGGCAAGCAGGTCTCTGGGTTCAAGGTCAATCTACAGAGTATGATCCAGGACAGCCAAGCTTAGGCAATGAAGGAACTGGAAAACAGAAAGCTAGTGATAATGTAATAGAACAAGGGCCATGTTCCAGTTCCTGCAAGTGGCAGAACTCAGCAGCTTTGGCAGTGTGGCTCTGACTTTAGAATCCAGAATAGAAGGGACTACTGGGACAATTGATGCTGGTTAGCTGGATGTAAGGAATTAGTTGTGATTAAGAAGAGACCAGCATCACTGAGGTGAAATCTTCTGAGAAGTATTTTCTGAGTGCACGAAGAAGCTGCATTCCAGAGATAGCCAAGGTTGTACCTTGTGCTGTAGCTGGACTTGGTAATGTGTAAGAGTCATGTGTAAGGTGATACTGGTTTTGAAGGCATGAAGGTGTCATGAAGAACAGCTGAGGCTTGGCACTGTGAGAGGCCATGGAAGGCCATTGGTGAAGGTGCAGCCCCAGTTGCAGTTGACAGCCCAGGACTGAAGGGGTCATGCAAAGGAGTTGAGGCTTGGCACCATGAAGAGAACCTTTGAGAGGCTATTGGTGAAGCCTAGGTGCATATTGGAGATGCCAGTACCATGGGATCCCCATGGGATGCCATCACCAAGAGCAGCAGCAGCAATTGATCAACCTGACTTAGAGGCCAGAGTTAGAAGTGACACCAGCCCTTTGGAGGAGCCCAGAAGATCATGTGTGAATCCCAGACATTGAAACAAGAAGTTGTAACATTGAAGTTGCCTTGGAGACCCCAAGATTTTCGAGATGCCAGAGCTGTGGGATACCTGCTAAGAAAAGCTACTGACAGGTAGTGGAGCTAGCACAAAGAAAGAAGTTTGTTGCAGTCAACAAAGCTGACAAAGGAGTTGGAGATCTGAAGACTGTTTTGACATCAGACATGGAGATGCAGAGTTTGGAGTTTGTCCAGCTGGTTTCCTGTATTGCTTTGGGGATTTACAGTTAAGTGATTGGATGAATCTCAGAAGAGACCTTGAACTTTGGACTTTTAACCTTGTTGAGACTGTTACAGACTATGGGAACTTTGGAAGTGGACTAAATGTATTTTTATTATGATATGGGTTGGTATGGCCTCCATGTTTGAACAAGCCTATGGAGGCCCTGGAATGGAATGAGATGGTTTCTATATGCCTGAGCCAGGGAGTGGCACTAGTAGGAGGTGTGTCCTTGTAGGAGTAGTTGTGTCACTGTGGGCTGTGGACTTTAATACCCTAGTTATAGCTGCCTGGAAGTCAGTATTTTGATGGCAGCCTTCAGATGAAGATGTAGAACTCTCAGTTCCTCCTGCACCATGCCTGCCTGGATGCTGCCATGTTTCCATCTTGATAACAGACTGAACCTCTGAACCTGTAAGCCAGCCCCCATTAAATGTTGTTCTTTTAAGAGTTGACTTGGTCATGGTGTCTGTTTACCCTAACTAAGACACTTTGAATGCCCCTCTCTGGTCTGGAACTGTGAGTAGTGTGATGGGTGGACTTCTGATTCTGCATTCTTGATGGTCCTGGAGAGGTACGGAGGATGTCTACTTTCTATGTGAAGACAGGAGAAGTCAAGAATAAAGCTATCATCAGAGAAGGATGGGAAGAGGCCCAGTCTTGCCAGCCTTCAGCTGAGCCTGGCCCATAACTATCAAGTGAACTCAATGAACTTTTTTGAGAGACCATTGGTAAGGCCAGCAAAAAAAGCCACCCAGCTGAGTTTAGCTCTAATTGCAGAATCATGAGCAACGAGAACAGCTTTCATCTTAGGCCACTGACTTTTAGGATGGCTTTTATACTCGACTAGAAAGATGAAAAAAATTACTGTAATTTCAATTCTTGAAAACAGAGGTTGGCAAAGTTTCCAAACTGCACCAATTTCCTGACCCTTCTCCACAGGGATGTGATGTGATATCACAGTGCTAATTTGGCCCAACCCGATTCTGCATGGGTCTGTTTATTTTGTAGTTTTGATAAGCAGGCACCTGGAGGCATTGTAAGCCCCTGCCGGGCTGCAGCGTATCCTTCATTAGTAAACCACCTGATTCACAAGCTACCTTTCCAAGCACCTTCCTTGTGGCATCCCTACACTCTGGGCTCCCATTTACCTGCTGTATGTTACTTGCTCCAGGGCCAAACACCAGACAACTAAGGGCTGGGCCAGGCCACGCCTTGGAGACTGCTGCAGACATTCAAGCCAGCAGGACAAAAGAGGTCACTCACATTTGTAGTTGCTTCCTCTGTGCCCCGACCAGCTTGCCCTTCCCTCTGTAGCCCTTGCCCCGGGAGCCTGGTTTCCCCCTTCTTTTAGAATCTGGGGGTATAACCAACCTTTTACAATGGTGTGCGATACCTAAATAATAATTACGGTGCATTTTAAGATAGCAACCCGTTGGTATGAATGAGGGGGCAAATCTCACAGCCAGTGTCATTCTAGCAGGAGACTAAGATGGACAAGGTAGGAGTGACTGTCACATGTGTCCCCCAGACAGACCTGCCTCACCAGCATCAGCCTTTCATTGTGCACCCTAAGTTCTGAGAAGTTATACATTGTTCCACTAGAAATAAGTAATGGTTTTGATTGTTCCCCCAACAATTTTCACAATAGCTCTAGGAAATAATTTGTTGTCTCCTTCATACAGATGTGAAAATCAAAGGTTAGAATAAATAATATGCTTGTAAGAAGGGGGAGATTCCAATTTTTTTTTTCTCTAATTCTCCAAATAGAATGTTTTTCCTAAATGGTCCCAACAATTTTTGGAAGTTCCATTGTTTGCCAATCTTTCCTATTTGTGTATGCATTACATAAGACCTCAATATGTTTTCTGAGTTAAAATTTGAACAAATGAGATTTATGTACTAATTTTTTAACTACATGTATTTGTTTGTGTTGGAAACATACATACCGCAGAGTGCATGTGAAGGCCAGGGGTGAGGTCAGGGAGTCTGCTCTTTCCTTCTGCATTCGGATCCCAGGCACTGACTGAATCCAGGTTGTCAGGTCAGGCTTGCTGGCTAGTGTTCTCATCCCTAAGCCATTTATATAAACCAAATTTCATGTTTTCAATCACCGTTTTATTTTTACTATAAAAGTAATCATTCTCCTTAGCAGTTTAAAATACAAATAATAAATTTAAAAACCGCCATAAACATTAAAATGTAACCAGTTGAGATCCTGGTGTACATTCTCCTAATCCTGTAAATTAATGTTTATGTTGGGGTTCTAGATGTGGCTCAGCAGTTAAGAACACTTGTTGATCCTACAGAGGACCTGGGTTCAGTTCCCAGTGCTTACATGACGGCTCACAACCTTCCAGCTCCAACCCCAGGAGATCTGATGTCCTCCTCTGACCTCTTCAGGGACTGCAGACTCATGATGCACGTATGCATATTCATACAGACAAAACCACTTTATAGACATAAAATAAACAAATGTAAAAAAAAGTTACATGTATTTAATTCAACAATGTTATATGAATGTATCTCTTATCAACCCTCAATTATTAAGTGATAATTATTTTTAATATTTTGTTATTAATAGTACTCTAATGAAATTCCTCATCTGTCCTTACAAAATTCTTCCTGAACATCTCTCATTGTCTCTAAGATAAATTCCTAGATGTAGAATTGCTAAGTCAAAAGTTTTCACATTCTCAATATTTTTATATTTACTTGTTAAATTTCTATACAAATACTTATTTCCACTTATCCTAGAATCTTTTGGGTTTGATATAAAATATCACCCCCACCGAACATTCTGTGTGTATGTCTGTGCAAGTATTCATATGCATATGTGATTAAAACAGAGTCCTTCCCATGCTAAAATATAAGCGGAGTGTAGACTTTAGTCGATATATGAACACTGGTAAATGGAGACTTTAGACTGAAATCATTATTTAAACAGAGGAAATTTGCTTGCAATACAGCTTGCCCACCTAGTAATAGAATGATCATTGCTTTTTTAGACATTCAGAACTATTAACAGCTGATTATCTGTATCGTTTAGACATGTCGCCTCTCTCTCTCTCTCTCTCTCTCTCTCTCTCTCTCTCTCTCTCTCTCTCTCACACACACACACACACACACACACACACACATACTTGAGAGAGAGAGTGCCATCAGACAGTGCAACCTACTTTTTAATAAAGGAAGAGTGTGTGGAGGAAGTGACATTCTATCTGACTGTAAAGAAGTAGAGAGAGTTACACAGTCCCACAACACCAGCAGGACACTGCACCATTTCAGCGGAGGGATACAATAGTTACCTGGTATGATTAGAACCCCCCCAGACAGACTCACCTCCCCAACATCAATCAGCCTACCCGTGTGTCCCCTAAATTCTAATACTTTGGGCTTCAAACTGAAAAGTTCATGGTTAAGATGCAACCAGAACAGCCCAGGCCTTAAGCCATTAGCAGAGTTAGTGGCTGAGCTCAAAAGAATCTACCAAGGTCCTAGTGCCACCTAGAAAGAACCGATGTGTGTGAAGGCATGCAGGGGCCCAATCAGGGTAGAGTAACAGGAAGCAGCCTGTTGTGGCCTGGGGGCAGAAGGACAGCTTGGTGACAGAAGGAACAGCATAGTGTGTTTCTGAGAACCCTGACGTGAGAGGCTTTGTTAGAGGTGGTCAGAGGGGTCCAGACAATTAATTGGCTTATTGGACTGAAACTTTGAATTCCGTTCTCTGCTGGTCCTTTCACCACACAGGTCAGATAGCTTCTGTTTTCACAACACGGCTTCCAATAGAAAAATCACTGCAGGTGAATATGCCTGACCTCTTTTCCTCCCCCAAGGTGAGTATCCGAGGCAGGCCAAGCACACACTGGCTCACTTTCATTGACAAAGACGATGATGGTCCCCAGTGGTAACCCTGAGGAAAGTCCTAGGTGCTGAAGTAAAGCACTCGCTGTGGTGCCCTCTTCACTGGCACACTGTTATGCGTATCATCACGGCTTTCTCTCTGGGCCTGTCACCGAATTATGGTAATTTCTTCTAGTCATGAGTTTTAATCAGAGTTGAAGTCTCTGAGTTACTGACAGCTCTGGAGAGCTGTAACTGCTCAAAGATTGACTTCACACTGTCACAAAATCATAACACAAGCAGAAAGCTAGCGGCTCTCACTAGCCTCCCCCTGCCAATTAAAAACAAAGTGTCCTTCTAAACAGCGGGTTTCATAGAAAAGAAGAGGGAGGTAGACAGTTGCCTGCCTCTTCCTTGCCTTTCCCAGGTTCAAAGCAAGAAACAATACCCTAGCAAAGGCAGTCCAAGAATGAGATATTGCAATTTAGCTAATGGTCTCTACAGGAAGCAGAAATCATTCCTTTGTCACTCTGTGGTACTTAGACAGCATCGAGAATGTTGGCTTTCTCCTGACCTTGCTTGAGCTGTCCACAGGCATTGTCCACAGTCACATGTTTGTGTCAGTACCACAGGCTTGGGCAAACAGGTCACGGGGCATGTGCACTTGCCTCTCTGGAAGTCGTGAAGCAGAACAAGTGGCCCTTCCTGCCTTCACTTCTTGTCATCGTCTGTGATGGAAATTCCTTCCTGAACAGATAGGACCCCAGCTATGTGGCTGCTTGGTTGAGGCAAGGCAAGAAAGCTCAGTTCCAACCCTAGAAAGCCCTTATAGATAGGTGTCTTATGTGAGTTTGCCATCAGGTTATCTCCCCTTACCTAAAGCCAGTGCTGATCTTCCTTTTACTCCCTTAGTTCCTAAGGACTCCAGGGCTAGAATAGGTCAGTCTGATACATACTTAGGCAAGGGCTTATTATTTATTCAAGGTTTCATCTGCTTTAAAGTCACTTCTTAAGTACCTATTACAGAAACAGGTAACTTGAATAAATCAAGCTAGCATGGGCTAGGTTGGGACAGGGCTTAGCTCAGTGGCAAAGTATATTCCTAGCAGCATAGATGCATCTCTGTATTTGATTCCCAGTACCATGGCGGGGGCGGGGGGGGGGGGGAGAGACATAGATCATACTGTAGTAAGAATCCTAAAATCTCAGTAGTCAAAGAAACTTTACTGGCTATGCCATATATTTGCTGGGTTGCCAAAAGAGCTATATGTCAGAGCCATTCAATAATTCAGAACACCACCAGTGACCAAGGGATGGGGGGAGTCATCATGATGGATGCAACCGTTTCACATTATTAGCCAGAGTTAGTCTCATGTCTTCATCTACCCAAAAAAGGACCAGAAGATACAATTCTCTTTGTGTATCTGAAGTCACAGAGCCAGAAGTATTGATCAAGCTGCAGAAATGACTATGCACTCTCAGGTCAGCTGTTTATTACACTTAGAAGGGAAATTAAGGTCTGCAGAGTAAAGAATTACCCCCTTGTGGTCCTATTTACTATTTGTGTTCCATTATCACATTCTAGGCAGTGATAACCAGAAAATCAGATGACGGTGTTTCTGATTCATACCTGGTGTTTACCTGATGCACTCAGTTCTCTAGGTGGCTTGCCGGAGAGAACCCAAAATTACATAGGTATGTGCTAAAGATGAAAAGGACGGGGTGAGAGTGTGTACAAAGAATATCCTAAACTATTTAAATTTAGTGGGAGAGAGAAAAGGAGGGAGGGGAAGGAGGAGAGAGAGAGAGAGAGAGAGAGAGAGAGAGAGAGAGAGAGAGAGAGAGAGAGAGAAAGAGAGAGAGAGAGAGAGAGAGGCAGACAGGACTCTCAGAGGGACAGCAAGTGGATGGAAATGAAACTGGACAAGGGTAATTTTGGCTGCAAGCTGCTAGTTTTCTGGAAGCATGAAAACAGAAGAGTCAGTGTAAAGATTATTGCATCAGGCTGAACATGAATCAGTTACAGCTTGGAGCAGAGTCTGGAGGAAAGAGACATCGGAGATTATGGTAGAGGCATAATTGATGCAGGGAGGCAGTGGTGAGCCGAAGGATGGATGTGTGTGTTGTTCTTGGACCCAAGAGGATTGCAGCACTTCTTTAGGGATGATTCTCTGTGGCAGCAAGAATCTGCAGTCCAAAACCAGAAAGGCACAGAAATGATATTCCTCTGGCCTTGCAAATGCTGTAGATGTGCTCAGTACAAAACGCAGCAAAGAAAGAAATTCCAAATGTGGACAGTGATGTAATGCTGAGTGTCTATCATCAGGAAGAGGCGTCCAGAACTCCTCATGCACCTTAAGTAACAATTTCAGAGAATCGGTCTGTGAAGGGATCCCACACTCAATCTGTTGGCAGATTCCATTGGCTCTGCCCTCAACCTACAACCTCAGTAAACTCCATCTCAGCACCACCTGCCACCCTCCTCCAAGCCACCATGATCTCTTGTCAGGTTTTCCCGAAGCCTGTCTACCGTTGAAAGCCCAACCCCCTAACTCTTATGAAGCTGTGTTAGATGTTTTGTTTGAAATGGACCATTTCTCTGTCTGAAACTCTTCAGGGATTTCCTCCTCCCAGAGGATCTCAGGACCTTCCTTGGTCCTAGAAAGCCCTATAATACACGGACTTCTAAATCTCTATGCACTTGGTTCCTTCCTTTGTTCTCATTTGACTGGGGACGCATGAGTATTGCTACTCCCCCTGCTAAGCCTCAGTCTCGGGGTCTTTGCACAGGCTTTCTCCAGGCTTGGGAGTCTCTACATCCAGATATCTGCACTGGGGCTCTCCCTCCTTCTGATATCTGCTCAAGCATCATTTTATCAGTGAGGTCTTTGGCACCCAGCCTATTCAATGGAAAAGCCCAGCTGCAGCCTTGAAAGAGTAGGCCCCTAACTCTTGCCTTAACCAGTTTTGTGTGAAGTAGGTTGTTATGTGCAACATTTTTTTCTATCTTGTTTAGTCATAGTGTAAGTGGGCTCCGGGTGATGGGACAGGAGGATTCTTGTGTGATTTGTTCACTGCTGTAATTCTAGCACTGGAAAGAGGAGATGAGGCCAATTAATGAGTGCTGATTTGATAGAATGAAACCCTAACCTTATCAGTGCATCGACACAGCAGGGAAGGACACTCAAGAGATAAGCATTTTTTTTTTTTTTTTTTTGCTGAGATGCTGTGTGTAAACCTGGGGATCTCCTCCTCCTCCCTGCTTCTGGCTGCCATGGATACAGGTTTCTTCAAGGGGGTCAAGGATGTGACAGATGCTTTACATTAGCTTTTATGTTCCCCATAAAATTAGCAAAAAGCAAACCTTGAATAACAGAGCTGTGATTCTATCTCGCACTTCTGATCTGATACAGACCGTAAGAGCTTGGATCTGGAGGCTAAAGGCTGTTTCCAGAACCTTCAATGGGATTACACCTGTGTAATTCATTTACTCTTACTCATTTTATAGATGTTTACAGGCAGAGAGGGAGAGGAAAAAAATCCACAGAGCAAGCAACAACCAAGGCAGGGGGGGGGGGGGGAAGACAAGTAGTGGTTTCCATTTCTAAATTATAATCATTACATATGGCACAATATCCTGGCAGACAATAATACATATCAGATAAATGAGAAAGCATGGTTAACATCAAGGTAAACACAACGAGATGGCTTTGTAAAAGGGGAGCATTACTTTGCTTCAGCTTTGGAATATGATTTTCAATATAGCAATTTCAATTCGCATGAAAAGTCAAGAGACTAATGGGTTTTCAGCCAAGGGGACTGGTATAGGAAATATGATCAGAGACTGCCCAGGAGGACATTGGAAAGGCCTCTGAACTGCCCTACCTCAGCTACACAAGTGCTAGCAACCCATGAGCTTCCATTATGCATGCCCGCGTTTCTAAAGAAACAAAACACGAGAGAAAACAAAACAGTCGTGCAGCTAGATTTAGGGCAATGACAATCAGCCAGACCTATTTTTAAAGATGGGCTCTCATTATGTTCCCCAGGTTGGTCCTGGAATTCTGAACTAGAGTAATCTTCCTTCTTTAGTCTCCTGAGTGACTTGGGCCATCGGTGCACAGAACTGTACCTACCTTGAAAACTCTAATATATTCACTCCACGGCTGGGCTGGGGAGGTAGGTAGCTCAGTAGTTACAAAAGCTTACCGTGTAAATGTAAGTACTGGAGTTTGGAGCCCAAGAAGCTATTTAAATGCTGGGCAGATATGGCAGCCCACCTGTAATTCTAGTGAAGAAGAGACAAGGATTCCCAGAACAAGCTGGCTAGCTCAGCCATCCCATATTGATGGGCTCTTGATTCAAGTGAGAGACCCTGCCTTGGTGACTACAGTGAGGGACAACCACAACCAACAAAGACAGCTTTGACAGCACGACAAGCAAGCACCCATACACATGCGAACATGTACACACACGCGAACCATACAATACATGAAGTAAAATAATAAAATAGGGTTGAACACGCTGCCACACATGTGTAGTCCCAGCTTTTGGGGAGACTGATACAGAAACCATTAGAGCCCAGTCTCAGTCACTGTTGTATTTCTGTGACAAGATATGATGACCAAGGCAACTCTTATAAAAGAAAGCATTTACCTGGGGATTTGCTTACAGTTTCAGAGGTTTATTCTGTCACCAGCATGGCAGGGAGCATGGCAGCACACATGCACTGGAACAATGGCTGAGAGCTACATCCTGATCTAAAAGTGAAGGGAGAGACTGGGCCTGGCATGGGCTTTTGAAACCTAAAGCCCACCCTCAGTGACACACATCCTCCAACAAGGTCACATCTACTCCAACAAGGCCACATCTCCTAATCTTTCCAAACCTGTTAATCAGGGTTCCTTCCTAGTGTCCAAGCATTCAAATATAGGAGTCTATGGGGGCTATTCTTATTCAAGTCACCACAGTTCAGGAGTTCAAGTCCAACCTAAGCAACATAGTGAGGCCCTCCATCTCCAAACACTGAATTAAAAAAAAAAGAGTATTCAAAAATGATCTGTTGGAAATATTGATGGAGAAATGACCCTTTCCCTTATACCTGGCATGTCCTAGATAACAGGCCATGTGCTTTCCTCAACCAGTAAGAAAGATAACTTCCCTCAGCCTCAGTGAGAAGAAACATTAAGACTGTCAAAGAGTCTTTTCCTGTGGCTGTCTATCCATAGGCCACTCAGTGGATTCAGCCTACGCTGTGTGGGGGCTACCTTATGGCCTCCAGAGACTGTGTATGTAATTTTATGGAGGTTTTTCTTGTTCCAATCAGACAAGGCCTTTCAAATACATACTATTGTATATAAGAAAACTGTCCACAAGATGGCTATAAAATTTAGCAATTCAACCCACAAGTAGTTTTTGAGCACATTCCATTATGTGAGACATTATTCTCTATGGCATAATTGCATTTTGTAAACAAAATGGACTAAACATCACTGCCCCCATAAAGCTTCTATTCTATGTATGAACAGGGGAATGGGCAATACCCCCACTAAAAGACATTATATATTCTCATTATGCATTCTTTAGATAACAACTGCTATGTGCAGTAAAGAAATATCAAGGAGAGAAGGGCCACGGAATGAGAGTGAATTTTAGAGAGAATTAGGCTGGCTTTCAGTGGAAAAGAGATTCACGCGGAGGCTTCAACAACGCCTTCCAAATGGTCTCCCTGTTGTTGGTGGAAAGCATCTACCATTCATTCATGACCCAGTCATTTGGCTGTTATGACATGGATGGGTTATGGACACAATCTAAGAGAAGCAAAGTAGAAGGAGAACACCAGGATTGGGACTCTTGCAGGGAATCGGATGGCTGCTTTAATTAATGTGATCCTCTCCCAGCTAGGGCCAGGGAGTGTGACCTTATGCTGCTCACCCTCCACAGTCCCTCACAGGCATCTCTGAGAATCTTGAAGGATTGCTCAGAAATGTGGACAGACCCAGAACCCATGACAGAGCTAAAAGTGTCCAAGGTCAATGGACAGTGCAATGTGTCTACTGCTCTCTGCTAGGGGAAGGGTGTCACCCTGTCCCTCCTCTGGTTAGAAATTTTTCATGACCCATTGCCGTTCCAGGAGCACTAAGCTATAGAGACTCAGAATACTGTTTCTGTGCTGAAAAGTTCTGGACTACTTGGGATAACATATGACGCTACTTTCTCCTTTCTCCTAGTACTCCTCCTCCTCCTCCTCCTCCTCCTCCTCCTCTCCCCTTTTTCCTCCCACTCTTCTGACTATGCTTGGTCTCCTTAGGGTTCACAAACTACTGACTCTCTCTCCTGAGAATAGTCGCTCCACAGAGACTATGCTTGAGTTTAGGGTTTTGTCCTGTGCTTGTCTGGTGACTGATCTCTGTTTATGGACATTGTCCCTACCTCTGACTTTCTTCTATTTTTCCTTACAGCCTTAAGCCAAACAGGAAGAGCCCAAGCTTGCATGAGTCTTTATCTGAGATGCAGGGTTTTACAGCCAAACAGAGTTTTCAGTGACTGAAGTCCTCCCCATACCAGAGACCCGTACAAGGTCATCACTGTTTTGCTTCCTGGTACCTTTGGAAATGCAGGGAAATTTTTACACTGGAGAACATGTCTGCCAGGAAACCTGAGTTTTGGTGTGTACTCAGTTTGTAAATTGTGTCTTCTAAGCATATGCTGTGGCAGATGGTAGGTGCTATCATGGTGTGTTAGGTCGGATGGGATCCCCGCAGACCCATCTGTAGTCTCTAGAGGTCAGGACATTCTGGTAACCAAGGAATCCATCAAGCCAAGAAGACTCTGAGAATGGCAAATAATGTGTCGGCACTGGATGTGTGCTACTGAAAACACCAGAGCTTCTCCACTCAGAGAGAGAGAGAGAGAGAGAGAGAGAGAGAGAGAGAGAGAGAGAGAGAAACTAAGCTTAGCCCAGGATCTTCTTCTGGGAAGGTTGTCACCCTGATCCATGATGTACTATCAAGATGAAATTGGAACCAAGTGTACTTTATTCAGGGCATCTGTGAGATAAAAAAAAAATAATAATGCTCCTTTTCTATCTTTGTGACATTGTTCACAAAGATGTGATTTGGCTGTTAAAATCATTTGCACTGTATCTCAAGGCTAAGGCTGACAATTCAAATAAAAGCCTCTCTTTCTCTCTCTTTGGTTTGTTATCTGAACCACCGCTAGCTGTCATGGCCATTCTTTGCTCTGGGGCACTTGGAAAGACTGGCCTGCTGGAGAGTCCCACCTGATCCAGGCTTCAGATTTCCATTTAATTTCCTGGGTTTCTGGCAAAGGTTTATCTTGTTTTGCTTGATGACCTCAAAACCAGATGCGGTGTTAAGAGGCAAGTCTGAATGTTTAATTTTTCATAATTCTATTGTGGGTCCTCTATAGAAAAGCTCTGAGTACATGTTGCTACAAGAAATGATATGGGATTAGCACTGTGAGTATTAAAGGGTTTCTCCTTCTCTTTTGCCCGGTATGCATTGGTTTGGGTTTATTGCTGCTTTGCTGGACCCAGGACCTCAAGCATGCACAACAGTGCTCAGCCTGCAGCTTCCTCCACAGCCCTAAAAGGAGGAGCATGAGGGAGTCTGGATGCACAGTTTTATGAATTCCTCATTAATAATTTATGACAAGCCTTTTCCGGCAACCTTTAATTGTCAACAGATGTGGACACACTACTTTCACCATCATCTTTACTCTGCAAAGCACACCATTCTAGAAGCGTGTCTCTGAATTATCAAAAATCACTTGAGAAAGTTCATTAAAAGGAGCACTGTGAAATGGCTCTCCCCATAAAGTGACACTGTCACAAGTGCAGAATCTTAGGGAACATGCAAACCCACTGGTTGTGAGTCCAGAAGGTTCTGTGTCCTTATTCGCCCAACTTCAAGTCTTCTCAAACCCCAAGTGTAACCTGGTATGCCGGTCCATCCTGGCTGGCAAAGGGACCCTTCCTTCCCACTGCCCTGATCTACTGTCCTATTTATTGTCCCTTTTCCCCTGAGATTGATTCTAGTTTCTGCAGTCAGTGTTTCTTGTAATATAATCTAAAAGGACTACTGCCTATACAAAGGCAAGTTTCTGGGGTAGGAGTAAGGCTTAGCAATAGAACATTTGCCTAGTGTGTGCAAGGCCCTGAATTTGATCAATCATTGGCCCCCACAGAAAAGACAGCTTTCAAATAAACATGTTGGTATGTCTTTGCTTGGACACAATAGGCTTTGTCCGGGTGTTGAAAATCCACTGAACTTGAGGCACTGAGGGAGGTAAGGAGAGATGCTGGTTAGCTTAAAAACAAGTGCTCAGCAGGTTACCCCTTGGGAGCTAAACCTGGCTGACAGCTCCTGGGTCAACCCTAGTGTTTGGTAGTCACCAGTGTGACTCTGGCTTTTAATTATGGCAAACTCCTCTCAAGGACTGCCAGGGAATGCTGAGGGGTTGGAAGAGGAATGATCTGACCTTCTTGAAGGAGATTCCACTTTTGGAACAAGAGCTTACTATGGAGTGCCATTGCCTGTCTCTTAACTCTGTGACACCCTGCAGTAAATCAGGCCAGTTAGAGCCCATGGCCAACAGTCCACGTGGGCAGTGAAGTGGACAGGACTAGCCAGGGGCTGCTGTGGTGGATGAAGGTGCCGGAGGCCAATGTTCTCTGTGACAGATGGATTCTTACTTATTTGCTGGTTTTCACAGTCACCACAGATCCACATTTTCAAGTGTAATTTTTTTCAAACATTTTGAGGCATGAGAGTAGAGCTGTGATGGCTTCTGCCTCAGTAAGTGACCAAGAATGCATTCAGTTGTTCTCCAGGCTGTGGAGTGGAAGAGGGGAGACACTCAAACCGGAGAAATCTGGCCAACTCGATGCTTGGTTATTCCTAGTTGGCTCTCAGAAGAGGCCGAGTGTGCTTGAAGACTTGTCATAGTTCTCTCCTGTAAAGGCAACCGCAGGCCGCAAGCCTTGGAGCTCCTGCTACCCCCACTCCTGACTGCTCCCTTTCTCCTCTGAATCCTTTTTATCTATTTATAAACAACCTCTACCCCCATACTAGACTTTAGCACTTAGAGTCAACTTACCACACTTTGACATGGAGTCTGTATGCAACCTGTTACTTACATGGTTGAAAATCCACAACTTAGCATCTCTTAGCTAACTGATTACACTTTCGTGCTAAAAATAGTGGTCTATATTGTAAAAAGTTGCCAATGTGAATCAGGAAAGAAAAAAAAACCCTGGAAAACATAGCTTTCTAATATGTACACTCTGGATTCAAAAGCCAGCAGAAAACAGAGAGACTATGAGACAGGATTTCATTTTCCCAGGACAGGTGAAGGTCAGGGCTCTTCCACTGAAACTGACATTATAAGCATGGAAATCAGCCACCTGTGCTCAGGAAACGTGGCAATGGCTGAGAAGAGGCCTGCAGGTGCTGACATTTTCACTGGGTAATAAACTTTGGCCAACAAATACATCAACAAACACCTAGGAAAGAAAGAAGGAAAAACCTAAAAGATAGACTTAGCATCAAGTAGAAACCCAGGCAGTTCTTCGATGTGAGAAAGGATGGGGTGGTTGGGGAAACAAAGACAAAGCAGGACATTTCCAGTGGCTAACACCTTTCTGGTGGTGGAAGAGAGAGAAGACCATGGGCAAGTGTGGAAACAGAAATCACAGCTAAGAACATGGCTGTCGGCCTTCAAAGGACAACTCACAAAAGAAATCTGCCCAACAACTTGAGTAAAAAGAGAGGTTAAACCAGAGATGGGTGTGTTGGCTAGTTTTGTGTCAACTTAAGACAAGCTAAAGTCACCTGAGAGGAGGGAACCTCAATAAAGAAATGCCTCCAGAAGATGAGACCAGAGGTAAGCCTGTTCAGTATTTTCTTAATTAGTGATTAGTATGGGAGGACCCAGCCCATTGTGGGTGGTGCCACCCCTGGGCTGGTTCCTAGGTTCTAAAAGAAAGTAGGTTGACCAAGCCATGGAAGCAAGCCAGTAAACACCATTTCCCCATGGTCTCTGTATCAGCTCCTGCCTCCATGTTCCCACCCTGCGTGAGTTCCTGTTCTGACCTCCTTTGATGACGAACAGTGCTGTGGAAGTGTAAGCCCAATAAACCCTTTCCTCCCCAAGTGGGTTTGGGTGTGGCGCTTCACCATAGCAATAGTAACCCTATCTAAGACAGAAATTGGTATCAAGAGTAAGGTATTGCTGAGACAGACCTGACCATGATGCTTTTTTGGAGGGCTATGGAAGGACTTTGGAGTTTTGGGTGAGAGAAGCCATTGAGTGTTCAAACTTTATAAGCTATTCTGCGGGAGCTTGGAAGGTCAGAGTGTTGAGAGTAATGCAGATGATGGATGCCTGGCTTGGGAAGCTTCAGAGGGAAGCTGAAGGTGCCTTAATGACTCTATCAGCGCCATTTGCTATTGTGAGTTAAGAATCTTTGGTTCTAACTAGCTGGGGCTGAAGAATTGGCTAAAATTAACAAAATACCAGAACCACAGAAGTGAAACTTTTGCTTTCCTGGGACAATAGATGCTGGTTAGCTGGAGCTGAGAGATCAGCAGCAATTGAGAAGAGACCAGCGTCACTGAGGCAAAATCTTCTGGGAAGTGTTTCCTCATAGTCAGCACTTGCAAGTCATGCTCTAAATGGCCAACGCTGTTACCTTGTGCTGGTTGCCAAACTTGGTAGTATGAGTGCCCCGGGTGGTGCTGGTTGTGAAGGCAGGAAGAGTCATGGGTAGCACCTGAGGCTTGCCACTGTGAGAGGCCACTGGTGAAAGTGCAGCCAGAGCAGCGGCTAAGTCCCAGGATTAAAGATGTCATGGGGAAACTTGAGGCTTTGCACCATGAATAGAGCCCAGGAGAGGCTATTGGTGAAAGTGTAGCCCAGCTATAGAGAAGATCCCAGAATTTTAGAGATACCAGTATTGTGGGATGACCACCAAGAACAGCATCAGTGGTGGAATGGAGCCGGCATGATCTTTGAAGACAAGTTGTGTGTGCTCCAGAGTGCAGAGCCAGAAAAGTGACCCAGGTCCCTTGAAAGAGCCCAGAAGATTATGAGTGCATCCCAGATATTGGACATGGAGTTATTTACATTGTTGGAATTTGGTTTTACTTTGATCTGATTGTGTCCTCATTCTTCCCTGAATAAGAAAGTATTCCATTTAATTTTGATTTTACAGTAGCTCACAATTGAGAGACTTTGAAATTTTTAAAGAGATTTTGAATTTTTAAAGAGGCCTTTTAATATGCCTGCATTTGTAAGGACTGTGAGACTTTTAAAGTTATTTATGTTTTATATTCTGATGTTGTTTTGAGGATAAATAAGAAAAGAAAGTTCTACTTGAAAAATGATGTGTTTGTATGTACAGTTCAGATAAAAACTAGCCAGGACAGCTGACTCCCTGTCAATTCCATGACACAGCTAAAGTCATCTGAGAGGGGGGAGCCTCAATTAAGAAAATGCTTCTATCAGATTTAGGGTTGGTAAAGATCTTTTCCCAATCTGTTGGTTGCCTTTTTGTCTTATTGACAGTGTCCTTTGTTGCAATTTTATGAGGTCCCATTTGTCAATTCTTGATCTTACAGCAAAAGCCATTGGTGTTCTCTGTTCAGGAATTTTCTCCCTGTGCTCATATCTTTGAGGATCTTCCCCACTCTCTCCTCTATAACTTTCAGTGTATCTGGTTTTATATGGAGGTCCTTGATCCACTTGGACTTGAGCTTTGTACAAGGAGATAACAATGGATCAGTTTGCATTCTTCTACATGCTAACTGCCAGTTGAGCCAGCACCATTTGTTGAGAATGCTGTCTTTTTTTCCACTGGATGGTTTTAGCTCCCTTGTCAAAGATCAAGTGACCATAGGTGTGTGGGTTCATTTCTTGGTCTTCAATTCTATTCCATTGATCTACCTGTCTGTTGCTGTACCAGTACCATGCAGTTTTTATCACAATTGCTCTGTAGTACACCTTTAGGTCAGGTATGGTGATTCCACCAGAAGTTCTTTTATTGTTGAGAAGAGTTTTCGCTATCCTAGATTTTTTTTGTTATTCCAGATGAATTTGTAAATTGCTCTTTCTAACTCTGTGAAGAATTGAGTTGGAATTTTGATGGGGTTTGCATTGAATCTGTAGACTGCTTTTGGCAGGATAGCCATTTTTACTATATTAATCCTGCCAATCCATGAGCATGGGAGATCTTTCCATCTTTTGAGATCTTCTTCAATTTCTGTCTTCAGAGACTTGAAGTTCTTATCATACAGATCTTTCACTTCCTTAGTTAGAGTCACACCCAGGTATTTTATATTATTTGTGGCTATTATGAAGAGTGCTGTTTACCTAATTTCTTTCTCAGCCTGTTTATTCTTTGTGTAAAGGAAGGTCACTGACTTGTTTGAGTTATCTGTATATTCAGCTACTTTGCTGAAGTTATTTATCAGGTTTAGGAGTTTTCTGGTGGAATTTTTGGGGTCACTTAAGTATACTATCATTTCATCTGCAAATAGTGATATTTTGACTTCTTCCTTTCCAATTTGTATCCCTTTGATCTCCTTTTGTTGTCGAATTGCTCTGGCTAGGACTTCAAGTACTATATTGAATAGATAAGGAAAAAATGGGCAGCCTTGTCTAGTCCCTGATTTTAGTGGGATTGCTTCAAGTTTCTCTCCATTTAGTTTGATGTTGGCTACTGGTTTGCTGTATATTGCTTTTACTATGTTTAGGTATGGGCCTTGAATTCCTGGTCTTTCCAAGACTTTTATCATGAAGGGGTGTTGGATTTTGTCAAATGCTTTCTCAGCATCTAATGAGATGATCATATGGGGTTTTTTTATTTGTTTGTTTATATAGTGGATTAATATCCAATATGTACAAAGAGCTCAAGACATTAGACTCCAGAGAACCAAATAACCCTATTTTTAAAATGGGGTACATTTTTTTGTTTAGCAAAGAATTCTCAAAGAAATAATTCTCAACTGAGGAAACTCAAATGGCTGAGAAGCACCTAAAAAATGTTCAACATCCTTATTCATAAGGGAAATGCAAATCAAAACAACCCTGAGATTCCACCTCACACCAGTCAGAATGGCTAAGATCAAAAACTCAGGTGACAGCAGATGCTGGTGAGGATGTGGAGGAAAAGGAACACTCCTTTGTTGCTGGTGGGATTGCAAGCTGGTACCACCACTCTGGAGATCAGTCTGGCAGTTCCCCAGAAAACTGGACATAGTACTACCTGTGGAACCAGCTATACCACTCCTGTGCATATACCCAGAAGATGCTCCAACATGTAATAAAGACACATGCTCCACTATGTTCATAGCAGCCTTATTTATAATAGCCAGAAGCTGGAAACAACCCAGATATCCTTCAACAGAGGAATGGAAACAGAAAATATGATACATTTACACAATGGAGTACTACTCAGCTACCAAAAACAATGAATTTATGAAATTCTTAGGCAAGTGGATGGATCTGGAGATATCATCCTGAGTGAGGTAACCCAATCACAAAAGAACAAACATAATATGCACTCACTGATAAGTGGATATTAGACCAGAAGCTCAGAATACCCAAGATACAATTCACAAACCACATGAAACTGAAGAAGAAGGAAGACCAAAGTGTGGATACTTCGATCCTTCTTTGAAGGGTGAACAAAGTACCCATGGGAGGAGTTACAGAGACAAAGTATGGAGCAGAGACTGAAGGAATGACCATCCAGAGACTGCCCCACCTGGGGACCCATCCCATATACAATCACCAAACCCAGACACTGTTGTGGATGCCAACAAGAGCTTGCGGACAGGAGCCTGATATAGCTGTCTCCTGAGAGGCTCTGCCAGTACCTGACAAATATAGAAGTGGATGTTCACAATCATCCATTGGATGGAGCACAGGGTCCCCAATGGAAGAGCTAAAGAAAGTATCCAAGGAGCTGAAGGGGTTTGCAGCCCCATAGGAAGAACAACAATATGAAGTAACCAGTACTCCCAGAGCTCCCAGGGACTAAACCACCAACCATAGAATACACATGGTGGGACTCATGGCTCCAGCTGCATATGTAGCAGAAGATGGCCTAGTTGGTCATCAATAGGAGGAGAAGCCCTTGGTCCTGCGAAGGCTCTAAGCCCCAGTGTAGGGGATTGCCAGGGCCAGGAAGCGGGAGTGGGTGGGTTTGAGAGCAGGGGAAGGGGGGGAATGGATAGGGGGTTTTCAGAGTGGAAACCAGGAAAGGGGTTTATTTGAAATGTAGATAAAGAAAATATCTAATTAAACAAATGTAAAAGAGGAAAAAAAGAAAGAGAAATGTAAAAAAAGAAAAAGAAAAAAGAAAGAAAAGAAAATGCTTCTATAAGGTCAGGCTGTAGGCAGGACTGTTGGGCATTTTCTTGATTAGTGATTGATGAGGGACGTCCCAGCCCATTGTGGGTAGTGATCCTGGGTCCTGAAAAGAAACATGCCTGAGCAAGCCAGGGGAATCCAGCCAGTAAGCAGCCTTCCTCCATGACTTTGTATCAGCTCCTGCCTTCAGGTTTCTTCCCTATTTGAGTTCCTGTTCTGACTGCCTTAAATGATGGCTTGTGATGGGGAAGTGTAAGCCAAATCAACAGTAACCCTGACTAGGACAAGAGGACATCACTCTCGTTTCAGAAAGCCCCCTTTTACTACTGCTGTTGTTTGATTCAGCTTTGCTATTTAACTTTTCAGTAGTTTTATATGGGCAATTTATTTGAATAATTATGACATCTAGAACAAGCTTGTAAGATAAAAATAAGTCAAAAGTTTGAAATTAATTGAAGAAATCAATTTGATAACTAGTCAAACAATGTTTTTTCATGAAAAATAAATTACCTGTTAATTAGTAAATTTAAAATTGAATGCAGACAATTTACAATTGACAGTGCTGATAGAAAAAAAAAAGGCAGAAATGAGAAACAACCCACAGAGACCCTAAAACTTGACTTCCATTTCAATTATTTCTTTGTCCTTTCTTTTTTTTTCTTTTTTCTTCCTTCCTTTCTTCCTTTCTTTTCTTCATTCTGGGGTTGAACCTAGGCCTTGCACGTGCTTAGCAAACAGTTTACCCCAACCTGCCCTAACTTTCTTGAGGTTTTAAGACCCCTTGTTTGTTTGTTTGTTTTTTTCTAGCTAGTAAAGTAAACATTGACCCAGCATCCACTGTCCAGTGGTTAAGCCTGGGAGCACAGGGCTAAGCCATACCCTAAAAGCAGCAGAGTTCCTTCAGTGGGTTCCTTTTATCTGCTTGGGAAAGCCACACCATATCTCATGATTGATTAAAAGGGGAGTTGGCGTCGAAGGTGAAGTGCCTGCCAGCCAAGCATGAGCTTGATCCCCATCTCCTATGTAAATCTGGGCACTGAAGTTCACATCTTTAACTCCAGGGGGCAGCAAAAGTGAGTCACTAAGGCTCACTGGCCAATCAGCCTAGGTAATAGGTGAACTCCAGGTCTATGACAGGCCCTACCTCAAAAGATAACATGCAGAATGGTAGAGAAAGACACTAATGTTGACCTGTGAACTCTGTACATAAACATGTATACAGACATACACATGTGCAATCACACATATACTACACACACACACAAAGAAAAGAGTGTCATATATATATGTATATACACACACACATAAACTTATGTATGTATGTATGTATGTATAGTCTTTTTTTCTGTAAGTTCTTTTCTAAAAGAAAGGGTTTGTTGTTAGTAGGTCTCATTCTTCATCCTAAGGAAAATAGCTGGAGGAAATGGAGAAAGAACAGAACGTAAGCAAGAGCAATAGAAACATGAACAGAAAAATGAGACAGAAATACAAAAGTAGAGTATGAATCATTTATAAACAACTTTGAAGTGAACCCCAATTTATCCTAGGAAGTAGAGAACTGTGAAGTGATTATACTTTTCAGTATTATAACTGAAAACCCACAGAGTAATCTAGTATTGGACCTAGGGATGAGATAGAAATGATGTCATTCCAGTGCACAGCCTGGAGGAACAGGTTACCTGGAGAGACAAGGACAGGAGTCCTTGATCCACTGTCGTCTCGGAGGGACCTGCACAGAATAAGAGATAAGTCAAAGCAATTAATAATACTCTTATTCCACAAATCATTTTTACTCGTTCTACAAACATTTAAGGCATCCCCACAGTGAGTCAGTTACATACCCAGCCCATACAACTCAGTGGTATACAATCAGGGTTTCTTGAACCAGCAAATGAAAGGAGGAGGGACAAGCCAGTGCTTCTGGATACCTGCCCAATCTTTCGTCTCTGGGTCCCTCTGTTAGGTAGTTCCTTCTCCCTGGCTCCTTTTGCATTCACACATAAATAATCTTAAATCTCAGTTGCCAGGACTCCAGGTTCTCATGGGCCACACCAACCAAACGCATGAAAGTGGGCCTGTTCCACAAACACTGACGAATCTGAACAAGGGAATTACAGGACTTCAAGAAATAAGATGAATACTTTCATTGTTAATTCTCTCACTTCTGAGTAAAATAAAAACATAAGCGTTTGGTGAGCAAGGACCACAGAGGCAGAAGATATTTGCATTCAGGATGTAAAGAAAACTGTTCTAGCTTGGGCCTTCAGCTGGGCACCGCAGCTACAAGTCACCTGTCATCCATGGCATGACCTGGAGGAAATACCCATGCTTGCTCAGGCACTGTGACACTGGGCAGGATGGCACTGCAGGTCTTGCATGTGCTCATCTGTTTGATACTATGGCACAGGTTCTGGCCAAACTGAGAGGGAAGGCACAGAGAATAAGGTCCAAAGAGTACATAAAAAACCAGCTAGCACCAAAACGGAGAATCCAGGGAGCAAGAGCCAACATGATTACAGAAATACAAAGGATATCCTCCCAGAATTAAACCCCTCAATACTAGCCCAGAAGCCAGGCTTTAAATACTAACGAACTTGCACACTCTTACATGTGTGTGTCTCTGCAGATCTCCCCAGGTGGGTCTAATGTGCAGGCAATGCCAAGAACCACTGTGAGAGCACTGGAGAGAAAAGTAATGATTCCTCCTACTGCAAAGGTCAAAGCTGACGCCTGTCTAACAAGACAGATTAACAACAGAAGAACTGAACAAATGTTCTCAAAGTTTTATGTGACCTGAGAGTCTCCAAAAATTAACGCTGAAAGGCCCAGGGAAAGCTGCATTTTATGCTAAGTCTGATGAAACACATGGATGGTTGTAGAGAAACATGACTGGACAGAAATATGCCCTATTGATAATAAACTGGGCATGCAGAGACTCTCTTCAGGGGCTCACTATTCATACCCTTTTCTTGGTCTCTCGAAGACATTCCTACACCCTGTGTAAGAAGCAGGACAACTTGGGGCCTTTGGAGTGACAGAAGTCAGAGGGCTTTCCAAGTTTTATGACTTGCTTTGGGGAGATCTATCCTAGTTTCTATGACCAACTCAGTGGGGATGAAGAACTAGAAACAAGAAGGCAGAGACCCAAGAAATATGTTTGTGTCTAAGACTCTCCTAGCTTCTTCCATTCTGGTATGCAAAAAAAAAAAAAATACTCTGCGTACCAATTGCTGTACTTTGGGGGATGACAGGGCAGAAGAGATGGCTCAGTGGTTAGGAGTGGTTGCTGCTCTTTCAGGGGACATGAGTTCAGTTCCTAGCACCAACATTAGATAGCTGACAACTACATGTAACTCCAGTTCCAGGGGACCTGACACACTCTCTTCTGACCTTCATGGTTACCAATACATCTATGGAGCACGCACACACACATACACAAACACACACACACACTCTCATACACACACACTCACATACACTCTCATACACATACATACATACTCATATATTCAAACATAACTCTGACATACATACATACATACATACATTCTAATACACACACAACTCACACACACTCACACACATACATACACACATTCTCACACATACACACCACACATACAACAGCGACATTCACATACACACACACACACACACACACACCCCACAATAAAAATGAATTGTGAGGGATCACATCCTGAGCGTTACCTACAGCTTCACAGAAGAGTCTGGCTCTCCCTCCTGTATCCTCTGGGCTCTACAGTAGAAATCATGGATCTTTTAAACACAGAACACAAAACCACTAGATAAAGGTTTCTGAGAGTTGGTACTGGGAAATGGCTCAGAGGTTAAGAACACTGACTGCTCTTCCAGAGGTACTGAGTTCAATTCCCAGCAACCACATGGTGGCTCACAACCATCTGTAATGGGATCCAATGCCCTTTTCTGATGTGTCAAAGACAGTGACAGTGTACTCACATACATAAAATAAATAAACCTGAAAAAAATGAATAGCTTAAAAATAAATTTCTAATAATGCTTACAAGCTTACCCCAAACTAAATCTCTTAGAGAACAGTTGTCCATATGAAAAAGTGGGAACATTTTCAGAGTAAAGTTGAATTCATAACGGCTCAAGGTGGCACTAGAATGTGTCCATAACTTCTCACTGATGCCAAAATGCTCCTTCAGAGCACTTGCCTAAGTCTTCTCCCACCTCCTGGGTCATTTGGTGGGCTAGGAAGTGCTCCTGAAATCCCCCCCCCGACCCCCAGATCACTCCTGCTGTCTCCTCATTCCGTACAGTCCCTCTTTGGCATCTGTCACTGAGTAACTTGTAATTACTCGGCAAATTGGAAGTGGCCCCTGATACTTAATCAGCTTCTCCTGTTCATTCTGTATGAGTAGGCCCAAGGTGTCCATCTGCTTAGCAGGAGATTAAAAGTTGAAATTGCAGAAAAAGCAGGAGGCTGACACTAGGGTCTGATGTGCCAAATAGGATTATGCAGTAAAACAATAGTTTTACAAGCCAGGCATTTTCACTGAGAGGATTTTCCAAATTACTCTAATATCCACTTTATTAAGTGCCAATAATGGTGTTCCTCTGCCGTGAGAAGTGACTCCTTTCCCCCTTAGACAGAAATGCCAGGGAAGCTCAAGACTCCTGGAGCATGTGGTGCAGGGGAACTCTTAAAGAGAAAGCTTGGGAAGATGAAGGAGGCAAGGAGAAGAGAGAGGTCATGGAGGACCAGCCCTGGCTCAAGGAGGAGAAGAGAGAGGGCACAGAGGACCAGCCCTGGCTCAAGGAGGAGAAGAGAGAGGCCACAGAGGACCAGCCCTGGCTCAAGGAGGAGAAGAGAGAGGGCACAGAGAACCAGCCCTGGCTCAAGGAGGAGAAGAGAGAGGGCACAGAGGACCAGCCTCAGCTGCTGCAGTTAATATTTTTTATGCTTAGTCACTTTTTATTGGATATTTTATTTATTTACATTTATTTACATTCCCTTTCCAGATTCCCCCCCCCAGAAACCTTCTATCCCATCTCCCCTCCTCCTGCTTCTATGAGGGTATGCCCTCACCCACCTACTCACCCACTTACTCCCTCCCTCCTCCCTGCCTACCCTCGAATTCCCCTGAACTGGGTATTGAGCTTTCATGGGACCAAGGGCCTCTTCTCCCGTGGATGCCCAATGAGGCCATCCTCTGCTACATATGCGGCTGGAGCCATGGGTTTCTCCGTGTGTACTCCTTGGTTGGTGGTTTAGACCCTGGGAGTTCTGGTTGGTTGGTATTGTTGTTCTTCCTATGGGGTTGCAAACCCCTTCAGCTCCTTCTGTCCTTTCTCTAACTCCTCCACTGGGGACCTGGTGACCATGAGGACAGTGATGGTAACACTGAGAACTACTGTGTCCCCATCTGCTCAGAACTCCAGAAGGACCGCCCACCTGAGGACCCTGCCCCTTCAAGTTGACCCTGCAATGTCACACGAGGATGCTCCAAGAAGAGTTTTGCTGAGCTACTCTCCGGTACTATTAAATATAAATTCTGAGTTGACTGCAAAGAAATTAGACAGCATATTTTTTAAGCCTGCGAATCTTTTCCTTGAACATACCTACCTACCAGGTTTAGTGAAATATTGAAACAAGTTTTACAAAGTGAAATTATATTGCTTCTACCCATTCCATTTGACAATTACACAGGATAACTGAGTAAGGTGTCTTTCTTTTCACTGCCAACAAACTATGACCTAGTCGTTATGAACATGTAGAGTTTACTTCATGATCAGTCATGTGTTGAGCACCATAATGTCTCTGGTGCTGGGCTAAAGAGAGCAGACACAGAACTATCCTCAGTGCACAGTGAAGTAGAAAAGAGACACTGATGTCCTATAGCTGAGAATGTGCCTTAGTTGGAAATAGGCTCTTTGCAAATGGACTAAAGTTGAATGATGTCATAGAGCAGTCTAGCCCACTGTGACTGCTGTCCTGATACATAACGGGGTATGAGACACAGACAAGACACAGGGGACAATACTTCCTATGTAAATGAAGGGACATAGATTGGAGTTATATTGTAAGATATATTTAGCCCTTGAATGTCCCCCGAAGGCTTGTGTTTAGGCTTGCTCCCCAGAATGTGGCTCTGTTGAGTGGTAGGAAGAACAAATTAGCTCACTAGGGATTTGCTATCAAAGGAAACATCACCACACACACACACACACACATACACATACATCTTTCCTTTCATTTTGCATCTCTGCCAATGTAACCTTACTCCACCCCCTTTTTCCTTCACATGGTTGCTGGCCATGAACCGAACCCCCAGCACTTTGTGCCAGTATAAACCTTTCTCTCTGTACATCGATTCTCTCATATGTTTAGTCACAGTAATGGACAGTTAACTGACCCATATTGCCTTAAGTAAATAGATACCAAAGAATTTTGGCCACCACCAGAATCCAGGAAAGAGACCTGCAGCAGAGCACCCCTCAAAATCTTCATAGGAACCAATCTGTCATATTTTTGGTTACCCTTTTATGTCACCAAGATGGCTTGAATAAAAATGCCTCCCACCCATAGGTTCACATATTGTAATGCTTGATCTGCAGTTCATGGAACTGTTTGGGAAGGATTTGGAGGCATGGCCTTGTTGGAGGGGTGTGTCACTAGGGGTAGACTTTGACTCAGCTACTGCTGCAATGTCAGGCCTGTCTGTTGCTGGGCTCCTCATCACGATGGACTGTCTCTAACCCTCTAGAGCTGAAAGAAAGCCCGTGAACTCTTTGTTTATAAGTGGCCTTGGTCATGATGTTTTATCATGGCAATAGAAAAGTAACTAAGATGGTCACGTTTTTTTAAAGTGGTAACTCTCAGGAACTACAAATACTCTGTAAGAGGGGCCTCAACAGGGCATTCACACAGCACAGGGAAGGCTCCTTGCCTAGACAGTGGCATGCTCTTTTCTCTGTGGAGTGGTTCAGAAGTGGTTGGAGGCAATAGCTGCTCAGAAGTGGCAAGCTTTGCCAAAACAAAGCTGAGCCCTAGAAAAAAAAATCCCATGCACACTGTAGTCAAACTCTATGCTTAGAAGGCCCTAGAAGGAGATGGGCATGTGGTAGACAAAGATGAAACTCAATCTCAAAGTGCAGGAGAGGAAGTTTTCCAGTTGCATAGCTGTCTAAGATGAAGAATCAGTGTCAAGGCTTGAAAACAGGGCACAGTGTTCTCTTAAGTGTGTGCAGGTTGCTTTTAGGGCATTAAAAAAAGAAGGCCTGGGAAATGAGCTATGGGGGAGCAATGCAAATTCATAGAGTGGCGATGTGGTGCAGCTCCTGGTGTCCCACACAAACAGGGGCCTGGAAACTCTCGGTCTGCTTTCTAAGGAGACTGTATCATCTCTTTTATCATTATTGCTTTCACCGCGATGACACTGTCCACTGAGCTGATTTTTCAAGAAGAGCTTTCTTAGTTGACATGGATTCATATCTTTTTCTACTAAGTTCCAAAACCAAATGCAGACCCCGGAGGATGAATATTTAGAATTCTAAAGGATTTTTCTAGGTAAAAATCTAAGGCTGCCATCTCTTAAAACAAATGAGTTCAGTTGCACAAATACATTCATGTCAAAGTACTTCAAAAAGCAATATGCATCAAGCCCCATAGATCATGTCTGAGTTTGGCTTCCAGTCTTAGACAGCACTGTAAGCCACAGAAAGAGAAGAGGTGGGGAAAAAAATTGAGCAATTGTTCTTCATTGCTGAACAATATTTTTTTAGCCTTAGTCCCAGTTTAATTGAAATTATTTACCGAGGTAAACACATTTGCTACATGAAGAAATGTTACCTGATACAGGTCCAAGGGACACAATGAGACGATGGAGCGGTATCTTTGGCAAGTGTTGTGAAAAAAGTAATCAACTCAGGTTTCCAGGGAGTGGTGATCTAGGTCTGGCTTTCATATTATTGGAGTGTGCAAAGCTGGCTGGTGGGGTCAAGGGTTTCCAGATCCTCTCTGCCCCTGCTTTCCTTATATTTACATTTTCAGCTTTAGCGAAGGGGATTTTGTGCAGAAAAAGCTATTTTAGTTGCCATGACCTAAAATCCCAGCACTAGCAAGTGATTCTCTCCTCTTCTGGGGAGGGCCAGCTCTGCAGATTCAGAAATGAATGACCAGGGGCAGAAAGTGGGAAGGCTATGTGTAATTAGGGACCCAAAGTCCAAATGGCTGGTTTTGATCAACATGCACCCTTTGCCTAACGCTAATCCATTTGTTCATTTATTGGAGTTTAAAACTGAGCCCTATGCCCTCCAGCCTCGGCGAGCAAAGACATAATTTAAAGTACCAAGACACAAATGTGCTATTTATTCCCATGTAAAAGAGTCATTCTTACAGTGACTTACATTTTTTTTCCCTTCAGGAAGCTAGATCTTTTCAAGTTGTTTACCATGTTGTCAATGATTACCATCATTAATAATGATAATGACAATCACCGGGCCCCAGCCATGTGCTGGGGAATAAATAGACCTCTGAACTAGGCTTCAGCCCAGCCTAGAGAAACAGTGGTAGTTTTGTCTCACTGCAGAGTTCACAAAGTGGGATGGCAAATATGAAGAAGGTCTGGACCCAGTATCTTCCCTCAGCTTTTTTTTTTTTTCATTTCATTTCAAAGCTCCCTTTTTGCAATTCCTTGTGCATACAGAGGTTGTGGTCCACAGTCAGCCTCTATGTATGACCTGGCACAGGCTCCACAGCCCTTGCAGTTCTCCAGGCTGGCACTAATTGCCAGATGCCCCCAGCTGAGCAGGACTGGATGTCAGGGCCACTGGATGCACTATTAATGGAATCTGTTATCAAGTCACAAGACAAGATGCCAGTCTGGCACCATTCTGCAAACTGGAAGTGCATGGGGTCGGGGTGGGGGTGGGGGAACACAGACTCCCTGTCTGACGATGAATAGCTAAGCTGTGAAACCAATCCACTGAGAATCTACTAGGAATTAGCCTGTCACAAATGCTCTGCTGTGGGTGAGGGAGGAGCATGTGATTGTGGGTCTGTTTGTCTGTCTGTCTGCATGTATGTGCTTTAATCGGTGTTGTAAATGCATGTAGAAAAGCATACTAAACATAAATGATAGCTGAGATTCTTGGCTGGTGTCTTGCTTGGATTAATGTGTCCTGATAGCATTAGGGATATAAATATAAGTGAAATATTAAGAGCAAGAGTAGAAATTGAATAATAACTCTTTTCTGAAGAGTAATTGCGTTGGAATAATTTGCCCTCACCATTTCCATGGGTGCCTAGAATAAATATGTAATTTGTTTTGATCATTTCACTTGACAAAATTAGACTTAGTACAAGTTTGAAGGGGCACCCTCCCCCAGTCCCCAGTGTCTGTGCTTCCCTCTCTAGGATTCTGAACCTTAGTTTTACAGATGAGGAAGATAGTTATATAATGTGTTACCCACAGGCTCATGTGCTGAATGCGTGGCTTATAGCTGATGACATTATTTTAGAGAGATGATGTAAACTTAAGGAGGTAGGCCCTACCTGGAAGAAGCAGGTCACTAGGCAGGGGCATTACTTTGAAAGTCCCTGATCCCATCCACTCTCTCTTACTTCTTATCTCTCATGATGTAAATATAACACCCCACACTCTACACTCCAAGCATTTCTGCTTTGCTGTGCCCTTCCCATCATAGAGGACTGGGGCACTTTACACCAAGGTAAAACCTTCCTCCTTTGAGCCAAGTATTTGATCATATTGGTGAGAAAGTTATTATCACACCTTCATTATTTCTGCTCCTACTTTAGCTCAGATGTCTGCAGAACAAGGCTCATAAACAAAGCTAAGCAGAGAAGCAAAGGGCATTTGCTATTTGCCCCTTTTCAGCCCCACATGGTACAATGACAGAGAACCAGAAGTTACCACCACCATGGAAACTCCTAAAATGTTTTTCCAAGCATACTCACGGAGACCTTTTACCAAGGAGGAATGAGAGCACGAATGCTCCTAGCCCTCTCCTCTACTCACACGGCTTCTGCCAGTCAGCTCAGTTCTCAACACTCCTCTCCATCCCAGGCTTCAGTAGAAATACAGAAATCGCAGGCATACACACAACCTAATATATGGATGCAGAACACATTCACGTGTACTAAAGACCAGTCTCTGCCTTTGGATAACACACGTGATGCTGAAATCCAAACACAACCTTCATTATCTCCATGGGAGTTTCTTCATGTATCAAGGAACACATTTGGTTTAGACCAATTAAGTCTGTTTTTCTTTTATTACTTGGGCACATAAAACAGTCAAAATACATTTATTATATTATTAAAAAAATAATTTTCCTGCATATACATATGTTTTACAAGTACAACAGGCTTCCACTGTCAGGACTCAGGCAGTAGCAGCTTTCATTTTTCTCCTTACAGGGAAAGATGGGCTCATACAGGTCAATTCTGGTAGAGGCACTTCCTTACTTAGTGTAGAAAGTGAAAGAAAAGAAAGGGAGTAGAAGAATGGAGATTTTCTTTTTAACTTCAAACAATCTGAGATTCATATCTTTAAACTTAGTCACAGGGCAGAGACTGGCTGGGATACTCCTGTAAACCCATCGGTTAGAGAGGCCACGTCCTGTCACCTCCAGACAATGGCAGGCCAAGCTGATGCAGTTAAGCCATGCTGCTGATTGAGTGTTGGGGGAGGACTGGGTCATTTCAGGTCAGTCTGGATCCCTCCTTTCCTCTGTAGGGACCTTCTGCACAGAGATGAAACTTGGGGACACAGGACACACTGCTTTGTCCTTACAGGGAAGTGCCACAGACATTTGCCTCAGTAGATTCCTGACGGTTTATCACACTCGCTCTCTGGGATCTCCTTATTCAGCTTCTCATTGGAAGCTAACTGTTGTCTCATTCCTAAACAGGGCGCTCCGTGGGATCACGGGGCACGTCTGTCTCAAGCTCTCCTACATCTCCACAGTGATGCTTATGACTCAGCAAATATGCGTTGAATGGATGAGTGTGTTCATCTATCCAATCCACATATAGCCAGTGGTGAAAATTAGTCCACACCTTTGAGAATTTCTCAGAAGAGAAATAAACACTAAGCCATCGCAGGGAGAGTGTAGGAGGAAAGAAACCATGCTGAATTAGATAGTACATTTGTATTACATGATGTGTGATACCGTATGAAGACAGGCACATTCACTGTTTGCTCCCTCCCATGCTGATTAGTAGGTTATTCTTTCAAAAATTAGTCACAGAGTGTGTGGGCACTGCTGCCCTCTCAGTCTCTGGGAACCATGCTAGGATCTAAAGCTGCCAGTCCTGAGGTACAGCAGCTGCGTGCTGATCCTAAGATGGAGTAGAGTTCAGGCTGCTGAGACGCTTAGCAGGTGCCTCTAGACAACCCTGGGTATTGGGTGGGAGTAGGTACCTGATTTGAAGGCAGGGTGACTTCAAAGTTCAATATCTGTTGTACATACTCATTTTTACAGCTAGTGGTAAGGTGATGGTTTCTGAGTCTGTGGTGGTTTGAGTGAGAATGCCCTCTCATAGGCTCATATGTTTATATACCTGGTCCCAGTTCTCTCTCTCTCTCTCTCTCTCTCTCTCTCTCTCTCTCTCTCTCTCTCTCTCTCTCTCCCTCCCCCCTGCTGCCAGGTTAGGATGTACACTCTCAGCTATTTCTCCAGCACATGCCTCTCTGCCTGCCATCACATTCACCATGATGATGAGGGTTTACCTCTCTGAACCTGTAAGCAAGTTCCCAATTAAGTGTATTCTTTTATGAGTTGCCTTGTTCATGCTTTCTCTTCACAGAAATAGAACATGAAGACAGAAGTTAGTACCAGGAGTGGGGTATTACTATTAAAGCCCTGATCACACTGTTTGTTAGTGGAATGTGGAAGACTTTGAGACTTGGGATTTACAAAGTGGTTGCAAGTTAAGAAGGGAAGAATATTAACAAATGGACTTTAGGCCAGTCTTATAATATTTTGGCTAAAACAAAATGTGGCTGTTTTTATTCCCCTTTATCCTAAAAATCTGTCTGAAGTCAAATTGAAGAGTTTTTGTATTATTGGCATTGGCAGTGGAGATTTCAAGGCAGCCTAGTGTTGACTGTGTCACATTAGTGGTCTTCCTTATGAAGATAAACAATGAAAAGGAACAAGTGGGGCAAAGACAAGTATAAACATGTACAGGTTGGCCAGGCAGTGGTGGCACATGCCTTTAATCCCAGTATCTGGGAGGTAGAGACAGGTGGATTTCTGAGTTCGAGGTCAGTCTTGTCTACAGAGTGAGTTCCAGGACAGCCAGGGCTACACAGAGAAACCCTGTCTTGAAAACAAAACAAAACAAAAAACAAAAAACAAAAAACAAAAAAAAATGAAAAAATGTACAGGTTGAAATAGGATAGAAGCTCTATTAAATATAGTGTTGAAACCAAGACTTGGGCTCAAGATGATGAGAAGAAAAAAAAAAAGTTAATGCTAAATGAAATAAAGGGAATGGCGTGCTCAGTGTAAGACCGCAAGACCCTACCCCTTAATTCTGAAACCTGTAAAAGGAAAAGGTTGAGGGGTTTCGTAGACCTTCACAATGACAGAAAGCCTATGCAAATGTAATTCCAGGAGGAGGAGCCAGGTTCCTGTGCCACAAAGCAGAAAAACTTGGCAGAACCACCATGGCATGATGTGGAAAGGGGCTGTGGAATTTTCCTCTGTGGCTAAGGAAAGCCTCTGAGGCCAAACATGTGACAGGGGAGTCCCTGTATAGAAGCCCCAAGAGGTTATTGTATGAAGCTGTGAAGGTGAAGCCTGGATTGCACTGGAGACACCAAGATGTTCAAGATGCCAGAGCAGTGTGATACCAGCCAAGGAAAGTAGTTAACAAGGTATGGAACCAGCAAAATAGAGACAAAAGTGCTGTAGTCAACAAAACTGAAAGGAGTTGGAGATCTGAAGAGAGCTTTGGCATCAGACATGAAGGTTAAGAATCTGGGGTTTGCTCTGCTGGGATTTGGTCTTGCTTTGGTTCAATATTTCTATACTACACCCCCTTTTGGGATAATAATATATATTCTGTGCCATTGTATGTTGGAAGTATGTGATCTGATTTTTCATTTTGGTTTTATTGGGGATTATAGCTAAGAGACTGCCTTGAATCTCAGAAGAGACATTGGATTATTAAGCAGTCTTGAGATTGGGAAACACTATGGGGACTTTTGAAGTTGGACTGAATGTATTTTACTTTATTGTATGTCTACGAGCCTATGTGGGCCAGGGAGTAGAAGGTGGTGGTTTGAATGAGAATGGCCCTCCTAGGCTCACATGGCTGCATGCTTGGTCTCCAGTTGGTGAACAGTTCAGAAAGGATTAGGAGATGTGGCCCACTTGGAGTGGGATTTGAAGCTTCAAGAGGCCATGTTGGGCCCAGTTCCCCCCGCCCCCTCTGTGTGTGTGTGTGTATGTGTCTGTCTGTCTGTCTGTCTGTGTCCCTGTCTGTCTCTGTCTCTGTCTCTGCCTGAGGATCAGGAAGTTTACTGGCTTGTTCATCATGGCTTGCTCAGCACACTTTCTTATAGAACCCAGGACCACCAGCAGAGGGATGGCACCACCCACAATGGGCTGGGCTGGGCACTCCATAATCACTCACTAAGACAATGCTCTAAAGGTTGCCTACAGCCCAATCTTATAGAGGCATTTTCTTAGCTGAGGTTCCTCCCTCTCTGATGACTTTTGCTTGTGATAGGTTGACATAAAACTAGCTACCAAAGCACAGAATGTCTTCAAATGCCTTGGCTTAAAGACCTATTGTTAGCAGCATATAGGTGATTCCATTGGCCTGACCTCTGGAACCTAGCTTAAGCACCATGACCTGAGGCCACTGCCAGGTGTGACAGGTGTGTGCTGCCACTCTCTCTCTCTCTGTGTCCTCGGTGTTCCCTCTGTTGTTCTTAGGGTGTGCCCCTCTCTCTGTCCCCTTTCTCTGTCCTCATGGCTCTGTTCCTGTCTATCTGCCTGTCTATATTCTCACTTGCCTGCCTCTATCCCTTCCCCAGGTCCTCTCCTCTGCCCCCTCCCACTATAGACCTCTTTTACACCAGGTCTGTTGCTCAGGGGCACATCTCAGCATGGGCCACCAAAGGTTCCCCCTTGCTGAATTATATTTCATAACACCTATGGTCTTGGGACTGGAGGTCTTTTAGCTAATGAGCCACCTGTTATCAGGAAAGATAATCTGTGTTGTTATTATGTACAAACCTATTGAATACATGCTATGGTTTCATTATCTGTGTTCCCTTACCCTAAATAACATGAAGTCTAATCTCTGCTAAGAGATTATGAGCAGTTAGGAGAGATTACTAGAGGTCATGAGAATTCTGATCACTTAAAGGTGGTCATTCCCTGTATTAAAGAGGCCTGGGGAACTCATCTGCCTTTCTATATTTTGAGAAGTCATAGAAGGCACCATTGGTGAGAAACTGCCCCTCTCCAGTCACTAGATCTACTGGTACCATAGTCTTGGACTTCCAAGCTTCTAGAGCTATGAATAATAGTTATCTTGTTTATAAACTACCTAGTCTAAGATACTTTGTTATAGACGCCTGAACAGACACAGAGGACAAAGATTAGATTGCAGCTTTATTTGTACCCCAAATGAAAACTTGATGCATGATTGGAATAGCTGCCTTGTTGTCTTATAGCTAATAACAATAAACTGGTGTTTATTGGGCAGTGCTTATGCACCAGGGCTCAATTCTACACATTTCTCTATTGGGTGACATATTTAGAATTCGTAACTGTCCTCTAAGGTAGCTACTGTTACTATAGCATCTTACAGAAGAGACAAGCCCAGAGGGTTTGAGTGATTTGCTTTTGAATCACATGACTCATAAATGATAGCATGAGGTAGAACCTAGACAGGCAGCTCTTGAGACACAAGCCCTAACCACTCATCATTACTACCATCTGTTGAATGCTGGCTGTGCGACAAAACTTATTTTTATCCTGTAAGTATCTTTTGTTTTATTTTTAGACTTGTGGAGTGTGTGTGTGTGTGTTCATCTGTGTGTAGGTGGAGTGAAAGGTCAGCATTGTGTCTTCCTCAATTATTCACCCTTTTTTTTTTTTTTTTGAGGTAGAGCCTCTCACTGAACCTGGACTTCACTGATTTGGCTGGATTGGCTGTCAGTAATCCCAGGGATCTGTCTGCCTCTCCCTCCGCAGTGCTGGAATCACAGGCATGTATCATCACATCTGGCTTTCTCCTGAGTGCTGTCAGTTTGATCTCAGGTTCGTATGTCTGCATAGTAAGCATTTTTACCTATTGACTCATTTCCCAAGACCTATAAGTCTATTTCTTATAGAAACGCTGAAAATAGGTATTACTTTCCCCATTGCAGACAAGGACATTTATAGATGGCCCAGTGTACTGGCTGGTTTTGTGAGTCAACTTAACACAAGCTGGAGTTATCACAGAGAAGGGAGCTTCAGGTGAGGAAATGGCTCCATGAGATCCAGCTGTAAGGCATTTTCTCAATTAGTGAACAAGGGGTATGGGGAGGGCCTGTTGTGGGTGGTGCCATCCCTGGGCTGGGTAGTCTTGGGTTCTATAAGAAAGCAAGGTGAGTAAGGCAGAGGAAGCAAGCCAGTAAGTAACATCCCTCCATGGCCTCTGCATCAGCTCCTGCTTCCTGACCTGCTTGAGTTCCAGTCCTGACTTCCTTTGGTGATGAACAGCAATGTGGAAGTGTAAACTGAATAAACCCTTACCTCCTCAACTTGCTTCTTGGTCATGATGTTTGTGCAGGAATAGAAACCCTGACTAAGACACCCAGTAGGTCTCAGTATCAGGGTACAAATCCCGCCTGTCAGCCATCACACTGCCTGAAGTCTTCAGCTCCACCCCACTGCCTAGAGCTGCTTCCTTTCCACTGTTTCTCGTAATCTCACCTGATTCTTGCCTTATTTTGTTTCCTTTGATCAAAAGCAAAAACAAGGAGTTCAAATTAAGCATTCATCAGGAGGGTCTCTGTCCCTTTCTGAGAATTTTTTTTTTTAAAGATTTACTTATTGATTATACAGTGTTTTGCCTGCAGGCCAGAAGAGGGCACCAGATCTCATTATAGACAGTTATGAGCCACCATGTGGTTGCTGGGAATTGAACTCAGGACCTCTGGAAGAGCAGCCAGTGTTCTTAACTGCTGAGCCATCTCTCCAGCCCATTGCTTTCTGAGAATTTTAATTTTCACCCTCATGTGCTGCCATGTATCTTTCCAGTAGTGTTCATTTACATACCCTCATCTGTTTATTGCAACAAATTTCAACTACAGAAAGTGGGCATTATTGTCCCTGACTTCTGAAATAAATGAACCTTACAATAAGCAGAGGGTAAATGTGCCCAAGGGGCCTGCACCTGACCCTGCACCTGGCCCTGCTCCTGGCCCTGCACCTGGCCCTGCTCCTGGCCCTGCACCTGGCCCTGCACCTGGCCCTGCACCTGGCCCTGCACCTGACCCTGCACCTGGCCCTGCACCTGGCCCTGCACCTGACCCTGCACCTGGCCCTGCTCCTGGCCCTGCACCTGGCCCTGCACCTGGCCTTGCACCTGGCCTTGCACCTGGCCCTGCACCTGGCCCTGCTCCTGGCCCTGCACCTGGCCCTGCTCTGCTCTCATCTACTTGTCTTTGTTTCATCTTTCTGTAAACATGCTGAAGAAAATATGATGGGTGGAGAGTCCGTAATGGAGAACCTGAAAAGAGAATAGAAGATTACAGTTAAACACAGAGGGCTGAGCTTACATGTTTAGCATCATCACTGCCTGAAATGTTGTTAAAAGAAAATAAAAACAATAACACTATTCAGGGTTAAGTTCTGTAGAAGGGGCTCAACCACCTAAGTTGAGTTCCTGGAACCCACGGTGAGGTTCCACCACCCTGCCCTCTGACCTCTAAATGGGTTATAGCACACCCCCACCCCCAATCATGCACATACAAAATAATAATAAATAATATTTAAAAGCTTAGACCTATGACCTGTAAGCAAACACAAAAATAATTTAATAAAATTTTATCATAAATACAATCTGAATATGGTGGTATGTGCCTGTTATCCTAGCTTTTGAGAGTTGGAGGCAGGGATATTAGAAGCTCAAGGCCAAAGAAGAGGAGTAGGTAGAAGATTTAAATGTTTTTAAAGAAATGTAAGTCGTACATAATTACAATACACTACACAGATCGACTTGGAATAATAGTAACATGCGCGTAATAATATAAGCATTAAATATTGATTGAGTAAAATTATGGCATAATTATGTTGGAAGAAAAGTGGGGAGGAGAGAGCGTATAGGCAAACACAAGTAGTAAAAAAAAAAAAAAAAAAAAGAATCTTAATTTCCCGTAGTAAAATAAATAGACATTATTTACAAAGAAATGTTGCTGTTGTGTGAGGAGGAAGGCAGCCAAGAGGTGGACCTTCCTGCCTCTAGAACAGCACTGCTCAACCCTTTCACAGGGTCACACATCAGATCTCATGCATCTCAGATTTATACTGTGACTCATAATAGTAGCAAAATTACAGTTATGAAGTAGCAACAGAAATGAATTCATGGTTGGTGTCACCACACCGTGAGAAACTGTACTGAAGGGTTGCAGCATTAGGAAGGCTGAGAACCACAGCTCCTGAGGGCGAGGGCAGTGAGAAAAAAATGGTCCAGGAGATACAGAGTTTACAAACTATGACAGAAGCATTCTTCCCTATGTCCCGCGTAACAAATGCAGGTTTCTTCAGGGCAGCAGTGTGCTGGGATAAAAGGCTGGGTTTTCAGTAATTCATCCAGCTGCATGTGGACAAAGGGATACAGGCAGTTATTGGATGAAGAAGCCTCTGGTCTTTACCAGGTTCTTTCCTCTGCCTGGAATGCAAACATGGCTGTGGTTCATTGAGTGGGGATAGAAAAGGAGAAAACCAGGAGTCCTTGTTTTAAATAACACCAGGAACTGACAAAGAAACACAGGGGCTGATTACCCCCAGAGAGAGTAGGTCTTACATATTCAAGGTGCTGTTTGGGATTTCTGGTTATCTAAAATTAATGTTATTACATATATTATGAGGCTCTACCTAGCTTAATGAACTGAATATGATATGGGTAAAAACTAAAGTTTAAAAAGGAGTCAAGTTGTTGGTATACTTTTTGCTCTATTTTATTGGGTTCTTATATCCACACCTTTCTTCAACCCAATCCCTTCCAATCCCCTCCCTCAACACTAGGTAGGAGAGAAAGAAGGTTAGAGGGAAAAGGGGTGTAGACCTCTTTAGACTACTTCCTGCTAATTAGGGGCATCAGGCACCTTGGGGCAAATCCAATCTTCATTGTCAAGATATCTCCAACCAGCAATCCAGCAAAACAGCAAACAGCCAATCCAGCATCAGCAAAAGCAGCCACTGCCACGGGCCCTCTCAGGGCGCTCCCATTTATACCCTCTCAAGAGTCCCCAGAAATCCAAACAAATTATCTGTAGCTGGCAAATATCACACCCCTCCCCTAGCGTATGATACAATCACAGTTATCAGTTGTGGACAAACTGAAGCTGCACCTTATCACACACCTGAGATTAAAACGAAAACATATTCACATAAGAACACTGAGGTTTTAAAGAAATCAAAACTCTTACTACATCAAATAGCACTAAGTACCACTTTGGAAAATTTCTTTAGAACTCTGGTTATCCACCTGGGGAGTGATGTTCTTTTCTTCACAGACTTTATTGTTAGAGATGTCTGACATCAAAGTGCCCAAAATATAACCATGGCAGATGAGACATTGTAGAAGAAAAGTTTAGAAGACTTGAATATATTACAACAGAAACTATCCAAATAAAATCACATTGAGAAAGTTAAACTGAAAAAAAAAAAAAGAAAAGAAAAAACGAGCCAGTCATTGTGATATAATTCTTACAATCCCAGTACTTGCTAAGCTGAGGCAGGAGAATCATATATTCAGGGTCAGCCTAGGCTACACAGTGAGACTCTGGTTCAAAAATAATTTAAAGCACAATTACACTGTTTTAAAAATTGTTATATATGAGATTACAATCCCAAAAGAGGGAGAAGGAAGGAGAGATCATTAAAAGTTGCTTGGGAAAAAATAGCCAAAATGCTTTCATACTTGTTAAAATCAATACATTCATAGATACAAAAGGCTAAATCAATGTCAAGAACAAGGAGCATTAAATAAGATTTCTTAAAATCAGATAAGGAGAAAAACAACCAGAAGATGAAAGTCATTCTAAGTGTAGGACGACACGAAATACAAGATTTTTGTTGGAAGCAATGGAAGTCAGAAGACATTAGAGCAATGTCTTTAAATTAAGGGAAAAAAATACAACTGTTAGCCTAGAATTCCATACTCAGGCCTTCCCCAACCACCATTTAATAATAAAAGCAAAGTAAAGACCTTGACGTGCTAATTCTGTTTGCAAATGGTTCTGCAACAACAGAGCTCCCTGAGAAATACTAAAGGACGTCCTTTAAGCCAAGAGAAAATGGTATGAGAAGGAAATATGCACACACACACACACACACACACACACACACACACACGGATCTGATAACTGAATTGACCAAAATGTCCTCAAATAGCTTCTTTTCCCCTTAAGATTAAGGAAAAATTAGAAGCGAGTCTTTTAGCTTAGCAGAGACAGTGACAACATTGCATTCCAAAGACCCTGGGTTTGAGTTCCTAGCAGTCCTAATAGGGTGGCCAAGTTGCACAGGCACATGGCATAGAGTAGGTCTGCCACTCCAAGAATGGAAGCCAGCAGGGGTGGGAGTGGGGTGGGGTGTGGGGAGGGATCAGGGCATCAAACTCTTGATTGGCCTCAGCCAGCTAGACACCTAAACAACAAAGAAAGAAAGAATGTACATTACCACCAGTTGTATTTAACCTTAAGCTAGAGCTTCTACTTAGTCAACACAAGAAAAACATGTACCTCTAGTCAAGAGGAATAAACAAAATCAACCCTGTTTTCAGACAATAGGATTGTTAATGTAGAGAATCTGATGTAATTTGCCAGAAAGCTAATAAAAGTAATAAGTAATTTTTATCAACATTGAAAATGAAATCAACATGCAAAAAATTGATTGTATCTCCATATCCCAGTAAAAGACAATGTGTCAAAAATTAAGGCACCATCACTTAAGTATCGCCAGAAACATAAGGTGCTGGCAGATAAATGCAACTATCCGAGACACACGCACTGGAAACTGCAAACCATCTTAGAAAGAAATTGAAGAACTAAGTAAGGTAAACAAGACTCAACCACCCTAAGAAAGCTTTTCTCCCTGGATATAGATTCAGCCTAGTCTCGACCAAAACTCCCAAAACTTACTTTTATAGAGTTGACAAGTTGATTGCAAAATTTACACAGAAATTCAAAGAACAGAATAACTAAAGCAATGTGTATGAGACTAATAAGCTGGGCATTAGGATAAACAGCCAATGTCAAACTTTCTGATAAGTAATTAATATACCCTGCATGTTTTGTGGAGTATTTGTTTGTTTTGGAGGTTAGGCAAGATAGGATTTTGTGTAGTCCTTCTAGTCCTTTAACTTACTATGTAGGTAAGAGTGGTCTTGAACTTTTGATTCTCCTGCCTTTACCTCCCAAGTGCTAGAGCTACAGTTTCTAGGCTTCTAGACTGATGTATTCCACTGGCTCTCAATTATCTAGTGAACTGTCTCATCAACACCTCAACCCAATCTATCCAGAGTTTCACCCTGAATCCAATCCCATGCTCCTGCTACATGCACAACCTCCACTTAGTTACCTGGGTATAGAGGAAGCAAGAATCAGAAAGAATTTCAATCTTTATAACTGCAATGACAGGAAATGTCTTATCATCAACAGAGAAGCATATAACAAGAGTCCAGGGAAGGTGTGTTGCCTTCCAGAAGGAAGATGCTGAAGTCGTGGATATATTAACTTCAAAGTGCCTGCAGGATCTCCAGGTGGAGGGCTCCAGCAGACAGTGAAAAGCCACAGTCCATGACAGACTGTTGATCTCGGTTACAGAGATGACAGCTTCAGAGCCTTTCTGAAAAGTTTAAACTGGGGTTTGACAGGAGTCATGGTGTTTCTGAAAGAGAAAGAACTCTGAAGCATTCAGCTGTGGAGGACAAACCATAAGGGAGGAAGGGAAAAAGAGGAAGGTTGAGAAGGGGAGACACATGGGAGCATGTGTTTGACCAGTTAAGGGCCAGGCGGCGGCTGTGTCAGATTTCTGTGCTAGAGCCTTTCCTAGAGAGAGCCTTCTTTCTGCCACTTTGTCCAACTGCATCTCTCCTCTACATCCTTTCCTCTACTTCTTTCTCTAGTCCCAAAGTGCCTGCATAGGGAAGGCTATGTAGAGGACATAAGCCTGGCTGTGACTCTCCCATTCCACTGTACTAGGAGGCTGGCTAGTAAGGAACAGTGAAGCAGAAAAAGTCTTAAGGCTCTGGCTGCCCTTTTGGATTCACACATCAATACTGCAAGCGTTGACAGACTGCCTGAGAGAGGCTGAAGGGATGTGTGTTCTGCATGTCTAGAATTTATTCCTTTAGCTTTGTAAGATGTGATGCTGCATAATGGCCATGAAGAAATAATTTTGCTCCTCTGACTGTCTTGGGATAGTTCCCGAAAGGTATATAGCCAGGTATACGTTTCCAGACCTGTGTAGAGGAGGCGTTCCTCAGGGGCTGCCTTCGCAGGTTTGCTCGCACTTCCAGACTGATGCTTCTCACCTTTGTTTCATCCTTTTTTTCACTTAAGCCATAAAAGGAGTAAGTGTATCCAGTTGAAAAGATGGAAGATATTAATGTGAGAGCAAGCCATCATTATGATACATATCAATTTCTCACCTCCGAGGTAGTGCACCAAGGCTGTGTCTGGATATTAACCCAGCTGGGACTAGAGAATGAGAGGTCTGGAGGGTTCTAGGGACACACTGTGAAACTAGCAGTTTTCACATGCAGGAGCCCAGCATCCTCACAAGTTGACAGAAAAGTGATTATTTTACAAAACATCTTCCTAAGAATGATAAAGTTGCTTAGATATATGGCAGCTAACTGCTCTGTATCTATGATCCTAAATTTCAAGTATATTGGAGGAAATATTCATTTTTCCCCTAGAATTGATTTCTATCTACATATGGTGGTTTAAAAGAGAATGGCCCCCAAAGGCTCAAATGTTTGAATGTCTGGCTCCTGTTTTAGGAAGGACTAGGAGGTGTGGTCTTGTTGGAGGAGGTGTGTCACTGGAGATGGGCTTTGAGGTTTCAAAAACCCAGTCTGTCCGCCACCATCTTCAAATAAGATGTGAGCTCTTAGCTACAGCTACAGCTACAGCTACAGCTACAGCTACAGCTACAGCTACAGTGCCATGCCTGCCTGCCTGTCTCCATGCTCCACCATGATTTTCAGGGTTACCTCTGAACTCTGAGTAAAGCCTTTAATTAAATGTCTTCTTTGTGAGCATCCTTGGTCATGGTGTCTCTTCACAGCAACAAAGCAGTAACTAGGAAATTATGTATAGTTTAAAATACTTGAGGCAAGTTGAATCAAGATCAGGTTAATGATCTAAACAGCCCTATATCCCCCAAAGAAATAGAAGCAGTCATTAATAGTCTCCCAACTAAAAAAAGCCCAGGACCAGATGGGTTTAGTGCAGAGTTCTATCAGACCTTCAAAGAAGATCTAATCCCAGTTCTTCACAAACTATTCCACAAAATAGAAACAGAAGGTACTCTACCCAACTCATTCTATGAAGCCACAATTACTCTGATACCTAAACCACAAAAAGACCCAACAAAGATAGAAAACTTCAGACCAATATCCCTTATGAATATTGATGCAAAAATCCTCAATAAAGTTCTTGCTAACCGAATCCAAGAACACATCAAAACAATCATCCATCCTGACCAAGTAGGTTTCATCCCAGGGATGCAGGGATGGTTCAATATACGGAAATCCATCAACGTAATCCAGTATATAAACAAACTCAAAGACAAAAACCACATGGTCATCTCGTTAGATGCGGAAAAAGCATTTGACAAGATCCAACACCCATTCATGATAAAAGTCTTGGAAAGATCAGGAATTCAAGGCCCATACCTAAACATGATAAAAGCAATCTACAGCAAACCAGTAGCCAACATCAAAGTAAATGGTCAGAAGCTTGAAGCAATCCCTCTAAAATCAGGGACTAGACAAGGCTGTCCACTTTCTCCATACCTATTCAACATTGTACTGGAAGTCCTAGCCAGAGCAATTCGACAACAAAAGGAGATCAAAGGGATACAAATTGGAAAAGATGAAGTCAAAATATCACTTTTTGCAGATGATATGATAGTATATATAAGTGACCCTAAAAATTCCACCAGAGAACTCCTAAACCTGATAAACAGCTTCGGTGAAGTAGCTGGATATAAAATTAACTCAAACAAATCAATGGCCTTTCTCTATACAAAGAATAAACAGGCTGAGAAAGAAATTAGGGAAACAACACCCTTCTCAATAGTCACAAATAATATAAAATATCTTGGCGTGACTCTAACTAAGGAAGTGAAAGATCTGTATAATAAAAACTTCAAGTCTCTGAAGAAAGAAATTATAGAAGATCTCAGAAGATGGAAAGATCTCCCATGCTCATGGATTGGCAGGATCAACATTGTAAAAATGGCTATCTTGCCAAAAGCAATCTACAGATTCAATGCAATCCCCATCAAAATTCCAACTCAATTCTTCAACGAATTAGAAAGTGCAATCTGCAAATTCATCTGGAATAACAAAAAACCTAGGATAGCAAAAACTCTTCTCAAGGATAAAAGAACCTCTGGTGGAATCACCATGCCGGACCTAAAGCTGTACTACAGAGCAATTGTGATAAAAACTGTGTGGCACTGGTATAGTGACAGACAAATAGACCAATGGAATAGAATTGAAGACCCAGAAATGAACCCAAACACCTACGGTCACTTGATCTTCGACAAGGGAGCTAAAAACATCCAGTGGAAGAAAGACAGCATTTTCAACAAATGGTGCTGGCACAACTGGTTGTTAACATGTAGAAGAATGCGAATCGACCCATTCCTATCTCCTTGTACTAAGGTCAAGTCTAAGTGGATCAAGGAACTTCACATAAAACCAGAGACACTGAAACTTATAGAGGAGAAAGTGGGGAAAAGCCTTGAAGATATGGGCACAGGGGAAAAATTTTTGAATAGAACAGCAATGGCTTGTGCTGTAAGATCGAGAATTGACAAGTGGGACCTCATGAAACTGCAAAGCTTCTGCAAGGCTAAAGACACCATCAATAAGACAAAAAAACCACCAACAGATTGGGAAAGGATCTTCACCTATCCTAAATCAGATAAGGGACTAATATCCAATATATATAAAGAACTCAAGAAGGTGGACTCCAGAAAGTCAAATAACCCCATTAAAAAATGGGGCTCAGAACTGAACAAAGAATTCTCACCTGAGGAATACCGAATGGCAGAGAAGCACCTGAAAAAATGTTCAACATCCTTAATCATCAGGGAAATGCAAATCAAAACAACCCTGAGATTCCATCTCACACCAGTCAGAATGGCTAAGATCAAAAACTCAGGTGACAGCAGATGCTGGCAAGGATGTGGAGAAAGAGGAACACTCCTCCATTGTTGGTGGGATTGCAAGCTTGTACAACCACTCTGGAAATCAGTCTGGCGGTTCCTCAGAAAATTGGACATAGTACTACCAGAGGATCCAGCAATACCTCTCCTGGGCATATATCCAGAAGATGTCCCAACCGGTAAGAAGGAAACATGCTCCACTATGTTCATAGCAGCCCTATTTATAATAGCCAGAAGCTGGAAAGAACCCAGATGTCCCTCAACAGAGGAATGGATACAGAAATTATGGTACATTTACACAATGGAGTACTACTCAGCTATTAAAAAGAATGAATTTATGAAATTCCTAGCCAAATGGATGGACCTGGAGGGCATCATCTTGAGTGAGGTAACACAATCACAAAGGAACTCACACAATATGTATTCACTGATAAGTGGATATTAGCCCAAAACTTAGGATACCCAAAATATAAGATACAATTTGCTAAACGCATGAAACTCAAGAAGAATGAAGACCAAAGTGTGGACACTGTGCCCCTTCTTAGAATTGGGAACAAAACACCCATGGAAGAAGTTTCAGAGACAAAGTTTGGAGCTGTGATGAAAGGATGGACCATCTAGAGACTGCCATATCCAGGGATCCATCCCATAATCAGCTTCTAAACGCTGACACCATTGCATACACTAGCAAGATTTTGCTGAAAGGACCCAAATATAGCTGTCTCTTGTGAGACGATGCCGGGGCCTAGCAAACACAGGAGTGGATGCTCACAGTCAGCTATTGGATGTATCACAGGTCTCCCAATGGAGAAGCTAGAGAAAGTACCCAAGGAGCTAAAGGGATCTGCAACCCTATAGGTGGAACAACATTATGAACTAACCAGTACCCCGGAGCTCTTGTCTCTAGCTGCATATGTATCAGAAGATGGCCTAGTCGGCCATCACTGGAAAGAGAGGCCCATTGGACATGCAAACTTTATATGCCCCAATATAGGGGAATGCCAGGGCCAAAAGAATGGGAATGGGTGGGTAGGGAAGTGGGGGGCTCTATGGGGGACTTTTGGGATAGCATTGGAAATGTAATTGAGGAAAATATGTAATAAAAATATTAAAAATTAAAAAAAAATACTTGAGGCAGAAGGATCACACGAGTCTACCAGTTTCAGACCAAGCTGGGAAGCATGGCAAAATCTTTTTAAAATAATAATAATAAACATAAAAGTCAGGTTGTTGTGGTGCATGCCTGTAATCCCCAGAACTCAGGAGAGAGAGGCAAGATAGTGATGACTTCAAAGTCAGCCTGGGCTGGAGAGAAAGCCCCCATCTCAAAGGAGCAGATCAATTGAGGCTGTGGACATGGCATGGCAGCTAAGAGAACCTGATGCTCTCACAGAGAGCCCACGTCAGGGAGATCTCAGCTACCTGTAACTGCAGCCTCACAGAACCTATTGCCCTCCATTGGCTTCATTTGAATATCTATGCTCACACAAACATACCCACACACAGAAAAATATGTGCATATATACTGAAAAACAAACCTTTTTGAAAAATCAGAACAATCAATTAATTAACTTGTGATAGCACAAAGAATCCTAAATTTCCCTTAAAATATTGGGTTAGAAAGTAATTTCTTGTTATATATTTTAAACTTTTTAAACACAATTATTTATTAAATACCTGCTGATTATTTCACCTCTCTCTGTCTCTGTCTCTCTTTGTTTGTGTGTGTGTGTGTGTGTGTGTGTGTGTGTGATGGTATCTAATATGGTCAGGATCATATCTCTGGAAACTGCTATGTCCCCCAAATTGCCTTTTACAATGAGCTCCCAGAAGAATGCCTGTCAAGTACTCTCTCAGGAGCCAATCCTTATTTACTTATTGGTATTTCCTGACTCCTCTTCTAAAACATTCTTGAGATTTAAACTGTTTGGAAAAGGAGAAAGAGACAGGGACTCCCAGGAGTGTGAAGCCTTGGCTTTGGTCTCAATGCATTTTCCCCTAGGGAAGAACACAAAAGCATTTTGTAGCTGGAATACTTTTTACATTTTCTTTTCTTCAGCTGGTGGTCAGCTTTGGATGGACAGGCTCTTTGTTCTTACGTCACTGGTCATAACACTCGCCCCCAAGCAAATGACTGTTGTATTAATTTGAGGAAAAGTGACCGTAAGCATGCTTCTGCAATCTAAACAGACTGTACGGTTACAGATGTAGAATGTTCCACTCTCCAGAGCCTTAAAGCAGTGGCCACCAAGAGATGGGTCAGCAGAAAGACCATGAGCCTACCAAAATCTTAGATGGTATTTTGGGACAATGAAATTCCTGAAAATTCCTACCCGTCTTAGACAGCAAGGGAATGACTTGTGGAGGGCAATGGGGAGTCCTCAACTGTGACAGGTTTTCTCATCTCAGGTAATCAATAGCTTAGGAAGCTAGAACGCCTCATCAATGGCCAACAAAGCCTCAGGTCAGGGCCTTCTGGGTCATTTGCCCCACAGAACAGTGGAAGGGTGAATCAGAAAAGAGTTTTAGTATAGGTGAAAGCGTAGAAAAAAGGAAGTGATCAGACTTCTTGTAGAGAGGAGTGGGCCCTAGAAAGGGGTGTTCCTTTAGTGAGCTGAAGCATGGGGCAGAGTGAGCTGGTCAGGCCAGTTGCTCCACCTACCAGGCAGTAACATATCTCTCCATTCCTGGCCTACACTGGAGTTTGAGGCACGCCTTCCAGAGCCAATTCTTCCAGGCCGCTCAGCTTATTAAAGTTGCTGTGCAGAAGGAAATAAAAAACTAAGCAACCAGAGCAGGGACCAGAGCCCCTGAGCACTTTGGTATTTCTGCTGTCTGAACCAAAGACAGGTCCAGGTTCTGCCAACACAGAATCGGCTGTCAAGAACAAGATGCTAGATACTGAATTGTTCATCTCTGAGGTCCCTGCTCATAAACTGCCTGGCCAGTTCAGTAGTGTCTTTCTTCTGACTTCAGGAGGATGTGTACTCTGCACATCAGTGGCTTTCTTCACACCAAGTCCCCTGTTTTACATAGTTAGGCAAGTTTTCTTTTTCCTCCTTAGGTTTGGTACACATGAAGAAGAGAAGGATGAGAGAGGGGTGACACTGACCTTATCTGGGTCTCAGAGTCCCTTCCCACAGACTTAATAAACCAGAGCTGGGGAGGAGTGGGGCTAGAGTTGGGCTTGTAACTTGTGCATTTGCATGTGTGCTGCTTGGCTCAACACTGTGCTGCTGTCGTTTACAAAGCATTCTGAATTTTAATTTTGCATTGAACCATACAAATTATGAGGCTTGCCTTGAATTAAGTAGCAGTTCAGCTCAGCCATCCCTAACTGAGGAGGGGGCACCAGGGAGAGGAAAACAGTTGCCAAGAGCAGAGGGTAGAGATGGCAACCTGTAACAACTTGTACAGACCAGAAAGGCCCCAGACACAGAAGCCACACAGTTACTGTCCTTGAACAATCTCACAGTCTAGAAGGGCAGATTTTCTTTTCAAAATTTCCATTTTCCAATCCCTGCAAGTTCAAATTTGAGCTTCAGAAAGAATGGAAAACTCCAACTGCCATAGGAAAATGGTAAATAGGAAAAGAAAAAAAAATCACAAAAAGCAATTTTATAAATATATACACTAGTATATGACAATAGATGGGATTAAGAATTTTCACAACAAAGAGACTCCATTAGAGTTGCTAAACTATTGAAAACATTCTCTCTAAGGTCCATAAAGAAAGGGACCAATCAAGCCCTAAAATGGCAATGATGGCTTTGTAGGGATTCCATGAATTTGTATAAATCTCGAAAAGAAGTTCAGCAAAAAGAAAAGGAAGAGCTGGGCGGGAGGAAAGAGGCAAGTTGACCATGTTCGATTTTTCAAAGTACAATGAGGTTCTCCATGGAGGCAGGCAATAGCAACTGTAAAATGGAGGGTAAGCCATATTTAGAGCAATAAATTTTATGAAAAGTTAATCGGGTTTACTCTTAGAACTCCCTTTTTCATTATTACATTTAATACCAAACACTAAAAAATTAATCAGGAAATTCCATCTGGCCAACAATTTCATTTTATGAAATTCCTTTTCCTGCAGAGGATTAAAACCAATCCCTTGGAGTAAATTGAACATTCCAAGACAGCCCCAAACAGCCTGAACAAAGACTCCAGAGTGTCATTTTCTTTTTTATTGGAACATCTTTGAGTCACTTGTAATCTATAAATAAACATGCATTTTACAGAAATTCCTCTACAAAAAGCAGTACCATGCTTGGAATTCAACATATGAGACTATTTTTAAAAGTGTTTTGATTTTTAAAAAGCTAATTATGGGCCCCACATAACACAGGAGTTATAACTTGCTTACTACAAGTTTTGTGTTGCTTCACAACTCTTTAAAAGAATTCTTGTATTATCACACCTTATTTTAAGTGCAAGTCAAGGTTAATTACGGATGTTAAATCAGTGGTTAGTATCTCTTACTTGGAGGGAGGGAGGGAGGGAGAGACGGAGAGACAGAGAGAGAGAGAGAGAGAGAGAGAGAGAGAGAGAGAGAGAGAGAGAGAGAGAGAGAGAGAGAGAGAGTTCTATTTTTAAATCTCTTGGGCTTCCCTGGATATAATACAAGAAATTATTTAGTAATAAAATAAATATTTTTGACAAAAATCCTCAAATAAAAGAAAAGGGCATAAGGAATCTGGGGAGGGGAGCAATGTTTCTCTTTCCAGAAAGCCATGTTCAGATATAAATAAATTAAAAGTGACATTAGAAATACTAAACACTGGGCCTAGATATATTTGGTCAAATTGTTGGCTGATTTTTGTATCAAAAGGGAAGAGCAAGCTGATACGAGAGCCCATGCTTGGTACCACTTCAGTCATCACTGTATATAAAAAGACACATATTATACAACTTAGAATTTTAATATTTTGAAATTCCAGGCTTCAGGAAGTAAATGTTAACTGCTCTTCTAACAGCATGTGGCCTAAAACTGCAGGAAGAGAGGAAGTAATTCAAGGAAGAAATTTACTTCTGCCTCCATCTTAATTGACAAGGATTAAATGTCCAGATACAATCAGGTTTTTGCCCCAGACAGAAAAAAAGAATTCCGAGTAGTTTTCTTCAAAGAAATCCTCTGCAGCGAAACAGACATCAGCTGCAGTAACCAGAGGCAGAAGAGTCCTCAGATACTCAACTCTTGTAACAGAAACTAATTGATTTTCTGTAATTTGGCCTGTCTTGCCAAATTACATTCCAGACAGAGTGAAAATTACCACTTCCAAGCTTGCTGTTTCTTGACAATTGAAAATGAGTAACAATATTTTTTCAAAGAAGAAAAAGGAAACACAACATTGGATTTCTATGGTGCTATACAAATCCAACCTAAGCACACACTCCAACTTCCTTTTTAACTTCAAGAAGAGTTTCTGTTAACATACACAGCACAATGCATTTGATAAAGGAGTATTACCACTCTGAAATATGTGATAGTCCGCATACTCATGCATATGTGCTGGAGAAGCATAGCATAAATTTTTAGAAGAAGATTTAAAGAAGGAAAAGGTATACCAACATAGAAATACTTTTGTTCTTCCAAGATGAGAACACAACTAGAGGCGCTGTAAGTGCCATAGGGAACCACTGTCCTAGGAACTGGAAGCATCATAGAGAATCACCATTTTAGGCACTACAAGTGTTGTAGGGAGATTGACTAAAATAATGCTTTCCTTAGAAGACTAAGCAAGGCAATTTTTTTCTTTTCTAAACTCCACACTCTTCATTTTGACATCTGTGATGGTCACCCCACTCTGACAGATTGTGAAATGTCAAACTGGGGTACATAAATCATGATAACATTGCTTGAGATTGTATGAGTTCCACTGTGGTAAGTAAAAAATAATAAAGTTACTTAATAAATCTGTATAAACTTAAAAAAAAACATGGGCTATGCATCAGTGTAAAATATTCTTCAGGGGGATCATACCCATACACTAAAGCAACCACGATAAAGAAAACAGCGTTCCAGAATGAATATAAATAAGTATTAGGCCAAAATGTGATTATTATATGCCAGAGTGACTATTTAAATATATTTTTTACTTTGTTTTGTTGCTTGGAATCCACAGCATTCAGTCCCATCCTTAACACAATTTCTTTTCATTTTTACTATATGTGGAGAGAAGTGAAAACACCTTTTAGTAGCAAAACTGATCTAAGTGTTTAAACAAAATCAATTTGAAGTCACTGTTGGGCTATCACTCAATCTTCTTGCTGAATCTGACTCTAGAGTCAGGCTCCAAGGAGACACAAATAATGTCTGTACTCCTGTATCTCTTCTTAATTCATCAATTGCTTGGAACTTTCCCCTTCTCCCCTCTCTCTGCATTTATCTCAGTAGTTCTATCTTTTGATTACTACTTGGTTTTAATCCAAAACAGCACTTCATCCTAAACCACGACGTTGCCTCTCAATAGCTGTATATTAAACTGTGGTGAACTTGAAGGCTCAGCCACCAAGATTTCAGGCCTATTGTTTTGAGTAGGTCATTCATTCTTGGTTCAAGGGCAGCCCAGATAGAAGTGCCAGTTCATATATGCACAAGTAATGACACCAGTTATCTGGCAAGATGTGTGAGATAAGCTGTTCTGTTCCCTTCTGTAACACCACCTTGTGGAATGTTGGCTATTCCCGCCCCCACCCCACCCCAGATGATCAAGGAAGAGTTGATTCATTAGGAGAAAGGTCTCATCAAAGTCCATGTGTCCTGGTGAGGCTGTGTATGCGTGTGCTTGGACATGTGTGCACAAATTATATATGTTATTGACAGAGGTCAATGCTGAGCCTCGTTTCAGTCACTCTCCACCTTAAGTTTTGAGGTGTAATCTCTCACTGAAACTGTATAGAGAGATGCCCCTGTCTGTGCTCTCTTTAGCTCTGGGCTGCAGATGCATAACACAGCACTTAGCTTTTGACATGGGTGCTAGAGTCCCAAGCTCAGATCCTCATGCTTGGACAGACAGCACTTTACCAACTGAGTTCTCTCCCCAGCATTCTCTGTTGAGTGATTCTTTAATGATATACATTTATTCATCATCATCCTTTGGCTCCAAAATAAGAGAATCAGCTGACATATAAAAATATCTGTTTTGAAACAGAATAGCCACTGGCTATTATTTTTGCATTATTTTCTGAATGAAAGTAGAGCTTAGTTGCATACACTAGCAAGATTTTGCTGAAAGGACCCAGATATAGCTGTCTCTTGTGAGACTATGCCGGGGCCTAACAAACACAGAAGTGGATGCTCACAATCAGCTATTGGATGGATCACAGGGCCCCCAATGGAGGAGCTAGAGAAAGTAACCAAGGAGCTAAAGGGATCTGCAACCCTATAGGTGGAACAACAATATGAACTAACCAGTACCCCTCGGAGCTTGTGTCTCTAGCTGCATATGTCGGCCATCAGTGGAAAGAGAGGCCCATTGGTCGTGCAAACTTTATATGCCCCAGTACAGGGGAAAGCCAGGGCCAAGAAGTGGGAGTGGGTGGGTGGGGGAGTAGGTGGGAAAGCATGTGGGGGACTTTTGGGATAGCATTGGAAATGGAAGTGAAATAAATACCTAATTTTTAAAAACTTCATAAAAAAAAAGAAAGTAGAGCTTAGAAGAATGTGTGTGTGTGTGTACATGCACATGGGCACAAACTCTGTAGCTCTGATGGCTAGAATACTCAATTCCAAAGCACAAAAATAGGGAGCATTTTTAGTTCCTTGCAGAGCTTTGATCACATGCAAACCACAGCTTGCAGAAACACGGAGTTTAATATTTTCTAGCTCTCCGTACTTTTGCAACTCAGAATTATCTTCCTTGAGGAAAGGGATGAGTCAAGGGGCCACATGCAGGTAGAACTTTTGCTGATACACTATTCTTGTTTCTTTCCTGGGTTCAGTCATATTTTTAGATCAGCAAGCTATTCCTTGAAATCAGAGGGAAGACCACAAAAATATTATAGTTCCTAGGCCAGGCCTAATAACGACGTGCTGGCCTCATCTTCCCAGCTGGCATTTCATCTCCACAAAGGCCCTGAGCAGGGTGTTCTATTTCCTTGCATTGGGAATGAAGAAAGGGTTATAGATTTCTTTGCCCCACAGCAATCTTCTAGAGAAAGTGATTGTTCCCTCCACATCAGTATTTTATCAGAAGCAAGACTTTAATGGAAAAATAAAAAGAAATGAATCCTGTTCTCCCAACTGCTCAGCAGGCATGTATTCCCAGTCTTTGTTTTTCCCCCAGTGGTACTTCTCTAGACCTTAAAATGTGGGGTTTTCTAAGAAGAAACTTTGTGTTTAAAGAATGCTTTTTTCAAAGACATGAACTACCTTTGTTCCAATGTTTTTACTACATGCAGATGATCTTGTCAAGTTTTGTCACATGCCCATCATCGTAAATGAATTGTTTTCTTTTTATAGGGAATTTGAATTAATGTTACCACCAACCCTTCCTATCCACATGGCTGAATTTCAACATTGGGCTTCTTTCCATAGCCAAAAAGACAAATAGAAAATATTATCCAGCAGAGAGATCAAACTTATTACTGTATTAAGAAACACTGTGACAACTCCCATCCAGCTTTGTTAGACTACAATGGCTATTTTATATATTCATCTGCTATGTATTTTTAAAGCATTGCCTTTGTCTCCACAGGACAAATGTAGTTAATTAAAGAAAAAGATTAGTTCACACGGTTTTAAGATTTGCACATATTTTCAAATAGATTTTGAGATACAGTGTCACGATAGCAGAAGCTATCTTTTTTATTTTACTTGGAATTATAATGTTGCAATTAAAATTGTTTGCTTCTTCTTAAAAAGCAGAGACTTTGTGCCACTTGTATTATTCCCCTTACACTGTAGCACATGGTGCGGAAGAAGTTACAAACTTATCACAAAATGTCTTTTCCATAGCACTTCCTCCACTGTACCCTAGGAAAATGGATAGTGGGAAGGGTCACAATTAAACTCAATCTAAATGTGGGGGGATTCGTGTTCGGAAATCAATGTGTTTATATAAAGATGTTGAGTCAAATACAGAGGTGAACCAGGCTATTCCAACTCTTGCCAAACAAGACTTGGAAAAAGAGTAACCCAAACCAAGCATGTTATTTACAATATACTTCCTAACTAGTCTCATTTGTAAGTGAAAATCAGCTCTGGCTCAAACATCTTTTTAAAATTGATTGAATAACATTGGGGAGGGAATCTGAGACATGCTCCTTAAAAAAAAATATGCTTAGAAACTCTGTCCTGCTACCTCCTGAGTGCCTTGAAAATGAAAATCTCCGTGTCTTCCAGATGACAGCCACCTTGTTGTGGATCCAAAATAGCTCTCTCAGCCAGAGAGCTGTCTGTCAGTAAGAGTTCTGACGGGTACATATTTGGCATTCAGAAAGAAGGCAAGAAATGGTCTCATGAAAGAAGATTTGGTAGAAGAACTGCCCCCACCCCCTGAAGTCCAACAGAAATCTGGAAAACAGTGCCTCTCGTAGACACCACCAAGAGACCAACAGGCATTTCTGAAAATGAGACATAATTTTGATAGAGAACAAAGCCAGAAAAGGGGGTGGTAAGTCCCTATTTCCACCATTAGCTTTTATAGGCATTTGAGAGGCCATGATTAGACATAAAATGTACCAAGATGGAAGGCTCCCATTTGTTCAAGGAAGCAAATCTACTTACATGCATAGGATTTTCTCTCCCCCTAGTGGTGGGGTGGAGGCCTTTGAAGACTGAGAGCACGTGGTTGCGTAATACTGCTTTAGAAATCAGTCTGGGCTTCCACTGCAGCCGTGCACTTTGTACAAAAAGTAGGCTGTTCTTTGCGTGTCCTCACATTCTCTACAGTGATTTCTGAACCTCTCTTAATACTCCCAGTGAGGTAGTGAAGTGTCTCATAACTATGTTCCAGCGTGAAGTAAAGTCTTTCTTTCCTCCTCTTTAGCCCTATTAAAGGTGAAGCCACGCTGCATTCCCAACAGTTTTACTGACCAGAAACCCACTCGAGGAGCTAAGGGAGAAGCAAAAGGAAACCCATACACAGCTAATGTAGGAAACATGGGGACTCACAAGAAAGACACCCTTATATCAAGGACCCAAAGAATGAAAGGAGCTAATTAGAGATACATTTTGAAACGTTTTCACCTTTGTGTTCCATGCACTTTCATTTTCTTCTTTGGTTATATGAAAGTAAAATTCAGATTACTCACGGGAAGTAGATAAAAAAGAAAAATATAGAATAAGTAAATGACAATCAATTTTAAAAATTATTTTTATATGTATGGACGAGAGAGACATGGTTAGGGGAGTGCTGTGTGTTGTGCCTGCAGAAAGCTGACGATGGTGGCCAGAGCTTCTGGAGTTGGAGTTACAGGCTGTTGTGACTCTCTGGACATGAGTGCTGGCCAACAAACTCAGGTCCTCTGGAAGAACAGAAAGTGCTCTTAACCACTGAATCATCTCTCCAGCCCAGGTTATTTTTCCAAATGGAGTGACCATATTATAAAATGCCAAAATGTCTTCTAAATATTAATGGAAACAGATCCTAAATTGTAGCTGTCTTATTTGTAGGTTAGTGATCGCTAACTGCAACATGTCAGTGTGGAATATAGAGAGTACACACCTATTCTTTCTCTATAATTGGGCATCAGTGACTTCCACTGGATTGCTCCTCCTGGAAATCTCCAAGGCAACCAAGCACCTAAGCTCACACAGAGAATAGGTTCCTTTTCTGGCTTCCTTACCATACACTACACACATAAGTCAGAGCTGTTGGGCCCCATTTTGGCCCTGGTTTGGGTCTTGAGGACAAACTCGAACCTGGCTCGAGTTTCTGCGGCCTTGTGGGAGAGCCTAAGCCTGGCTCAAGTTTTGAGACCTGTCTCAGTCACTTCCATATTGGGGTGACTCAGCAAGACCTGTTTGGCCCTGCCTCTTCCCTGCCGTTGCTGATGTAGAGCTTTGCCATTGACCCTGTCAGTCACTATGTCATCTTACCCCACCAAACACCCCCCAACCCCCTACGTTCCAAACTTATATAAGCAAGAGGCTGACTCCATAAAGTTGAGTTCCTGCTTCAACAAGACTCCCAACTCCGTGTGTTTCTTTTGGGCCGTGGACACTCGCCATCCTGCTCAGCCCTGGAGAGACCCCAGAGGGACCGGGACCTCTCTCCTCTGTCCTGGACCTGCCAGCAAGGAGCAGGCACAGAACCTCCAACTCTCGATCAGGTCCCTCAGTCTCACCTTGCACATCTCCCAGAAACATATGTTTTACTTTACCCTTCACCACTACCCCAATCTGTTATCTCTTTTCTAAAGAACATACCCTCTCAACAGCCCCCATTTGTCAAATACATTCACCGCACTGTACTACTTCATATATTCTTGAGGTGCCTACTCTGTACTCTGGAAATACTATGGTAAATACCAGACAAGGACCCATTGAAGTCAAAGATAGCTGTTAAGACCACGTTAACAATTAAAATCAGGCAATGAAAGTAAGAACTATTATAGACTAAGTTTTCAAATAAAAAAGAAATCACCTGGAATTTCAACAAGGGATATGAAAGGCTCTGCTTGGTTTTGCCTTCTGGAACCTAGCATCTCTACATGGTAGGCAAATGCTGTACCACTGAGGGATATGCCCAGTCCAAGATGAGTTCTGAAGTCAAACAACAAAAGAAATCCATTGAGGTGATGTCTTTTTTCTATCAAAGCTTTCTTACACAAGAAATTGTTTCAGATGCTGGCTAAGAAAAATAGTAAGTAAAAAGCACATAAAAGTTTAAATTTTTTTTTTCGGACATGAAAACAATTTTTAAAACGTTTTTCTGTATGGTTCCTCTCCCTAAAATGTCAATTCTTTAAAATATAACATCCCTAAAGTCTTTCTTTCTAGTATGTCAATGCTGCCTTATTATTGAACTAGGTATATATAGCAGGCATGCAAATAAGTGTCAGTTGAAATAATGCACAAATTTGTGTACGAGGTGTGCGAGCAAGACAGAGAAAAAGAAAAGCGTTGGAGGGTCCAGGAAGCCTTTGTGGTAATGTTAGGGTCATTTGTTTCAACTCACGGGCTTAAGCTGAGTATAAAATCCTTGGTGAGGCTTCCTTGCTTGGCGCTCCCTCAAAGAGCTGTCAAAGTACACACAAGCTCTACCGCCGCAAAGCTCTCCAACTCCCCGCTAGGAGGAGTCACACAGGACCCACCAACCTTCCCACTTCTCTGGTTCCGCCCCTCCCTAACAGAGTTCCGGCAGCCTTTGAATTGGGTTGCTGGGAATAGTAGTCTTCCGGTCAAAGCCTACACGGGTTGTGGCGCATTGCCAGAACTACGCTTCCCAGGGAGCCTCGCGGCAGAGGGAGGGTGGGTCACCTGACCCGGACTTCGGCTACGCTATGGCGGCGCCCGTGCTGCGCTTGGGTTTCCCTGGAAGACTCTGGGCTTTAACATGGAGAGACGGCGGTTCCCGCCACCGAAGTGGTTCTCAGACTGGGCCCACATCCATCTGGGCTAGGAGACAGAGTTCAGTGGCTCAGCCTTCCCTCCACACGGCTCAGAAGCCGAGGAAAGGGTATATCTTCTTCATACCTTTGCCTGTCTCGTGGAAGTGCAGAACGAAGATAATGGCCCCGGCAGCCCAGCCTGAGGGTTTTAGTGTGCTGGAGGGTGGTCACCTGTGTTATGGGCAACTGAACCTAAAAGAAAACACAAAACCAGGCCTGCCACCTTGAGCCTCACTCTTAAACTTCTGTCCTAAAGTAGGCATATTTGGACACCGTGCGAATGTAAAATAGCGTTTCCTCCAGTCGTCTTCTCAGACAGAAGACTGGAATACTTTGCCCTACTAACTCGTGTGGGGTCTGCGACACTAGACTCTGGCTCGTATGTAGCGGGCATTTGGCGTCACTACAGGCTAGCAATAATTTAAAGACAGAAAATAGCAGTTGTACAAAGCCCCAGATAGGAGAGGTCTTATTAGAGGTCTTATTAGTCAGAAAGCACTCGCTATCTGTGGTTTTATGGTGGGCATATTTGTCTAGACCCCAGGAGGATGTTAGTCGACTGACGAAATCTTTCCCCGATTATATAAAGAATTGCTTATCTTGTACAGCTGTTAGTTGCATCAGTGTACATGATTTAAAGCTTCTTTTAAAATACAGAAACAAGGCAATTTTTAAAAATGTTTTGTTTTGTTGAGGTTGGCATTTTTTTTTTAGCATTTCAGTGAAGAAGAGAAGAAAAATGTCCCAAAGCATCTCCTTTCTATTCTCTTCATAAACTAGACCATTTTCTTTCCACGAAATGAAACTGCAGAAATACTTCGATTAGTAATTAGGACATGCAGAATTTCTGGATTTCTTAGTTTATTCCTTCTCACTTGCAAGCTTTATTATCAAATTTTAGAAAGAAGGAATTAATCTTTTCTCATTCCTTCATCTATTGAACTGCTTAAAACAAAACTGAATGCACATGAATTAAAATCTGACTAATATAGAAAATTTCTAGGGAGCAGTGAAGACTAGGAACATACGTAGGAATAGAGAATTTAATTCCCCAAAGAGAGTGGAGTACTGGCTCACCAGAGTAGGGCTGGTCAGATAAGAGACATTAGCATAGCACTGTATAGCATTTACAAAGATTTGCTAGCAGTCAAGTGTGAACAAATGAAAAAAATGTAAGTTTAGGTCTCAAGAACTGGATGGGACTTGGTGGATGAAAACAAAGTTTCCTCTAATGGTTTTCTGTTCCTTTTCACAAGTTTTAAGGAATACCATATTGTGGTAGTCTATGGTATCTGATCCTGCTTCTGTAGCTACAAGCTCTTAACAATGAACTCAAAATATGGGCGATAATTTATTCTTTAGCCATCATTTCTCTAGAACTAGAATCCTGGCATTTGTATTAAACCCAAATAATGATGAGAAGATAAGCTTTTATTATTTACTGAGTCATTTACTTAGTGTTTATTAACTAATAAGGTACATTTAATTTATTCACCAATAAAATGTCACATTTTAAAATATAAGCATATAAAATTTTAATTTAAAACACAAGATTATAATTGGAAATATAGGTTTATAAGAATTTATATTTAGTGACAAATGTAACGTTTTAACCATTTTCCTTCCCTTTAGTGAACACAAATGGGCAGCTGTAGTAGGACTGGAAATTCATGCACAGATTTCCTCCAACTCTAAACTCTTCTCTGGAGCTCAAGTGTGCTTTGCAGCACCTCCAAACTCTTTGGTTTCTTATTTTGATGCATCTCTGCCTGGAACTTTACCGGTAAGGTGTTTTATACTGTCTGTTTACATTAGAAAATGTTTATGTCATAGTAAATATAGATAAGGAATTACTTGCTTAGGGAATTTTGCATGATTAGGGAATTAAGCATGATGCATTAATTGTTTATAAAGACATGTCTCTATAATTCTATTTCTAAGTCTGAGTGTATTCATAGCATCTATTCACTCCTTTCACAAATGCTTTCAAGTGCCTATCAAACACCAGATGCTGATAAGAACTGTCTAATGCAGACAAGCAAAGATCTTTGCTTTAGGAGTTTAAAGATGGACAGAGCTGATGTCTTACAAACAAGTAGAGTACAATATGATAATTCTTGCAAAGGCAATGTGCAAAGAGTAATTTTGGAACCCAGAGGAGGGACATGTAATTGAGCAAGAGGAAGTATTATTTGAGAAATTGTAGTGGTGTATCTAGTTAAGGAGGAATGTCTGGAAAAAAATGTGGTGTCCACACTGAGAAGTCAAGTAGGAGATAGACTGATACATGGAGGAGTAGGGAGGACCCAAGAAAAGAACATGTAGTATGTGATTTTACAGTGTAAGAGCAATGTGGTCTCAGTTATTGAAATCTAAGAAGCAGTCAGTAACGGAGCACTATAGTATAAAAGAGAGTTGGTTATCGATTTAGCTACTTATTTTCACTTGATCCTAAGAGGCAACTGAGCCAGCATCAGCATCAGCAAGACTTTTAGTGTGGTATTTTTAAGGAATGAATTACATTTTGAAGAATAAGATGGAAGGAGCACTGTAAATATTTGAGCTAGAATGTGGCTCCCATTCTGTTCAGGAATCTGATATTGTTAAATGGGAGTGGAGTTTCCATCTTCAGGAGCATGTGTAGACAGGGTTATGGTGATGAGTATATCACAGACAGGGACTGTTATGAGTGTGTTCTGTATTCTCAGTTTAAATGCAAGCGAAGGCTGATCTACCTAGGCTGCTGTCAGTGCCTTGCGTGTGTCTGCTTTAGTCAGAGCTTTGATTGGATTAAGGCAGATTCTCAGGCCTGGAACTCTTCTTATTTGGGCTTTTCATTGTGAGGGATCGCATCTATCTAAACCATATCCCTGGCCACTGCCTGTTTGCTATTGGGTCTCTCTACAGGAAGTCAGCACCTTGCTGTACACATGAGGTGCCATCCTCTTGGGTCCTCTTTCTACTGTAAAGTGTCTACCTATGGAGAAGGAGTTCTTGTTTGCTGGAGAAGAGATATGTTTTCTTTAAAAACAGGTTTTCTTTTGGGTGAAGACTCAGATATAGTAGATACAGTATTTCCTTAGATGAGTGAAATAGCACTCAGTTTATATGGCACTTCTACCTTTCTCCTTCTTTGCTGAAGACCTTTTTTCCTTATGTTTTAGTTGACCATCAATAGTCTAGATATCGGAGGGAGAGTATAGGGGACTTTTGGAATAGCATTAGAAATGTAAATGAAGAAAATATGTAATAAAATTTTTTTTTAAAAAGTCTAGATATAAGCTAGAGCCTTTTGAGTTCTTTTTTTTTTCCTCAGTTGGGAATGTGATACCTAGCAGAGTCTTAGGGTACATTTAGAAGCATATTTTTGGATAAACAGATATAAGCAGTTATAAGCAGATAACAGATTCTTCAGTTGTGCCTAAATAGAATACAGCCAGTTCAAAATAACTAGCTGGTCAGCACATTTGGAAAGCCGTGTTATGTACTCTAGAAAGTTCCTGCTCTGTGGTCAGCAAGTCAGTTAAACAGTGAGTGCATTGAGAATGTGTGGACATTGGATTGAGAGGGCAGGAAAGGCTATGAGGATAGCTTTCCTAAGCAAGGGTTTGCTGTTCTTCATTAGAGCCAGCAGCACTCATGGCTCCAGTAGCTGTCATGACTGTTCTCTCAGCTTTGCTGAGCAGCCTGCCCTTCAGAAGTATCCTTCTTCTTAAAGAACCTGTTTTAGTCTACAGCTGAGGAATATGAAAATCCTCACACCAAGACATCGCTTAAAGTATTTCGTTCCTTTCTTGTTTGCCTGTCGTTCAATTTAAAATGTTTTAGAACGTCTCTGAGGCCCATGGACACAGTATTGTGATATATTTACTCTGCATCTGGGGACTGTAACTAATGAAGAACTTGAGAGATGGTATTTGAAGACTAGAGTAGAATAGTATCTTGTCGTGTGATCAGCCATGTCAAGTATGGTAATATATAACTGTTTCCTTCCTTCCTGCATCTTCTGCCTCTGCCTCCTGACGCTCCTCATGGCTGCTTTCCTTTACCGGCTCTAATGTCTGCTCTTCAGCCCTCACTTCTGCTTTAGGTGGCTTCCTGCCTTTAAATAGAGCTCCTCTCTCTTGTCTAGTTATCAGTTTACATTTTAATGTTTTATCTATTTCTACACATACAATTCATCAACATATTAAAATATAGTACTTATTTATCCTGTCTCTTCCCCCCCCCCCACACCCCCAAAGTAAATCAATCACCAGGGGAAAGTATCTGCTCAGAAATGTTTGGTAAAGGGAGGAATGTATACATGAGGGCATATGCATGCCACATACATACATACATACACACACATACTACACACACACACATACTACACACACACAGAGAGAGAGAGAGAGAGAACAAAAATCATTGGGAAAAGAATGATTTACTTAATTGATGATTTTGGAAAAATTGGCTAGCTATTTAGAGAAAAAAATCTATAGCTCCTGTGCATAAGACAAATGTTGTGTATTTATATCTCTATATCTTGCTGTTGGGATAGGAACATATTTTATGAGAGTATGAAGAGACTTTTGTAAGGCAAAATAATATTGTTTTGTATGTTTTAGTCATCCAACAAGTATTTATTGGCCCACTGATTCTTTTAGGAGTCTGTCATAGAAAAACAATGAAAAAAAAAAAGGTTATAGACTTTTCTCCAGTGATGTCTGCCCCAGAATTGTTTGTAGTAATGTCAAATTGGAAGCAACCAGAGTTCCCCAGTGGTGGGGGGAACGGCTGAGTAAATCGTGATAAATGTATACAGAGGAGTATTATGAAGCCACTAATAATGTTTATGAAAATGTTTTAGTGGCACAGAAAAGTGCTAAAGATAAAATTTTCATTGAGATGAGTAGAATGTCTGTGTAGATAGATCACTTAATCTTCTTTTGCCTGAGTATCTAACTTGCAAAGTGAGGGTAATGTATTAGACTCATTGGATTTTTATGAGAATTAAATGAATAAACTCTTTTAAAATGCTTAGTCACTGCAAGTAATAAGTGCTTCATAAATCTAACCTATTAGTATTAACACATAGTGAGTGGTGACTTTCATCTTTATAAAGATTCCCTTGAGTTATTAAGCACAATTTTTTGTTTTGCCAGTAGTGACAGGACAAGTAACTGCTACACACAACAGTTGGTATCCTTATTTGCATTTGTCACCATAGATACACTGCAATTACGTCATTCAACCATAATAGTATATTGGACAAACATTTTTCAGTAAAAATACTTATTTTATTTGCAGAATAGAAAGTTACTAAGTTTTATTTAATGAGTCCTTAATTTAGAAGAGATTTGCTTTGTTCAAAAAGTAGTGATGTGTTGTTCAGGACTGAAGTGTTTCTGGAGAATGCATTTGGTCTGTGTGTGATTTATTTTGCCTGCTGACCTGTTAAAAGAGATGCCTGATTACAGAAGGTCCAAGTAGCCATCAGAGAAAAATAGTGCTTTAAAATATTTCAAGATCAATCAGTAAACACTTAACTGAGTGCATTTAAAGTGCATGGTATTATTTCCTGATTCAGTAAACACCAGGCTTCTGCTTAAATTATTATTCTCTCCCTTTGTGGTTGCCTCAGTCCTTCTCTCAGCTGACATTGTTTCTGCCTACCAAGTGTTTGCCCTGTACTAGCTCTAGGGAGACAGTTCTGAGCCAGGTCATCTTGCCCTCATGGAGCAACCAAGCACACGGTGACAGTACCTGCTAATATGTGTCTACATGGTAGAAATAGAGTGTGCTTAAGGAAAACATAGGATGGGCAATCAAAATACAAGGTGTTCGTAAAGCTGACTAAGCAAAAAGTAAATGGACTGTACATAGGAGTGCTGGCTAAGTCTTATGTCAATTTGACACAAGCTAGAGTTGTCTGAGAGGTAGGAACGTCAATGGAGAAAATGCCTCCTTCAGATTGGACTGTAGGCACGCCTGGAGAACATTTTCTTAATCAGTGATTGATAGGGGAGGCCCCAGCCAGTTTTGGATGGTATTGAGTTAGCAGTCCTGGTTCTACAAGAAAGCAGGCTGAGAAAGCCATGAGAAGCAAGCCTCATTCCTCCAAAGCATCAGCTCCTACTCTAGGTTCCCATTCAGTTTCAATTCCTGACTTGGCTTCCCTCAATGGATTCAGGACATGTAAGTCAAATAATCCCCTTTCCTCCTCATTACTTTTGGTCACAGTGTTTTATCACAGCGGTACTAATCCTGACTAAGACAAGAGGATAGAACAACACCAGGATATGAATGGATAAAATCGGCCTCAAATGCAGGCATGCCATGAAGTTCATGACCACAGGGACTGAAGGAAGAGAAGACGCTGAAGCCCCTTAGAGAGAGGGAAATGAAGGGTGGGTCATATGCACAGGATGGAGTCAGGCAGAAGCAGACTTCTCAGAAGTGGTACTTACTTCGGGAGGAGAGTAGAACAAAGTCCTAAATATTCTTAGCAGAACATGAACTATTCCAACTGAGCATTCTGCCCCACCACTATCAACCTGGTGTGCTGTTAGGATAATAGCAGTTTTAAACAGCTTCTTAAGATTTACCTTCCATTATCCAGGTTCCTGAAGTAAAGAAGAATTCCAGGTAGCCAGCTTTGCAGCAGCTCCTGCAGGCCCCAGAGGAAGGTAGCTTCAGGGAGGACTGGGGAAGATGGGGAGGTGAGAACAGCAGGTGTCTGTAAGTGGGCTCTCCGAGCAGAGTACACACCAAGTACAAGGAAGCAAATGAAAGGCAACTACAAGATGACAGGATGTTCTCCAAAGGGAATAAAGCCACTAAGTCCCTCGGACGAGAGCGTATTGAAGAAAGAGTAGAGGCCCCACTCTCTAATTTAACAAACTCTATGACACACCTCAGATATTGGGGAGTACAAGAGCAGAACTAAACTTGTATTTACCATAATTGAGAGTCATGTTTTAAACAACTACGAGAGAGAGAGAGAGAGAGAGAGAGAGAGAGAGAGAGAAAGAGAAAGAGAGAGAGAGAGATTAAGTGATTCTTTTGGCCATTTATTAGAGGCTCCCACGCTCCCCTTCTCCTTGTCCTAGACCTCTAGTTAGAAGCTCTGATTTGTTTTTCTTTTAGAGGAGGGGTGGGAGTGGGGTTGTTATTGTTTGGTTTCCACTATTGTTTTGTTGTTTACATTTTTAATTGGGTAATAAATACATGCTTTAGATTGCCTTGAGACAGACTTCTAGTCACAGGATTCATTCACCAAGGTTTCTTTTTGTTTTACACACAGGATAGAAGTAAGTCACTTTCCTGAAGTGCTTTCCATCTTCTTCCTTTTTTCTCCCAAAGTTCAAGTGATGGAGATCCTTTCTTCTCTCCATCCTCACAACCCTCACCCCTATTCAAGCTGTCACATGTGCCTTGGCTCCTGTCCCTTGGCATAGTGAACTGCTATCCTAGCAGCCTGACTTCACAGACTTTCATGTTACCCAGCTTATTATCAGGGTGGGCATTTTCTATTTTTTAATAGATATAAAGTAATACAGCATGAATAAGTGCTTATGATATAGTTATATAAAAATACTGGGAAATGTTCCTGTTATTATTCTCTCACCTTGAAACTCATATCAGTTAATTCTGGAAATGAAGCCCACATCATGGGGCTTCAAGTTCTAAACAAATGCACTGTGTCTTTCATTGTAACAGCTTACCAAGACTGTCCTTCTGCCAGTTTTTAGAAAGGCTTGTCACATGGCAAATGGCCAAGCAGCCTTAGCCTTCACCGGCAGGTGATGGATTTTTCCAAAGGTCTCCTGGCACGGAGTTTTATTTAAAAATAGGAAGATAAATACCAGGTGAGACTGCCCAAAGATATGAAGGTGATTGCATCTAGAAACAGAACTGGGGGTTGGGGTTGGGGTTGGGCACCACTGCTTTTCAGTATCAGTTAAAGTATTAAAAATTAAGGCAGTGAATAAAGACAAGTGGGAGGAAGCACCTTTCAAAATCAGATGTCTTCTGAGCACAGAAGGAAAGACCAAGGGCAAGGGGGAGATGGGACTCTCCTCACATAAACACAGATATGTTTTGTGGGTTCAGGCATGGGACATGGAAGAAGCCCTTGTCAGTTTGTCCTCTTTAGCCAGCATGCCCGAGCATCTCTCGCTCCTGTCGATGTCAGTGTCTCTGCTCTCTGGCTCTGTGGGGGATGAGCTCAGTCCTGTGTGCTTGCAGCCGGTTTGCCTTCTCCCTCAGTCTGCAGTGGAAGCGTAGGATTCCATGTTGACATCTATTTCTCCTCAGCACTCTGAAGATGCAGTCCCTCTTTCCTCAGGCATCTGTTACTGCTGCTGAGGAGTCTGTGTCTGTAGGTAATTTGTCCTCTCTGGAAGTGTTAGCCAGGAGGGTTCCAGGTGTGGGTTTGTTATCATCTGCTCTTCTCTGTGTTCAATGTGATTTTCAACCTGACTGTACCCTGGACTGTAGAGATGTCTCTAGGATGGGTTCATGACAGCTTGTGCCAGGGCCCTATGGTCTTTATTGAATGAAAAGTTTTCTGCATTAATTTCCCAACCTGCTACAGCTTAGGTAGTGCCAGAGCCCTGCCATGCACTGGAGCCAGATGCAAGGTCAGGGATCTGCCTTTTCAGAGTTGTCTTTCTCCATGACCTGAGGTGGGGGCCTTCTCCATGTCTACTTCCCGCTGGTGACAAGCCTGACTGGACCAGGAGTTTTGGCTCAAAGCTTTCTTCAGCGAGCCACTCAAGATCTTTCCCTTCATGGACTCAGCATCTTGACTTCTGCTTCAGGGTGTCTTCAGATGCCCACAGCTGGAGTTTTCAGCTGCGTTTACAATAATGATCTACTAACAGAGTGCTTGTTCTGTGGCAGATTAGCTTATTTTAACCTCCTAACAACCCAGTGAGGTAGTTACTATGGTTACCGCAATCAGAAGGTAAGTGGAGAAGCCAGGATTAAAACCCAGTAGTGTGGCTTCAGAGCCCATGCCCTCAGAGCCCATGCCCTTGTCCCAGAGCTACCCTGACACCTGTGTCTGCCTATGGCCTTCATGGCCTTAAACTCACAGCTCAGCTTTGTCCCCAGGTGACTCTTTTTGCAGATGAGCTTGACTATTGTTTGTTAGGTGTGTGTTCATGCATGTATGTGCATTATAAACATCAGTGTGTACAAATGCATGTATGTACAAATATAATGTCTTCTTCGCCTTTTCAACCCATGTTTACTGACTATCTGCACCCTGGCTGCTTCTGTCAAGGTTGTCATGTTGACCTGGCTGCCATAACTGGTTCTGAAGTAGTGACCCTTCTGAATGTTTTTTAAGAGCACAGATATTTTATCTTCTTATTTTATCTTAGTTTTAGGATTTTTATGGAATTCCATTATGAATCTTCAGACTGAAAAGGTCAGTCAGCCCATTTTGCTGCTTATTGGCAAGATTACAGCCAAACGAAGGACAGCATTTTCTGTTTTTATTAGCAGGGGTGCAGCCTCATTTACTATTTTAACCTAGTAAAACTTCCTTCTGTGGTACAGATTGCCCTTAAATTATTAACTAATTATTGGCCTACAGAACTATAAACGGGATCCTAGGTTATTTGCTGTGAGCTGGTTATATCCTGTTTATCAGTATCATTCTAGTTTCTCTTGTTGAAATATTCTAGATGTGAAGTAGGAAGAAAATTAGAAACAAAATATATTTATTTGCTAAAATATCATAGGATTTACATACAAGTCTGTTCATTCCGTAATTGGCCAAATAATGTTTCCAGGAATGCTGAGAATTTATCAAGGCATCGGATATGTTTGGAATAAATGCTTGTGCAAGCCTGTGTGCTCATACACACACACACAATGAGTGCACGTTCATTCCTTGTGATTTCAGCTGGGCCCTCCTGGTTCATTCCCAAAGTAGGAGAAAGTAGAGAGGACAGTTGTCCATATTGCCGCTGATGGTAGGGATGTTCAGTGTGGTGCAGTAGATAAGGCCCTCTCAGAATCGGGCTGTGCCCCTGATGACATTAACTGGAGACCAGTGATCTGCTCTTGTGTGTCTTGTCTGGAAGCTCTTATCTGTATGTAACACCAAACCCCCTAGCAAACACAAGGCCTCTTTTTTCCAAAACTGGGCAAAGACATAAACGCCATTTTTTTTCCATTTGTGTGTGCTAAGTCACTCTCCTTTTTTCTCACTATCAGTCTGTCTAAAAACGCATTTGGGGTTTTCCATACAATGTTCAGAATTGGTCCTGGCAGCAATGGAATGAATCAGGAATATTGTTTGTGACAATTTACAGAATTTTTATTCACAAGAGTATATACTATTAACAACAAGGCTCTCACGTAAAGAAGAATAAATATGTTGTGAAGCCTACCCCCTAGGGATTTGATAACAGTGCACACAGCACACAGCACATATTGTGCTGGATATTCATTCTTGAATCCAAGCCTGCAGATTGCACCAAAAAGAGGTCTTGCCTCTCTGAAAATGATGATGCAATGCTTTTGTAAAGTACTTTGGGTTTAATTTATTTTTGAAATCCTAATGACATCTATTTAAAGTTAGGTAAGTCAGCAGTATTTCTGCTCTCTAAACATAGCAGGTATCACTAATAGCTTGTTTTGAAGGGTCTAATCAGTTTAGAAAGACTTCACCAGATCAAGAGAGGACCAGCTGATAGGCCCTTCTGACCTTTAATTCTGAATGTAATCACAAAGTTGTTTTTAACTTAAAGCTGAGACACAAAATAGCAAGTCAGGAAAACATTGTGGAAATGAGTCTCGGGCACACTGCAGTCCCATCTGTTTAGCTCTATGTCCATTCACACTTAGGTGATACTTATCTGGCCAACCTAGAGGACAAAGTGTGCCAGTGTTCTGTTAACTTTTTTTTTCCATTTCTGTGATTTTCTTTAATGAAATCTGTGGAAATTGGAGTTACGTGGTGTCCTCAGACTTTATTCCTGCCCATCACTCTGAGTCCCTGTTACTTTTGTGTTCTAGGAATGGAGAGTGTTGCCTGCATCCCTTATCTCTAACACAGGTGTGTGTGAGCACAGGCTTCTGAGAGTGAGGTTCTCCTCATCGCTTACGCTGGTCCAATGATCCAAAATTTCCTAGTGCCACACCTGGCTGTCTCATGGTGTTGAGGGACTTTTGCCCCCTTGGGCTGGGTGACCTCCCCTTTGTTCATGAGGAACATTTGTCTCCTTTCTTATTTGGGTTTTCCCACCTCTCAGTGGGTTCTTGGAAGCCTTCCCCTTCAGAAGCACTCTCACCTCTACCGCTCAGTCTTCCTGCACCATTTGCTGTTGCATGTGCTCTGTGTTATGCCAATGACTTTACTTGATCAATGTGTTTGTTTCATACAGTTGATTGGTCAACCCTTTGTGTGTTGTTCAGAGGATCTTCTGTTTAAGGTTCTGAAAAAGTAGTTCATGGGTCTTTAGGGGCAAAAAACCTTTGATTGAACCTTGTTTAGAAAATATATATGTGTGTATATATGTATGTGTGTTTGTAGGAAGAAAAAGTATGAAAGAATTTTACAAGCACTTAAAACTTGATATTTTAAACCTATTTATGGGTCTCTTTCTAAAACACATTATGTGTTTTCTCAACTTTTCAATAGAGTATCTTGAACATAAGGTAATCTTGATGTGATTGCTTAAGGCTGTCAGCAACATCAGTTACTGCTGAGTTGGAATATAATGGTGCCTTGAAGAGCTATTGAGGTGTTCAAGGCTGTCTGATCACATAGTAAATGTTAGCAGTAGCCTATTCTTTTAGACTTCACTGTACAGTGCTTGCAGCCCTTACCTTCTACCCTCCTCCTCCTTTTAAGCTACTGTCAGTGTATTTGACTCTGGAAGCTGTTCCTTGCTCATTTTCCACTTCTGGATTTTTATTTCTGATCTCCACTAGCCCAGAAATCCAAATCATTATGATTGTTGGAGTAAAATGCAAGCAAAGCTCTGTGTAGAGCTTTGTCCTACAGGTAAAATATGCAGATAGTGCAGGAACCATTCTTGAAGCTGCAGATCATGAGGGCAGAGTAGGAAGAAATGCATAAGTCATTTTTTTGGTCTACTCCTAATGTACAGATGAAGGAAGTGCTGTTGTGACTGGCCCATCTGTGTTTGCCCAGTCACCCACTCAGGTCACTCTCAGTTTAACAATTGGGTTCTGTATTAGTCAGGGTTCACTAGAGGAGCAGAACTCTAATAGAGTGAATATATCTAATAAAGGAGATGTATTAGATTGGCTTGCACAGTTGGATCTAGGTAGTCCAATTGTGACCGCCTTTACAATGGAGAGGCTGAGAAACTGGCAACTGCTCAGTACACAGGGCTGGATGCCCCAGCTCTTGCAGCCTGGCACTGCAGGCCTGGATAGCTCCTGCAGAGCCCCTCCCTGGTCTTCAGTCCATGTTGGAAGATGGAAGAAGCTGTTTCATGACATCAGTAAAGAGTAGCAGGAGTAGTGGCAACAGGGTGGATGGACTGAGCAGCAAGGAGTGACCATGGGCAAGTAGGAACAGCACACTGTTCCTCAGACCTCCTCATGTGGGGGCTGCTATGGAAAGCGCTGTGCCCCACACCAGTTCATGCTTCAGGCAATACTCTCACAGACCAATCAGACAAAGTCATTTAGTTGATTATTTTTCTAATCATGTTGACAACCAAGATCGACCACCCCAGCTTCTAATCTGTATTCTTCTATAATTGGAGTTGAAAGAACTTTGACTTATGTAGGTGGCTGGTGTGTGTGTGTGTGTGTGTGTGTGTTAAATCTCAAACAAGAATGCTAGTAACAGGTGTGTATAATGTTTATTGATGTCCTCAGATTTGCTTATATACATTTACAGCATTGACTGCCCAGCAATGACCTTGTTAATGCTTGTATGTACCTTGTGTGATTACCTCTGGTTATGAGACTTAAACCCAGAGAAAGAGAAAAAAAGTGTGCTTAGAAGAAAGGAGATCTAACCTAACTAACCACAAATCCCATGACCTGTGCATTGCACACAACTGTGACTTCAGCTTGCCAGTATTCACTGTTCAAATCACAAAAATTTATTTTAGATTTCTTTATTTTTTGTTTCATTTTGGGTATTCTTTATACTCTTTCTGGCTTACTGATTTTTCTCTTATTATGTCTATCTTTAACTTTTTAAAAATTTTACTGTAAATGTCTCATTCATGGAAATTTTATATCTTTCAAATATCTTGTTTTTCTGAAAATAATGTCTTTCTTAATATGTTAGCATCTTGATCTGTTCAAGAACTTTAAACCTACTTATTTTATAGGCTGTGTTTAGTAATTACAGTACTTGAAAGCACCTGGATGACCTTACTCTGGCTTTTTTTTTTTTTAAACTAATTCTGGCTAAAGTGATTGCCTTCTATGTCTTGTAAGTTTGGGTGATGAAGGGCTGATGAGAGGGATCCATTAGAGGTTTGCTTGAGAGTGAGCCCTTTTAGAGCCCTGCTTCATTGGCTATTTTCCAGTGCTCCCATCGCTATGGCACACTTCATTTATCTTTCAGTTTGAGGATTCCTGGAGCACAGAGTTAGAAAATTTCACCTGAGCTTGTTTGAGAGCAGCCCATTAATCCTTAGGGGTGGCTCCTGCTAAAACAGAACTCAAGCTAAGACGTGACTGAGGTGGAAACTGCACACAGACCTTTGGGGACACTTTAGATATAAACTGTAGCAGTGGCCTTTCTTATCTCACCCTTAGTGAGTCAGTCCCTTAAGTGCTGTATAGAAATGATGTCACCTCCTTCCTCGGAACTGAGTGGAGCAGCTGCTCTGGTGTTTGCAGCAGTGAAGATTTGGAGTTCATTTTCTCCTCTGTCCTCACCCTGAGAATCTGGAGGGACACTATCAGCTTTGTTCAAATGACTCCTGGGTCTATAGAGCCCAAGGCACCTCAGGGTTTCAGGAGTCTGCTCCTTTATGGCCATACCCTCCTCTGGGCAACAGCCTGGGCCCCTCAGGTTCATCTTTAGCAAGAAACTGTAGGTATTGTATCTAGGAAGGGCTTTTGTCTCATTTCCATATTCCATATTAGGGTTAGGGTTACTGATTGCTTTTTCTCTTAGAATATGTCCTCCAACAAGAGACAGGTTCTGAACTGTTTTAGGTGAACTTTGTCTACACAGCACAAAATGTCTAATAGTAGAAACGGAGGTAAGGATGTATAGAAAATAAAATATGGGCATATTACCAGAGATGCTCAGAGTGCAAAGCTTAAGAGTCTTCTGGTGATATAAATATGTAATAGGTGAAAAAAATGATAGTGTTTTGTGTACATGTCTGACACTTTGGTAGCTCACACAGGCTTTGTTCTGGTGATTTATGCGGAGGCCTGTCATAAAATGCAGCCTGAGGCCATGCTGCTGGGCGCCTCTGCTTTCCCAGGGGCAGTTCCAGAACTACAAACTTGCTGCAGACCTGGGAAAGCACTTCCATCCCAGTGTATGGCCCGCCTTGGTGGTTGCTATTTGAGCTTCTTCTGTGACCTTGTGGTGCGGCGGTGGGGTGGTGGGCATGGGGGTAGTGGAGTTGTTCTAGGTAGATTTTATAGGAACTAGCAAGAGTGTCCTAGAAGATTAAATTATATTCCCTCTGACCGGTGAGAACTGCAGTCAGGTGGAGAGAAACGAATCAGCCTCATTTTTGATGACTGCTTTATTGATACTTATACTTTATATGTAGCCAAATGTCTTCCAATAATTTCTGTCCAGTCGACCTCTGCTTCCTCAGAGTGCATGCCTCCTTCCCACTGTATGGAAGAAGCTGCATCTACCAACAGACTATTACGTGGCTCCAATCATGTGGCTGTGTGCCGTTCACCCAGAGGAGCTCCTTTTGGCTCAGTCCTGAAGAGTCAGACTTGGACCCTGCGATGGGAATGCTGCTTCTCCACAGCCAGTCCACATGTGAGCAGCTCAGTTCTCCTCACCACTTGTCAGAATGGTGTCTCCTTGGGGAACAGAAAAGGCCTAGTATATGGAGACAGGGGACAAGAGAGTGGAGGCTACCTGAGCTCTTGAGGACTGTGAGAGCTCATGTGGCTGTTTTAACTTCTGTCATATTTGGAAGGAGCTGTGAGGCACTGGGGCGGGCTCTGTGGAATTCTTTGTTTATGTCATGAGTATGTAGTTGTGTCCTGTCCGAGGCCTCTGTGTGAGTGTTCTCTAATTCGCCCGCGAATAAGGACACCACACACAATAGGGTTCTTCTGCAGCAAGCTTTATGCGTCTTGAGAGGGAGAGCATAAGCTTCACAACCGGAGACCCCAGGCAGTCCGAGCCCCTCCTTTTTATAAGAAATTCTCCCTGCCTCGGACGTGGCAAGCCATGATTGGCTCAACACTGATTGCCCCATCCCTGAGGCGGAGCTGCCCGGGGCGGGGATTTCCAGCACAGGATGTTTACGAGTTGTTATTGAGGAAATGACTCAGCACAGGATGTTTACGAGATAGTACTGAGGAAATGACTCAGCACAGGATGTTTACGAGATAGTACTGAGGAAATGACTCAGCACAGGATGTTTACGAGATAGCGGCGCTCCACATCTCCCCCTTTTTTGTCTAATAAAACCAACTGGACACCCAGTATGAGAGGACGGGAACATTGGCCGAATCCTCTTACTCAGAGATGTAAGAACTATGTCCGCAAGCAACAACTAGGCTTGAGTGGGACCCGAAGTTGCTCCGACCTGTCCCTCTGCCATTTTTTCGAGGAGGGGAAGACTAGGGCAGGAAACCCCCACTAGACGGCATATTCCCCAGGTGGGACGGGGGGACCACCTGTGCGATGCATTGCTCTACAATCCTCTAGGGCTGCTGAAGCTCACCCGCTAAAGCGCGGGCAGCCAGCGACCAGTGGTGCAAATCAATTTTGTTTAAGCGCCGCCAACCATACCTGTGCAGATTGCCCCTGCTCCAAGGCAGCAAGCGCCTGGGATATCATGATTTTGTCTCTATTATTTTTCTTATATAATTTGCAAATTAACCATAAGCTAGATACCGATCCGAAGCAAAGGAGAATTCCAAACAAACCCACCCCCACCCATTCCTTAAAATAAGAAACAGCAGAAGAAATCCATGACGAAAAGCCTTCGGTCAAGGAGAGGTCAAGTCTGGTGGAATTGATTTGGACGATGGCCAATCTAAGTTTCTGGAGGGTTTGATCAAAATCAGACGTCCAATTATATAGCAGCTGTTGGGACAAACTCTTAGAAAGATTAGCGGCATATGTGAAATTATAGCATCATGTTTTTTGCCTTGTTCAACCCTTCCTCCGACACGATTTTTTCATTGGACAGGGTTAGGCCCAAATGTTGCATAATGTCTCTCCCCCAAAGGTTTACTGGGAGCGGGAGCACATAAGGTTTGAATTTACCCTTTTGTCCCTCAGGAGCCTTCCAGGTCAAACTCATTGAGCTTATGGCAGGGCATGAATGATATCCCAGACCTTGTAGAGAGTGGGACGATTTTGTAGTGGGCCAAGCTTTTGGCCACCAGTGCGTGGATATAATGCTTTTGTCTGCCCCGGTATCAAGAATACCTTCAAACCTTTTTCCATTTACTTCGAGGCAGAGTTTGGGCCTTTCATTCAGGGATACAACAAGGTAGGCTGAATCAGTTCCTGACGACCCCATCGTTTTGGGACTGGGGCCTGGGGAGTCCTCCCAGAGGGTGTCGGGGAGGAGCAGCAATTGAGCTATCCTATCTCCTGCACTGATGGAAAACACACCCCTGGGGCTGGAACATAAGACCTGTATTTCGGGGGAGTGTAGATGGTCAACAACCCCAGGATGGACCACTAGGCCCCGTAAGGTGAGTGATCCTCGTCCGAGGATAAGGCCCATGGTCCCAGGGGGCAAAGGTGACATTGGCTCTATAGGTACTGGTTGGATACTCATTTGGGGCATTAGTAGGAGGTCGGAGGCGGCACGCAGGTCCACCCTTGTGGGTCTTCCTGGGTCGCTTCTTCCGCCATCCCGGATGTTCTGACAAACCGGTTCCCATATCTTTGAGGGCCCTGGGACCGTGGGCCCAATGACCCGTTTTTTGACACATTGGGAGCAGGAACATTTAATGGAGGCAAAAGCCTTCCCTGTATATCTCGCACTGAGCGACATTGATCTGCTCTATGGTACCCTTTACCACACCTCGTGCAGAGGGTCAAGACCCCCCCTTTCTTTTCTGGGGCTTTGCAATCTCTTTTGAAATGTCCAGGCTTACCACAATTAAAACAGGTCCGTTCACCGGTCTTCTTTTGTGGAGGATGCTTTTGTGCTAACATGATGGCGGCCGCGAGGCCAGTATTGCTAAGTGGACCTCCAAGCTCTCTACACACTCTTAGCCATTCTTGCAGCCCTTTTGATTTTCTAGGAGCAATGGCATTCCTGCATTCCTGGGTGGCTTGTTCAAAAATCAGTTGCTCAATAAAGGGTCCTATCCCCTCTGGGTCCCCAAAGATTTTTCCTGCCGCCTCCACCATGCGTGCGACGAAGTCGGCAAAGGGCTCCTGGGGCCCTTGAACAATTTTTGTAAGCTGATTGGTGGTTTCTCCCTTGTGATTAAGTGACTTCCAGGCCCGTATGGCTGTGCTGGAAATCTGGGCGTACGCCCCCCAATGGTAATTAATTTGATCTGCGGCCCACGGGCCTTGGCCTGTTAAAAGGTCAAATGTCCAATCCCGCTGCTCTTGCGTAAGGGCTATTGCGTTGGCCCTGGCCTGGGACTGGGCTGCCTCATGCCACAAGGCTTTCCATTCTATGTATTGTCCCATGGTAGGCAAGGCGGCCTTAACCACCATTTGCCAATCACTAGGTGTCATGGCAGTTTGTGCCATTCTTTCAAGAATCATAATAGTAAAATTAGCATTGGGACCATATTTTCTTACTGATTCTGCAAGATCTTTTATCTGACTATAGTCTACAGGAGCGTAGATTCTCCCCCCTTCCTGTTCATAAACAGGAAACGCTAAGTGTAGCTTGCGGAGGATCCTTTGGGGAAAAAAGGAAGTTGTGGATGACCGGGCCTCATAAGGTGGGGGAGCGGAGGGAATGGCGGCAGCCAACAATCTCCTATCCTTAGAGAAGACACCGGACGCGGGCTTACTTGACTCAGGTCGCCCGCCTTCATCTGGGTGATACCTTTCTCCTTTATATCTAACTGCTTCTTCTTCTAACTCGCCCTCTTCCTCCGAGGTCAGCTTACTATCCTCGGTTTCAGAAGAATCCGAGGTATCTCTTAGGTGGAGGGCAGCCAGTTCTCGGGTCGGATATAACCCGGGCCTGCTGCTCCCCTTCTCTCCCTTTCTATTTCTCCCGGGAGGTCCTTTTTCACTTCCCTTTTTTGCCTTTTTTACGGTTTTTGTGCGCACACCCATCCTCTCACTACGCTCGGATTCTGACATACCTTCCTGCATAGCTTCTAAAACCTTTTGCCCTTTCTTTCGGGCTAGGAACCATACAACCAAAGCCACGAAGACGATAATTAAAGCCTCGGGCAATCCCTCCCACGGCCCAGTTAGTTGAAGGGAGTGCGAAAGGGTCAGGTAAAATTCAGGCATACCTTTCCGAGACGTAGTTCCTGCAGTTCTGGACCCTCCCCGTCACCGAGGGATCTCCGACGGTGCTCACGATGTTCTTTGTTTTCCCGGGTTTTCGGCACCAGATGTGAGGTTCACTAATTCGCCCGCGAATAAGGACACCACACACAATAGGGTTCTTCTGCAGCAAGCTTTATGCGTCTTGAGAGGGAGAGCATAAGCTTCCCAACCGGAGACCCCAGGCAGTCCGAGCCCCTCCTTTTTATAAGAAATTCTCCCCGCCTCGGACGTGGCAAGCCATGATTGGCTCAACACTGATTGCCCCATCCCTGAGGCGGAGCTGCCCGGGGCGGGGATTTCCAGCACAGGATGTTTACGAGTTGTTATTGAGGAAATGACTCAGCACAGGATGTTTACGAGATAGTACTGAGGAAATGACTCAGCACAGGATGTTTACGAGATAGTACTGAGGAAATGACTCAGCACAGGATGTTTACGAGATAGCAGCGCTCCACACCTCTGGACAGGCCCTTCTATGGTGAGCAGTTAGGAGCACTCAGCTCCATGTCTTAGGGTCAGGGGGAGATCTGTCTTGCCTGCTCTGCTATGACATCTTGGGGAAGGCTTTCTCTCATCTTTTTTTAGAATCTTGGCAAAGCTAGGAAGTCATTGTGCCTTGGCATCTAGAGATGGCAAATCTGGGCTGTATGATTCTGGCAGAGTTAGGTATCCAGGCTGTGCTCCTCAAAGAGCATTCTGTTCCTCATGGCAGAGAGTTCTTGCTAGTGAGCTTGTTGCCTCTCAGCCTTCCACATCCAGCCACATCCCTGGAGAAAAGACTCAAGCTGGCAGGAACAATAGGTAGAAATGAAAATACACTAGTGTTTCCAGGAGCCTTAAAATGTTCCCTTCTAAATTTTGATGTTTGAATCTCCTTTCACAGGAGATTCAAGCAAGAATCATAACCAAGGGTTCTTCTCTTTCGTGCTCTGCAGCCTCCTTATGAGACCTAGACAAGTGAGAATCTGTGATTGTCAGACTCACGTGCCATCACAGGGAGAAAGGTCAGGGGCAGCAACCCCACTTGGTAGGTGAGGCAGCTGGGGATTGACCCAATGATATAGGGAGGCCAGCAACCTACCTAAAAATATGGGTGAGAGGTGCCTTCCTACCAATCTTAGTGTAAAGCACCAGGCTGCGCTGCCTTCTGCAGTGTTTGCTAATTGTTCACTTCCAGCAAAATACAACTGGGGACTTTTCCTTTACAGCTTTTGTAAACCTTTAGAATGCCTGGAGCCAGCCACTACCTTTGTTTGTATATCACAGTCAGCTAGTCAGCCTATTTACCTTACTCCTTCCAGTTTACATCTGTGCAGAGAAATCCATGTCTGTGAAAGCACTTCCTGGACTCTCACATGGCACATAGATTTTATTTGATATTATTATAGTATTCAGTTCTTGACTTTTCATTTTTAAAATATAAGTACTTTCATTTTATCATGGCCAATATGATGGCGGTACTAATACCTACCACTCTTCTGAAGTAACTTAGATGGCGCGGTAACCTGAGTAATAGTTAAAACTAAAGTTTCACCCAACCCCTTTCTTTCCGAAAAGCACAGATTGGAATGTGTACACACATATTTACCCAGCAAGGCAAGGGAATGCAAATATCAGTAAAAAGTAAGGTCGCTTATAGCATTTAGGGAAGCTAAATGTATTTTCTTTCTTTTTAAAAAAGTTGTTGTTTTGTTTTAATTATGTATGTTCTTTTGTATTTGTATGAATATGTTCACAAGAATACAGGTGCCCTTGGAGGCCAGAGGCATGGGGGGGGGGGCTACAAGTGCTGTGTGTGGGGTGTCTCTTTACATTGTTATTAGGAGCAGAATTCAGGTCCTCTGCAAGAGCAGTACATACTCTTAATGGCTGAGCCAGCTTTCCAACTCTATAAGTGTGTTTTCAACTACAAAGGATATAACTGGTAAAGTAGAGAGAGGTGTGGGGTGGAGGGAGCAGTGGGGGTGGGGTGGGGTTAATCCAACTGTATATGTAAGAATGAGTATTAGGTAAAATATGTTTTAAAAGAATATTTTTATATTCTTAAAAATACACATGGCTACTTATATGTAGAATTTTTATGTTCTATATAGATGTTATAGAATTCTCTGTTCACAGACTCTTTTTGTTCCATTTTACTGAGGATTGATTGCACCGTACTTTATCACCTATATAGGGGTCTCAAACTATCCTATAACTTAATTGAATCCATGACATAGAAAGATTTAGGTCAATACAGTTAGTATATAGGATGCTTTCATTTCTAAAACTTATTTTTAGCAACGGTGCCTAGAAGCTTCAGATGCCCTTGTGATTTACAAACAGCCTCACCTCCCCAGCTCTCTGTCCTTCTCTGTTGTGTGTGGGCGTCTTATCACACCTCTCCATGCCTCACCCCTACGGTTTTATTTAGAAATCATTCACATTCGTAGAAGGACTGAAAGAACAGCACAGTGAAAATTCTCCTTGCACCTGGGCTCTCCCCTTAGATGAGCCATTTGAGAATAAGTTACAGATAGTATAGGACTTTATTTCTAAATATTTCAGCATCTATCACCTAAGAACAACAAAAAACATTCTCATATATGGATCCCTGTTAATGTCGCACTCAGAAAAACTAACCTTGACACAGTGCCATTATTTGGCACAGTTCATTTTCAAGTGTATCTTTTGTTTTCCCATTCCAGAATCTAGTCAAAGATTGTATATTGTATTTGGTTGTCATATTTCTACAATTCTGTGTTTTTTCTTTCTCCCCTCTTCACTCCTTTGCCTTCTTTCATTTTTTTTCTTCAGAAATTCATATTTTAAAAAACATTTCCAGGCTAGCAATTATATCTTATCATGTACTGTTTATGATTAGTGCAGATTATTCCCCACTGAGAGCTTGGTATGTGTGCACACACACACACATTTTGCCCACTGGGAGCTTGGTGTGTGTGCGCGCACACATTTTGCTTCCCCTTTAAGTGTCCATGAGTTTTTGTGTCCCCCCAGAAAGCACCTGAAGCATCCAGCTTCTTCTTTTTAATTAGAGTTTAGCTGGTTCAAGTCAGTTGTTTCTTTCTCAGCCATAATCAAATCTTCCAGCTTTATACTGATCTAATCTGTGTATGGAAGAAAGCAAATGTTGACTTGAATATTTAGGGCACGTCACTCCTCAGATTAGAGTTTCCTATCACCCTCTGGCTGTGCTTGAAGCTTTGGCAATGTGACATAGTCTGTTATTCCATGCACTCTCTCTAGGTGTAGAGTCTCATTTGTAAACTTGAGGACAAGTCAGAAAAGTTAATATTCTGTGTGGGGCCACATCTGAAGTGAGGAGGTTTGCCCATTTAAGCCCCTTTCCATGTAAATACTCCTTAAAAGTTTTAAGTTAGGATAATAAGAAAGACAGATTTTCAGAAATTAAATAGGAAGAAATATTTCTACATTAAAGATCTTGGCCCTATCTCAACATTTGTCAAAAAGAACAGTTTATTTTTATTTTTAATTTGATTGGTTGGCTGGTTTTGCCATTCCCCCTTGAATCTTAATGTGTCTGTGCCATTTCTTCATGAGCTCATTGAATTTTAGGAGCAGCTACTAACTTAGAAGATAGGAAATCACAGATGTGTGGCCACAGTTGGGCAGTGTGGGAGAAGGTGGGAACACATGTTCAGCTTGTTAGAAATTCATTTCCTTGAGGATGGACGCTTTCTCCATCCACAGGTGAGCATACAGTGTTGTGCAAGAAAATGCTGCTTCGCCATAACAACAGAAAATACGGCACTGGGCACTTCTACTGCATTAAGAAATACGGTGTCTGTTCTGCTGGAGAGAGTGTAGAGAGCATCACAAACGGTGCTGTTATTGCTGAAGGGGAAGTAGTACTTTGACATAATATATAATTGTGACCCCCCTCATATACCTTGCTGTGGGTTGTGAATCCAGGCTAAAAGCTCTCTGGAGCTCTCTGAACCTTTTCCAGTTACCCCTGGGTATCCTTGAAAAGCTTGCAAGCAAAGGATCCTCCTGATGCACGTGTTGCCTTTATTAATACTCTCTCTCTAAAGCCAGGATTCCCGGTTATCTACCAATGGCTTTCATTTCACTGTATGGTCCAGTCTTGCAAAGTAAAGATTCTTCCCTTAGCAGGCAAGGAAGCAGACTTGGAGAGGTCAGGGGACTGGCAAAGGCCAGAAAGCAATAGCACAGTGATAGCAAGGTTCAAATCCAGGTCGCTCTGACTCACTTTGCCCTGTGCTGCAGGCTCTGTAAAAGTCTGTTTTGAGATCCGGTTTATTGTCAGAGGGTAATACCAGATTAGTAACTGCTGAAGACCGGAGAAAACAGGAAGAAACCAGTTACCCTGCATACCCTGTTTTGTGTTTTACTGGTTGCCAGTCACTCTGACTTTCCCATCTAACTGGGATAACTGGCCAAGAATGAGACTAAACCAACAACTTCCAGTGCCAACATGAAAGCAAAATAACCAGACAATGTTGTGAGAGAACACTTATTTTTTATTTTTTATTATTAAATTTACTTATTTATTCTCTTTACAACCCAGTATCAGCCCTTCCTCTCCTCCCAGTACTTTCTCATATTTTTTTTCTTTTAAACCCAAGTGGAGGCAGTCTCCCCACTTGGCCCCAGGATTGCTTTTCGTTGCTTAAATACTCAGGGGTTAATCTCAGACTTCAGTATCCTGTAACCCAGGAAAGAGCAGGAGAGTCTGCTCCAGTGCCCACCGCCAGGCTTGCTAGCAGTGGTGCGAGCTGGCTGGGCTGCCTGAGCTTGCTAGTTGGCAGAGACAGCAGAAAAAAATGAGGCTTCTGATCAAAGCATTGTTCTTACCCTCATCTTGATGACCTGTGAGGGGTGGAGCTAGTACAAGATGACTGGAAATACAGGGGCCTTGAAACTAGACCATAGGAACTCCTGACCACACCATCTTTCCACAGGAGTGCTTGCCTGTGTAAGAATATGGGGTTTCCCACCTTGCTTAGAGGGACTTAAATAGAGGGAATTTTCTCCTTCCCTGTGCTAAGCATGAAGACATATGTAAGCTGTATGAGTATCCTTGCATGTATGTATCCAATGACAGCATTCCAACCAGTATTTCCAGTGGTCAGATTCCCAATTAACTCTCTTCACCACCAAGTGACTGCTTAGTGAGGTTACTTAAGGAAGCAGGGAGCTCCCGCATTGGTTTAGGGCTTGGTAAAAGAGCTCAGTGGTGAGGACAGGTGCTGTCTATACGGATCAGGAAGTTCACGCTTTGAGACAAATTTATGGTTAGCAATAACGGGCCATTTTACTGCCTTGTTTTTACTTAATAAATTTTAATTTCTTTCTCTCCATAAATTAAAACATTTACCGTGCTATATCCTAATTATTAGATTTGTCATCTACAGCATAAATTTCACAGAATAATTGCCATTTGGGCTTTTAGGGAGACATCACCTTATAGTCTTTTATTTTAATAATTGAGTAGCTGGATTTTCAGTAGAGACACAGTCATGCTGTGTTGCCTCCACTTTCAAAGGATGTACTGATAGTACTCATTAGATTATGTGTGTCATAGCATCATGGACTGACCAGGTAAAGGACTGCCAGAGGAATGGTGTGAGTTGCAGACTTTTGAAAGATGTGCATTTTTCCTTTGAAATACATCCCAGCTATTTTCCAGGATAGGGTCCTAGAGACAGTTTTAATGAACTATATTTATAACTAATATAATTTCCCATAAAATGTTCAAATCCTAGATAAATAATTTGAGTAGGTTGCAAACCTTTCTTCTGTCCATTTGAGTTCATTCAGTTGAAGCCAGGTGGAGGAGCTACATATGTTCCTTATAAAATAGTAGCACTCCATCACTCCTGCCTTCCAGTCTGAGGAACGGGAGCCACAGAATTTCTAGTTTTGTGTAGGCTGAACAGACTCAAGAATATGGCACTTTATTATTATTTATTTATCAAAAGAAAGAGTCATGGGAGTGGATGGAGAAGTGTATGTACTTACTGTTACATTTGAAGCCTGCACCCAGATCCATGCCTGCCATTCCCCTGATCTTCCTGGTGCAGAGCTAGGGCCAGTGCCAGTTGGCTCTTAGCTGGGTTTGACCAACAGGATGCTTTTCTGAAAATAGCAGATAAGAGGAAGGAAGCAATGGGTGCTTTTCTTCCCTTTTCTACCTTTGCCAGCCCTGGAGAGAGAGAGAGAGAGAGAGAGAGAGAGAGAGAGAGAGAGAGAGAGAGAGAGAGAGAGAGAGAGAATGTGTGTGTGTGCGCGCGCGTGTGCATGCGCCACGCGCGCGCTTTGTGACTGCAGCTCTGCAGCTCTGCAGCTCCTAGGATGCAGATCCATCATGTTCCCGGTATTCTCTAGAAGCCCTACCTTTCCTCTCTGTCCCTGCAGCCCTAGGATGGGGTGACTTGTTGCTGTGGGGACTCCCCCTAGTTGCCCCAGGTGTCTTTGACACCTCTACCCTTCTGTCATCTGTGTAATGAAATCTTTGCTCTTAATTTGTTCTATTTTACATGCTAAGAGTATTTTCCTTTTCCTGACCAATACATTTCTAGAATAGCTTTGCTTTTATCTCATAGCTATCGTCATTGGGATGTTGATAAAGGGAATGGTAAGTTATTCATCATCTTAGCTAATGTTTAATCAGTTTGGTATTATAGTTAGGTGATGGGGCAAAAGAAGAACCAAGCAGAATGATACGACTGTCCTCTAAGAAGTCAGCCTATGAAGTGGGTGGTGCTTCTCCGAGGGCTGTGGGAGCCAAGGAGTGTTTGCATTGGAGTAGTGATGGGTAAGAGCTCACACATCCAAGGGTCTAGTTGGAAGCAGCAGTTTGTACAGAGGAACACACTAGTGTGGCCAACTAAAGAGTGTTGGGTGGGTGTAATTGACAAGAGGGCCAATTCAGCTGGATCATTTAGGGACTGACGAGTCTCTGAGCACTTGGTGATGGGAGCAGTAAAGCAGAACTTTAAGCAGAGGAAGTATTGGAACACACCGATTCTAACAAAGGCTACTTTTGGAGACGAGAATAGGAGGAGACCTCGAGGCAGACTTTCACTAGGTGAAGGGGCAGAGCCTTGGTGGAGAAGGGTGGGTTTGCCTGGAATCCTGGATTCTCAGCAGATACAGGAGGGAGATGATGTATTGAGGAATTTGGGTGATTATTTTACATGTGCCTGACAGTGCATCAGGTGAAGTTTGTTGAACTCAGGGAGCAGGACTTCTGTGTTTAGGTAATAGCTAAGTGAATTCTACACTAGAAGACCTTTTGCAATGTTGGGATCACAGCCTCTCCTTAGAGGTCCCAGGCATAATTCTGGGTTGTTTATTCTGCCCTAGGAGCTGGGTATATTTAATTTAGAGTATAAAAAATTATGGTTGCAGTGCTGCTCCTGTTTTACAGAGAAGCCAAATCAATGGGTCTAAGAACCGGTCAGTATCCCTGTTTACTGCCCACCACACCTGGTTTCCTCCTCTAGATTCAGATCCTCACAGTCTCTCTCCTTTAGTCATGAAATCTGTTGACTACCCATCCACTGTGTACTTCATCCCCGACTCTGCCTATCACAACCTCCTTATCTTTCGATGAAAGAATCAACTTTCTAGCTGAGAAGTCATAGTATGAGTTCTTGTGTCAGAAGTCTACCAGTGGGACATTCTCTGCTAACTTATAAACTCCACGAGCCCACCTGTCGGCAAACCTCCCACATGCTGAAGACTGTATACTGAATCTTTCAGAAAGTTGGAGGTAGCACCTGTGGAGCTGAGCTTTTGGAAACAGATCTATAGAGCTAGCAGCTGGTAAGAAATAAAATAGCAGAGACAGGGGACACCTTAAGTGGCCTGTAATGGGTTTGTTTGAGGTGCTGTTCTGAGGTTATGGCAAATGTAGTTTAAAGAGATAAAACTAACTCCCTCTACTCTTTGAAGATTCAGAGATGAGGTAGTGGTTACAAGTCTGAGTTCTGCAGTCCCACTGCTTGTCTTACTGTGCGTACCAAATTACTTCATCTTGATGCTTCCCTTCAGTACCCATAACGAGACATAACCTGACAGTATCTACCTTCAGATTACTAGGCGGACAACATGACAAATGGGCATTCATGCTTGCTGTGGGTCATACCTGACACCAAAGGGGGGTCTCTAAAGGCTCAGCTTAGAAACGCATGTGTTTGAGTACTAGAGAATTTTGACTTACTTCCACATAAGAGTTGGTAGGGCTAACCCTATAATCTTTATAGTCACTAAAATTAATTGTTGTCACTGAAAGAAAACTCTGGAACATGCTTTGGTACAAGTTGGTTGTTTGCATTCTCAGGCTACTCCTTTGATTCACTTTGTTACTTAGAGAAGTTCCAGAAACAAGTTCAAAGGCCAGAGGGTAGCAGGTACACACTGAAAGAGCCATCACTGCCTCTGTGGAAGTTTGCTGTTACCCTCATCCTCATTTGAGTTCACTATACATGAGTTGAGCACCACTCTTCAGTTTCTGACAGAGTCCAGAGATAGAGGCTGAACAGAGTTCCCATTCTCAGAAATTTGTCATTATATAGAACTTCATGGAACAGATTTGACCCATTGTGTTGCAAGCACAAATGGAGCACAGTTGAGGGAGGCCTAGGAAGGATAGTAACCATGGTACAGGGTGGTGACATCTCAGTAAGATCTTGCAGGGCCTGTAAGAGTGGGGATGTGCAGGCTTGTATAGGAGAACTGACCCATAAGTGAGAGGAGGGCAGAGTGTAGGAAGACCTGAGTCTGAAGGTGTAGGAAGGAGCTAGAGCATGCCAGAGCAGGGCCTTCTGTTGTGGGCATGTTTGGACTATAGAGAGACCTTAGGTAACAAAATGTGACAAGATACATTTTTAACAGCATCACTCTGGTGATGGAATATTGGCTTGAAAAAGGCAGGGTTGTCTCATTCCCACAGGTTGATCAAGGGCAGGGACAGGGACAAAGTCCTATTTATCTCTGTGTCCCTGATGTTCAGTACATTATAGACATTCAGGAAATATTTTGGAATGAAGACAGCTCAAGTTGAATTTTTTTCATTTTTCGCTCTATCCTCAGAACATGCTGACCTGGCCTTCCATCTGTCACGAGCAGCTTGAGTAAGATCATCATAAATTCTCTTTTCTTGGCATTCTTTTAGCTGGTACTCTGTTTACTAGCCCTCTGTGCAACTGTAGTGCCATGACGATTGATGGTTATAATTCTGACCCTGAAGCATTTCAAGGCTCCTAAATCATCAGAAAAAGATTAAAGTATATTCAATATCACTCTAATGTTTGTGTGTTTTACTGCAGTCTTATTCTTTGGAAATTGATGGCTTATAAAGTGCCTGTGTACTTGATAAGTACACAGTGAGAATATGTGGTTGCCCACAACTCCAGACTCTCTCCTGGTACCAGAACAGGCAACTAACATGGTCAGAACAGAGTGACCTAGGGGAGAAAGCATGCTGGGACAAACGTAAGAGGAAGCAGACACTGGAAAACCAGTGAAGTCAGATAGCACATCAGAGAGGTGGAGACTGTAATAGCAGACAAGCTGTGCCCCAGCCTCAGAAAGAGCACAGCCCAGGGCTGGGGTTCCGGAATTATTATAGTTTGTATGCCTTCACCCCTGTCACCAGGCTCAGATGGGGCAGAGCTCTCCCCAGCTCAATTAGTATTGCAATAACAACTGTTCCGTGGGATGTCAAACACTGGCAAGTGAAAGCACGGATAATTAGATCATCCTGGTCCCCATGCACATCTTTCCTTGAAAGCCATGATTATTACAGAGCTGACTATTAAGAGACCCAGAATGAAGACCTTGAAAATTCTGGAAGATGGCTCCATTGGTGACTATCTTAGATCGAGAAAGAAGGATATGATGCCATCTCTGGGGGAATTTGTTTGGGTTTCCTTTGGGAGCTTGTGTTTTGCCATCATTAGAGATCTGTCTATGTTTTGTTACACAGTTTACTTCCAAGTCTGTCTGACCAGTCAGTTCTCATCTTCTCAGCTGAGAAAGCCTGTCTCCACCTGAGCCACAGGGATCCAGCTGCCACCCAGGCAAGGGCATGCTGGCTTCAGAGCTGCCTTCACTTACCACCAGGCTCCTTAGTCAAGGCTCTCAGGTCTCTTTAGAGGGGCCTAGCTTTTCTGTCTCCTAAATACTGGGGCAGTACTAATTTCCTTCTTTCCAGGGCTGCTTTAAAGGCTGAAGTAAGTAGTTCCTGTGAAAACTCACTGGAAAGCACCACCTAAACTAACCTGGTAGACATAAATACTCTGTCATATGCTGCATGCAATGACACAGAGAAAGAAGTGTTAACTATACCAGAGAATACCACACATCTTCCATTAGAATGCAGAACTTATCTCATCTCCCACGTTCAATAGCCTCACAGATCTTTCCAGAATACAATGGGTTATTAGTAAGCCATTGAGTCCCTATAATGGGGTAAGTAGATGTTGTAGGTGTTACTTGGTCTGCAAGGTATATATCACGTTCCTTTTTGGAAAACTGAGGCGGTTTGTCTGTAGCTGTCCAGAGTAGAAGTGGAGTATGGACACGGTTCTAGAACTTAGCTATCACATTATATTACCAGTAATTATCTAGTCTGTAACCTCCAAAGCTGTCCCCAGCCTTGGGACTAGGAGAGTAGCTAGTTGTCTCTTGGGTCCAGTGGAAGCTAAGAGCTCCAGGAGCCCTGCTAAGCCCAGAGCACAAGGCCCTGAGGACACTGATACCAGGACATCTGAAGGAGGTGGCCACGCCTGGGAGACAGTGCCCCAGCCCCTGACAAAGCAGCTGTGGCTATTTTGTTCTTACAGTTTTTTTCTTTTTTTCTACTACTGAGGCCATACCATCAGTCTCGTGGATCCCCTGTCCCTCTCAGGTCACTCTTCACCACAGCAGGATCCTTCCCTGACACACCACACATACAGACTGAGTAGCTCCTGATTGTGTTTGCAGAGAGAGAAAGAGGGGAGTTAGTCTATGTAGTAACAGCTCTGCTGAGCATTTTGAAACTCTTCTCTGATGCTGTGTACGGGAAGGTCCCTGGGATGGCTGCACGCATGTTCCTTAATAGCTTTCTGATTCTCAAAGCTGACCATACAGAGAAACAGATAACTCCTGTTGAAGGGCCCAGTTGAATATTCAGTATGATATCAGATAGGAGCAAAGCATCTGTTTGGCCTGTGGTTCTAAAGAAGCTTGTGTGGTGTTTGTAAAGGTTCTCAACAGGAGGTGTGTGGAAGCCGCGGTGATGACTGGCTTAGCACTGAACTGCCACATAAACAAGAAGTCCTTGTTTGACCGGAAGCACTACTTCTACTCAGACCTTCCTGTAAGTATGCTATGTGATCTGCACTTACAAGTACTCAGCACTGGGGCCTGCCTTGGGGGATGGAAGCAAAGTCCAGGGAATACCCCACTCGTATTTTCCATCAGCCCTCTGTCCATCGCAGCAGGAAGTTCTGGCCAGCCCTAATGAAGGCAGAGGCCCCCTGGAGTTTCCTAGATTGGATGTGATTGTCCTGATTGCTGACTCCTTGCTTTGTCCTGTGCTTCTGCTGGTTCACTCATAATTGAACAGGGCCCAGGAGAGGCCAGTGCTGTCAGGTTCTCCCAGCCATAGTATTTGGTGCTAATTGCCTGTTAGGACAAAGGCTAGCCTTGTGGCTGACGCTGCTGTTAGTTCCCACTGTCACGGCAAATACCGGAAGAATGTGCCTCTTTTATGTAGACGTTCCTAATAAGAAGGAGACATCTGTCATCTCCCAAGGAGCAAGTAACTGGACAGAAGTGGGCAGAGTAGTGAGCCAAAATGAGCACAAGGAGCTGAGCAGCAAACTCAATCTTTCCTGCTCCCCCCCAAACTTAGAAAGGTTCTTTCTTAAAGTGTTGTCAGTGGGAATAAGAGACAAACTCAAATGTTGAATGGGTTTCTGAAAATAATGTGTCATTTAATCAGATATTCTAATAGCTGAGTATGATTTATTAAAAAGCAATAGCAATAAACATTGCTGTGCATCCTTCTCCTGGAACTGAAGACTGGAAGAGTTGGGGTTTGGTGGTGTGGACATAAGTGGATATAAATAAAAAGGAGAGCAAGTAGGAGCCTGTCACTTCCCCACAGCCCCAACGTCACGAGCTCTGTTGTATAAAATCCAAAGAAATGTTTCATTTTTCAGTACTAAGGATGCAGCCTAGGGCACTGCACATGCTAGATAACTCTGTCTCACCTGACTCATATACCACACTGGAAATGTTTTCATTGTAGCTTGTTCTTCCTGGACTGGGCAGTTCAGCATATCCAGAGCAGATGGTTATGGTATTGCACAGGACATGTTTATGCTACAGTGCATTTGTTGTTTATCTGAAACTCAGATTTAGCAAGGTGCCCTAGTGTTTTGTCCAGCAACCCAGACCAGAATTCAAGTTTATACATGAAGACTTCTATCTGAGCATAGGTAGGAAGTTAGCCTTCCTACAGTTCCCCAAGTGTGATCCTAGGGCACCCAGTACCAACATTTCCCAGAGCCTTGTTAGGATTATAAATTTTCCAGCCTTACTCCAAGCCTGCATCAAAAACCTTGAGGGTGGTATTAAGCATGCTGTGGTTTGACATGTCCACTTGATTGTCTGAGGATGTAGAAGTTTTAAAAATCCTTTCACTGGCCTACTAGGGAGATATACAGACTTGGGCCATTGTGGCTTAGGGATCTCCTGCATCTGTGTGTGGCTTTAGGCAATACCCTTGACCCCCTCTTGCGTCCACTACATGGCTTGAGGGATTGAATAAGGGCAACAGTATCCAGCAAGTACTGCAGATGCTTTAGCCATTATTTTCTCTTTATCTCCCGTCTTTTCATTGCTCTGTATTCTCAGCATGTGTTGAAAGTAATTCTTCTTTTCCATTTAGAGCAGTGGTTCTCAGCCTTCCTAATGCTGAGATCCTTTAATACAGCTCCTCGTGTTGCAGTGACCCCCCCCCACCATGAAATTGTTTTCATTACTACTTCATAACTGTAGTTTTGTTACTGTTATAAATCATAATAAAAATATCTGTGTTTTCCATTAGTCTTAGGCAACCCCTGTGAAAGGGTTATTCATCCTCTAAAGGGGTTGTGACTCTCAGGTTGAGAACCACTGATTCAGAAGGAGGGACAGCATCCTCACAGCAGCTATCAGTTATTTCATGCTCTACGCTATCCATTAGCCAAGTGTGCTCATAACACAGCACTTTCTGGCCTGAGGAACAGGGAAGGACAGTTGGCATGGTTGCCTACCTGTAAGAGCAGAACTCAACAAAGTAAATGCAGTGGCAGTTGCTGTAGGCCATGCTGCAAGTAGATGGCTAACTGCTTAGCCAGCATTCCCCAATAAGGGGCTCAGCAGGAGCCTGGTGATGAGATGCAGAGTTTAGGCTAATGAGCTAAATGAAAACAATAAATTCTTCTCTTAGGGGCTTCTGACAGTGAGGTTATTGTTATTCCCCAAAATGGGACTGCAGCAAGCAAGGTAGGATTTGTGTTGCTAATTGCATCATTATTAGGGGCAAGAGACCTTGGGTGGGTAATGGGGTAATGGGAAAAGCCAGAAGAAGACAGGTTAATTATGCCAGCAGTGTATAAAGTAATTTTTTTTTTTTTGTCTCCTTGTTTCTTCTGTTATTTGGGTCTGTTTCAAGTGAACCTTTATGATGTGAAAAAGAGAAGCGAATCCCAGCTTTCAGTCCTGGACTAGCAACTAAATCCTTGTTTGTTTGCGAGCAGGCTGGCTACCAGATCACCCAGCAGAGGCTCCCAATTGCTGCCAATGGACACTTGACCTACTGTATCTATCTAGGGAAGAAACCCAGTCAGGAGACCACCAAGACAGTGAGGATCAAGCAGATCCAGTTGGAGCAGGACAGTGGCAAAAGCCTCCATGACGACCTGAGGTCACAGACGCTCATTGATTTGAACAGAGCCGGTAGGCTGGGTCTGCCCTGCTTCTTCCAGCCCTCTCTGCTCCGGGGTTGTAGGCATTTCACTTCCCTTCTAGACTTTCTCAAACCAATTGAGAAAGCAGACACAGGAGCCTGATGGACAGAGATCAAAATATCCATGTGGGTATTGGCAGAGCTGATGGGAGTGCACGGCCTGAACCATGCTCACTGCTAGGCCTGCCAATTACTCAGCCCTAAAATCAGACAGACCTATCTGCCCTGTCACGGCCCACAGCTGGATGTCCTTAAGCAGATGTTGAAAGAAATGAACCAAAGTTAAAAATCGACAAGGTTCAGAAGTGGGGGAAGGAGGGGTGGGGCTGCTTTGAGGGTCCTGCCAGGTTTTCCCACGATTTTCCAACTCCTTAGCTGATGAGTCTGTCAAGCCCACGCCAGGCTGACTCACCTCTCTTTGGTAGGAATTGGCCTTCTTGAAGTGGTCCTGGAGCCTGACCTGTGCTGTGGAGAAGAGGCAGCCCTAGCTGTCAGGGAACTGCAGCTGATCCTTCAAGCCCTGGGCACCAGCCAAGCCAACATGGCAGGTAGAAGCTGTGTGGACAGTGTCTCTGCTCCGCATCATCTCCTCTCTTTTCTGGCACATTCAGCATTTAGCCTATTGCACCCCATTTTTTCTCATCTTAGAATTCCTCTTGGGCTCTTTTCATTAGTCCCAAACCAAAAATAGACACAAACATTGCATGCACATTGAGCCAGAGAGTGTGAGATAGAAGTCAAGAGATAAGATTTACCTTCTCCCTGCCTGTTCCATGAGAAGTGTGGAGATCATGAGGTGTGTTCAGTTCAGACCTTTCAGAAAAGGACACTGTTTATGAATACTATTTAATTTTGTGAGTTCTGTACACATAGACAGTTGCTATTTGGGGAAGATCTCTTTCTCATCTTTTGCAAAATGTTCATCTATCTTGAAGCATGATCTACCCTGATTTGATGATTATACATTATACATACATAGGTATGTGGAAATAGTAAGATGTTAAACTGTATCCCATTCATTTGTACAATTAAAACACCTTTAAGCCCAGTACCCAGAACACAAAGGCAGGTGGATCTCTGTGAGTGCAAAGCTAGCCTGGTCTACAGAGAGCATCTGAGGCCAGTGAAGACCAAATAGGGACACCCTACCTCAAGAAACAACAACAGTTACCCAATATATTATTTTAAAACTCGAGTAAAAATTTTTATGTGTGTGCAGGTAAAGCCAGTTTATTGGCTCTGAAATAAAGTTATGATTACATAGGCCTAGAGATACAGCTCAGTAGAGTGCTTACGTGGCATGTGTGAGGCCTAGGTTCAGTTCCCAGCACTACAGACAGACAAAGATTATGTCAAACTGCCTTGATCTTAAAGATCAAACAGGGAGACACTTGTTCTCCTGGGTCTGGAGTGTGATGAAATTACATTATGTACATGAGTGAAACTATCATAACGAACATTACTTAAAGTAAATCATAGATCTGCTGACTTCTGTTTCTTCATGACAGCTTTGTTATAGGCCTTGCTCAGTGTTCCTTTGCCTTCCCTTAAATCCCTGAGAGGGAATGTCTTCCACGGGTTTTCCCCATTTTTCCTTTCCAGAGAATGTAAAACCTCCCGCCATGCCTGGGACCCTTCCTAACAGAGCAGAAGCTCAGAGTTTACAGTCTTGTTTCCATAGCGTGCACATTACAGTGGCCACAGTGGACGTTTAGTAAGTGTCATTAATGGTGATGCCAACTGCCTACTGGTGCTTAGTACTGTGGGCACCCTTATCACATCACATATGTTTGCATGTTACAGAGGGCCTTTTATAAATGTCATACTTGTCACATAGAACATCTTACAAATGGTAAATTGTAACTTCAAGAGTCCTAGCACAAGTGAGACCTGAAGACCAAGCTCGCTTTTTTGCCCTCATCTTTAAACTAAAGGCTGGAGAAACAGCCCCATGAGTCTTAGTGGCATAAAGATTAGATGTGTGGGAATAAGGGAATTCTCTACTTTCCATTTATCACTCATGCTGCTGTTTTGTCTACAGAATGTAAATGAAATGTGAGCAGGTTGGATGGTTAGCCATTAATGCACTAAGCATTGATTCTGTATCATGTATTTACCGCCCACAAACCTATGAAATAATCAACAGGCCACTTGTTAGCCTGAGGAAGATTCCCATCTGCATCCTAATGAAGAGGGAAGTCATAATGGCAAGACCACCTGGGCTGAGGGAGAGTCCCCTTCAGGTTCTAGTGAGGACAGACAGAAGCCACAAGGCAAGACCATCTGAGCTGAGGGAGAGTCCCCTCTGGGTCCTTACAAGAGGGAAGCCACAGTGGCAAGAGCTTAAGAGTCAGTGGCTGCAGCGGGTCATTAGATGTCATTTGTTGTGACACTGCTGTACTTCAACACATACCTGCAGCTTTGCTTCCGGTACAGCAGCCAAGAAGCTCAAGTGCGTTGGAGCACTGAGGGCTGCTTGCAGGCTTCAAGAGTCCGCTTCTGGGCCATTAGCATTTGTTGAGCCTAAATGCCTTTGCTCATTGATTTTTTGCATCCCACCACTTCGAGATTGTTGTATCAACACTGGTGACTGCACTTGGAACTGAAGGCTATCTTGAAGAGGTGCCCCTGGAGACCAGTAAACTTAGTGCCTATGGACTGAAGTGTGAACTGTTCTGGGTTCTATTTAGCGAGTTCCTGGTAGTTTTGCTGATGAGCATGGACCCTGTAGCCTAATGTCTGAGTCATTTCTTTCTCATGTTCAGCATGTTGCTGCTGTTAAGAGAGATCCCTAAAGCAGTGTGTTAATCCAGATATGAATGAAAGTAGACCTACTAAGTATTCCAACCCATTGGTAAAGTAGAGTAGTGTATCTACTAGTTGGAATGTTTAGTCTGTGCTTATTAAAAGTTTATCCTGTAACTTAAAAAAAATAAAACATTTCTGGGAGATGGTGATATGCCTGTTTACAAGTAAAGAGACTGAGGCTAAGACTCGTTAGAAGTGTCTGTACTACAACTGAGCCCAAGTGTGCATCCTTTCTTTAGCCATGGTATCATTCTTCCCAGTGGTAGCTGGCTGGTGTTATGCTGCTGTAGATATCTGCATAAGAGAAATAGGTAGTGAAGCATGCGTGTGGACAGAGAGCCGGAATCTGAGTTAGAATCCAAGCCTGTGGCTTTTAGCACTTTTAAAAGTCATTCTCTAATAGCAACAGAAGAGAAAAAGAAGCCAGGAGTCAGAACTGGGGTTCTGGTAGAGAGGCAGTTTGAAATGCCGCAGGAATACCCAAGTGCCTTTGTGTTAGCACTGCACTACAGAGAATGGGTGTACTGGTAGCTGTAAAGCTGCACACCCGACAGAAGGCCTGTGCTGGGTGCGTGCTGTGTGCCTTCAGCAACAGTAGGAAGTAGGGCTGCTTCCACAGCATCTCCACTTACTTGGATAAATATGTTTTATGAGTTATGTTCAGTAAAACTTGGTCACTTTTGACTGGGAATGTAGCTCAGTGATAGAACCCTTGTCTAGCATGTGTGAGCCTAGACTCTACCCCAGCACTACAAACAGGTTTTACTCACTCCTGCCCCCACATTCTCTTTACTCTCTGGAGATTATTCAGCAGCCAGAATGACTCCACAGACCTCCCCATCCAAGCCACAGACTCCCAGTGATTGCAGACTCCCATTTCTATCCAAGTTTTTTATTCTTGTTGTGCAATGTGTTTCAAAAGAAGAGCGTGCCCACTCTGTCAGTGTGCTCAGTGGTGTAGTGTGTGGTTTAACTGTTACAAATGTCTACTGGAGAAGCTAGAAACTGAGCTTGATGACATCCTTACACGGGAATGAAGGCCCCTCGGTGGGACAGAATGCACAGAGGTAAACCTGACTGGTAAGGCTTTCATGTCCTTGAGGTAATTTGACTTCCTTTGTTTAAAAGGCATTTTGTCTTCATGAAGTAGAGTATCTTTTGTTAATGTCTGGTACTGTATCTGGATCCAGGCTGGCGAACTCTCTTTCAACACGGCAGGATACTAAGTGACTCTCCTGAGACATTTATGTAGTGTGGTATTCTCTGGGAGAGACTAAAACTCATGCCTTTATTTCTCTTCCAAATTAGAATTCTAAATCATGAAAGACAGTGTCATCTTTAAAAGCGAGTAGTAATTCAGGGTCCCTTGAGGGTTGTTTTTTTTTTTTCCTCTAAAACTGTCTCCCAAGCATTGAGGTTTGGTCGTGCAGAGCTCAATATACTTGGGCAGTTTTCCTTTGCACTTTATGGGCCTTTCATGTGATTCCAATTGTAGATTAGTTCTAGTCAGACGGAATTGTAGAGCTTACCTGAAAACTACTATGAGACAGAAACCAGCCTGCTTGCTTATTGCTCAGGAGATCACAGTATGTTGGGATTCATCATTCAATGGGGTTTAATTCATTGGATAATAACAGTGAATCAGATCTAGCTCTGGATTCTGAAAAAGGCCTTGTCTATGCTGTGAAACCCTTACCCTCACCAGGAAATACATCAACAAGCAAAACAAGAATAATTATGATCATTGTTTTAAAGAAATAAATGACTCTAAGTGCCAGAATAACTTGGAAAGTGGCAATATTGCTTTTATAGGCCACTCAGCAGAGTTGATGTTTAGTTAAGAACTAAAGAATGATTCAAGGCCCTAGGCAGCCTAGAACTAGGTGATAAGCTTCCAGGAAATAGCTAAGTCAAAGAGTCTGGCCTGAAAAAGAGTTCACAAAATACCACCAAGGTTACCAAGGTGAAAGGTAAGTGGAGACCAGTTTGGCAGAATTCAAAAGTGTAGATCTTCCATGTGATGTGGGAATCATGGAAGGATTCAAGGGAGAGAAAGAAACTAGTTTGGTTTACACTTTATGGGCTCCTATGGGAATCAAGATTTCAGATCAAGAAGGGAAACACAGCCCATTTGAGAATGAGGGATCAGGCACAAGGTGATGTAGCTTCACAGCAATGGTTACAGAGATGATGGAGAGGTGGGTAGATTCAAGACAGTTCTTAGGACAACATCATGGCAGGCTGGTGTGGGAGATCAGCAGGAAAAAAGCAATGATGGCTTTGAGGAAGTTTGAAGAGATAGGGCTAGCTGAGATGGGAAAATAAGGACAGGACAAGAATTTCTTTGCAAAAATGGCAAGTCAGGATTTGGAAATTGGAATACCTGTAAAGCCTGGAGAAGTTCAGAGGAGAAGTCTGTGCACAGAGACGTGCGTCCTGAGCACACAGATGATAGTTAGACCTGTGTGCCACTCTGGAGGACACATGAGTAAAGAAGAAAAGCCTGTGTTTTCACAGGGAAGGTGATACAAGCAAAGTAAATGGAAGTTGACTGTTCAGGAAAATCACAGTAGTGTTAAGCCACCTATGCTGGTGTAGGATGATGTTTCAGGAAGGAAGGAAACCAGGAAATACTGGCTCACAGGAGGATTGTGAGTTTGAGACCAGCTTGTGCTGTATAGCAAATTTGAGTCCATCTTCAGCTATGTAATAAGGCCCTGTCTCAAAAGACAGAGGGAAAAATATGAAGGATTAATTTAATATGTCACTGTAAGGTGAGAGCAGAATGTGTCTTTGTCCATTGGCTTTGGCACCAAGGAGGTTGTGCCACCCCTGACAAATGGCACCTTCAGAGATCTGGGGATAGGAGCCAGGCTGCAGTGGGTTAGGATGAAGCCTCTTACTAGGGTAAGAGAGTGAAGACAGTATATGCACTAAATTGTTCGAGAGGATTTGCCTAGAGAGAGAGCAGAGAAATGGCTCATGACTGATGGCGTGAAAGTTGGGCTTGTGGGAATAGGTTTTGAGGCTTCTGTTTGTTTTCTTAATGAGAAATAAACGCTATTACATGTACACATATCAGAGAGAATGCCGAGAAAGAGTCATACGCTGTGTGGAGGAGCATACTAGTAAAGTACATGTCCTTGGGAGGCAAGAAGGAATTGAAAATTGGGGCTCTTTCATTCTCGTCCTAACAAAGAGGTTAATTGACAACAGGTATCACTGCTCTTTTATGTGGCTTAGATTCCTTATATTCTGAAAAGCTAGAGGACCTCCACAGGGAGGTCCTGATGAAAATATCTAGTAGAAGGAAGGACACTTATACATAGTCTTGGAGATTGTGCCTAAGGGGAGGCAGAGAAGGATAGTATCACGGAAGCTAAATATGAGGTGCACATCCCACTACACAGTCTCTGCTTCAGCAAATCCTCCTGACAACCAGGAAGGCCTCAGATGAGTTTATGGAAGGAAACTCATTACAGTGCCTGAGAAGGGGAAAGAAACAGCACAGGTTTCAGCTCCTGTCCTTGAGCTGTAAATTCTCAAGGACTGTCTTATAAATCTCCTAAAACACATAGAGATTCCTACTTCACTGGAGAGCAAGAGCGAGTTTCAAATAATCAGTTTTGAGGCTTCCCCCAAACCCAGTTTAGATACTTTGAAAGTAACTGTAGAGTAGAACTGCAGAGAGAGTCTTTAGTTTTAATAACCGTATTCTTATTTATCACACATACTAGATAGATTCTTTCAGCTGGTGCATCCAACATGTCTGTGTGTGCACAAGAACAAGCATATTTACACAGAGCTCCGACTGACCTTGAGTGGACAGTTAAGTTCTCTGAACTTAGAGCGTTCTAACTAGACAGAAAATCAAGTTAGATACTACTTACATTGACATCTGCCCACCCTACCAACCATATTGCTTTAAAGAATTTCTCCAGTTCTTTGTTTTTTTCCTTCCAGAGGGTCAGCTGAGAGTAGACGCCAATATATCTGTACATCACCCTGGGGAGCCACTGGGTGTCCGGACTGAGGTAAAGAATCTCAACAGCCTCAGGTTCTTGGCCAAAGCCATAGGTGAGTGTCAGCCTGGACTCTGTGCATGTATCACCTCTTGTTTGTAGTGTGCAACAGTGCTAACGGCTCCTACAGCAACCTCTGGTTTTCACAGTTGTAGACCAGGTCGTGTCCTGTTGGGCCTGCCTCCACTCATGCCTGCAACCAGATGACCTCACTCACATGGGTCCCTGTAACTTGAGGCCTCTCCATCCACATGGTCTTTTGTCCTTACTTTGTGTGGCCCAGGCTTTTGTATTTGCCAGTAGATGATCCCAGGAAGGAATAGGCAGAAACCTCAAAGTTCACTTGAATTCTAAACCCTGGAACTTTGCTCACACAGTGTCACTTCTGACACATTTTTATTTCAAGGCCTCTTAAATTTAGACCAGACCCATGGAAGGAATAGAATCCACCTGCTCTGAGAGGATTTACAACCTATCTTGGCTATGTACTGTCATATATCAAGTCAGTTCAGTAGACTTTCTGGTTAATGTTTTTCTCCTCTTTACCATTTTCAGCTGATAGGTTGCATGTGCCTATACAGTCATGGTTGGTTTCCTGGAGCACACAGTGGGGATTTCACTGATGACAGATGTATAATAATAGCTTACATAGAGCAGGCTAGCCCTAGGGGCAGTTCCACAGAAGTTAGAGACTGAGTCTGAGAGGAGGACATCTCAGAAGACTCAAAGTTAGTCTTTAAAGCTAGAGACTTCCGAAGAGGAGGGAGCGACTTAAAGGTGAATCCTGTTGGGTAAACGGAGATTAAAACCATCTGAAAGGACTATGGTCACCTTGCTACAGGCAAGATGTATAGAAGGCACTGGGTCCCAGGAGGTGTCATTCTCATCTGTATAAAATCTTGTGTCCCAAACCTGAAATGATAGCTAATTTTAATAAAGACACTTGGAGGGACATATTTTTAGAGAAAATTAAAGTGGTTCAAGAGGTAACTCGTGGGGCAGTAAGATAAGGGTGAAGACTGAGTGTCTCTGAAAGGGGACACAGTCAACCTTCTAAAGTCAGCAAAGGGGTGAGGGGGCTCATGCCCAGGCTTGTGAAGGACCTTCGACAAGAGTGAAGTTTGCTTTCACACTAGACATGCAGTGTTCAGAACTGTGCTGATCTAAAAGGTGGTTAACAGTGACCCAACAACAGGTAGGCAGAGCTTATGACTTACCTGCAATGGTGTACAGAGGAGCCCTCAGTATTTTTTAGCTGTCCCTAATCTTTTTGTTGTGTAAGTGCCCTCAACAGTCAGAATTCCACCTGTGTTCACACAGCCTAGCAGAACCAAAGCTTTGGCACCATGGGTTTAAGTCTCTAAGCCTGCAATTTTCCCACAAGGTTTTTCCAAATTCTGCTGGATGTTTTAGCCATCATCTCATGTCAATCAAGGAGAACACTCAGATGAGAGGAGGAATACAAATGGACCAGTCTGCTGCCTTTTAGCAGCTCAGATGAAAGGGTTGAGATTTGAGCAAGGAAGAGGAGTGGGAAGTTGGGGAAGGGCTTGGTTCTCAAAGGAGCTTAGCAGTTGCACTTTGATTATATTTGGCTGTGTTGATTAGAAAATAAAACGAAAAATCTGTATTCTCCTCTCAAAAGTGTTCATACATTTTTACTCATATTTCGTGTATAATTCTGGAGGTTAGCAGCCCATCTGCTGGTTATCACAGGATAAGGAATTTTAATGGCCACAATTCTAGATCTGTGGTCACTAGATCTACACATTAGTCCCAGCCCTTCTACCATGGTGTATACAGTGTGAACTAGGTTGATAATCTCTCTGAATTTGAGGTATTTGGAAAGGAGAGAGGGGGAAAGAGACAAGCTTCTTAAGGCCTTCCTAGTAGTGAGAAGAAAATACAGCCTGCAGGGGAGTGACCGTTGTAAGCAAGCTCCTGGATTGTTTTTAACTTAACGACTGAGAATGGTTCCTACTTATTGCCTGTATGGATTAAAGGTATTCAGAATATACTAACTTGCTGTGTTTTTCATAGACTATGAAATTCAGAGGCAAATCACTGAACTTGAGAATGGAGGTGAAATTCTGAATGAAACTCGTTCATTTGATTATAAGCTGGGGTGAGTTTGTATGGCTAAGCCTGTTGGCTTCAGCTCCATGACTGGGGTTCAGCCATGGACCATGTGACAAAAGTCCTTAGCTTGTCTGTAGCCCTAAGAGAATAGACCACTGCATGCCACTGCACCCCATAGAGATGAAACATGGTCTACTGGGGTCTGAGTCAGCTGGTGCAGGCTTACACAGAAGTGCTTGCTCTCAGGTCCTTGGTTCTCCTTGCTTTCAGCTTGTCTGCTTTGCGGCAAGAAATTTCATTCCCTTAAATAATGTGTCAGACTCCTTACAGCCTAAGCTTGATGTAGAGAAGAGCTGGTGATAGAACACTATACCAGTTACTTTCAAACGCAGCCTACAGAAGCACGTTTATTTCAGCCTGTGATTCCAGAGTCAGCATCCATAATGGCAAGGGAGGCGTAGCAGCAAGTGGGTGGGGCAGGGGACGGGGAGATCAAAGCTTCAAACACAAATCGAAGAGAGCAAAGTGGAAGTGTGGCAAAGCTATGAACGCTGAAAACCCACTCCAGTGACATACTCTGCCAAACAGCACTGCCAGCTGGGGACCAAGTGTTCAAAGATCAGAGCCTCTGGAGGGCATTCCGTGTTCAAACCACCTCAGATATGGTTTCTTACTTTAAAATTGTCTTTCTAAGTGTCTTAGTCAGGGTTTCTATTCCTGCACAAACATCATGACCAAGAAGCAGTTGGGGAGGAAAGGGTTTATTCTGCAGCTTACATTTCCATACTGCTGTTGATCACCAAAGGATGCAGGACTGGAACTCAAGCAGGTCAGAAAGCAGGAGCTGATGCAGAGGCCATGGAGGGATGTTCTTTACTGGCTTGCCTCCCCTGGCTTACTCAGCCTGCTCTCTTATAGAACCCAAGACTACCAGCCCAGAGATGGTCCCACCCACAAGGGGCCTTTTCCCCTTGATCACTAATTGAGAAAATGCCTTACCGTTGGATCTCATGGAGGCATTTCCTCAACTAAAGCTCCTTTCTCTGTGATAACTCCAGCTGTGTCAAGTTGACACAAAACTAGCCAGTACACTAAGCATTCTTTTCTTTGTTACTGTGTTTATATTTATGTAACTATTGCCTATGGAAATCTGAAAAGCTTGAATTTGCTTGCCCTTGATTGAGACAACCCTATGCCAGTCACTATTAAACTATAACAAATATTTGAGCTATTCAACTTATAAAGAGAGAAGGTTAATTTTGGTTCACAGTTTGAAAGTGTGTGATTGATTTGGCCTATAGTGTGGTATGTCCTATCTCAGACACATGGCTGAGCTACACTGCTTACTGTGTTGTCAGAATGCTGCCCAGTCTTGGTTGTTAGGTTGATTAGTGGAGCATCCCTCTGGGTGTGTCTGATGGTGTTTTTAATTTTTTTACACTCCATATCCCCCCCCCATCTACCCTCCAACTGTTCTACATCCCATATCTCCTCCCCACCCCCGTCTCCACGTGAATGTCCCCACCCCCAACCTCACCTGACCTCTAAATTCCCTGGGACCTCCAGTCTCTTGAGGGTTAGGTGCATTATCTCTGAATGAACACAGACCTGGCAGTCCTCTACTGTATGAGTGTTGGGGGCCTCATATCAGCTGATGTATACTGCCTGTTTGGTGATCCAGTGTTTGAGAGATCTCTGGGGTCCAGGTTGAGACTGCTGGTCCTCCTACAGGATCACCCTTCTCCTCAGCTTCTTTCAGCCTTCCCTAGTTCAACAACAGGGTCAGCTGCTTCTGTCCATTGGTTGGGTGCAAATATCTGCATCTGACTCTTTCAGCTGCTTGTTGGGTCTTTTAGAGGGCAGTCATGATAGGTCCCTTTTTGTGAGCATATCATAGCCTCAGTAATAGTGTCAGGCCTTGGACCTCCCCTTGAGCTGGATCCCACTTTGGGCCTGTAGCTGGACCTTCTATTCCTCAGGCTCCTCTCCATTTCCATCCTTGTAATTCTTTCAGACAGGAATTCTTTCAGAGATGTGACTGTGGGATGGCAATCCCTTACCTCACTTGATGCCCTGTCTTCCTGCTGGAGGTGGGCTCTATAAGTTCCTTCTCCCTACCGTGGGCAGTTCATCTAAGATTCTTCCGTTTGAGTCCTGAGAGTCTCTTACCTCCCAGGTCTCTGGTGCATTCTGGAGAGTCCCAACCCCCCAACCTCCTATTTCTTGAGGTTGCCTGTTTCCAATGTTTTCTGTTAGCCCTCAGGGCTTCAGTCCTTTTCCCCCACTCAATACCAGATCAGGTTCCTCTCTTCCCCCCATCCCCTGCCCCATCCACTTTCTCTCCCAGGTCCCTTCCACCCTCTCCACTTGTGCCATTTCTACTGGTAACTTCTTAATAGGACCAAGCCTTTCACACATGACCTTTGGGAGAAATGCTTGAGCTCCAGCCCCTCTCATAATAAGGCCCCTCTCTGCATGTGTCTAGCCAGGGCTGCATGCAGTGTTTGCTTAATGTTGTCTTATCTGACTGTTGCAGGTGCACCATGCCAATGAGAGACAAGGAAGGAAAACAAGACTACAGGTGAGCAGAACACCGACATATGTTTGAGAGTCTATTTCAAACCCATTTGAAAGTCAGCATAATGATCCTGGAGAATTTTGGAAACCACTTGCTGTTATTACATGATAGGAAATCAGGATTTCTTATTTTATGTTATATGTAAACTAGGAGAAGTGATATTTTCTTGACCTGTTAGCTGTAGAGTCTCTTGTTTCATAGGGCTTAGTTGCTGGAAGGTATCTGTTCCCAAACTTGTGTAATAAAGATGGTGTGGTCCAACCAAGAGGATGGCAAGCAAGGGTGGGTCTAGGCTTACATTTGGCAGTAGATCCCATTGAAATCCTTTGGGTGGAGGTCCCTTCCATCCTCAGTGGTACTCTCTCATTGCCAAGAGAAGCACATTGGGGCCGTAGGTTCATCAGTAGAGTCCTTGTTACATGGAAAAGGTTCTGTGTTGTGTTTCTAAACCAGAAGGATTAAGTATGTAACAGAAGATGTTCACATAAATAATAAGGAGAGGCTTAATATAAACCGAATCTTTTACTTTTTCTCATAGAGTTCAGCAGATTACAAAGATGGAAGCTTTAGCAATAAAGTTGTTGAAATTCTCTTTCCTTTGTGAAGTATGATATATCTTCATTGCCATACTCCTGTCATGCACCTATCAAAGTCAGGGATGTTTTGTTAGAGTGGTCTTCGAGATTCAGGCAATTTCACGAGACGTCATTATTCTCCCATTTTGCCACTCCCTGTAATTTCGTACTGAGCATGGAGTTTACCTTTTAACTCAGGCACTGGCTAGAGCCCCCAAGTTAGATGGCAGTGGGTCTCAAGAAGCCTCCCTTTGGGTTTGCCCTTACTTTCAGGGGACAGACTGGCCCTATCTGAGACTTGGTACCATGTTTAGGAATTACCCACACCTCTACTCTAGTTCCTCCCTGCATTTGTTGAGCATTCCCCGTTTTTACAGAAGCCCTTTGGCTCTCATGGGCAGAGGGGAAACAGTGCTGGTTCAGAACAGAGGGATATTTTTCTTTCATATGATTAATGCAGTACTGTGACCCGTCTGATTATTAACAATGGACTGTTTTTAGAGCAGCGTAGAATGGGAAGTCTTGTTGGAAGTGTCATTACGAACTTCCTCCCAGTCTTCTACCACTCATTTTATGTCCTTTACTACAACAGTGAACCAATAGTGCTACCTGTTTGTCTTAGTTAGGGTTTTCCTGCTGTGAACAGACACCATGACCAAGGCAAGTCTTATCAAAAAAACAACAACATTTAATTGGGGCTGGCTTACAGGTTTAGAGGTTCAGTCCATTATCATCAAGGTGGGAGCATGGCAGTATCCAGGCAAGCATGGCACAGGCAGAGCTGAGAGTTCTATGTCTTCATCCAAAGGCTACCAGTGGAAGACTGACTTCAGGCAACTAGGGTGAGGATCTTAAGCCCACACCCACAGTGACACAGCTATTCCAACAAGGCCACACCTCCAAATAGTGCCATTCCCTGACCCAAGAATATACAAACCATCACACTGTTATTCATTGAATTCATGGTTTACATGGGATTCCATCACTCACTGCTGTACATTCTGTGCATTTGTCCAGTGCCATGAACTGACCATTACACAGAACATGCTCACTGCCCTGATAGTAGCCCAGGCTCCACCCAGTCCCCCTTTGTCTCTCCCCACTAGCTTCCACATTTCATTTAGGCAAAGTCTGTTCTGATTCCTGATTCTCAAGAAGGGAAGAGCCCTGCCCTCTCTTCCCCATTGACTTCATTTACTGAAGAGTATTGCTAAAATAGAAATTTTAAAGTAGCAGAAAGTCATCTTACTGCCTCACAAGTAATTATTCTCTGGTCCACCAGCTTCCAGCCCCTCTGACTCTTTCCTTACTTGTATAGACCAGAATGTGGTTCAGTACTGTGTTCCTCTTTCTCCCATCTTTATTCTGTAATGTTGACGAATGCTTTTGCTGTGGTCTTTCGCTGGGACATTTAGAAACCTTTGCAAGCATTATGACTTTGTACCTAGCACAAAAGCATTCCTTTCATTGTTAGGCTTGTGGTTCTAACCAGTCCAGACACCCAGAATCAGATCTATCTGTTCTCTTTGTTTAGGTTTATGCCAGAGCCCAATCTGCCTCCCTTAGTGCTCTACGATGACACATCTCTGCCACAAGGTGCAGACTCTCAGCAGGTGATCAATGTTGACCAGCTTCGGGACATGCTCCCGGAGCTCCCCAGCGCAACCAGAGAAAGGCTGGTCCAGCAGTATGGGATGCTTCCCGAGCACAGCTTTGCATTACTGGTAAGTTTGCAGTGGATCAGAAATGAACCCAGCCTGGCAGCCTGGATGATGCTCCACAGTGGCCCCTGCAGGCACTGTCAGGCACATTTCTCCACTCCTCCTCTGAGAAGGGTAAGGCACTGTAACTTACCTGCTGCCCTTGACAGTACATGTTTGCCTGCTCCTCAGCACAGCAGGAAAGCAAGTAGAACCTCTGGCTGCCCATAGGAGCCATGGAGACTTGGAAGGTATTTCAAAGGTGATGGATGAATGTGTTCCCACATTCCTTCAGGACAAAAGACAAGCAGCCACTCTCCCCAAAAAATAGTGTTTAGGATTTCTAGATGTTTTAATGGCGTTGAGCCAAGACAAGGTGTGACTTTTCCCAAAGCTAGTTTCCATTTATCCTGGATAAAATGTTGCAGACTGACTAACCATCTCCATCCTGCGAAGCTTGAGGATGCCTCTTTGGGGCTAGTACGGAGTCTGATGCCCTTGAGGTAGCTTGGGGATTTTCCATCCTTTTCAGAACTACTTGGGGCTTTGTGGATCTCTTTGTTATGGCAACAGGAAAGTGATGCAGCTTCAGCGAGGGTGGCATTCTGTCACAGTTGTCAACTTGTCAACAGGAGAAAGTGGGATGTTGTTTTGTAGTTTTGGGTAGGTTTTGAGACAGGGTATCATGTAATCTTGGCTGGCCTTGAACTTCTATCATCTTCCAGAGCATCAAAACCTGTGAAAACTGGATTCTTGCTTTTTAAATGATCAATAATAAATATATGGGGTATAGGTATATGTATGTAAACATATATATTCAATAACCACAATATAGTGGTTTATAGTACACTAGGCAGTCTATTGCTTGCTGAATGGTTCTTTTTGTCCTAGTACGTCAGCTACTTTGAGAAGCACACTGTGCCTTATATAAGAATTCCTGATTTCTGACCAAGAGTGACTAAGCACATACGGCTGTTTGGTATTTTAGGTTAACCTAGAACTCAGAAAACCGCCTGCCTCTGCCTCCCGAGTGCTGGGATTAAAGGTGTGCACCACCACGCCCAGCTTGACATTAAGAATTCTTGTTGTAGATCAACCTTTCTTCATAAGAAAGGAGAAAGGACCTTCTAAAATCTTAAACACACAGCTATTTCACTCCCTTGAAAAGCAGCTCTTGAGATTGCCACACTTGGCCCCTGGAATGTTCCTGCCTCACTTTGCTGAATGAACTTTGTAAAGTTAGGTCTGTGCCCTAGTCTTCTCAGGGTCTAGCTGCAGTAGGCCTTGACTAATGCTGGACAATATCAAATAAGTAAATCTGTTTGAGTGGTTTATGGACCTTAGCAGGCACTACGTGGGGGAGGAGGGCAACATTGCCCCCCACCCTTCCTAGTGCTTATGTTTATTCCTGACACCATGGCTCATCAGCTCCCAGGGAGAGTGCAGTGGATAAACCAAGCACAGGAGCCCAGAGGCCATGGTGACCATGATGGTGACCATACCAAGAAGGAGGTGTGGTGTTTGTTTGTTTGTTTGTTTGTTTTTAATTTTTAAGATTTGTTTTCTTTAGTACATTTAAAGCATAATATTTATATATGGAAGATAATGTATTAGGTGACTGAAAAGATAAAAGGGTTTGTCCTTGAGATTTCCAGGATGGATGAGAATATGAGACTGGAACAGACAGAGAATGATTCAGACAAATTGTTTCTCGAAATTAGGCAGCCTGAGCCCTTTATGACTCCATAATCGTTGGAAGCTGAGTTACTCATAACATTCCCGAAAATGATATGTTCATGTTTTTTGCCTCCATCAGAAGCACAACAGATTGCTGAGAAGGGCAGATGCACAAATCTAATGAACCATCTTTCAATTTAAAGCATGCCCAGGAGTAGTCATTAAATAAATGGCGGTGGTAGAGGTGTGCTCTCAGGGCTCCCACTCCAGCACAGGGCCTTTGGACTTCTTATTTAATTAAGGAGTGTATGCATACCACCCCACCCCTCGCATACACACTCCCTACATAGGAAAAACTTTCAGAATCCAGCTCACTTTTAATTTATCTTGCCATTTTCCTATGTAGTAAACACTTAATTATGTTTTGTTAGTGTTATCTCTGATATTTACAGAACTCTTGCTAATACCCCTTAGCATGTACTGTCTTATCAAGCACATAGTAGGTCTTCATTGGCTGGACAGATGCCAGCATGAATAGGGTACCGTTGCATTGCACATAAGACTCCTTAGAGTAGTCATATTCCTGACAGATTCTGGATACTAGATAGACCTAAGCCACCTTTGACAACCCAGCAGTGTCGTGTGGGCTATGCACATGTCACTAGACCCTTGCTGAGAAGACTCAGATGGCTGTGCCAGCCATGTTCTGTCTCAAGTCTCTTGGTCTCAGACTCTTATGTTCTAGCTTTGTTTTATTAGCAGATTATTCTGAGTCTGCACTTCTCTCCTAGACAGTCCGGAGAGTCCCTTTTCAAAAGGAAACCTGTATACTGATTTTCTTTACCCACATTCAGATCTTGCGCTGCTGAAGACTTCAAGTTCCTAAGCTAACCTTGTTCCCCTATCTTAGTCAAATGCCATACTGAGATATAGAGGCTGAGGTCTGGGGATTAGGGTTCTGGAAAGCAGAGATTCTGGTAGCAGAGCAAGACCTGTGGGTGCTGGGAGAACTGTTAGGGTTGTTAGAGTTGCTGGTTTTCATGGGAACACTGCTTCCCAGTGTCTCACTTCAGTCAGGGAACACAAATGGCAGCCATTTGCCTACCATATGCAATGTATTTAAAGGCAGCTTGCTTACAGCGTGCTGCCATTTATTAGCTCTGCTTCAGACAGCTCTCAAGGCAGATCTAGTGGCTCTCCTGTCCTAGGTGAGTACGTATAACCTTTTTGCTTAAGGAACGTTCATACTCATCTTGGGTGATGCTCTATGTTTCTGAGCTCCACGTGCTGCTTGCACACACGCTGTGCTGCCATGCCAGGTAGAGATAGTGTTGTCTAGGTAATGACTGCTCTTGACTGCCTTTGCTTCACTAGTGGAGGAAATTGAGCTTTTACTTTTGCTAAAACTTAATGCTTTATACAGTCCATGGTTGTTTTAGGAAGCTCAATCAGAAAGTACAAGTTCATTGAAGCTTTTAGCCACTCTTGTTGGTTTCGAAGACGCCAGACTGTCCTATAAATAAACATACAATGTTGCCTACTGCATTTTCTGAAAATCAGTCAACTGTAATGAAAAATGAACAGCGCAAGACATGCCGATTTTCCAAGTGGAAAAATTAAAGCGGTACCGTGAACTGTCTTCTGCATCTTCATTTATTTTGTTTCTTAAACTTTCTGCTGGAGGTGCATGGGTCCTTTGGTCTGAGTCATTGAGACTCACTCTTCCTACCTAGGGTAGTTGGTAGGGCTTGTGGGGTTGCCTGAGGCCCTGTGTTGTGGAGCCTGGCTTACAGAGCAGGATGTGCTGTGAGCTCTGGTGCAGCTGGCTGAGGACGTGAGCAACAGATGAGAGATGACTCATGGCTTCGGTAGAGGAGTGGCAGGTGCAGCAGGTCTAGGTCAGGTTGTGAGGGCTGCTGCGTCTGCCGTGTCCTGTCCCAGTGCACAGGCTTCACCATGGCCTCTTACTCTCCATGCTTTGTGTAGTCCCACCCAGCTAAAGCTCTCACATCCAACACAGGCAGTCAGAGCTCCCCACTTCCCAGCTGGAAGAGGAGAAGGTGACTCACACCCCAAAGATGGTACTAGACAGCAGAATCTTCCTTGAATCTAAAAAGATTCCAAAGAGAATTCAGTGGACTTCTGGAGTATGCTTCCAGGGAAAGGAGAGTTGATATTAGGCAACATCCAAACATGGCTCACTGACAGCGTGCTAAGCAGTTTATAAGAATCCAGCCTGGTCCCCATGAATCTGTAGGAAAACATGGTATCACCCCACCTACCCTCTAGTCAGTAACCTGTGCTACCTTGTGTGAGTCAGGCTCTGTATTCAGCCTCCAGACTTGTCACCTCATGAGGACAGCTTCATTTTCTCCATGGAAAGTGATAATCCTTTGATTCTGACATCATAGAAAAGGTTAAGGTGTCTCGCAAAGGAACAGAAGGTATTGCTGGTTGTTAATGAACTGGTTTTGAAGTGTTTGCTTTAGGTTTCTTGTAAGTTAGAAAGAACCTGGTTTTGCTTTGTGGATGAATTACCCATAAAACAGTCCCCATGCCAAATTTCTCTATGTCCTCCGTATAATACCTTTTGCTATCATATCTGAAACTATATTGACTGATTTTAGCCTCTTCAGGCTCTTATGGTGCAAAATTGTCATCTTTTAACTACTGCTGAAGAAACATCCATTCGGTCAACATTGTAGCATGCCATATTCCAGCTCCACGCAATTCTTCATTTTATAAACTGCATCTGGGATTGCCAGCTTAAGGGTGCTTTGCAATTACTCCATGCTCTGGGGAAAAAAAAAAAATTCTTGTAAAGTAGAACAGAAAAGATAGATCTTCTAACTCTACTGCAAAAATATAGCTTCATTCCTCTTAGACGGAACCTCCTAGAGAGGATGTTCTGGGCTCCAGGGCATTTGGCCCCATGTGTTTGCTGGTTGAAGAAAAAGTGTTGGGAGTGGAGAAGTCCTAGTCCCAGTTGAGGGACCCTGAGAGGCCTGTGTCTCCATCTCATTCTCACACTTGATTTCCTGTTTGTGGAATAATATATTGGGCACAACAAAAGATTTTATTTCAGGCTTCAGACAAGCAAAGCTCCATGTGCATCCATACTGCTCTCTACTGCCTTTATGCTCCACAGCACCTTTACAGTGCTGCGCAGAGCTCCTGCTGAGTGACCCAGGTTCTCTTGGTTGGACTAGTTGGAATGTGTCTGTTGCCAGAGCTGATTTCTTAGCAGCTTGCTTTGTGGGCTCCATTCTTGCAGCTGCAGTTCCTGCTGCCATTCTGCTGCCTATGTTTATTACCTTAATTATTTATATTTGATTATTCAATAGATATGTTTGTTCCCAACTGATTTTCTGCAAATTCTCTCCCAGAAAAAATATATTTTCAAGAACCAAAGTAAGTTTTACATTGGTTTAAAGGCACTCTGCAAAGAGCCTATGTTCAGATTAGAATATGTGTGCTTTGGGTTGTGCTGGGGACACAGCATGAGTGACATTGTTGAGGTTTGCTCAGATTTTAGAAGCTCTCACAGCCTGTGGGAGCAACACTGGGTAAGAATGGTAAGGACTAAGAGAGAAGGCAGGGCGACGGTTGTCTGTGCCTAGCAAGGTCTGAAGGTCACACCAGGGCTCACAGTGCTGATTTGGCGCTTCCATGGGCCCTTATGCATTCAGCTGAGTATTGGGCCCTTATGCATTCAGCTGAGCAGTGTTCAGGATTCTCTGGCTTTCTTCTGTCTTCCCAGGTGAGGCCTATGTCCCAGGCCAGCCTCACACTGCCAGATCACTTGGTTTCCCACTCACAGGGCTTTTACCAAAGATTGTCACTCCAGAGACAAGCACACTCACATCATAGACCTAAGGCACCTACTGGAATGGAATGCACATTCTAGTCCCTCATTTTGTTATACAATGTCTACTTTCTGGCCTAAAAGCATTGCTAGTATAGCCTATTTTACTTCATCTCCACCCTGGACTCGAGCATTTTTCTTATTCTCAAGGCCATGATTTACAAAGTTGTTTGATTTGAGTTTTGTTTTTCTCACTTTATAAGAATGACCAGAGCCACTGGTATAATGAAGGCATAACACAGTCTCTGTGATTATATAGGTGATGGGCCCTTAAACGTCTGCACAGATGTTCAGAGCTGTGCTCCTCACACCCTTGTCACCAGAGGCCCAAAATCTACTTTGAACTCCATAGAGTGCCACATAGTGACATGTTAGATCCTTACATAGTTGAAGAAACCATTGCTGTTCATATATGGTGGGTGTGGGCCTTCTGGGTAGTCATCTTACCACATCAGATATGAGCTGCACAGTTAGCTATAAAGCTGCCACCTGACTTACCAGCAGTAGAGTGCAGTAATTGAGTATACTTAATATACACACTAATGAAAGAGAACGGGACTCTCAAATTACCAGGAGGAACCTAAACATAGTGCAGCGTCAGAGCCTTCATGGACACATCATTTCTCTAGTTGAGGGGAAGAGGTGTTGCTGAAGAGAAGCACATGCGGTTTCTGGCCATCCGGTCCTCTGGAGACCAGGGTAGCATGGGGGGTGGGTGTGCCACTGTCTTTCTTCCTGACCTGAGGATAGATGTATCATGCCACAGGGCCTGGGAATACTTTGGCAAAGACAGATAGTAAACTTGCTACTTTCTTTGTCTAGTTTCTAAGGTGGCTGATTGGGGTAATCTGTGACATCTTTAATATGTCAGGAACTTGTGAACAGCTGACAGACACAAAATAATAGAAGTCCTGGGAACATCTCTTCTGTGGACAAGGCTCACATTGTGCCTCATTTTCAGTCCCCAGAAAGGCAGCTGACGGGCTTACTTCTTCACAGACAGAGTCCCAGAGTTGGAGAGCTCAGCCGCAGACCGCTGCTGCTCTCTGGGTAACCTCTAGCCCAGGAGTGCCTCAGTGGCCTCACCTGCAGAAGCCCTGATCATCGGCTCATGGGTCTAAGTTAGCCGGAAGTATGAGCGTGAGGGTACCTGCATTATTGTCATTAGAAGTGGCAGCCATATGCAGCTACCCACAGGACCTATGCTGTTGTCTATGTCAAACAGGTACAGTAGTTGTATCTCGCCTAATCTATATTCTCAAGGTTGAGTTACAGTCAACTGTGGTGTAGCAAATGGGAAATTCCAGAAATAAAACAATTTATAGCCGGGCGTGGTGGCGCACACCTTTAATCCCAGCACTCGGGAGGCAGAGGCAGGCGGATTTCTAAGTTTGAGGCCAGCCTGGTCTACAAAGTGAGTTCCAGGACAGCCAGGGCTATACAGAGAAACCCTGTCTTGAAAAACCAAAAATAAAAAAAATTATAAGTTAAAAATCCTTCTATTATATTTTTCTGTTTTATTGTTGTTAGTCTTACTGTGTCTAATTTATAAATTATGCATCATGGGTATGCATATGTACGGAAACCTGTAGGGTTTAGCAGCCTCTGAGCTTTCAGACATCCCTGCTGGTCTTGGAATCTGATCGTGATGAACTGCAGCACAGATACCATATTTAGTAAATGCTCTTGAGAGCCCTCGACCAGCCTTGAATTGCTAATCCAAGGTCCCTGTCACTTAAGCAGCTGCTCAGCTGGTGTCTCCAGGGCTTGTCCTGAGTACCACCAGGCAGCTGTCTGTATCAGGTCTCATTCTACCAAGAAGTACAGCCCAGCCTTGGTTTGGGACCAGAGTCAGGATCACAGGATATGTGACTTAGAACAAGACATAAAGTTGAGAAATCTGCCTTCATCCTGTTTCATCTGGATGGTCTTCCAACATTTCATCATCTCTAAAGGTAGACTACAAGAAACAGTTTATAAGCAGATTGCTTCCAGGGCTCAGTGCAAGGTGAACTGATGCTTCTCCCAGAGCAAGCAGTGTGCGCAAGGTTACACCTCCATTTTGCCTCTCAGCAGCATTGGTTAGTTGGCCAGTCCATAGTAATTGAGGGTTCCTATGTAGTGTCTAAGCAGCTGACCCAGTGTTGGCTCTATGTATAATTGAATGCTTTGAGAAATGAGATTTAAAAGAAGCAAAGATGCTTTGCAGTTGAAGATTGCCTGATAGCAGGCATAGGACAGGCTTTGTGGCCCTTGCTGCTTTAGACATCTCTGAAGCTACATTTGGAGTCATGTCAGCCATGAGGCTTGACCTGCTGCATGGCTGAATTTTGGATAGACTGTTGTTTGGCGGAAGATGTTAGTGGAGTGGCCTTGCTTCACCACTCTCAATAGGGTTTTTATTTAGGAGAATTACCAGTCCACTGTTTTCCTCACAAAGCCAGATGGCTGGGCTGCCATATTCATCAGAGATTTCAGAGATCTGTTCCAGGCTTATTACTGTGTGCCAACCTCGTGGATCTAAGAAAACTGTCAAGAAGCAGCAGGTGTGTGTGCGTGTGCGTGTGCATGTGTGTGTGTGTGTGTGTGTGTGTGTGTGTGTGTGTATATGTGTGTGTGTTCTCTCCTTAGAAAGTGGACACCTGCTCTAAAGGGCAGTCCCTGTGCAGCTCTAATTGATCAGTCATTCTTTAGGTGGTGGCAGCTGCAGCAGCCTCAGCCCCTTGCAGCCTCACTCCCTGTAGCTCACTCTGTTGCCATTGCTAGTTTCACATCATCTTTAAATTTTGCACTGAAACCTGTATCCCCCAGTGAAGTAGAGTTCCAGCTCAGAGAGGCTTCATCACAGCACTGGCATGAGAAGACAAACAGAAATCTGACTCACAGGGTTATCCATCCAATAATAAAACCGCCCAAGGGTAAAAGAGAAGTTATCCATCACATCCCAGCCACTCAGCCAAGCTGTCAGGCTTTAGTGCAGTTTTTCTAGGTGGATTTTGGAAAACTTTCCTTGCAAAACAAGGTTGTTGCAAGGAAAACCTTGCAAAAGGTCCTGACAGCTCATCCTACCAGTGGGCTAACCTGTCTGAGTGAGAACAGGAAAGATTCTGCCTGCCCAGGGTGAGCCACATAACTCTTCCTTCCCTCCCCAGTGACTTGTGAACCAGTGGAGAAGTTTGAAGACTTTCCAGAAGTTAAGCAACACATCTTCGCGTTACCTGGGTTGCCTTTATCTATAGTCAAGTTTGGGCTGCTGAGGTGGCCTTTGCCCTAGTTTAGCATGAGCAGAATAATAGTGGTGGCTCAAAAGGAGATGCAAGCAATGATTGTGGGATTATTCAGTAGGCTTGTCACCAGAGAATTCATCAGTTAAAGGCCGTGTAGGTGCTTTTTATTGTGGAATGTCTACTGTAGTAGCTGTGTGCAGATGTACGTATTAAACTTCAACAGTAGCTAAAGTTTGAGTGCACTTTGTTAGTATGTCTCACTTTTTAGTATCTTGGTTTTCTAGAATGGTCATTTGCTTAATGAAGAATTCTTTGGGGAAAGGGTTATGAGTTTAGCTGAAGAGTAAACATAAGAATATTTCAAGAATAATATTGTATAATTTGAATTTCAGTGGGTAAGAAAAATATGCTGCTTAAAAGTATGCATCTGGAGACCTGAGAGATGACTCAGTGGTGGGAAGTACATTCTGCTCCTGCAGAGGACCTGACGTCACTGCCTACAGCCGACATAGCACATACGTGTACATACTGCAGTGTGTGTGTGTGTGTGTGTGTGTGTGTGTGTGTGTGTGCGCGCACACACACACAACTTAAAGTAAACCTATTAAACCTACCATCTGATTTTGGAGGTTTAAATCTCTACTACAAATAGGACATGTTTTTATTTTTCTTACAGAAGTATTAGGGCTAGCTTAATCACTGTGAGTTGATGAGTAGCATACAACTTGATGAGTGTCTTAGCTGCTCTCATGCATAATTGTGGCAGTACCTAGTACTTAAAGGTGAGCATGGTACAACAGAGGATGAGCGTTCACATGTGATTTATAGTGGGCACTTGGTGCCAAGAGACCCCAGTGCCATACACTGGCTCTTACTAAGAGTCTTCTGTGGCTAGAACCTACATGTCTGTACTTACCAGAGTGAACGCAAGGAGCATGCCCTAACTCCTACTGCAGTCCAGAGTGGGGCAAGCAGGAAAGCCCGGAGAAGTCTCCTCATTGGTCCAAGCTGGTGAATATCTTGTGGAGCATGAGAAGAGGGGAGGCCACCACTCCAAGCTTAGCTCAGAAGTCAGAGGCTTCCTCTACCCACCGTGGAGCTAGTCTCACTGGGTCACACATATACATCTTCTTGCTTGGTTTGGAACAGTCTAGCATCATTGCCTATCTCTCAGGACAACGTGATGAATACAGGTGGCTATGTTCCATCTGTTACCTCCTTTGGTAGTGGTCACCAAGGCATCTAGAAGGGGACAGGAGAGAAAGGTCATCAAAGTCAAGCCATGTAAGTCTACTTCACTACCCTGAGGGACAGCAAGTTCAGAAGAGAGTAGATGTCACTATCCTCCTGTCCATGATGGTAGGCACTCTAAAATATAAGTATACTCCCTTTAAAATATGCTTGTATGGATTCTGAGTGGCAGTAGAAGGATCTTTATGTTTGCTGAAGTAAAGAGACTGCTCTTGTGACAGCTCAGTGTTTCAGAAGGAAGAGTAGATGTCCTGTAGCAGCAGAAGGCAGTGGTTTCCAACTGCCTTCCAAATGCCGGTCTTTACATTGAGGGAGGAGTGTAGGTACGTACATATGCACAGACACATATATACCTTTTTTTTTTTTTTAACAGAATGAAGTTGGCCTACTGGAATTCTTCCAGAATGTGATAAAAGAAACTAGGACAGAGCCAAAAAAGGTGACTAACTGGGTCCTGAACACTTTTCTGTGCTATTTAAAGCAACAGAATCTTGCAGTCAGTGAAAGGTGAGTGAGGTCTGGGGATTTCTTTCTTTCTGTATCATGAACTCTGTCCAGAGGCAATTGAAATAGGACAGGGTAAATTTTTTACTCTGCCTGTTCTCCCTCAGGGTCCCCTAACAAGATGACAAACAATCCCCTTTGAGTTCTACATTCTAAAAATAGTAGCCAGCCCATCTGGAAATCCACTGTGCTCAGATCCCTGATAGTACACTGTGTCTGCACACTGTGCCAGGGCTTAGTAGCTTGAGGATGAACAAGACAAGGAATTGGCTCCCTGTGGCTTTTACAGACCCATAAGACAGCCACTCTTCTCAGTCTGATCCTGGTGTGCTGGAGGCATGCGCATGGCACTGTGAAGCACAAATCTGGTGTCCGTGTGGGATGCAGGGAAATCACTCTAGACTTCCCTTAGGACATGATTCAAGACGCAAGACCAAAGGACTTTGGATTGCTGAGCAAATGGGAGTGTGGGTTACAAACATCTCCAAGTACCATGATCAGACAAGCAGCCAGCCATGTGAGCTCCGAAAACCCAAAGGCCCTGGCGGGCTGAGGTGGGCAGGTGACGGGCTGGAAGATTTTCAGGCCAAACTGGATCACAGGTCCACTCCAATTCATACTGGAGGATTGTGGCATGTATTAATAGCTTGGGCACTTAAAACAAAGTATCCCGAAGGAGTTCCTTATTTTCCACAGTTCTACAGGCTGAGAAGAACAGCAATCAGGGCTGACCTGTTAACTTGCTGGACCTCAGATGGCTATCAGCATGGCCTATTATCACATGATGGGGTGTTGGGGAGAGAGAGAGAACATTTTCTGGTATCTTCTTAGAAGATTCCTAATCCCATTGTGGAGCCCACCCTCATGACTTCATCTTACCACAGTCACTCGATGAAGATTCTTCCTTCTCATGCCATCACATCAGAGGGTTACAGCTTCACACTGGTGTGTATTGTCAGTGTGGGTCCAATTCAGTCCTTGGCAAAGTAAGAGAGCAGTCAGCTTGTCTAGTAGGAGGAATCTCAGTAGGGAGAGACTGCAGATGAGCAGTGCCCTTGAAAGGTCTGTGCCTAGATGACAGTAGCCTGGCTAAAATGAGATATACCAAGAAGGGAAGTGTTCTCTCACACACACAGGGCTTCTCCATTCCTCACTTGGGCACCAAGGTGAGATAATGGCTGTCTTTTGAGGTCTGGTAGGAGCCGAAAGAACAGTGAAGACAGGGTCTAGGGAGGATGCTCTGAGTTGAGCTGCTGGTAAGACAGACACCAAATGGGATGTGCAGCAGTCACAGCACATGGACCCACAGCTGAGCAGAATGCCTAGGGATGTCCATTGAGAGTTCCCACTTGTTCCATCCGCACACTTGTTAGGGCTCAGCCTTGTAGTAACCAGGGAAGAACAGCCCACAGGACAGGCCCAGGCATGTCTCTGAGAGAAGCCAGTTACAACAGTGAAGCAGCAAAGAATGGGTCAGAGAGGAAAAGACAGCACCTGACTCGCTGAGGACAAGCTGGGTTACTAAGGCATTCACAGGGTAAAGTTGTTCCTGACCTAGAACACTCATGGAAATGTTGAGGTGAGACCTGGAGTCACATGATGCTGTGGAGTCGATGGTGCATGTGGCAGTCTGTGAATGTAGCGAAGAGTCCTTGGGAAGACACTGGCCAGGGCTGGCTGAGGATGGATCCTGTGTCTCTCTCAGAAGCAGGACAAAGAAGGGGATAGACAAACTGCTGAGGAGTAGAAGGACTACCAGGTATCCCAGAATTCAAAGGAAAGAGTGAGGGACTGGGGAGATAGATAGCTCATGTGGTACAAACATGGGGACATGAGTTTGGATGCTCAGCTCCCATGTGAAAGAAGCTGGGTACAGTGGCCATGGCTGTTATCCAGAGATGAGGAAGGAGAAATAATAGCAGGATCTCTGAGCCCCATAGTCTAGCCAGTCACTGAACCCTGTGTCTCAGAGAGACTTTGTCTTTAAAAATAAGCTGTAGAGCTTTGGAGGAAGAGACCTAGCATGGGCCTTTGGCTAGTGCGTGCACATCTGCATGTGTGTATATGCGTACCTATGCCTTAGTTTATTGCCATGGATAGACACCAGGACCAAGGCAACTTACAAAAGAAAGCATTCAATCGAGGCTTGCCTACAGTTTCAGAGGGCAAGCCCATGATCGTCATGGTGGGAAGCAGGGCATCAGGCAGGCATGGTGCTGGAGCAGAAGCCGAGAGCTCACATCCGATCTGCAAGGCAGAGAGGGAGAGGGAGAGAGAGAGAGATGAACCTGTAAAAGAACTTGTCCTCCAAACTACTAAAACCTAAAAACATGCACATACCCAAATGAGCAACAGGCTTAAATATGGAGTGGGTGAGAGGGTTTCATTGTGGCAGCTAGGATGATGGCAAGGCCCTGTTAAGGTCTCCATGGAAGGGGAGGCTAGGCCAGTGGGTATGGCATTACCTTGGCACATCCCATTGCTGTGTCAAACACTAGGCACTGTGGCCTGAACTCCCACAGCAGCCTTTGCCTTTCTTTCTCTCACCCATTTCCCCCAGGTGTAACCTTGACCTTCAGAAACTCCACACCTTACACTTGAGCCAGTAAGAGCCCAGAGTCAGGGGGAGGACAGGAGAAAATGTGTGGTCAGGGGCAAGTGTCTAGAAGTCTGCTTGCTGACTACACTCACCTGCCCACAGTCCTTTTACCACCCTGAAGACATTCTTGTTGACCTAACTGGACTGTGTGATAATCAATGGATATGTGGCATAAATAAGAAAAAAAGGGAAGAAAGGAAGGATGGAAGACAGACAAAAAGGCTGCTCAGGAAACCTTCAATTCACAGACCAGCACCAAGACACTGAGTGGAGTGTCGACATCCTTTGCTTTTCCTGCTCTCATCCATTTCCCTCATGTGTAACTCTGCCCTTCAGAAACTACAGTCTACAGTGAAGTACTGTGACTGGTGAGGGAGCATGGGAGCCATTTGGGAGGATGTGGAGGTGACACACCTGTATCACACCTGTATCTCAGCCTTGAAGACTGGAAAGGGTTTCCTTGAGGGGAGGCCTGAGAAACAACTGTGGGGATGGAAATGAGCCTGTGTTTGCACACTGGGCTCATGGGTCACCAGTGCGGTGGAGGGGGGGTAACTCACTCTAGCCAGGAGATCTAAAGAGGGCCCCCAAAAAACAGGGGATAGCATTTCCAGAAGTAAAAATCTCTGGTCTTTGAAGTCACAGTCACCTTGTTGATCGTTGTAATTTGTGGTGCTCCTGAAGTTTTGTCATGTAGGGGAACCTCTTTGATATCTCAGATTCAGCTCTTCCAATGAGCAGCTAGGTCAGCTGAGCCCTAAGAGATCAGATGACCTATCTCAGGTGGTACAGCAAACAAGACCCTACTCTATTCATTGTCTTTATGCTGGTTAGTGAATCCTGACTTTCCACTCAGTGTCTTGGTACTGGTCTGTGAATTGGAGGTTTCCTGAGCAGCCTTTTTGTCTTCCTTCCTCCTTTCCTTCCTTCCTTTATTCCTTCCTTCCTTCCTTCCTTCCTTCCTTCCTTCCTTCCTTCCTTCCTTCTTTCCCTCCCTCCTCCTCTCCCTTCCCTCCCTTCCTTCCCTTCCTCCTAACCCTCTTTCCTTCCTTCCTTCCTTCCTTCCTTCCTTCCTTCCTTCCTTCCTTCCTTCCTTCCTTCCTTCGTTTCCTATTTATGTCACATATACATTGATTATCACATGGCCTGATTATGTCAACAAGAATGTCTTCAGGGTGGTATAAGGACTGTGGGCAGGGGAGTCTAGTCAGCAAGCAGACCTCTAGACACTTGCCCCTGATCACACAATTTCTCCTGCCCTTCCCCTGACTCTGGGCTCTTACTGGCCCAAGGGTAAGGTGCTTACTGGATCCTTAGTCGGCTCTCAGAACAGCCTTTTTAACAGCTTCTGACATTGTTGAAGGGAGTTAGCTTATTTAGTGAATGTGGACCTCCTGGTGTTTCCTCAGAAGGTTCCTAAGCATAAGTATATAGTGAACTCAAGTTATTCCATTCCAAAAAAAGTAGACTTGGTTATTCTAAATTACATAAAGAGGAAGCTAGGGATCACACAGTGCAAAGGACTTTTAGTCAGATGAGTGCCGTATTCCGTTTCTGTTAATACAGACTAGGGACCATCTAAAGCAAAAAGGATTATTTTTGCTCATAGTTCTGATACAAGGTTGAGTGCCTGCATCTGTTGACGAATGGGCTTGCTGGCAGAATCCTAATGGTACATCGGACTTTATCACTTGGTGAGACATAAGGAACATGAGGGGGACCAAGCTGGCTTTTTTAGATACCCACTCTCAAAGTAATCCAGTAAATTATATATGAGGGAAGAGTCCTAATGACCTAAAGGTCCCTTGGTCGCTCTTTTAATACCTCATAGAGATTGCAGTGCATATCAACATGAAATTCAGTGGGAACAAACCCTATTCACACAGTAGCCACAGATTGTGCCAGTCTAACCACAGAGCTAACTGTAATGAATGAACTGCTGTAGCCACTAAGACCAGTGTTCCTGAGAAGGGCCTGGGTAGCAAAGCTAACTGCAGCCCCACATGACTCTGGGCAGCACTAACCATCACCAATCTTTTTTTAAGCTTCATATGTTTTCTATGTGGCTTTTCCTAGAAGTTTGCTGTCCTGTTATAGAGCACACTGGTTTGGTGAGCTCCTGACGTCTCTGGAGGTACACGAGTGAAGCTGGTGGAGGGAAGAGGAGCTGGGACAGCAGTGGCAGCTCGGGGCTTGCTGGGCTTGCCCTCTGCAGACTGGGGAGAGTCTGGGAGCCAAGGAATTGAGCAGTGAGCTGCCAGGGTGTGGAAGAAAGAAGCAGAGCAGGATGCCAGGAACAGGGAGAACCCAAGAGGCCCCAGAGAAGGGCTGTTCTCAGGGCTGTGTGTTAGAGTTTGGGTGCATCCACAGGAAAAGCAAGGTGCTCAGCAGCTAGTGAGGGTGTGGTATTTCAGAGAAGAGCGTCTCTAGTGGGTAGGATATAATCCCAGTGATATGTCCTCATAGATGGCCAATAAGTAATAATTAAATGTAGATTTATTTACTTGCAAAAGGTACTAAGCCAGTCAGGGTAAGTAGCTACAGGGTCAGTTGAGATGTTTCCCATTAGGAGCAAAATGAAAGAGGCAGGAGAAGGGGGCAAAGTACCCCAGGAAGGTGGGGAAGGTGATGGGTGCAGGGCATGCAGGAGTGATTAGATGTAGTGGGAAAGGAGCAGATTCTCCAGAAAGCACTGCCTCTCGGCTGATGTTCTTAGGAAAGAGCTAAGGGCATGCCTGAGAAGGAAACCCTGGAGAAGAGTTTTTAGGAGTAGAGCACCTGGTGGGACCCAGAAAATAAGAGAACAAAGGATCAGTGAACAGCCCAGGCCCCTGGAGACCCCAGGCCAAGCATCCTTTCCCAGAGGCCTTTTGAGTCCTGCTTTAGCAGAAGAGGAGGGGAATATGGTGGCTAGGATAGTGCAGGATTGAGAAGGGCCGCCATTCCATGGGGGAATAATGTCAGTATCTGCTGTTGGCATCCAAGCTGGAGCTGGAGCTGTACCTAAAAGAGCTGGAAGGGACTGAATGACCTGGGTGACTTGAAGATCCCATTCTCCTCTTCCCTGGATACCCTGCCCTCAAAACGAAGGCAGGAGTACGGGAAGCTTAACCTTGAGATGTCAGGCTTTTCATTCATGGAGACACATTAGCTGTCCAGAATCCCAAGATTATCTGACAGCAGCAAATTAGTAGGCTGTGCTGCTGCCACCACTGAGCCCAAATTCTGATGGTTTATTTATTTAACTGATGAGGGGTGTCTCTCAGGATCAGTGTGACAGGTACTGATCTTTGTCATGGACTCACAAGTTTAGCCCTGGCATAGCTGCAATTTGCAGTCAGCTTTCCATATCTAGGGTTCAACCAACTGCAGATTGAAAATATCTTTGAAAAATTACATCAGTAATGAACATGTGCAGACTCTTTTTTAATCAGTATTTCCTAAACAACACAATGTAACAAGTGTTTACATCCACACCATATTAGGTAGGCAATCAAGAAATTATTTCAAGCATAGAGAAGGGTGTGTATATGTTCTAGATGAAGATTATGTAGCCGTATACAAAGTCTATGAGTATCTACTGACTTTAGTATCCATGGGATAGTGTGTTCTGGCTACCAGACCCTCAGATACCAAGGTGCCAGCCATGTATGTAATGTTTCGGGTTGTCTCAGTTTGTGAGAAGTCCTGAGACACAGGAATTATTGGCCTGTTGAGTATCATGCATTGTGAGAACAAAAATGTGACTGAGAAATCTCATCTGCCATTAGTTCAGTCCAAATCTGTTTGAAGAAATTTATAACTAAACAAAACAATTTAGGTCATGTGATGATTTCTATAAGACAAAGTACATTCTTAGGTGATCTTATATTCTTTCTCTGTCCCTCTCTACCCTCATAGTATCATGGTATGAATTTTTGTGCATGCTCCAAATTCATATATTGTGATCCTTGGCAATCGTCTTGGATGTTGGTAATTGAGTCATGAATGTGGAACCTAAGAAATAAGATTAACACTTTTATACAAGAGTTCTGGACAAGCTAGCTTACCCTTTAATTCATTTGAGGACACATCAAGAAGGTTTCTGGAACAAGGAGGCAGGGACTCACTAAATACAGGCTCTGTATTACCTTACCTCCAATCTCTAGCCTTGAGAACTGTGAGGGATAGTGTTTCTATATATAAACCACTCACCTATGGTATTGTGTTTCAGCAGTTCAAATGAACCTCAGTGCTTATAACGGGCTCTCTACACGGCCTACATTATAAGATAGATGGTGATTGTATTTTATGGATTGTAGAGTATACAAGCAACCTACATTGTGAAGCCAACTCATTCTTGTTGCCAATGAAGATGGGAGCTTAGAAAAGACTGTTGTTTACTTTGCTGCCTTCCGCCTCTCTGCCTTTTAGACTTTAATTGGGACAGTGCATAAACCTTTTGAGTACAAATTTAGTAACCCTAGATAATCTCCAAACCTCATTTCCACTTGGAATTACCTTTTATCCATATTTTGGAATAAATAGTAGTTTAAGGGTGATAGACTTCCTTAGATTGAGCAAACCCTAATAAGGTACTTGAATTAGAGCATATTGAGCTTGAACATTATTGGTTTGGAGTTCATAGGAATTGGCACTGGAGATAAGCTATACTTCCCTACTTATTACCTAAAAGTCTCTGAAGAGCTGAATAGTGAATGACAGTGTCCAAGACGTCTAGTCTACAGAAGGTGTTTTCAAGTTATATTAAGTGTTTCCGAGTCCTTTCATACTGACACACTTCTGCGCTATTTATAAAGGGTCCCTATTTTAACTAGTCCCCCCAATGACTTCAGATAGCTGTTGATCATCCTAATTACTGTGTCAGTGTAGGAGTAGCTAAACCATGTATTTGTAAAGATGTGCTCTATGGCTCTTCTCAGCTGTCTGACCGCATGCCTCTCTTCTGTGAGTGTGAGTCAGAATACCTGTAGTGTGTTTCCCCCCAACTTCCTGTGTCATATCACCTTGCATAGTCACATAATAACACAAGTGAAGAAATTGTGAGTCTCTAGGCCCATCCATATCCAGAAAGCCATGATGAGTCTGCTGACCCACAAGGCCAATGCATATAGAAGGCCTGTGAGGGACAGGTGTAAGTCTGCTGGACATGGTTCCCTTATGGAAAGTTATGTACAATGAAAAGGAATTTGTGTGCATAAAAACATTCAGGAAAGTGGTTTTGTTGGCTGTTTCATTTGAAGTAATTTTTGGGCCGATCTTTTAGTCAAAAATATTTAATTACTGGATTATATTTTCCCCTTTTTCTTTGTGGTTCATGAATTTTGCAGTCACCTCCTTCTTTGAATTAATTGCACTGAGCACTTGTTTATTGCTGGAACTGCTGCCAAACAGCTGTTATTGTTGGGTGGCAAAACAAAGAAGTTTTAAAATCACACCAGTCTAAAAACTCATTATCCTAAAATAAAAAAATAATAAGGTCCCGTTAGCCTATTATTTTTGTCCTTGGGCTTGTCTGATTATTTAAGCATGCAGGAGTGAGAGTGTAGATTCTGGCGGCCAGTGGACACCTCAATGATGTAAGATGTTGACTTTCTCTTTCTTTTCTGGGGGCTGCTAGTCCTGTCACACCCTCTGCACTTGCTGAGCTCCTCAACCTGCTGGACAGGAAAGCAATTTCTTCATCGGCAGCTAAGCAGGTATGTGCACGTCCCAGAGGTTCCTATTGCTCCCCAGTCCCAGTTCCCATTTCCTGTAAGACCCAAATGGCATCACTAAGTGCATTTCATGACCCAAGTGTTACGTGCCCATGAGTTTGAATGCTGGAGGACTTTGTCTGGCAAAGGTAGAGAGCCAGCAATTGCTGCACAGGGATTCAGCATGGGGATTTTGCTTCTGGTTTTAGCTTATTGAGAAAACTATTGTCTGCCTTTGCCCTGAATGTCCACCCTAAATGTTGCTGACCATGTAGCTTCCCTGTGTCCTGGCCAGGCAGCCACAGATTGGCCCCAAGTCTTCCTGCTCCTCTCCTGTCTATCTTCACAGCCAACCCCAAGGCTACCTTTGTTTCTGTCGAAGACCTGTCCTTGAATAGCTGATCCTCGGTCAGAGATGATATATTTTACATGCACATCTAGGTGTGGGGATGCAGGAAAAGGAGCATCATAGACAGTGGCTACCTCCCTAACCATCCCCACTAACAAGGCTAGGTGGGTGAGAGAGTCCTAGAATTCAGAAACTACAGATGAGTACCCAGGAAGATAAAAAAACACCTAGCGGCCGCCTCATCTTAACTTCAGAGACTGCACAGCTGTCAGTGCTTCAGCCAAAATCCTAATGTTATTTTAATGGTGCCTTTTGCATTTAATATTTATACACTCTGACAGCAGTGGCAGGTTACAAAGTGAGGCTTTGGGGAAGCGGCTGCTTTTGGTTAATTATGAGATAGCACTGAGCACACTCCAAGCTCTCCACTGTGAAGCTGGAGGTGGGACTGGAGACGTTCTGTGAGCTGCCTCCGGTGAGGCTGTCAACTACCGGGACCCAGCACTCTGGCTTGCGTAGATGTCAGAGGATTACAAATGTTTATGACAGTGCTCAGCACTTGTGGAAAGAGTAGATGGCTCGAGGGCAGAAAAACTATATATACATGTAAAAGCAGATGAATCGTGGCATTTGAAATGAAAGAAGCAAAAGCCTTCCCCTTGTCCTTCCTACCCACCCTGCCCCACAAAAAAATAACCTGACTGCACCAAACAAGATAGTTCCAGTGGAGGGAAACAGAAAGGCTGGAAGGTGCTGACAGCGGCTCCAGCTGCACAGAGACATGTTTGATTTTATCAACTTCCAGGTTGTCTAACGGAGCGGGGTGAATCCTGGCTTCTGTGCAGCCATGAAATGAAAGTGAGAAGCTGATCTGCGAAGTGTTGAGTGTGCGCTGCTGGGGACCTTAAGGGCCAGGGCCTCAGGAGTTTGTCTTGTGTTTTCTATGCTTAGATTTCTGTTTGTAAGAAAATCATTTCTTTTTCTGAGCAGAAATAATGAGTATTGTGTTAATTGATTATAAAGGATTTGATAGCCATTTATGTGATACTGGCCTGTAATGCCAGTACTCAGACTAAGGCAGAGAGAGTCCAAATCAGCCTGAACTAGAGGTCATAGCCAGGCCGGGCTAAAAAGACCCTGTCTGCAGCTGACAGACAGACAAAACCTTCAGCAATACATTAAATATAGGCCCTCAAATACTGCCCTGAAAAATCATTGTCATTGCTATTGAACCGGCATCATTCTGGGACTCTACTCATGTTTATGTTCAAGGGATGAACAAAGGAGGGAGGTGGGGCCAGAGGCAGCCAGACATAAACTCAGAGAGATGGAAGAGGCAATACTGGAACTTAACTGTCATTACGTGTATAGTTGGTGATGTTTTTACTACCAAGTATTTTTCAATATGTTAATTGACCATTTTTCAAAACAATCTCTAATCATTTGCATGTCTATAGTATCAGTGGTAATGTCCCCTTTCTCAAGATGGTTTTCTCTGTGTGTTTTCTGAGATGGTCTTTCCTGGTTTCCTGAGATGCTCAGGATGTCAACAGACTTGTTATCCTGCTGTCTCAGCCTTAGGGATCTGGGATTCAGAGCTGTATGCCACCCACATGGCTTTTGACTTTTGTATATTTTCCTGTCATTGGGTGTCACAACATTGGGTACATACTGATTTATATTTTTTTGATGAAATGATCCCTTAATGATTATGTTATGACCTTTCCTGTCCCGTCTTAGGATTTTGTTTAATTTGTTTGCTTGAAATACCATGTTCTATCCTTTTCAGTGTCTGCATGATCTTCATTTGTGAAGTGAGTTTCATGTTATCGGCATTTTGTTGGGTCTTAGGGTTTTTGTTTTGTTTTGTTTTTTAATTTACTCAGCCAATCTGTGTTGTTTGTTTGTTTGTTTGTTTTTCAAGGCAAGGTTTCTCTGTGTACCCTTGGCTGTCCTGGAACTCAGGCTGTAAATCTGGCTGTCCTCACAGAGATCTCACAGAGATCTGCCTGCCTCTGCTTCCTGAGTGCTGGAATTAACGATACGTGCCACCACCTGGCTCAGTCTGTATAATTTGATTAGCGAATTTAGCTCACTTCAATTCAGTGTTACTGAATGTATGAATTATTGAAAAGTATAGATTTATGTCTTCCATTCTGCTGATTTTCTTGCAAATGAATATTCTTTATTTTTCCACTTCTTCATCTTTATGTTTGTTCATTGTATTGATAGTTTGATTCTTACATATTTCCCATCTTTTCTAGCTACTCGGCTAATGATAGCATATGATGTGCCTGTCTTTCACTTCCTGACACCTAGTTTCCTCAAGCATCTCTCATAGGGTTTGTTGGTTTTCCCTCGTCCTGCGGGGGCCGTTATTTGTCCTTCACACGGAAGGACAGCTGTGCTAAGCATAACAATCTTATTTGGATTTTTCGTTTTTAAGGACTTGGCATTTTCCATTCTGCTTCCTCCTGGTCTATAAGGCTTCTAGTGAGGATTCTGCTGTAGTTCTAACAGGGCTGCTTTTAACTCAGGACTTTCTCGGTCCTGAATGCTTGACAACTTGATCATAATCCTGTGGTGGAGATAATTTCTGATTATGTCTGTTGAGGACTATGGCCTCCTGTACGTGGCTTCCTGTGGCCTCCTGCCGCTGCTTCTCTTGGTGTGTTCCCAGCCTTTGCTTCCCTCCTCAGATCTGCCAATCACACAGACTGTTTATGTTTTCAGGGATTACTTGATATTAGATAACCACTCAGGGGCTCATTCCTGCAGACAGCTAATCCTCCTCTCAGCAATCTTTAATTGCCTGTAGCTTCTGTCTAGGGTAAGCACCTGTACGATTTGCGCCATCCCAGTAGCTTGTCTTGGTGTTGTGACTGTTACGGTCTTGTTCATGCAGCCGTACACTAGAGTTGTATGGGTGACATTCCCCTGTCATTTCTAGGAGAGCCAGTCTCTTCTGCAGTGTTCCCTGAGCCCTGGCCTTGGGGGAGTTGTAGATGTGTCAGTAGGGGCTGAACATCCCCAAATTAGTTGTGCTTTAATCTTGATCAGCTGTGGTTTTCTGTAGTGGTTTCTGTCTGCTCCAGAGAGACGCTTCTTTGCTGAGGGTTGAAAGCTGCCCTTATCTGGAGGAATCTGTATTTAGAATGCAGGTAGGAATTACACAGGCTTAGTTAAGTGTCAGCAGTGGGTTCTCCTCTGATTTCTCACTGTGTACACTATATTATCCTCACACTTACAGGCATCCTCCTGCCTCTGCCTCCTCAGTGCTAGCTTTACAGGCGTCACCACCACACATGATTCTTATTGCAGTCATGCTCCTGAATGTACAGTCATAGCTCACTGGGTAGAGATAGCTTTCTCTAATTACTACTTGGGTTAAATGTCTTTTTGCATCTTATTTTTATAACTTTTAAATAAAAAGAAAGATGTGTTATAATTAATTTTAATGCATTAACAGAGGAGTCCAACAATACCTTAGGTTTTAGAAAGTGTGTGGCAGGAAAAAAAAATACTCCTGTTGATGATTGTCATTGCTCTGACAGTGCAGGAAGAGGTGGCACGTATGGTTAGAGGACCAGGAGGTGCATGGCTGACTGCTAATAAAGATGTGCAGAGCTTCATCCTATCCCGAGAATGTACTGAGTCCCACAGACTCCCTCCTCTGTGTTATACTTTGTTATTAATCCTTTCTCTACCTGCCTCTTGCTGACATTATTGCCAATTAGTTCTGTCCTTTTCCACTGTCACTGCCTCGTCCTCCTGGGTATCCCAGAAGGGCCTTTGAGGCTTATGGCTTTAGTCCTTCAGCACCCTGGAGCCAGAGTGGTAAGAGGTGTTCACCATGAAGCAGTCCTATTTTTCAGAAATAGAAACCTGAAGATTGTGTGCTGTGGTGCACAGCCTCCTGGACACTGTAGACAAAAGCACCCTGCGGTCCTCTTCCAGGAGCCAGGCATGTATATAGAAGTGGCAGGTGGCAGTCCTGTCACCTCTCCTCATAAGAACACGGCCAACTGGGACACATCAGACTCCAGAGCCATCAGCTTCACAGCTAACCTGCATTTAATCCTCGGTGTCCCAGGCTACATCCCCACTGCTTGCTAGGCAGCTCGGGGGAAGTGATGCCGGGTGTGTGGCATCCTTATGACTGTCTAGATGGAAGTGGGTGGTCCCATGCTCCTGAGCATTGCCCACTTAAGTCTTCAGTGGGTCCAGGCAGGTGGGGTCTGAAAAAAATGAAAGCCACATTTACCACAGTCCTAGTGTCATTTAAACCAACTTCCTCTGTGTGCTCTGGAGTGAGTTTTAGAGAAAACACCAGGAGCTTTTGAAATGTAGGAATGTTACAGTGTACCATGCACTGATACTGTGTCACATGACTGAAGTCTCTCTAGGTGCTTTTATTCTCTGCACACCTCATCCTGCCCTGCCTGATCAGGGGCTATGTTGAGTTTGTCTCTTCCTACAGGAACAGCCTCTTGAATAGTTAGTTGCCTTTGACTAAGAGGGCTGTCCCTTCTCTGTAGGAACATGGCTTCTTACCTGACATTTCCCTATCCTGACTCAAAAGCCCAGAGTGAGCAACAACAGGTGAGGGAGGGGCCTGTGTGTTTCCTTGTATAGTTGGGCAGCAGTTAAGGAGAGTATAGATTCAGTTCCCAGGGACACAGGCTATCACTGCCCCATTTGTGGCTCCTAGCTTGTGTCTGTGTCACTATGCTCCACATCACTGAATGAAGTGATGCCAGGAACCAGGCCTAGTCAGTCCCTCTCAATCCGTGGGAATCAGGGGTTCCAGCAGATGGGCATAGAGTCAGCAGGAATTGACAGACAGACATAGACATGAGAGTGTGCTGGATCTGAATGTAATGTGTCAAATTGAGCATCAAACTTTTTATACAGAAGAAAATAGGGAAGTTAGGTGACACACCAGCAAGGTACAATGAGGTACGGGATGCTTACATAAAACAGAGGAATGCAAACACAGAAAGACGGGCAGGAATCAGCTGGGATAAAATTCAATGTTAACAACTGGGAATCAAAAGCAGCTCCACCTAAGGTCCACTTAATCTTAGAAGTCAGGGTTCCTGTTCTAGTCTATTGTATAGTCCACCTTCCCCCTAGGCCTTTGTAAATACTAGTGTATGGGTGTAACTCAGCTATCTATAGTTCTAAGTATCTACTCTGGTTCCTCCTTAGATCACAAACTTCCTTCCTCCTAGAGAATGGTAAATTCCTGTGTAGGCCAGTGATTTAGCTATCCATGCCCAGGGTCGGCTCAAGGACTGACTAGGACTGGTGAAGAATCTAACTTAGCTACATGTCAAATAGAGGCACTTATAATAAAGCAATATTAAGGGAAAGCACACAGATCCATTTACCAACTAAAGCAAGGACATTGGACTAAGTTTCCGTGAACTTTTCTCCTCGGGACAGCGCCCAGGTTTTGGGGCCTGTCGCACTTGTCACTCCTGGAGTGGATGTAGCAAAGAGACTGCACTGCCAGTCCTTCTCCAGAGCCGCAGCCTCGACATTTAGAAGTGCCTATGCTAGAGAGCCCTACTTTCCATCCAGGTGATGTGGGCCCAGCACCCACCAGTATTTGACCTTAGGTGCCAGGCAAGGAAAGACTCCTTTGTCAGCCTGTTCAGGGTCCCCTGGGCCTAAGAAGTGGTTCCCTGGCCCAGGAGTGACACAGTGACCCCAGGATGGTTGTGAGGAGCCCGGAGGAATGCCTCTCTATGTTTGCTAAACAGCTCTGCCTCCTTACCTGGAAGTAGCTGCCCTGCGAGTTCTCTGTGAAAAAGATCCTGTGAGGAATGGCCCCAGGCTGTTCTGAGTTGAGCTTGAGGGTTGTCTTTTCTGATTTTGGATGTCGGAAGTAGGAATTTTAAGGAGTTTGTGCAGACGACCCTGAAGGATGGGGGTTAATTTCACCAGGTTATGATAAATAGAACTGATAAACATTAGCTTTTTTATTAAAATAAGCAAATACTTCTGTAGTAGGAAGGTCTGGACACACATATATCTGTTGTCCTCTACCTTAGGTTTTGAGGCAAGGACCCCACAGAATCTGCAGCTTTCTAGCCTGACTACCTGGCCAGCAACCGGAAGGGATCCTCCTGTCCCCAACTGCCCAGTGATGGGACCAACTCAGGTCCTCATAATTGCAGAACAAGCTCTGTACTCCTGTGGTCTTAGCGAAGCAAAATAAAACAGGGATAGGGCAGAAGCCCCTCAGACTTGCCTGTGAGCAGCCGCTCAAGATAGCCCACACTGAAAGCCTCTCTGGGCTCTGTCATTGACAGATAATTATTTTAGTCAGATTGGGCTCAGCTCTCCCAATAGGACACGAGGAAGCGAGGCCAGAGCCTGTGAGCTGTGATTTGGTTTTGGTTGTTTTCTATTTCATATCTTTATTATGGGGTTACTTAGCTGCCTCCCTCAGCCCTGCTTCTTAGCAGGCTGCTCTGGGCTGTATGTGCAGTGGCTCCCTCCTGCTGCTGCTGTGGCCTATCCTTTATAAAACATCACTTCCATTAATTAGTTCAGTGGACTCAAGCTAGATCCATTGCCAGCCCTCTGTGAGGAGCACAGGTTACCTGGCTTGAGTCAGCAAGCAGGGACACACCTGGAGACCTGAGTCCTTGTCCTCTACATGAGAGGAGCCAGTTAACCCCAGGAGGAGGTGTTCCCAGTCCTCGGGGAAGGTTATGGGAGAGATGGTGGCTTCTCCCTGGACCAGGCCATGCATTTGGGTGCTAATTGGGCCTGCAGCTCCCTTCCCTGTCCTCCACATCACCACAGATCACAAGAAGGTGGCAGAAGCATCAGGTCTTCACACTCCTCTCTCCCTCTCTTCTGCAGGTGTTTGAGGAGCTGTGGAAGGGGGAGGGGAAGACAGCAGCACAGATCGTGTCAGAACAGAAGCTGGAGCTGATGCAGGATCAAGAGGCCCTGGAAAAGCTCTGCCAGACCACCATAGATGGACACCCCCAAGTGGTGACTATCTGCAATAGGAGCAAGTCCTTTGTGTGCAACAGGAGTGAGGGCCAGCTTGACATCTGTCCACAGACCCTTCCCAGCCCTATCAACCCCTACTTGTGCGTCAGTGGTTAAATGTCCAGGATGTTGACCACCGACATGAAATGCACAGCTGCATGGTCCTGTGAGGACAGTTCTTCACTAGTGCCTACTGTCTATGGAGTCAGTTTAAAGGGGTGCGGCCAAGTATCCAAGCTCAAGTTTAACTTGAGGGTCTGTCACTCTCCCAGAGTTGCCATTTACATTCGTTGTGGCCACCTCTCCTTCAGCTATGAGGAAGGAAAGGACCAGAAATGCTTCAGTTTTATAGCTTTTGAGAGGAGGGAAAATGCAGAGAGGAAAATGATCTGTAAATTACAGAGAAAATCCTTTGACAGAAACATGGCTGAAAACCAAGTCATTTTGTGTTCTTAGCATAGCACAAGATAGAAAAACCATGCCAAGTTGCAGGGCTCCCTTCCTCCCAACCCACCCCAGGTCTGATCATATTGTCTAGAGAGATATTTTTCAGTGGGAAAAATTGCTAGTATCTCTTTGAGAACAGTACACACCCACCCATCAGTGTGCGGGGACACTGAGGCTCTGTGAAGAGCCCTTGATGAGGAAAATGAGCCCACAGCATCCCAGCAGTCCCCATCTTCCTGTCTCATCTGCCCTGACTGAGAAGAGCACACTTGGTTTCAGAGTCCTGCGGCACTCAAACACACTCACTGCCAATCAGGGCACTTGCAGAGGGAGGCCAGCACCAGGTTATCTGATGTTGTTCAGCCCCTCCTGCCTGCCTTTACCACCCGCTACCTGCTCAGCCCTCACTGAGTGAGCTGCCATCCTAAAAGGTTGGTTTTCTAAGGAGCAGTTCTAGTTGGCAGGAGCAAGGGTGTCTGCCAAGCAGCACTGGAGAATTTAAGAGGCTCCCCTGCCTGATTCGATGGGATGTTTGGAATCACAGAGATGATCCCCTGGGACTGCTTTGTGGCCCCAGAGGAGAGTGTTCTGGTTCCCACATACCAGTGTTGCCAGCTGTCAGTGTCAGTTGTGACCCGTCACTGTCCCCTTGCTCATTTTAATCAGAAGGCAGAGAAGCCAAATCCCCTTTGACAGGAACCTAGAAAGCTCTCAGAAGTTAATCCCCTCCTCTCTCCCCTCATTTTACAGCTTTCATGAAGGGAAGAAAGAACCTGAAGTTAATTTGCAGTCAGTGGAAACCTTGAGGATTCTTGGTCACTCTCTTCATTTTCACCTCCTAACTTCTGTCTTTACAGGTGATGGATGTGAAGAAAAGAAACCCCAAAGCTATAAATAAGCTGATTGGGTTGGTCCGGAAAGCAAGCCTCAGCAGGGCAGACCCGGCTCTGATAAAGAAAATATTAGAGAGGAAGCTGTCATTGTGAGATGTGTGAGGTCCCTCTGCCGGATGGAGGACAGTGTGGCTCTGAGAAGAGGGGCCTGTGAGGGCTGGCACTCATGTGCTGTGCAAGTTGGATCTCTTAGTCCCTAGCCAAGCTACACTTCCTAGGAGACCAGGAGGCAATAGTTTACACCTGTGTGTGTCCTATGAGACCCCATGACCTGAGAGGCAGCCATCACGGAAGACCAGCAGCCAGAGTGTCAGCCTCACTGTCTGGAAATAGCCCCATGATGGTGGCAGCAGTGACTAAAGAAATTGTAAGTCTACACAGAATAAAGTTTACGCCCCCACCTCAGATGCCATGGGTGCTTCATAGAACCAAGCAGTGCTCCCCATCCTAAAGGCCGACAAACCAAGAGCACGGCAGCATGAGTGGAGTGTGGTGTGTTCAGACCTAAACATGGGCTGGTGAAGATGCAAACAGAAAAACTAAACATGGTGTTCAGGCAGGGGAGGGCAGGAGGGTGCTGGCACTCACCTGCTGAGTGGAGGCACTGTCGCCTGCTCGGCTCCCAGTGAATTAAGGTGACACACAAGTTCTCAGATAAATTTAATGAATAAAATATATACTGAAATAGCACATAAAAATTAATTCCACTTAAGAGATTGTATAGTTTAGTTTACAGCCCTCCCACACACAATGCTTAGGCAGAGAGAGAGAGAGAGAGAGAGAGAGAGAGAGAGAGAGAGAGAGAGAGAGAGAGAGAGAGAGAGTTTTATACCTGGGAAGAATAAGATTATACTGTAGTAAATCAGAATGTTGATCTTTAGCTGTCTTGTGGTACAGCTGCTACATCCTCAGTCCTAGGTGGTGTGTCCCCTTGTTTCTTACATGTCTGGTACCTCACACCAACCTCACTCTTTATGACTAGTTCTGAGAATGTTTTTAGAAGTGTTTGTCAAACTGACAGAGAAGGGGAACTCTCCGAGGTCCCCATCTTAGACCAGACTCTCAGGCCTGGTAAGAACATTGCTGGGCACCATCATTCCAGGGCAACTGAAGAATGAGAAGAAAGTGGACACACCTGTCACCAGAAGATGGCACCCAGCGTTGCTAAGCAACTTCGCCCAGCCAAAAGCTGAGGCTATGTGGACATCAGTTCTATGGTCTGTTTCAGACAAGCAGGAGGAGGTAACTTTAGGATGTCATCTCTCTCAGGAAGCCATAGACCATGTGTTGCCCTGATGAAACAGGCTGTTCAAGTGTTTGATTAGCCTCCCTACAAGAGAGAAAGGCAGGACCTGCTGCTCTACAAGCCTGAACTCCAGTGGCCAGAGGTGCTCAGATCCTAACCTGACCAGACCTTTATCTCAAGGAACAGTAAGGTTCAGTCTTATAACCTCCATTTTTACCAAAAAGAAAATGAGAAGAGGGGCCTGTGAGGGCTGGCACTCAAAAGAAAAAAAGAAAATGGTTCATCTGGCTTGGTCATCAAGCCTTGCAGAAAGCACTTACAAAGCTAACATCCTGGGCTCACCTCAATGGGTGGTGAAATGGGCAGCTCAGTGGAAGCCATTTCCAAAACCTATCTTACCAGTTGGAAAACACATATGGACTGAGTATTCCCAGAGGAGATGCTATCAGCACGCAGTCCTTCCAAGGCTCCTTCCTCCCAGCTAGCTCTGACAGCTGCCTCATTCTCTTGGTCATCTCGAAACCCTAAGGCAAGCTTTGAGCTCATAACCACAGCTACTAGGGAAATAGCCAAACCCATGAACTGCATGACTAGACACATTTGAAAGATGTGTTGATATAACATTTTAAAAGATGCACAAAGTGTAGCTCTGCTGGTGCATGGGTGCAGTGAAAGAGGACTCTCCATCTTGCATGATCATGAGTGTGTTCTGGTTTGTTTGTTTGTTTGTTTGTTAGGGAAAGTCTCATTAGAATGTATGAGTTGGCACCATATGAGTGGCTGAAGCCACTGCCATCTGTCAATGGAATCCACACACCTGTAGCCAGATAGGGGACTTGGAAGCCATGGCTGGTAGCAAAAAGTGCTACAAACTTGATTTCTCAGTCTCCCAGAGCCAGCTCTACCTGCTCAGGACCAAACTCTGTACACTGATGCTTCATGGCTGGTTGAGGTTCCTTGTGGAAGCTAACACGGAGCATAAGTTAATCTAACCCAAGGAGCAAAGAAGTGCTGCTAATTACCAGGATTTTAAATTCTGGGTCATCTCCATCCAAAAAGCCAGCTTTTTGCACCTACTAGGTTCATGAATGACATGAGTGGAACTTTTGTTCATTTCTCTCAAGGCACAGATAGAAAAACTATTAGTATTCTACAAGCTGAGTTCCATACCACCACCATCCCTTAACATAATTATTGTTAATCTGGAAACATACCATGACAGGTTTGCACCTCCTCAAGTTGACCATTTCAGTATTATAGCCTATGGCATGGCCTACAGTTTATAGTGTATCTTTCAACTAGATTGGATTTAGTTATCATTTCAAGGACTCTAAAGAGGAAGAAAGGGAAAGCGCCCCACCTAGAAAGCCATGTAAGTTGCCCATTGCCAGGAGGAGTGTAACTGTGGCCACAGTGGGCAGAGGTAGAAGGCATGTGCTTTAAGTCCTCTTACTGACTCCGAGGCCATGGCTAGGCAGAAGTCTTTTAAACGAGATGATCAGCACCAGATCCCTTCTGTAAAATGTCTGCAAGGGACAAAAGAGGTCTGGCTTTTGGTGGTCCTTGTCCTAGTAAAATGTCACTTGATATTGTGCAGCCTCAGCTCAGTGAAATTTATAATCTGACCTGAGTACTTCCGTCATCTGTGCAGATTCTGAAGTGATACAGCTCATTTAAACTCCATAAAAGAGCCATGAAATGAACACCAAATACACAGGGACAGGATCCTATGGTCAGGTTTGTGTGGGCAACAGTAACCTGGGCTAACTCACACCTTTAAAGACAAGAACCCAGTGACCAGTCCTAGCTAAGGGTTGTGAGAGCAAGAATCCACAGATCTACCCACTGTGCCTTCCTCTCCCTCCCCCATGGTCCTCGTCCCTAAAGAGCCTCACGGAACATCTCTTGTGAAAGCCCTGTTTATCCAGTTAATGAGCTGCTGAGATAATCTGCCCTCCAAAACAAGTGCTGGACTAACAAATGTCTGGATGGAGAAGGGATTTGCTGAGGCAGAACGGTCCCAGAAGCCATTCTGAGTCCTCTAAGAGCTTCTTGTAAGGCATTAGATTTATGATGGGCATCCTAAAAGAAGCAGCAGCCAACTCTGTTCTCTTAAAATGTCTCCTCACTTGACAGACTTAATGGTGGACTACTCTTGACAAGTTGTTCCAAGCTGAGACATGATAGGGAATTAGTGTCATATGATACACAGACTGGTGGCTGACTCAGAAACTGGCTAAGATGGCTCCCTAATGGTTTAAAGCTGTTGTGGCCTCAACTGCCTGAGGAGCCACAGCCTCGGGAAATGCTAACTGCTGAGATGACTTGAGGGTTGCAGCAAACTGTACATTAGGCTGTCCTGGGCCAGTGACTTGAAGTGGCATGTACAATACTAGCTGTCCTACAAGAAAGCACTTCATAAAGATGGCAAGCTTGACAACCAATCCTGCAAACACACAGCTGCTAATTAGCAGTTGAATTAGACTGCCCTTAAGTGAAAATTGGAACACAGTCATATTTAACATCATGTCTGTGACATGCCCCACCATGCTGGCCAGACTTCCCTACTGAGAGCAACCTGGGATACACTGATCCAGAATGGGTACCCAGATCAAAACTTTAGACCTCTAAATGGAACTGGAAGCAAACCCACATGACTACTACAGAGATACAAATGACTGCTGGCCCTGGCAAAAAAATCACTGGCTGCCCAAACTAGAGCAACCCAAACCTTCACAGATCCACTCTCTAGATGCTATTTACAGGAGGATGCTTTGCTGACAACACCCCACCTCAGGATGTCTTAATTGGAAAATAATCAACAGCTACATCTAAGCTAAATAAAAAGGCACCTGCTAAGGACAGCTCACTGCTTGCAAGGACCTGCAAAGCACTGAATGTATGTATACCCCTGCCACACAGCAGACTCCAGCTCGACTCTCGGCACATAACAGTGCTTTCCACAACAACGCTGAACCAAATGGGGACCATGTCACATGGCTCTGCCAGAGAAAGAAAGGGTTTGACAATAAAACCATTTTAATTAGTTGTTCTTGCAACTGTACTTCCTATCTGGGAGACTGTATTTCATCCCATGAAATTGTGTCTTAGGCTGAAACTTACACCAGATTTTCTTCATTAAATTTTTTACATTTACCTGGCTATTTTCAAAATCAATTTTAACTGTCTCTATGCGCTCATATATTTTGAACCATAAAACTCACTCAGTCTAGACCTTTAAAGCAGACCCTGAACTATGGATCCAGGTTAATGTTGTGATGTTGCAGAAACCCTCCACTCCCTGTCCCTGCTGAGGCCGGTCAGCCTAGACACTGTGACGCCAATCCAGGATCTGTGCCAGGATCTGTATCTACTGTTACTCCTCAAGCATGGCAGCTGATAAGACACCTGTCACAGGGTAGAGGACAGAGTCCCTGGGGCATGTTCTAAACATGTCAAATCTCTCTACACATTCTCTCCATATATATGGCTTCAACCTGTAAATTTAAGAACTAAAGTGACCTACCTCATTAAACGTATGATCCTACAAAGACCTGCCATTGACTGTCTGCCTAGAGCAGTGTTCACTCTTCACATCATCAGGACTTGCCCTTCCCCTGTCTGTAGCTCAGATCTGCTTTTGGCATGTCCACACCATTCCTGACTACGTAGGGCAACTGCATGGGCCCTGAGGTGCACCATACTCTAGTCTCAGCTAACTTCTATTTTGTAAAGCTCAACACAGCCCTCTGAGGGAAGCCCTCTGAGGGACTCAGGAACAAATGGAGGGAGTCAGAGAAGAGATGTCAAATGAGTTTGCTATCAACATCCCATCCTAGGTATTCTGATCCCAACCCTTAACTCAGATCTGTCAATCATCCATGCCCTCTTTTAACCTAATTTTACATCAGTACCTGGGGCGGGGCGGGGGGAGGGGTGTCACTCTTTCCCAGTAGGCACCTTCCATAAAGGGGACTCTGGGGTGTATAATAAGTATGTGAAATGGGTAAGTAGCAGCATGCTTACTTAACATATTTAAAGGGAGGAAAAATACGGACTTGAGAAGAATCAACACTGACACCAGAAAATGGAGATGAGCATAAAACCACAGAGCTAAAGAACACCATTTGCAGATAAGGCTTCAGCATTCAGTGACTTGGCAAGCACAAACAGACAAAATGGGATTTAAAGGAGAACCAGTTCCTTTAGCTGCTCCTCTCTCATTAGCTGAAGGTACCGTCTTCTAATGGAGACTTGTGGGGCACACATCAGGAAGGCAAGAGCAGGCCGGTTTACTGTGCCTTCCACATGCTGGCTGATGCACCATGGCTGGGCAAACTGGTTTTCTAAATACATGTAAAGTCAGCAATGTTCCATGAACAGGTAAAGGGGTTCTCGTTTAGGCTATGACACACTGTCACCCAGCCTCGGTCAGATCTACTTGGGCATTCACTCATGGGCTAGCTCTCCAGCTTTCTTAATCTAAAGCTACTTCAAGATCCTGTGAAAGCCTGCAGTGTCTCAGAGCTGATTCTTTTCCCCATCGCTCTTCTGTACCAGGGACCTGACTAAAACTGGTGTTCCTGAGGCACAACCGATGGGGCTGCCATCACCCTTGGGGCTCAGCATAGATGCCCACAAGGTACAGAGAGAGCTAGGCATTGCATCTCTCCACTGAGGAGGCTCCACCACCTCACTCAAGAGCCAGGCCCAGAACATAAGGTGACTTTAATATTCATAAATACAGCCGGGCGTGGTGGCACACGCCTTTAATTCCAGCACTTGGAAGGCAGAGGCAGGCGGATTTCTGAGTTCGAGGCCAGCCTGGTCTACAAAGTGAGTTCCAGGACAGTCAGGGCTATACAGAGAAACCCTGTCTTGAAAAAAAAAAAAACAAAAAAAATATTCATAAATACAAGTTGTTGTCTAGGTGTGTGTGTGTGTGCGCACGCGCGCACGCTTTCCTCCCTGCTTGGTAGTTATTTTATAGGGCTATGACTGAAGTATAACCACACTGCTGGGAGCAGGCTGGCAAACAGCCAGAGATGCCAGTACATCTCCAACTAGGGCATCCTCCACCGCTGGATACTTGGCATGCAGCATGGCTGTGGGGAGGGTGTCACCATCAGGCACCTGGCTTCACAAGCTCCCTGTGCATCACCATCCCAGCTGCCGATATGGTCTGAACAGCTCATTTCTCTACAAGGGCAACATATTAGTAAAATAAGAACCAGAGTTTCTCAAGTTACAGTGAGCAGAATTTTATCTTTTGCACCCATTCCAAGCTCTGCACACCCCCAACCAAAAAAAAAAAATCCTTTTTGCGTTACAAGTTAACGTTTGTTTTCATAAAATACTTAAACAATAATGTTTTTTAACATAAGTATATGACACCACACTTTTTCCATCTGATCAAATGCCTAAGATCCAAAGTTTGCATAGGTATGCTTCCTTTCGTGCAAATCTTACTGAATTAAGGCTGTCTTGAGTTTTGGTTGTGCTCCAATGATTAGAACAGCTATCAAGCAACAAGAAAAAAAAATTCTGCATTCCAGATTCTCTCTGTGTGCGAATTTTTGGGCAGACAGCTGGGGCTTGGGGATTTTCCCCACCACATTAAGGCAATAGGTATGGAGAGATTGCAAATCCTAGAAGTAAAATTCAGAGCAGCCAATGATGTGTCCTGTGTGGCAGGAGGAGCTCCGTTCTTACATTTCACTTCTTGCAGAGGCTGCCAGGCCATGTGTGTGCCTCCGTGGAGGAGCCGACCCCCACCAGGCATCCAGAGGTCACAGAACCTCGCTGTGCGCTCCATGGCATCTGAGCTACAAACTGAGGGTCTCTGTCTCCTCCATCCAAGGCGTGGGAGAACAACTACAAACCATCCGAAGAGGAAACACAGCAGAAAGAGCCTGCCAAGGAGACAGCCGGCTCACAAGACATTCTGTGTAACAAGGGGAGACCCGGCTGGAGAGAGGAGGTGTACCAAAACCCTCCGATAAATCAAGTATTGTCAGGAAATATCAAAGTAGACATTTTTGATAAGCAGCTTTGCATTTAACATTCAGTCAAGACACTATAACCTTATAAAACCAAATCTCTATGAAAATAGTAGTATAAAAAGCTAACAGCAAGAGTCTTCAAAGTCCCCCAGGATCTTGTAACACAGAATGGAGTGTTCTTGGGCCAAGGCTGCCAGCTCCTTCAGGAACTCTGGGAAGAGAGCAGCAGCCAGCATGGTGTTCTTCACTGGCAGAGGCAGGTTTGGGGGTGCCCTGGTCACCTTGGCTCTGTTGCCTAGGAAGGGCTGAAGCACACGTGGAGGGCCATCCAAAAGGGTCTTGTCACTTTCTGGCCTGGAGATCTCCTGAATGGGATCTGAAAACAGAAGGAAGACAGTTCTGGGACTCTTAAATGACAAGTGTGTGTGTAAGGGGCAAGTGGGTTCATGGAGGGGATAGTAGTGGGCGCAGTTCCTCTCCTGACTAGATCTGCAGACAGCCCTGGTATTCTCCATGACAAGCTTGTCCAGCTTGTCACAGCTAGCATCAGCTTGTAACACAGAACTGTCTATCTGAAATCACATACAGAGGATGAGATGTGGCAATAATACTGGGTTGGCAAGAAATTCCCAGCTAGACACTGTACTGACACCCTGAAGTCCTGATTATCTGGGAGGCCAAGGAAGAAGGGTCATGTGACTCAGTAGTTCACGATCAACCTGGGCAACAGCAAACCCCTGACTGGATGGATGGATGGATGGACGGACACAGACAGTAGGCAGACAGACTGACTTCCAATAGCTCCTGCTACCACTGCTGACAGTTGAGTGGACACTGGGCTCGTAGTAAATCTATCAAAGACACCTGTGGCCCCTCTGCTCTCCTGACACCCAGTACTGAGCCAACTACTCCACTCCTGCCAGGGCCACCCTGGTCACCAGGTACAGCTCCTTAAACTCCTGTGTTCTGCAGCTACTGCTCTGACCTCAGCTTCCCAGCAACCCCAGCCCGTTCTGTCTGGGTCCTCTAGCCTCCAGAGCACAAGAAGAGTAAGAGATCCCTCTAGATCACCAGAGATAATGGGATGGACTAGGCTAAGAATTCACACAGCCATCAGGATCTAATGGCAACCAAGGGCTTGGACAGCCAGCACTTAAAGAGGGCTCCAGGGGCCTGTGTCTCCCTCGGCAACATAAATCTAAGATGGCACGAGCCCAGGTTCCAACACATCCAGCTGATTTGCATTTTTATACCAAATCGGTTCTCCTAATTAAAATGGTTCAATCTCCCTGACTGATTCCTGAGCTCTCCAGCCCTCATATGTTTGTAGGAGTTATTTATGCCAACTTCTGCCCCTCCCCAAATGATCCCACCACCCCTCCCAAATCACGGTATCCAGGCTCTTCATTATTCTGGCTGCTTTTTAGAATTCAGCCCCATTTTTCAACACTTTTCAGAGTGTTGCTTAACAACAGCACTAAAAATTCTTGACATTTATAGTACTTTCTACATCTCACTACTATAGTCTTTAGTGTTAAAAAAAAAATCCTCTACTTTGCTGCTTTAAATATCCTTTTGGATTAAAGCATATCACAGTTCGTGTCACAGAGAAGTTGTTGAGAATCTGTCTCCTACTACCTCTTATCAGAGCTCCCTCTCGCCCCGGGCAGGGGTATTAACAATGCAGACAAAGCTGAGGCCCAAGGTCAGCCTTGGTGACCCACCCACACTGGTCCTCAGACACTTCAGGTCTCCCACGGGCTATCAGAGCTCACTGGGGAAGCTGGCCTGGATCCACTGGGGATCAGAACACCCGAGTCTATGCTGTGCTGGCTGCCTCGTCCTCTGCAGCTCTGTCCCCACATTTCCCTTCACCCACATCTTACTAAGCTTCAGAGGCACTGGAACTATATATATAGCTAAGAGCACAGATTCTGTGACCTACCTACCAGCTGGGCTACTCCAGGCAAGTGGCTTCACCTCTTTGTGCTCTCACTTCCTCTGACTGTCAGGAGCTCATGGCATTGCTATAATGATCAAATGAGTCACCAGGTATCAAATACACAGGGGCCACACTAGACTGCATGTGGCCCACTTCAGCTGCCACTCACTTCCCGCACGCCCCTCTCTGCCCGGGTCCCTGCCCCATTCACTGGAGGCTGGCACAGGGTTTCAGCCACACACTGCTCTTTTCAAGAGCCAAGCCCCCTGAGAATGTCTCACAAGCCCTGGCCAGTCTATCCAGGGAGCCTACAACACTTTGCAGAATGTGTGACCAAGGAAGTAACCCCCACTCCTCCACACTCAACTTCTCCTTAGAGCTGCCTCTCACGCCTAACCTCCAGCTTCCCAACTCAACCCCGCCCTGCCCGCTAAACCATGCTCTTTGTGGATTTGTTACATCTAGCGGGACTTGTGAATTGGAGATGTCACTGCTAAGGTTTGCCTGCCCAGCTTGAATCCACAAATCACTGTTCATGACACAGAAGAGCAGCAAAGGGGTCCGAAGACTTACAGGGACATCCTTCAGGCAGTTCCAGCATCCCCCGGGGTGGACCGAAGCTGGCTTACCACCAGGAGATGGCCTTTCAGTGTGTCACAAGTAAGCAGATTTGAGTGATTACCCTGGCCTGGATCACCAAGTCTGTTTCCTTTGCTGTAAAACGGGTTAACATCTAGCCACCTTCTAGAATCAGAGCTCAGTTAAAGGAATCTTTACATTAAGTCAGGTCATGGCACTATTATTGTGTAGTTTTAATGTATTTGAGGGGGAGTGCTTTCTTCTTCCTCCTCCTTTTCTTCCTCCTCCTCCTCCTCCCTCTTCCTCCTTTTTCTTCTTTCTGCTGAAAAAGTAACTAAACCTCAGGAGCCAATGATCTGGTCCCCTCAGCCATCACAGAAACTCCTCCATCCTCCTGGTGCAGAGCAGTGATCGTTTTAACTGGTCCCTGAGGAGGCTGGCTTTTCAGAAGGGACATCAGGAAGTTAAGAATGCAGGCGCTGACTGGGAAAGCAAACCTGGCTGCAGGCACCTGAGTTACAAAAGGGCCCAACAAGCATGCACAGCACCCGAAGGGGAAGCTAGGGAGAAGGAAGTGCACATCAATCACATCAGGGCCAGGGCTGGCTTCTGAAATGGTGCCTGGCTCTGAAAAGCTGCTGCAGACTGTCCAAGACTAATTTAAAAGGCTTCAGAAGCTGAGCAGGACAAAGGCTCCGTTCCTTTCCAGGCAGCAGGGCTGGGCAAAGGGCACAGCCCAGAGTGGAGACCCACCTTCCCACCCACTGCACACAGCCCTCCCGCCCACAATGGCCTTACCTTCTCTTTTTGAATTCTAACAAGTTAAAACCTGGCCCCTCATTTCAACAGTGGTACTTAGCCCAACTTTCTTCTAAAATCTGCCGTGTAGTACCCCAGAAGAACCACAATCGGAGTTCTTGCTGTGGCCAGAGGGTGCCTGAGAGATTAACAAACCTTCCCTTTAACTGTCAAGAGAGGAGCTGAGAGTATTGCTGAGTGGTAGCGTGTGTGCTTAACATGCTGGAGGCCCTGGGTTCATGCCTAGCCCCAGCTTCACAAACAGGAACATAAGACCCAGTGAAGCAAAGACCAGGATAACACAGCAGACACTAGAGCCAGGAGCCAGGAGCTGCACACAGCGCTGGGCTCTTCTGAGCTTCTTATGAAGGTGTCAATCTCTCAGAGTCATGCTTCTGCCTCTCATACCCAGCCCTGTTTCTGGTCACCTGCCTTAGCTCGTAGGCCCCAGTCTCCCCACTGCTCAGCTGCCTCACAGAAGCTTTGTCCCATACCTGGACAAGCATGGCCAGGTAGGCCACAACAATACTGGACATTTGCTTGTTTGTGCTCACCAGGGCCTGCCTATGTCACAGCTCAGGAGACAGTGGCCATCAGATTTGTCTAACCAGAAACCAGGCCAAGCAGCAGTACTCCCCAGGCCTCGGGCTATTCTCAGCTCTCCTCTGTCACACCTCGCTGCCACCCACCTCTCTCTGTCCTGCCATGACCCACCTAACACCTCCCCTTTGCTGAGCGAAGCAGGAATTGCCGAGGGTAAACTACACATTTACCCTCATCCGAACAAACAGTGTCCGCCTCCTGGAGTCCTGAAACACGTTTAGTTTTTGGTACAAAATGCTCTAAAAATATAATAAAGAGAACAGATGCCATCTGCAGGGCAGGGACAGCCAAAAGATGGTTCCAGGAGTGCACGTGATGCCTCCCTGGAGTCTGTGGGGGCTGATATACTGCAGTTTGTCAACATCTCATGTCAGCTCCTTCCTTGAACCACCTCAGTTAGGAAGATGGATGGGCAGCCAGACCCTCCATGGAGGGTAAGGGCAGGCCTGGGAGCAGGAGCACTTCCTTTTAAATCTGAGAACACTAGGAAGAGTTGGTTCTAGGATGGACACAAACAAAAATGTTCTTTGATGCGTATAGGTTCCAGATGCCAAGAACACCTGCAAACAAAATGTGGGTGACTGGGCACAGGCTAAGACAGGCACAGTGGAGAAAGCTGGCTGACCTTTGGTGAGTGCGGCAGGGGCCATGTCAGACATGTCCACCCGGAAGAGCAGGTACTGCTGAGCTTGAATGAGGAGGCCTGGGAAGTCTCTCTCCACAGAAGCAAACTGCTCGATCTTGTTTTTCACCGATGCAAGGACCTGCCAAAAACCACATTAATGATGCTATTACTCCTCAGCCCGAGTCTGCTCTCAGTCACCAATACATCTTTCGGGTCCATCCCTCATTACAGGGACTGTTATGGTATTGGACATTTGCTCATTTTTAACTGCCTGTGTTCCTCATAAGGAACTCTCAAAACATCAAGCCAAATGAAGCACTGCAGCTTGTGGAGCACAGTCTATGCAACCAGCCTGCTGGGATGGGAAGGGAACCAAGTAAACAAAGTCCTGAGAGGAAGGGAAGGACAAAAGGAGTGGGCGTGGCTGTAACACACCTGGTAGAGCGAGCGGACGCTGGGCTGGAAGACCATGTTGGTGTTGAGGAGGAAGGAGCGAAGGAGCGGCTGCGGGTAGCTGGCCAGCTGGGTGATGATGCCTATGAGAAGCAAGTTGACGTGCAGAGAGTTCTCCAGCATGTTCTCCAGCTTTGACAGGACCACGCTGATGAATGGACCTGCAGGGAGGACAGACACAGTGCCAGGGCTGGCTGGACATGAGGGACAAGTGTCCACAGAACTGCAAAGTCACTGGGGCCACAGCCAGGATGTGGACACAGAGGACATGTGTCTGCCTCTCCTTGTAAAGGAGAGTTGACATCCTGACTCCACAACCACCTGGAGTACCTTGAAAGCTATGAAGAACCTTGAAAAGCTCAGACAACAAATAATTTTTTAAAATTGCATTGCTTTTCCCCTTTGGTTCTATAGTCCTGATTCTGTCAGTGATCAAATGTACAATTCACTGTCTCTCCATGCTATGGACTGCATGCAGATGTCAGAGGCCACCGAAAGTGTCATAGCAACAAGCCTTTGTGTTGGTAGAGAATATCTAACATGTTGAGTAATGTTTACCAAGTAGCAACATGTGACCAGGGACTTCTTGTCCTATGCACACGCCTGAGAGGTTCTCCCTCAGCGTCGGAAGGGAAGGAGAGTCCGTGCATGAATGAGGAGGTCCTGGTTGGAGACCTGGCTGTTCCTGGCAACTTGGTATCTGCATTTTACATTTCAGATCAGAGAGGAAGAAGGGTCAGTCTCAGGAAATGGGGTCTAGTGTGACATAGAGGTCTCAAGGGAAAAAACAAAACAAACAACAAAAAAGCCTAATGATTAAAAAAGCAGTTTATAAAAGATCTCTATATAAGCAAAAAGAATCTGTTTCTGCTTCAGGTTGGTAGCAAGTTAATATGGTTTATGTGTTGGTTTACTGAGAGCAAGGAAAACAAAAAAAATAATAAATCTGGAATTAATAAAATTACTTGAAGATGTTTTAAATTTTTGCCATAAAAGTGTTCCATTAAGCAAGATCGATGGGGATTCTGCATTTCCCCCAGTGGAGCCATCGATGCTGCCACTAAGCCGCGGCATATTTATAGCACAGGCACATAGCCCTTGATAGATAAACACGCCTTATGAACACTTCACCACCATTAGCGTGAGTCTAACACAAACACACTTCATCTCGAGATGCTTCATGCAGAACTCTGCCAGCAGCTAAATCCCTTATAAGGAAGCAAGGTCTCTGAGAAGTGAGAACAGACAACTATGCCGAGCACCGGGATGGGTGAGTGACAGGGCGATGCTGAGATCCTCTGTCGAGGTATGATCCCTTCACGTGCCACGCTGCCCCTGGGAAGGGCTGGCAGAACTCTTCATCTACTTTCTATGTGAGTGGGTGAGGAACCCAAAGGGGGTTGATGACCCTTGGAGAATTTTGCCAAACAAACCTGGGAGGGTCTGCCACACATATCCAGAAACCCCACAGACTGGAATCCCAGTCTGAAAGCAACTCGTAACTGTCCCTTTAAGAACCCTAGAAATGTCACCTGGGCTCTTCTCACAGCACAATGCTGGCTCTCTGAGTTGCTTTCCTTCTACTCTAACTAGTTTTCTCTGTCTGTCTGTCTGTGTCTGTCTGTCTGTCTGTGTGTCATACCCTCAGTCATCCCCAGTCACTAACATCTTGTTCCTTATTTGTTTCTTTCCATACGAAGAAAAAGATCTTAATAAAATCATAATCACCTAGGTGGAACACTCAGCAAAACATGCTCCTAATGTGAGTGTTTGACTTCCTTTCTCTGACCCCAGAATCTTGTCTGTCTCCAGCCATCCTACCTACAAACACAAGTTTGCCAGCCTTCAGTGTCTAGGGTAGACATGCACAGTTCATCACTGGCTCCAAAGGGGACGAAGAGCGCAAATCCCATGCATGGTGGAGAATAAGGTTATCCCATCAGCATCTCACCTGAGTAACAGGAGACGGCCATTGTAATCCACCAATGGTGCTTTCAGTCTTAGACATGGGCAACGGAAAAAATACATTAAACTCTCTGAATCCTGACTTTATTCTTAGCTGGCTTCTAGTACATCAAAGAAAGCTGCTTAGCAAAAAGCAGTTGCCAGGGGAACCGTATGCTTCTGAGAATCAGAAGACAGTGCTACACTCAGAAAGCCACAGGCAACCCTGGGAGTAGAAGGTGAATACTTTTCCCTCTACTCCTGGGAGGACAAGAAGCTCCTCATCCACTAGTTTAAACTGTGGATGCCCCATGTATCCACTACAAGGGGGCATGAACAGCCCATGTATCTATTGAAGGTGAGGTCCCTTCATGGCTCTGTTAGGAGCTGGTGGAACATTAGGAAGTAGAGCCTTGCAGAAGGAAGTTGGGTCACCAGAGGCAGGCCTTTGAGGGGGATGCTGGGACCCTGATCTTCCTTGTTCCTTTTTGTTCCCATGGTACCATGAGATGAGCTGCTGGGCCACATCCTACCCAGGATGCAGTGCTACCTTACCACAGGACTGAAGGCAGTGGGGCTGAGTGACTGGGCTGAGTCCTCTGAAACAGTGAGACAGAATACAGCTGAGGATCTCAGGCACTTCCACAGCCCTGCGAAGCTGATGCACAGACTCACATAGAATATTTAAATCCCCAGAGAGACTGTGTGTGACCTCACTACTTACCCTCCCTAGCACTCACTTCCTTTCCTTCCAATGCTCAGCCCCTTCCCTGTACTCAGTCTGTTGCCTGCATGTCTCAGTTCTGAACCAAAGTTGCCATCGACTCTGTGACTCAGCTCTGTTCACAAATCCAACCTTGGAAATGTCTAACCATGACCTTCACTTCTATCTCTGTATCTCTACCTTAGGCAGAGTTCTTTCACATCCTGTCTGGACTCTAGCAACATACTTCCTATTTTAACAGAGATTAAAACTGCATAATATATACATATATAAACACACACTCACACACATATGTATATACCTTTAAAATAGTTCAAAGGCTTGTAAAGCCAGCTACCTCCTGGAAGAAACTCTTGTTACAGATTCTAGTATATTACAGAGATGTATATATATACAATAAAGTAATATCTGACTTATTGTTCCTATGCAGAAGCCAGTATTCCAAGAGCTTCTCCTGACTCACTCGATAAAATCATCCTGGGATGAATGTATCCCCATTTAAAGATAAGGCAGAAGGTTAAATATACACAACTTGCAAATAATGGAGTCAGAATTTCAATTTGAAATTGAACAGCTCTGTTTCTAGAGCTGTTGGCCAGCATCATAATCCCAGGTGTGTGTGTGTGTCCATCTGTCTGTCTTTTAGTATCGTGGTTTTAAAACAAAGACAGCATTAGCGATCCTGTATTGTAGAGACTTCTTTTCCACTGAACACTATGTCCTGCAGAATGCTCCACACATCACAGGAAGCTGTCTGAATGGTCTCAAGGCTACAGAATATGTGGTTGTTTAGAGTGTTGCATAAGCAATCTGGTCTCCTACTGGGGGATAGCTGGGTTCTTTCCATTCTTTCTCTATCGTAAACAACACTGCAGTGAACAGTCTCATGTGTGTATGTGTGTACGTAGACATGTGTGTCTGTGAACACACGTATAGATGGCTGGACGTGCATATGTGTGGCACAGAAGTATCAATACAACTGTGGGTGTGGCTCTAGAAACAGAGCGGCCAGGCCCAGGCAATGGCGGCAACGGCCTTAATAATAAGCACATCTTCACTTGTTCTTGCCGCTGCCTCTCCCATCCCCACACTCTCTCCACAATACTATTAAGGCTGCTCCTTCAGATCCCAGCATGCCACACCCCAACTTTAATGCTTAGGCCAGGGGTACAAGGTCCTCCTTCTTCAGCTTGGCCCAAACACCCCCGCTAAGCAGACCCCAAGTGCTTCCACGCTTCCTCTCCCATCTCTCTGTCCTGTGAGAGCCATACTCCTCACTTCCATGTGCTCTGCCTGGACACTGTCAGCTGGATGTGTAGCCATTTCCTCCGGAGCAAGGAGGAAGGCTCCGAGGACTTTACAAGGCTCAGAAAACTCATGAACCGGCAAGACTCATGAGGCTTCTTCTCCAAGTTCTCTGAGTAGTCGCTGATGGCTCGGGGAGAGGAGACTGTTTGGTGTAGCTGCCTGTGGGTTGTGCAAGACCCTCCAGAGATGCAGCTGATGTGAGGCACTGCTCATGTGGGATGGGCTGTTGTCACCCACACTCATGTAAGGAACCCTTCATACACACCTCACGTGAAGCCCCAACAAACGCACTGGTCAACACTCTACAGTTGGACAGATGTGTTTCCTTTGTTTGTCTTAGTGTCCTGTCTACAGTAAGAAGACATGTCTCTGCAGGCAAAGCCTCACAGTGCTGCTCCCCTCTCGGACTCCCCCTCAGAGCAGAGCCCCCGTTGTGATGCTGCATCTTCCCTCTGCTAGGCTCCCTTCCAACCTGGAACACAATGGCTGATTCCTGCTTCCCACTGCAAACAAAGTTCTTTGCTGGCATCTTTGAGAAGGGCTGAATATTCTGTGTCTTTAGGTCTTATAGATACAGTTCGCATTTTAAAACAAATGTTGGATTCATAAATAAATGAAATTAGAAAAATGGAATCCTATGAGTTTTCTAGGAAGCAAAATCATCTGGGCAGAATTCATTTCTACTGACCATTGCTCACGATTCCTCCTGATGACAGAGGGAAGGCGAGCCAATGCCTCAGCCCATACGTGGAAGTTTGAGAACTACAGGACTCACACAAGGAGAGATGTTTCCTGACACTGTGTACATGTCCCATAAAGAGGAAGGGAAAAGACAAGGCTTTCCTTATGGAGACCACTTGCACCAAGGAGCTTGCTTCTGATCAGCCCACAGGGGACGACACATACACAACCTTGGTAGTGATGCTGTTGTTTTCTAGGCTTTCCCTAAGTTATACTTCTTCCCTGAGTTACATACTCCCCAGGGATGTAACTATTTTGTCAGAAAGCTGGCATCCTAAGGGGCAGCATTCATTAGCCAGGACTTGGTCCCCATGTCCCACAGAAAGGTTGCAGGACATTTGGACTTCTCCCTGTGGAGTGTGTCAGGAGGATAGGCCTCTTTCCCTCACTCAGCTCCCCCAACACTGTCCCTTCCCCCATCAACTGGGAGACCTAAGATGATCAAATCCTTTTAACTTATGATTGACTGACTGGCTGAATTTTAATTAAAACTTGTTCACACCAAAATGTTATCTCAGCTAGAAGCTCAGGCCTGATAATTGTGGAATTAAAAGCTGTCTCCCTGTTTAAATACATCTTCAGGCATCAGTAAATAAATGAATAAATATTGGGGGAGACGAGTAGGGAGAACCCCTTGAAATCACAGCAGATCTCTGTGAACGGGCCGGAAGGCAAACTTTACTTTTTAATCTGCCTGTGGGAGTCCCGGAAGGTTGGGAACACTGTCCTTCCTCACCGAGCCTGAGTCTCGGGAGGCCATCAGAAGGGACAGTAGTGGCCCTTCCTCCTGTCTGTCTGTCTGTCCTCACAGGGCTGCAGAGGCATGTGTGTGTCAATACCCCACACCTGGGAAGAGTAGAGCCAGGGTACTCCCAGAGTGTAGCACAGGGCCACTGTCTGTCTGTCTATGTCACTAGCTACTTCCAGGACTTGAGTCCAGGACCTGCCACCCAGGCTTCCCACTCCTGCCTTCAGTGGCACTCTGAGCTCTTATCTGTGGGAATCCCGTCTGTGCTACTGTCTGCAGACTTGTGGACTCCGACTTCTCTGCCTCACAGTTAATGATGTTCTGTCTCATGCTTCCTCGGCTGATCCACTCACTTCCTCGCCCAGGTCCTCCCTGTTGCTGGCACTGTCAGTGCTGGAACTCGTGCTTTTGGGAGTGTGGTTAGGACCTGTGAGCCTCTAGTTTTATTTTGAGGTGTTGAGCCCTTCCTTTAGGGCAAAAGCCCAACTAATGGCGATGGCCCTTTTCGCCCAACTGCCATCCTTCAAGTGTTTTAAGCATGACGTCACTGCTCGGCCACTGGGAACAAAAACAGAACTGATGTCTCTCCACATGTCCTCTAATAACAGAGTAATTTTAAAAAAAGAACAATACACATACAGGTAAGTGCTAGGGTGGAAAAACAAGTTAGATTCAAGGAAATGCAGCTTAAATAATGACTCGATTCTGGTGTGGTCTAATCAGGCCTATGACTTTATCAAGAATGTCAGAACTCGGCCAGGCGTGGTGGCGCACGCCTTTAATCCCAGCAGTGGCAGGCAGATTTCTGAGTTCGAGGCCAGCCTGGTCTATAGACTGAGTGCCAGGACAGCCAGAGCTACACAGAGAAACCCTGTCTCGAAAAACCAAAACCAAAACCAAACCAAAGAAACAAAAACCGTCAGAACGTAAAGCCTGACTTGATAAACAAATCCATCGTAGTAGGAACAGCGCTGCATGGCTGCCCCCTCGCTCCTTGCAAAGACATTTCACTCCTGTTAGGTGAATGGAGACCCTCACCTTCCACTTCCGCACTTTTCTCTTGCCATAGCACAAGCATTCTCAAAAGCTGAACCCACAAAGCCACTTAAGGTTGTCACCTGTGAACGGCGTGCTCTGAGTCCTCACGGGATGGCGGCTGGTAAAGGCAGTATCCTCTCCAACACCAAATGGGGACAACCCGGCCTCCACGGCAGGCGTGGCCGCCATGAGGGAGTCGAAGTCGTCCTCCTCCTCCTCCTCCGCTTTGCTCTCTTCCCTGCTTTCTTCCTGCTGTGTAAGAAGTAAGGGCTCTGAGGCAGGGATGCTCTGCTCCGTCAAGCCCCCGGTGCCAGAGTCCAGTTCTTGAATGATCTGGTCGTACTGTGCGATGAAGTCTTCACTCTCCGTGCTGACAACCGCCAATTCAAACGTGGTGGCTGTCAACTCCGAGTCTGATGCTAAGGCTACACCAGGCTCATTCTCTGGCTTGGCTTCTGAGAATGTGTTCTGAAACAGTTCTGAACTCTCCCTGCTGGGTTGTGACTCTGTCTCAGGATCGGGACTAGAGAGAGGTCCATTGCTCGTGGGGAGACTCTGGGCTTCCGGCTGGGGCTTGGGCTGAGCCTCAGCGGGTGGGTCCGCGGTGTCCCCCTGCGGCTCTGCGGTGTCCTCCTGTAGCTCTGAGGTGTCCTCCTGCTGCTCTGAGGTGTCCTCCAGCGGCTCCAAGGTGTCCCTCTGCGGCTCCGAGGGGTCCTTCTGTGGCTCCGTGGTGTCCTCTGCGTCCTTCTCAGCACACAGCCTGTATACCATCACGTCATCCTGGAAGTCTGACTCTTCAATGTAGGACCCCTTGAAGAGGAGGATGGCGTTCTTCTTCATCTCCTGGATGTGTTTGGGGGGATCAATAGGTGCTGGTGGGGCTGGGGTCTCCACCTCGTCATCAGGCCCGGGGGAGCCCACATCTGCCCCTGAAGAGATACCAGTGTCGTAGCTGTCATCCCATTCCAGCTCTGACTGGCTCTTGTCCTTTGTCTGCCCTGATGTCCTAACACTCTGCTGTGGGAGTCTGGCCTCTGGGTGACCTGAGTTTTCTCGGCTCTCCTCTGACAGATTCTGCAGAAAGGTCTCAGGGTCAGGTGAGTCCCCATCATAGAGGGCTGACCACACTCTGCAGTCCCTCATGCAGTGGAGGATGTTGGTGTGGGCCTCCCACAGATACTGCAGGTAGCTGATGTCCAGGGCCTTCCCGTACTCCACAATGCAGGCTGCTGGGGTGGGTGGGGGAGGAGGGGAAGGTGAAGAGGGCGAGCAGGGTGTCTCTGGCAGTAGCTGCTCCTCAGATCCTGTGCAAGAGCAGACAGCATCAGAGAGGTGGGAATTCGTGCACACATGGGAACCTGGTACCAGTTTAGGTCTAACAATGGTTGATTACATTATTTCTGAATAATAAAAACGGAATTAGAGAAAAAAAGACAGTGACAGAAATGTCACAGAAGATACAAAACAAAAATGGCCAATTGCTGGCTATAGCCAAGAGAAAACTCTTAGGTGCTGCTGTGTGGTAGCTAGACAGTCAGAGAGGCCATAAGGATGGTCCCCTCTATCATGGTCAGCTTTGGAGCCCACCTCCCATTTCCTGGCAACACCAGAAAAGCAAACACTAGCCTGTTCGCTCCTCAGGACTACTGGCCAAACAATGTATAATGCCTCTGGTCCCAGGTGGAGACATGTTCTAATCTGCTCCAGAAACCACCACTTTACATGTTATGATTTCCTTCCTCAAGGGTTAATCCAGTTGGGCCTGTCAATCACCTGGCCTTGATTCCACCCCACAGGAAAGCTGATTTGTCTAAAGATGGGCTAAGGAGAGGGGAAGAATAATTATCCTCTTAAAGAGATGATGTGTTTATCTTCCCAGAAATCCTTCCCTCGAGCAGCCTCTTATGTAGCCCTTGCCCTGGAGCCTACCAGCTTTCCAGAATTGTTCAGAAAACTAACTTCTCCTTTTTTCTCTCTCTCTATTTCTCTTGGATATTAGCCAAAATCCTAGGTACTGTTTTCCTCAAACTCTGGGCACCCTTACTCTTTCTCTAAAAGCCCCTATCCCTACCCTTGTCAAGTGCTGCTGACCCTCCATGTGGCCAGTGCCCATCTAAATGTGGAATCTGTTTTCTTGGCCCCTAATTTGAGAGGCACATGGCACGGCCTCTCTCTTCCTCTTCCCCATATCCCTCTTCCCGATGACTCCCAAGACTTACAGCTTGCCTATCTTGGTGTTTCTCTCTCAAATTTTATTAAAATTGTCTTTACGTTTCCTCTGGAGTCCATTTCCAAATTCATCTATTAATAAGACTAGGCACGCAAAAAGGAGGGAGCCCTGCCTTCCCTCTAATACTAGTCCCTGGAGAAATGAGAGCCAATGAAGGCCATCTCCCTGCACAAGGAGGTAACATTCCCAATGTGGTGCCTGCCACATTGTATGATAACTTAAAGGCATCTTAATTTTAATTTTGGTCTTGATAATAAAGTGAAAGGCTGATGATCATAAGTTTGATAACCAGATCTTCTGGTAGAAAAATCCTGGGCTTCCAGGAAAGACAACTCACTGCACCTTGTTGGAACACTCAGGTTGCAGACACACAGCAAACGCTCTCTTGAAGTCAAGTCACAGTCAAGCCAAAACAGAGAAAGTGTCCTGTGTTTGAAGGCGACTGACTTCATGTTACAAATGTCAATAGCATCAATGAAATAGTTGTGAAAGCACCTGTTCTAAAGTTTGTAATTTCCCAGCAAAGGAAATGTTTAGAAAAGACTGACTTAGAGAGCACCACGCCTTCCACCGCCCCTAAACATCTCAGCTATTGTAAGAGCTTCATCACTGGCATAGAAGTTAATGGTCCTATCTGATAGACGTTTCCCTCACGTGCTCACAGATAGAACAACACCCACCCCAGCTGTGGCAGGGCCATGGGTGATTCAAGCACTGGCCTGCTCTGGACCCTCTCCACACTCCAGTGCCATGTCTTTGTGAGCTCTGTACTCCTTCATAATGAATCTCTACCTGACTGGGTCAGGCTTGAGTCTTTAGGAGTATAGATGAAGCCCATGCCCCTTTGATTACCATTCTCCTGTTAGAAGGTTAGTTTCACCTTTCCTATACACTTCATTGAACTATCCCTGGGAATAGCTCCTGAGCAGTGAGTGGCTCCATGCTGAGAAAGCCTCCTAAGAGCCCTGTGTGCCTTGGGGCAGTCCTTTGGAGTAGCTACTATTCACACAAAAAAGGGGAGAGGTTTGCAATGATTAAGAATTCTCCCCTAAAAGGTGGTAAGATCAGAATCCTAGCTGTTAACTGGTACACAGCAATTCTGCCAGCTTGCTATGGAGACCACCCACTGGGACTCTGCAACTCTAGAGGCAGGATGCAGAACAAACATGGGATGTGGATTCAGAGAAGCTGCACGTGACATAACCTTGAACAAGTAGTCTCTCCTCCCTGAGTCTGTTTCTTCATCTGTAAATGGTGGCACTACCTCCCCCCTGTCCTTAAATGTGATTGCACAGAGAACATAGCTGGCAAGTTTTGGAAAATCATGTTTAATCTGAACTTCAAATTTTGGAACTTAAAAAGCAGGTCTGCCTTGGTTATAGACTCAACACCTGTAACTCATTCTGTTTTAGAAGACATGTTAGCATACACGTTCCTATTTGGCTCTGAAGATACCACTAAAAAGGAAGGACATGTAAGATAAAAATCTGTGCTAAATGACTAGGTGAAGACAGGTGTCTTGGTGAATACTAACCACAGAGTCTGTAACTCTTAAGAATGGGAAAAGGCACTGGACAGTGGTGGCGCACGCCTTTAATCCCAGCACTTGAGAGGCAGAGGCAGGTGGATTTCTGAGTTCGAGGCTAGCCTGGTCTACAGAGTGAGTTCCAGGACAGCCAGGGCTACACAGAGAAACCCTGTCTCGAAAAACCAAAAAAAAAAAAAGAAAAAAAGAAAAAGAAAAAAGAAAAAAGAAAAAAGAATGGGAAAAGGCTCCAACTACTCTTTAATTCCAGTTATTTCTTCTACCCAAAGAAACAGACACATCATGCCAGGAGAGATGGATGTGACATCAAGTTTAAAGACCATTCCTAACGTGTTCCCACCTGAGTCATCATGCATACACTTGGACCAGAGAATATAATCCCTTTCTTGGTTCCCAAGTGTCAGAGTGATACCACTGGCACAACAGACAGGGGTCAAGGCAAGCAGCTTGGCCGCGGACACGGAGTAACAGTCTCTCTCCTTCACAGCCCACCTTTGACTCAGCATCATGTGATTGCAGGGGACCAGATACCTGAAATGACAAAGAGCAGGCATTCAGTGTTTCTGCAATGCCCTACCACCACTACCAGAATGATTACCATACAAGGATCATGAGCAGGGGCAGACCTGTCCTCTCCCCACCCAGCATACTGGCCACTGGCTATCCACTGCCTTGCTTAAAAGGATGCTAAGGGCTTCTTCCTTCCGACAGAACTATTCTCTTGGTACATTTCTGGCCTATGACCTTCCTCATTACATTTCTCTCTTTACCCCTATGCCTTTAAGTCCACTGCAACCTCCCCCTGGAGTGAACCTTCCCACTTCTCTGCCTGACAATGTCTTATCTGGAAGCACCACATTCTCTAGGGAGACTTCCAGCTCTGTACCCGAAGGCAGAGCTCTTCTCCCCTTCCTGTGTGTGTGCCAGGAAGCATTATTATTCTCTCATGACAAATATGTCTAATCTTCCTCCACAGCAAATGTGCTGCCCAAGCAAGAACTGCTTCAGCAGTCTTGTCTTATGATCCCTAAAACTGACTCTAAGTGAATAGGCCCTAAGTAAAGGTGGCAAATCCCTCCAGACCCTCTCCTGTTCTCCATGACCATGAGGAAAGATGATGCCTGACAGCTCAGTGGGGAGCCCTGGGCCCTGATGTCCAGGTTGGCTGGAAACTGAAAGCATCCTCACATTAACATGAACCCAGGGGAGAGAAAACATGGTTGTGTTTTAGACAGAGCAGAGCATATTAGTGAGGCTTATGGGTAGAATGGACATGTTTAGTGCCTGCCTGTTCTAACGAGAAACACCGCACCAGCCATTTCAACAAGGATGGACCAAGTAGGTTGAAGGATCCATGCCAGAGCCAGTTTCACAGTAGCCTAAGCTCCCATCTGAGCAAGCACAACCTTTAAATAAACCAGAATGTGCTTACTGCCTAATACAGCTCCTGAGAAAGAGGCAGCACAAAGGCAAACAATCTGTGACTGAGGACCGCATAGAAACGATAAAAAGCATAGCTCACAGGGCATGTTAGGAGCCGGTGATCATGGAGTGCTTCCTCACATCTCCCTCTGATTCCAATGAAGGAAACCTAAGTTTGTTCTCATGGCCCATCTGCTGCAAGGAGCCTGAGTCAGGGAGAGAAACGTGCAATCCCTTGATCCACTCTAAGTGATCACGTCAAGAGCACTCTCCGGGTATGAGTTCTTTAAATTCTAGTGTAGCTAGGTAACAGGGCCGTCTCCTTCCTTCTGCTCTCCACCCTCACGGGCACACACACTGCTGTTTCTAAGGGCTGGATTCAACCCATCAGTCACCTCTGGTGTGGCAGTATCTACATTCATAAGCTGCATCTTGAAAGCAATAAGAACAAAGGAACAGAGAGGGAGGGAAGTACAGGGAAGAAGACTGGTTTCTTCAGACTCAGTGGAGACCTGTGTCTGAACCCTACAGGAGCAAGGATGGATGATGTGGGTGGAAATAAAGACATCCTTCCTCATAAGGGCTCTCTGAACTGAGATGCCTTAGTAATTGGGGTGACAGCGGGGAGAGAAGCATTCCCCCACCTCTGTCTGAGCATTGCCCAGCTGGAACTCAGAGAGAATCACAGGGAATCCAGTTGTCCCAGGACCTCAGGGCATCTAGCTGGAGCACAGGAAGAGGGATGCAGGCAACCAGGGCTCAAGATACAATGGGAGTAAGGCAGCAGCATCCAGAAAAAGGGCCAGGGCAGGGAAGACAGCACAGCAGACACAAATGATAAGGATGGGAGAAAGACGTGTTCGTGAATGCATAAGAGCCTTGCTTGGAGAGGGAATGGCTTCTGTATCCCAAGGGACCAAGGTGGCAGGGGTGACAGCAAGGAAGCCTATCCTGAAGCACTGACACAAACTCTTCTGTTCCCAGTGAAGTAAGGCCTACAGCCATGCAGATAACACAGGACTTACTGTGTCTTCACGTGAATCATTAACGATTCATGGAATCAACAGTTCATAGACTGCATGAGCTCAATGCCTGTTTGCAGCTCAAACCAACCATCCCTCATGACTTAAATTGATATACATGCCTCTACTCTTTGTTTGAAGTATTTTTTTAAAAAAGAAAATGGAACGCTGGATCAAAGCTAATAAAGCTATTTATCAAATACCACCAGTAGATAGCTTGAAATTATTTTAGAAGAAAGAGTTGACAACGTATAACTCTGAAAATGCATGTTCTCGGCAGAGGCTCAGAATCCCCTTTTAAATAAACCAAATGAAGGAACTCCATCCCTGTTGGTTTAAGCAGAGTTTCTGTGGACTGTAAATGGGGACAGTCACCCCAACAAGCTAGGATTCCCAGCAGCTGTTCCTTTGGGTTTTTGGTTTTTTTAATCAAGGGTAAGAGAGCACACTGTACCTTATCCCTGTGTCTATCCATCGTTGAGAGATCAGGAACAGAACTCATGCTAAAAGTGTCTCAAACAATAAACAGGAATATACTGTGGTTGATGCTAGTAGAAAAATCACGTAGGCATTTAGTACAGGTATTTTTCATTAAGCCATCTTTTGACTATATGATAATTTTGTGTGGAGATTTTATTTACATTAGGAAGTAATAATTACAGACCCCTGCACGTGTTTGCTGACTGATGGAAATGCTGTGTTTCTCAGGGCGGCCTCCAGCCCGTTTTCTCCCTGCTGCAGGTTCATGAGTACTGGGATTTTACGTCAATAGCATCACACACAGCTCACAGATTAAGAAGTACCGAATATATGCACACAAATATTTTCATTACTTCCTCAACCCTCTACAACCTTTCATTGGGCATTATTTATTAAAATCAGCCATCACTGAAATAAATAAATAAATAAATAAATAAATAAATAAATAAATAAAGGTTTTATGAGCTTTGGAGGAGGACATGGGATGTGGAGCAGGAGGAGGAGGTATGGGAGGTAGATATGATCAAGACACATTGTATACATGTATGAAATTCTCAAAGAATATTTTTTTAAATAGGTCACCATTCATTTCAGCCAATGAGTAACAAGTGGTGACACGGAGCACACATGCTTACTGATACCCTGGCAAGGAAACAACCAATCAGAAGGCAGAGACGAGGGACTGAAGCATGGTCCGTAGACAGAAGACTGACTGCAAGCAGGCAAGTGAGCTTCCAGAGATCTTCACTGCTCACCATAGTTCTGGCCATGTTTCTCCCGTTCCTCCCTCCCGGGGCTGGCTGTCCACCTCTGCCACTGTCCCCAGCTCCTCTGCAGGACAGAGGTGTGCCTGAATTGTGCACACAGCTTCTCTTCAAGTAAAACTGCCCCTATCTGGACAGGCAACAGAGCTCACAAACCTGATAAAGACACACTAAGAGGATTCAGAGATGCCAACCCAGGCCCAAGCAATTGATTTTCCCCAGAACTGGGACACTCCCAGAGCACAGGGTCTGTCGCACCCCTGCCCACCAATATTCCCGGTCTGTGCCTGGCCTCTCACAGGTGCACACACCCAAGGGGGCCATTTCTTCTGGGATTTCTCTCTCTCTCTTTGCAAATCTCTCATCTCAATGGACTCTTCTGACACTTGGCCAAAGGAGAAATTTGCATCAGTTATTAATAGAATACTACTCTGAAGTATCAATATTTAGGAGCACTTAGGGCACAACAGACAGAGATATGGTAATGTCTTTACCACGTAACGACTTCATTAGGAGGGATCCACACAACCACGCTGCTCACGAGCTCTCGGGCCCCCAAGCTTATCATGCGCAGCCAAACAACTGCACAGCAGGCAAAAATGGAAAGGGTAGATTATAACCTAGTTTTATATTCTTTCCAACAAAGTTTAAATGCCTAGAAGAATAAAGTTCTTTGTTGCCCTTGCTTCAGGGACAGATTCTAAATCAGAAAAGACATTATTTTTATGAGTTTAAAATATATTTTCTAGAAGGTTCCCATCCTCTAAGTATATATAACACCCCACATTGTTTCAAAATGCTTTTGTGGATATCACCTTGTTCCTTTCAATCATCCTACAAGGTAGCACATTCCAGAAGTAGAACAAGAAAATCTGCAGCTCAGAGGGAGGGGAGGGAGCCAGAGGTCTCCTGCACAGGTCCTCTCGGGTGCTTTTCTCTGGCATTCACAGGAAGTAGAGTAGGAAATAGGAAGTACGCAGTAAAGAACAACTGTGCTACTGCAGTATCCCCATCAGCTCCATGGAACAAGTAGCCGGCCAGAGCACCTAGGGCAGGTGGTGTCGAGCTGTCTGCACCTCGGGCCTGGCACCCCTCCTTCTTCCACAGAACTTGTCATAGTGTGATGCCCTGCAGGCACCTCTGGGACATCACAGAACCAACCAGCCCTAATTGGGACATGTCCACACTCAAACACAGGTTTATTTCTCATCTTCCTAAGGTCCAGGCCTGGCTCTCAGATGCAGCCATGTTTAACACTGCTGCTGAGGACAGATGTGAATGCTATGAGCAGACAAAGGGTCAGAGCTTATCGTGTAAAGCTTACCAGATGTCCAGCAAGCCTGCCACAACTCTGGCTTTGCCTGGCCTTGGTGACCCACAGGAGAAAGCAATGGACCTCAGATCCAGTCAGGCTGCCATTTCAGGGACACACACATACACACACACACACAGGAGAGAGAGAGAGAGAAAGAGAGAGAGAGAGAGAGAGAGCTAGCTTTATCCCTGCTGTCAGCGGAACAGCCTTTAGGAATTTAACATTTAAATGCAATCAAGCTCTGCCCACCTTGAGTAAGAGCCTGGGTCTGAGCAATAGAAAATGCTTTGCCAAGTTTTCTGCTGGATTTCACTCAGGCCCTGCTAATGCATTCTGTCCTGACTGTAGATACTTGCTGGGGAGCTGAAGTAATCCTTTTAGAACAGACTACCAGCTGCGTCCTTATGATCGGATTTGTACTCTGCTAATGCCTTAAGATTAGTCACTGATGACCTGATTTAAACCCTAAAAGTTCAAAAACGTTGTTTTACTTAAAAATCTTAGAAATGATAGTCTCCCATAAAGTGACAACCTGTAAGGCCCTCCATGGTGTGCCACCAAGTTTTTCAAGACTTAGATTTAATTCCCCTTTAGTGGGATGCTATATTCACATCAGCAATCCCTCCAGCCAGTGCTGCTCTGACTCCAGTGGTAAGCCAGGATCTTCTAGACTAATGCCACTCAACCTCCTAACACTGTGACCCTTTAACTCCTAACACTGTGACCTTTTAACACAGTTCCTCATGCTGTGGTGACCCCCGACTATAAAATTATCTCATCACTACTTCATAACTGTAATTATGCTACTGTTATGAACTGTAATGTAAACATCTGATATTCAGGATATCTGATACGCGACTTGGGGGTTTCGACACACAGGTTGAAAAACACCGCTCTAGAGCATCTGTTAAGACACAGCTCACAGGCCTTACCCACAGAGCTTCTGATTCACCAGGTTCTGGGGGAATCTGCATTTCTGACTAGTCCCAGGCATTCGCAGAAAGTCCCATCAGTGAACCTGGATTCACCTCAGTAACCTCTCTCTCTTTCCCTGCCTCTGCCTCCCTCCCTCCTCAGCCCCCTCTGTGTACACATACATGCATGTGGAGGTCAGAGGTCAACTTCATATACCATTCCCCAGGCACCTCTACCTTGTTTGTGCTGAGACATTGTCTCTCATCCTGTCTTTGCCTCTCCCGCATTGGGATCACAAGCAGACACTACCACACCCAGCTATTTTTAAAAATGGGTTCTGGGGAATCCAATCAGGTCCTTATGTTTGCATGGCGAGCTCTTTACCAAATGAGCTGTGGTGCCAGCCCCTTTCAGTGATTTCTACTCAAGTCATATCAAAACCCAGTGGTGGACTAGAGAAAGCCCAGGTCTACCTCTAGCCCTATTCTCAGGTTCACGGGTCCTTGTGTCCACTAAAGGAGGAGGAGTGCACTCAAGGGTGTGCTGGCTGACCCTCCTCCACTATACCTGCTGGCCACCCACCTCGGAGAACAGAGCTCCTCAGGCCAGGCCCACACACTTCTGCTGCCAAGGCTGTCCACTCTTCTAGTCCCTGCCCATCAGAAAGCACAGCTCTGTGTCTATATGCCAGCTTAAGAGCTGACAGAACAACCCAACACATCTCTGTGGGAAGCTAACTTCTTCGACGTTTTGCCCTGTCTCTGCTCCATGTATAGCAGCTACAAAGGAGAGGGTCAGGTCATTTTGCTCCAGCAGTCTTCCTACGCGGATTTAACTACCCTGTAGCTCATGTCAGGGTGGGTCTCACTGGAGGGGCCCATTCCGAGATTTAGGATTTGGGTTCAGCACAAAGGAGGAAACGCAACCTCAGGGGACCAGCCTGGTGCTTTTGAGGTTCAGCACTGGGATTCAGGACCAAACCTCATGTTAGCAATGAAGCACAGTCATTTTCCTTCGTAGAAGCACCGAGTCCCATGGTCAGTGGGGGTTGCGGGGCTGGGAGTTGGGGTGGGAAGAAGGCAAAACTGGGGACTGCTGAACCTGCTGCCTAATTACCAAGCTCAGACCATCTTAGCTGCCTGAGACTCCCATCCTCAGACAGCAACATCTTCAAAGGGCCCCCACGTTCCCACCTTGTCCCCTATCTGCTCCCTGCAGATCTCACAATGGAGCTCACACACTAGACAGTCATGGTGCAATGTTACTAAAGAAAAGGCTGAGGATTAAATTCAAGTGTTTTATATTTGAAAAAGTTGTTTTTAATAATAGGGGTCCCTTAAGAGGGCAAACCCAAAAAGGGTACCTCAGGAGAATGAACTGCAGCCATGACCCCAAAGAGCTTTAATACTTGCAAATTTTTCCACCATTCTCCTTATTGTTTTCAGGGAAACATTTATAATATAATACAAATGCCCCCACTAAAAACTTTCCATAATCAAACAAAATTAACTTTGGTAAATAACAGCAAAAAGATTAAATTGGCTCTCTTAATAATTTTCTTCCTCAGAGGCATGGTCCTTGCTTCATTTACGCAATTAAAGTGAAACAAAACAGTAGTAGTAGTACAGAGGAAATCTTTCTTTCACGAAAACAAAATGATGGAAACTCACCTTAAAACTAGCTGTAACATCACATCTTCACAGTGTAAGCCGATGAGAGTTCTGAACAGTGCCAAGGACACCACACAAAGCTGGGGACAATCAACATGGGCTCTGTCAGTGTCAGGCAGGGAACTCCACTCCCAACAGGTGACAAAGAATCCAGAATTACAGAACAAAATGGTCTCTCTATCCAGTTTTCATAAAACACATATTGCTGCCAGGAACAAATATATTCAGTAGAGCAGTTCCCTTGGGGGGGAAGAGTTGGCTAGAAACCCAGCGCCTGCCTGAGAGATGCCCGTGCTCTTACTGTGAATCTTCAAAGATCTAGATAACAAGAATGTGCCCCTTCAACTCCGGACACACATAAAATCTTCCCTACTTCATCTGTAAACAATTTATCGTTCTCAGTTGTCTTCAAATATGACACCGGTTATTTACAAGCCAGGCCTCACTGGAAAGTACTTATAACCTGGCCAGCTCTCTCCAGAGTCTGCAGCTCCAAGCCTAGATTTCTCTCTTGCTATTGGGCAATTTTTTCTCTTTGGTTCCAAATAGTGCTCTGAGAATGAAAATCTTCTTCCCTAAGGAGTTCACTCAAAAAAATTAAATGAATTTTCTTTTATAAACATATGAATTCTTTCAATCTCTATTTCCTAAAAAGGAGTGATCAAACAGGGGAAATATCCAATTATAAAAATCACTGTAGCTTCTGTATCATAGGCTGTCATCAATCTATCAGGTCATTTCATAAGTAATTTAGACTCTTTATTCTTTGTAGAGGAGAGTAAATGCTAGTTTGTATTCTAGGCAGGACGAACTTATACCAACAAAGGTATTGTAAAGAAATAGCTGTCTTTGGCTTCAGACATCTCCTTTGCTCAGGGTGGTGATAGGCTTAGGTAGTCAAACACAACACGGTCTCTCCCATTCCAAGGCACTGTATGCGCGCCATGTGATGGTTTGAATAGGTATGGCCCCAATAGACTCATATGTTTGAATGCCTGGCCCTTAGGGAGTGGCATTATTAGGAGGTGTGGCCTTGTTGGGGTAGGTGTGGCCTTGCTGGAGAAAGTGTGTCACTGTGGGGTTGGGCTTTGAGGTATCCTACACTTAATCTATGCCCAGAATGACAGTCTTCTGCCATTGACTGTAGATCAAGATGTAGAACTCATAGTTCCTTCTCCAGCCCCATGTCTGCCTACATGCTGCCATACTTCCCACCATGATGATAATCTGAAACTGTAAGCCAGCCCTAATTAAATGTTTGTCTTTATAAGAGCTGCCTTGGTCATGGTGTCTGTTCACAGCAATAAAACCCTAAGACATCCCCTTACCTGGAATGCCTTTTCCTGCGTCCTCTGAGACTTAGCCTGGAATCACCTCTCCCTGAGAACCCTTTCTGTTCTTCCTCACGATACAGCCACCCTACACTTTTCCAGTCTCAAATAGCTATCCTGCTTATCTATTGTCATAGTAACCCCTGCCAATCACTGTCAAGGTGCTTGGTAGTGTGTGTGTTTCTTTTAATAACTGAGTTGTAGGAGTTCTTTATTCTATTTACAAGTATTTTATGATTTAAAGCTTTCCAACTATTCTTTGGATTGTCTTTTCAAATGTTCAAATCTTGTTTATTTGCTATTTGAAACTATTTTTTAATGTTTTGAAACTATTATTATTGTGCACATGTGCATGATATATGTGGGCACTCATCGCACTGTGCACACATGGACGTCACACGACTGCTTAGTAGAGTCGGTCCTCTCCTTCCACCTTTACGAGGCTGCCATGGATTGAATTCAGGTAACCAGCTTTGCACAGTGAGAGCCTCTATCCACTGAGGCATCTCTCTGGATCTTAATTTAGATTTGTTTCTGAAATACTATCTTGCCTTGTAATCCAGGCTAGCTTCCAACTTGTGACACTTCTGCCTGGGTTTCCAGAACGCCAGGCTCACGGGCATACCCCACCCACTGCACTTTGTCTCCACGGCTCATCCTTAAAATACGAAGGAGATTCATCTTGAATATTTCCAGTTTTGTCTAATTTGTCTTTTGTTGCTCGTGTTTTTGATGTCATCTTAGAAACCACTGCCATAATTGCACAGATAATCTCATTTTCTTTAAACTTTAAGTCTTTGAGTCATTTTGAGTTAATGTTTGTTTGTCATACGAGTTAGTAATTCAATTTCATTCTTTTTTCCTCAAGCCACTTTTTCTTTAGTTGTTTTACACACATATGCACGTGTGCGCGCGCGCACACACACACATGCCCAGTTGTCTCTGTTTGAAGTTTTTCATGGCTATTCTGGGAACTCTGGGTTTCTGTGTGAAGTTTAGAATCTCTACAAAGGCTAATTAGTGTTGGAATGAACAAATTCCAACTGTACATCATTTGGGTAATACTATTATAGGAACAACATCAAGTCGTCCAACCTAGGAACATAGGATGTTTTTCCACTTATTTCATTCTTTGATTTTTTTTCCACAAACATTTGTAGTTTTGCACTATGTTTTACCCTTCTTTTGTGAAATTCCTTCCCAATCATTTTATTACTTTTGACACTATTGTAAATGATCCCAATTTGATTTTTAGTGTTAATTACCAACTCGACAGAATCTAGAGTCATCTGGGAGATAAACCTGTGTGTGTGTGTATGTGTATATATGTGTATGTGTGTGTATATATGTGTGTATGTGTGTGTATGTGTGTTTATATGTGTATGTGCGTATATGTGTGTGTGTTGGGAGGGGGGGTCCAGGTATCTTAATAAGCTTGGTTGCTATTGGAGAACCCATCTTAAGTGTGGGCTGCAGGCAAGGGAACATGAACTCGCCTTAAGATCCACGCAGCCATCCCTTTCTGCTCCTGACATGGCTGTCCCTGTGGTGGCTGCTTCACGCTCCTGCTGCCTGATGTCCTGCGTGATGAACTCTACTTTGAAATGTAAGCTAAGAAGTAAACCTCTCCTCCTTCAAATAACTGATTTTTGTAAGTTTAAAATGTTTATCATCGTAACAGAAAAAAAGAGGCATTAAAACACTCACTACCACTTAAAAATAGAATTGTTTTGCACGTGAAATTGGATCTTCGAAGCCTTGCTGAACCATTATGAGCTCTAATGGCTCTTCTTAGCTCATTCCTGAGATTTTTGTTTTGTTTTGCATATAAGATCATGTTATCTAAAAATCGAGCAGATTTAATTTTAATCTGGGCCTTTGTTTGCTTAATTATATAAACAGAAGCACTGTGCTTAAATAATTAATAAGCACACGCTTACCTTAAGGGAATATTTCTTTTAAGTTTTAGTTCTGAGTTTTCACAGATCCTCCCTCAGCTTAAGGAAGTCCCCACCACTCTGCTCCGTCGCCTCTGGAAACCATCATTTTACTCTGGTTTTGTAAGCTTGACTATGCTTTTTCTACCGCAGACAAAGACGAGCAAGCAGTTTGTGCTTTGGTTACTGGCTGTAGTGTCTTTCTGCTACTGAGTGCAATGTCTTCACGGTTCGTCCACGTTTGTAACAACTCAAAGGACCCTCCCTTTCCCCTTGTAACCTCTTGGTCTTCTAGGTATTTACAGTAAGCGCATGCCCACATGCCTGTGGATGCCTCAAACGTCTATCAATGCTGCTTTTCATTGAAACTCATTGTAACCAGACAGCACACACGGCATGATGTCAAAGCCTTGACATCCTCTGAGCCTTGCTGTTGGTTTGGCTTGTGTCTTCCTTGGAGAAGGCTGACTGTGCACTCTGCTGCTATCAGGTGAACTGTTAAATGAGATTTTTTTCCTAGTATAACACTTTAATTTCCTTAATTTTTTTCATACAGTTTTTTTTTTTTTTTAATTGGGACAGTGCCCTGCTATGTGGTCTAAGCTAGCCTCAGGTTTGCAGACTTTCTGCCTCAGTCTCCTAAGTACTAGATTACAGACCTCTGCCATCATGCCTCCTGGCTATACACATATATTTTATATTTATATATATGTATGTACACACACACGTATATATATATATATATATACACACGAATATGTGTATGTATGTATAATATATGTATGTTATACACAATATGTAAATATATACTTACATACATACATGCATAATATATGTAAAATATAATGTGTAAAATATATTATGTGTGTGTGTACATTTTACAGATTTTTTTCCTTAGTAGCTGCTTTTTTTTTATTTCCAGTAAGTTTATTAGACTCTACTTCAGCCTTCCACTAAATTGCTACCTCATGCCCTGACCACTCACGTTCCCTGGCTCGCCCTGCACCTCAGTCTTTATGTCCTTAGAATCTTGCTCCTTCAGAAGTGCATTTTGCCAGTTCCACACAAGAAAGCATGGACACAGACAAGAGGAGAAAAAGGGGTCTAAGGAATAGTGCCACCTCCCTAACAAAGGGACACCTGATAGGAAAAAAGGTTACCAAATTATCTCTGTCCACAAAGAAAGAGGATAGCAGCTCAGGGGAAACGGGAGAGAGGGGAATATTCATAATTTTATTCCCCAAACCGCTCTCCTCTGGAGTCTGACTTGAACACATTCTTCCTCGGAAGCTCTCCTTACCCGAAAAGGGGTGTTGATCCGGCTGGTGAGGGTGTCCAGGATGTGAACGTTCTCATGTTGGTGCAAGAGGATGAAGCGGAGGAAGATCTCCAGGAGCGCTGGCTCAGAGATGCTGCGCAGGAAGAGGTCCAGGTATGCTGTGGTGGTCATGACCTCCTCCACTGTCACCTGTGACCAATGGCAGAGAGAGCAGGGGTGAACATACAGACTGACAGACACTCACCCCAACACCCCACCTCAGCACAGGGACACTACCATGAAAACTGTTCGCTGGAGCCAACCATATGTCTACAGTACACAACACCTGCCCTGTAGCTCACGAAGGGAAAGGTGAAGGCAGAGGGAAGGCAGCCATATGCTCTGACAGCTCGAGTCAAACGCAGTTTAAACCCTATAAACGTTTTAGTACATACTCGAAAATAGTGCAGGAGAGTATGAAAAGTATTTATGTGGTTAATAAAGGATTAATTAGAAAGTTTGGTGTAATTTTTCTCATTATTAGTCATTCAATAAACATTTACTGGGATCCTCCAAGTACAAGGAGCTGTAAACGTAAGGACGTTCTTTATGTTCAGGAAACTGAGCTATAGCAAATTTAATGATAATATCATAAATTGCAGAGGAGAAGTGCAGACATGGAGTGCTGCAGATGTTCTCTCAGATGTGTTTCTCGAGAGCAGAAGCCAATATTTTTATAAATGAATACTGCACATAAAGCATTATTTATAAAGTGCTATAAGAACTTACTGCTTAATAGAGTAACGGGGACTTTTTTATAATACAAATTAAGATTTTTCTACCTATGTGCTTTTCCTATACAGAAAAAAATGCCAGTCTTTTAATGAATCAGACTGGAATTGGTTTTTATCACATAGCTAAGGATTGGAGGCTTAAAGCATCAAACTCTAGCCATAGACATTTGCGTATAGGGGTTTGTGTGGTTGTGTTTGTAGAGGTGAGACGTTAATGTCGAGTGTATCCTTTGGTCACTGTAAACTTTGTGAGTTTTTTCTTTGGGGAAAGGGTATTTTCCTGAGCCTGCAGCTCACTTACTCCACTAGGATGGTGAATGGCCCTCCATTCAGGGATCTGCCAGGGCTGCTACCCTAGCCATGAGGTACACACTGCTACCTCGCATTTTACCTGGCTGGAGGGAGCTGAACTAGGGTCCTCTGAACTTGGGTCCTCGTGCTTACGTGGCTGCACTTCCCTCACTGAGCCGTGTCCTCAGCCCCTCAACCTTAAACATACTGATTCTAAGAGTTACTACACGTTCCTTAGTCTCCTAAAAGCAGATGCAGCAGCTGATCTTTCTATCTAGAGGCCATCACCGGGTTATTAATGTTCCTGATGGACACAGAAATATCCACCCTCAAACGCACTAAAGCCATCCAATGCTCAGCTCATGCCCTGGGGTTCCATTCTCTGCAAACGCCTAGCCTCGGCCAGTGCACTCCACTTTAAATGAAGCAGATGGCATCCTGTCTGAAGGAGTGTGTCTCCTCTTTCCAGTTTCTGTTTTATTTCTCCCTCCCTTTGAAAGTATTCATTGTCCCAACTCACTCTCTCTCTCTCTCTCTCTCTCTCTCTCTCTCTCTCTCCTTACACCTGATTCCCCCTCCCTGTTTCCCTCACCTCACTCAAAATGGGCAGGTAGTGGGATGGGTGGGCTGGGGTGGAGTTGGGGGAGGGAATCTCTAGGATGTGCCAGAAAGCTTGGATGAGAAAGGCCCCAGGGAGTCTATGAGGGTAACTCTAGCAGTGGGGGATATGGAGCCTGAAGTGGCCACCTCCTGTAGCCAGGTAGAACTCCTAGTAGAGATATAAGGATACCAGTCCACCCACAAAATCTTCAACCCAAACTGTGTTCCTGCCTACAAGAAGTACAGGGACAAAGATGGAGCAGAGACTGGGGGAATGACTAACCACTGACTGGCCCGACTTGAGACCCATCCCATGGGCAAGAACCAATCCCTGACACTACTAATGATACTCTGTTATACTTGTAGACAGGAGTCTAGCATTACTGTCCTCTGAGAGGCTCCCCCCAGGAGCGACTGATACAGATGCTGAGACCCACAGCCAAACATTAGACAGAACTCAGGAAGTCTTCTGGAAGAGTTGGGGGAAGGATTGAGGAACTTGGTGGGGAGAGGGACTCCACAAGAAGACCAACAGAGTCAATTAACCTGGACCCTTGGGGGTTCTCAGAGCCTGAACCACCAACCAAAGAGCATATGGGCTAGACTTAGGCCCCACACACATATGTAGCACATGTGCAGACTGGTCTTCATACAGTTCCCCCAACAACTAGAGCAGGGGCTGTCCCTGACTCTGTTGCCTGCCTGTGGATCCTGTTTCCCAGATGGACTGCATGTCTGGCCTCAGTGGAAGAGGATGTACCTAGTTCTACAATGACTTAATGTGCCAGGGTGAGTTGGTACTCAGAGGGCCTCCCCCTTCTCATAGGAGGAGGGAAGAGAGGAGAGGGGAGAGGGAGGGGCCATGTGAGAGGAGGACTGAGGGGCTGCAATCAGGATGTAAACTGAATTAACTAATTAATTAATTAATCAATGGAAAAAGTGTTCACTGTCATTGTAATTGTATCAGTACCAGGACCAATCCCTTTATACTATATTTCTTTCCTCCTTTTAATTTTCAGCTTTAAGAACCCACAGAAGAGTTTAGAAAGCAGATATCAGTGTAGATAGGCCATGAACAGCTGCACTGTGGATACAGGCGTGGCGCTCTCATATTAGTGGTTTGAATTACTTTTTATAAGATCTTGGTGCTCAGCTATGTTCTAGAAAGATGAGTCCAGGTGGGTAAAATATTCCAAATCAGCTGTCTCCTTTCTTTATTCTAATGAATAATGGACTTTATAGTAATGAAGTCCATTTGGATTTACTCTTTCAGAATCCACTAGAACTCCCACCACAGGCACATCTCTGGAGCACAAACACCTTCCCTCCCTTTTGGCTGCAACAGTGTGAGCACTCAAGCATTGAGAACAGCACATGACATCGTCTGACCACTTTTATAGGCTCTCAGTAACCCAAATATAATGAAGGAAGAGGATGCAGGAAAGCAACCACACTGGGGAAGGGAGTTCCACTGAGCAAGTGCACTTCACAGGCTGCCCTGCCTCTGTGGCTCGCTGCAATGGCCTGGCATTTTCTGCAGTTCTTGAGTGGGGCTTGCTGGGACTCAGCTAAAGCTGTCCTGAGGTTCATAGCTTACCGCCCCACTGCAGCGCACAAAGCGAGGCATACAGAGGACTTCCCCAGGGGTGAATGACAGTGACCCCTCAACTGAGAGCTGCCAGAGTTGAACAGAATAATCCTTCCACATCCTCTGCACTACTCAGCTTTGTAACTGTGGTTGGGACCTCAGAAATAAATAAATAAATAAATAAATAAATAAATAAATAAATAAATAAGGAGATTATGAAAATATGGACTAATAAATGGCTTCTGGATACATAGCTAGCAAAAATGAATTTAAAATAAAATCTATAGTTCATCTGAGGTGGTTTTGGAACAGCTCATACGTGCTATATTCCTCGAGTTCACTGCAGCCTTGGTTTTAAACACTTAGCATGGGGACTGCATACACTGTCATGCCACACAAGACCAAGAAACTCTGCTCAGATCCTACACTGCGGTACATTATGAGCTCAGATCCTACACTGAGGTACATTACGAGCTCTGGGGATTTTGTCCCTGCCCTTACAGAAGCACAACAGTTTGTCCTACGGGAAGGCTGTCATGTCAGTGTTTCCTGCCGTTCCTCCTCAGCACGTGGGTACGGCACTTCTGTGTCTTTGGATTGCATTATATTAGAATGCTTGCTTGTAGAACCTGCTGTTTGAGTTGCTAACTTGAGTTTCATAGAAAATTTGTTAAATTCTTAATTAGGACTAGGTCAGGATTTCTAACAATTTCTGAAATGATCCTAAACCGCAGTGCCACCACTCTGTACCATGTATTTATGTGAAGTGGTTTTCTCAGAACTGACAATTATAAAATCAAAGCATCAATCAACTCTGAAAAACACTGAAAATGTTCTACATCCTGCAGCATCAAATATTCAGTCAAGAATTAATATTTTATGGAAAAATAAATAGGCACATTCATCAGTATGCAACTTTGATTTCATATTAATAAATGGCAAAATTATATGTGTAATAAATAATTGCTTTTATTTTAATTTATTTTAATATGATTTATTAATATAAGTATTTGCTTTCCTTATCTATTTTATATACCCATGGTAGTAAAATATGAAATGCCCCCCCCCCAATAGACTCATATGTTTTAACACTTGGGGTCTAGTTGGCAGTGCTACTCAGGAGGCAGAGTCTGAGAGTCACTCATGGACAGCAGGCCTTGGAGCTATAGAACCCAGCCCTGACTCCTGCCTTCTCTCTTCTTCCTTTCTCCAGATACCATGTGACCGACTCTCTCTTCTGCTGCCACACTTCACACTATGATGGACTCTGTACCGTCCTGAACTATAAACCAAAACAACCCCGTCTCTCCTCTAGCCGCTTCTTGTTGGTTATGACGAGGAGAAAAGTAAGGAGCGCACCTGTGTATCCAGGGCCAGGTAGAACTTCTCAGGCAAAAGGAATTGCAATGAGTAAACAGCTAAGAAGTCTTGCTCTACCTGTGTCCTGGAGGCACAGGAAATGGATGCTCTTCCATCTCATTTCCCTTTTGTTCTTTCTTTTTTCTTGTGTGTGTGCATGCAGGTGCGTGTGTGCACTCACAAGTGCTTCTGTGAATGAAATTCTACTTGACCCTTGCCCGTGCTAGCATCATCTACTGTGCTACAATCTCATCTTTTTAGCACAGGCCTCCCTGTATGAACCAAGTAAACTCCATAGTCTTCCTGCCTCAGGCTCCACAGCATTAAGATCACACTTGGGTGTAGATACATTTTAGTGAGGGTCTTCAAAAATACTCAATGCCACTAAACTGAGCTAAACAGGAAGTGATGATCAGCTCCAAACACGGAGTTCCACTCCTAACCACAACACCAGGGGCGGCTAGTGAAAACCTCAACCCAAATGACAAGGCTAAATCTAAATAGGAAAGAGTGGAGAATGAATGGGCTGGGTGGTAGCTTCCTGGGACTTTACCAAGCACGGCTGGCCTGACGGTACTGAGAACCCCAGAAGCGGCTTCTGCTGCAGCAGCCTTCCCCACTGAGTCACACATGACCTTCCTAAGCTCAAAAGCCCAGCAATCAACTCGCTAGGATCCAAGTCTGTCCTCAGGGGCCAACATGAAAGGTGCGTTGTGCAGCTATTGTTTACTACTCTTAGGCTGCATAAATGGAAAGATTTTATTTCTTTTTTAGAAATCAAAGCTGTCATTAATAAGCTAAGAGGATTTAAGGAAGCACTTGGGGAGCAGCATTTACATAACATGCTATAAATATTAACAGCCCAGTCCCATTAAATATCAGCTGTAAACTCTTTACAGAGTGAGCTCACACTTACCTTAAACTGACACCCCAACTAGGGAGCCCTAGTTCCCTTCTTCCATCTTTTCTCCCCACTGTATACTTCAGAGCCTTTTATCCCAGAAAATCTTTCCTTACCCCATTATCATTCTCTCAGAAACTTCTTCTAATCCTCCCAGACAGGCAACGTCCTTAATGAGGATAAGACGAAGAGCCCAAGTGTGATCACTTGAAAGCTAACGATGGCCACAGAGGAAAGACCCTTCACCAGAGGAATGCACAGCAGAGCCTTCTGCCAGGGCCCCAGCACAGCATCAGCAAAACAAAGAAGTGGCAATGATGAAGGACAATGAGCTAGGACAGAAGGAGGGCCTTCTGCCTCAAAAGATGATCAGTATCCACCTTGTTCTATGAAGTGTGGCAGGTAACTACCAACTTACACAAAAATAGCCAGCTATACAAATCAACTTGCCATTCAAATCAACAAGTCCACACGTAGTGCAGGTTGACAATGCTATTTCATATTAAAGGTAGACCATAATGACTGATGTATCGTCAAAAACTCAAATTCCACCCCTGCCAAGAGATAAGATAAAGGCCTTGATAAGATAAAGAGAGCTGTAAACACTCAGAACGAACCTGCCCCTAGGCCAAGTGCTAGGGCAGAGCCTGCCTTGGGGACTTGGTTTTATGAGTGCTAGTCTAACGTAGACAATCCTTTGAAGCAAATCTTTATCCATACCCTCCATCTTCCTTCTGCCCTGGTTTACTTCTTTCTCCATGCCAGCTGCGTTTGCCAGTCCCTTAAAGTTGTGTGTTCTAAAAAGTATAGCTCAAGACTGGGTGAGGGAATTCAATTTGCTGGTTCACTAATGGTTTAGAACATTTTCAGATAGAAAATGTTAGTGTAGCCTGCATATAGTAAGGGCAAGTACTGTTCTGTGGAACTTAGGCATATATATTTTGTTAGAAATACAAATTGCAATACATTGTGTGCAGGTGTTTTGCCGGCATACCGTGGAATTATAGCGTGCCAGTGTACAAAAACCTGACTGAGAAGCAAAGTTATCCAACAAACACTGCATTAACACAGTTCTGACCTGCTGGGCCAGCCCATCACCTACCTGTCATCCATGCTGGACGACAACTCAGCAAAGTGCACAGGCTTGTCCCTGGCTTTCTGAACAGGATGAATTGAATTTACAGTCCTCCTACTTCTGTTTATCTTAGTCTAGATTCATAGTTTTAAAATTATTATCATCATTAGTATTATTATTATTATTATTTCAAGCTTTTCATAAATGGATCAAATGGACAGCTTGTTTTCTTTTAAAAGGGGGTTGTATGGATGTCACATTCTACTTCTACAAAGTCAAAACTCTATACCAGAACAAAAAAGGCCCAGCCATTGAGCCCACAGTTGCAGCAGCACGTTAACTTGATATGTAGGAGTGAAATTGAGCGTATAGACACCCTGACCCTTCTGTAATCAGCTCTAGTTGGGTGATCCCATTTGCATCTAAATTAGCACCAGAGTCCTCTCTGCGACAGCAGGTTTATATGTGTCTTGAAAAATAAATTTCCCACCTGCTAAGTGTTTCTTTGTGATCTAGTCACATTGGGGCAAACAGATGGATCCTACCTTCTGTCATTCAGGAGGGTGGCAGGCAGTAGGGGATCAGGTGACTATGACATACATTCTCCATAAAATAGAAGCCATCTTTCTTTGGCTTCTTCTCTGACGTCAGAGGAGAAAACTAACTAGCTGGTTCCATGGGTCAGTGCTCAGTACTTGTCCCTCATGTTTCTAACCAGTATGGAGAAACAGTAGGACCAGCAGAAGAAGGGAGATGTGTTACAGCACAGGAAACAGAAGGGAGAAAGTCTTTCCTGAACCTATTCTGGAGCCCGCTAGCTGCTGCCTGAAAAGCAAGCCAATGCGGCAGGCTTGTCCACTGTGGGCAGCCAAGGGCAGCCACAGGATGGCTCTTCACAGCCACCTCTTCCTTCTAAGAACACAGACCACCCAGAAACACATTCAAGTACAAAAGAGAAGACAGGCACTCTGGTTCCTAGAGAGTGACCCACCCCAAACTTTAGCCAAAAATCCAAGACAGAAAACATTCAATTTCTCAAGGTCTGAAAGCAGTCAGAAGCGATGAATCAGGCCCCCTCCTGTCTCCCTTCTGCTCCTCCACCTTAAGGCCACACCTTATACTGATGTCACTGCCAGAGGCAAGCTGAGAAGGATGGAGGTGACATTCAAATTACAAAGTTGAGTTACTTACTCCCAAAATATTTTTGAGAGAAGGAAATGAAAGAGATGGCTTCAGTGAGGGTGTCTACCGCATATTCTAAGGAAACTACCTTTAAAACAAAAGCCAGTCTCAGCCTCCTCCTGCCCGCATTTCTTCAGATCATCTGTAATATATTAAATAAGTCAGCAGGGACAGCAGACGCGCAGCGGGTCAAGATGCTTGCTTGACAACTCGAGTTTGATCCCCAGTGCCCACATAGTAGGATGAGAGAACCGACTCCTGCAAGTTGTTCTCTGTGCTCCACACTTGGGGCTTGGCATGCATGTGCACGTACACACACACACATAGTAAATATAATAAATGAATGTTCACACACGTGTGTCTGCCCATCTGTCTGTCTGTATGTATGTCTGTGTGTCTGTCTGTATGTATGTGTAGACTTATATTGCCTAGTAGAAGATGGAAACAGTCCCTGTGTGGTGAATACCTCTCCATCTACCCAATGGAAAGTAGGGTTGGGGCACTAAGACACACTCTGAAGGGCAGTGTGGTACTTTCAAGGCTGGAGGTTTCCTCACTGAAGCAGTTCTGTCTCAGCTGGCTCAAACTCGAGGCACATGATTAACATTTTTTTTCCTACCACCTCTGTCCCACAGGTACCTGGATTATCTGGGACCTGATCAACCTTCTCTCTACTCCTACTCTGTTTTCAGTATAAATAAAGATGGCCTATCGATCATACTGCTGACCATCGTGGAGATGGCACCTCCTGTGGTTCCTAACGTTACCCACATAGAAGGAATAGCCAGCTCTTTTCAATAAACATCTGCTGAACACATTGAAAACTCAGCACTTAGTGGTGGGGATGAAAAGACAACCCAAACACCACTCTAAGTGTTGTACTACACAAAAGCCAGAACACTGGGGTATTCTAAGACCTGGACTAGATCAGAACCAGGAGTTAGGGAGTCATGTGAGCCTCAGAGAGAAGGGCTACCAGCCCTGAACAGACAGTGGACTTCAGAGAGAGCACAGACTTTTCAGGTGGGCAGACTCAGTTTTTACTGTATGAACTACACAGTGCCATTAATCTCTCTGAGCTGCTTCCTCCAGTGTAAAGTGGGGGTGACTACATTCTCTCATATTTGAGAATTATAGACAAATGCACAGAGAGGACTGACAGGAAAAATGACTATTGTTTTCTGAGTTGGGGTGACCATTTAAAATAATCTAAATGAGGGTGGGGTGAGCAGGGGTACTGGTGACAGATGGAATAAAATGTGCTTCTTTAAGTGCACTTGGCAGTGGAGAGAAAGTACAGCAGTTCTTACAGAAAGAGAGCCCTCAGTCTCCCTCCTCTCCTCTTTCCCTTGTCAGTATTTTGCAGAATTAGGAGGGGCTGAGGTAGCTGCATTAGAAGGATCAGGAGACTCCAAAGAGTAAATAGATCCTAGGAGAGGAGAGTCTTACAGGGGACCCTGGATTCTCTACAACATTATTTTTTTCTGTTTGCCATGGGCATCTATTTAAAGATCATTCTAATCCCACAGAACCAGTTAAACAATGATTTAGAGAAGAAGTAATGGTGTTGTTGCCAACAAACAATGGCCATGTCTGAGAAGCCTCTGCTAACATGAGAAGTGGCCAAGCCATTCTTAAAACACCAATATGGTTTTTTCCCTTGCCCATCACTAACCACAAACCAACCCCCAACTCTCTAGAGGAATCAGCAAAGGGCTACTTTCACAGCTTCTTGTCCTGCTTCATATTCATATTATTTATACCTCCTAGCTTCATAATGTGATTTACCAGACTATAAATTAATATATGATTCAGTATAACTAAACCTCATCTAATGGAGTTTAGCTACTGAGATACTCCAAGCCAAGAATGATGTCACATGCCTGTCATGCTAGCACGTGGGCCAAGGCAGAGGCCATTATCCACAAACCTGTTCTTTGACTTGAGTTCAAAGAGGCTAGCCAGGGTTGCATAGGAATTTGGACCAGCCTATACAGAAAGATGAAGAAGGAAGGAGGAAGGGAGGGAGGGCATACTCCAAGTAGTATGTAAGAGTGAACTTCACAGTCTAACTCTGAGCCAGAATAGTGAGAAGACTGGGGTGGGAGTAACTCAAAAGCAAAGATGGGAGAACTGTCCCCAAAACAACTTCCTCCATCCCTTTCCATGTTAGAGTTTTGAAAACTGACTCTAACAACCCAGACAGGAATAAAATAAAAGTCCCTCCTAGAAAGGCAGTTCCTCCAAGAACAGGATTAGAGACGAAAGGCACTCTGAGACTGGACTGCAGAGTCAACAACATGGTGGATAAGTGTTGCCCAAATGCAATTTTCCTCTTAAACCAATCTTCTCCACTTCCTTTTTCTGGCCAAATCAGCATCGTTTTCACTTTTCTTCACATATTTATCCTTCTTCTATGACTGCCAACTTTCTGTAGAAACACACACATCTGACTACTGAGCCAGTTCTCAGAGGCCATAGTGCACTGTCCAGCATTTAGAACATACTCAATAGACTGAGGTGGACACAGGGAGATCTGCTATAAAAGAAGGAAAGGGAAGGAAACCTGGTGTCCACAGCCTGTGTTGGGGATGCCTCACTGGCATAGTAGGTACTTAGGTTCATCTGCTGATTATTTTTCTGAGTAACAGAAAATCTCCATTCAGAATGACTACTACTTCACTGAAAACACAGAGCCTAACTCAGGCCATGCTCTTGAATGAGAACAAGTCCGAAGAGTGATCCACCGGGGAAAAGACATGCTTCCTTGGGCTTTCCATCCATTTCTCTTCCAGATTAACACAACAGCCCTGTTCAATGCTGGTAATGCTGATTCTCAGCCCATGGTGGAAGGGAAATGTCTGGGCTAACATCTCAGGCAGCAGACCACAAGACGGCAGGGTTTCATCTTATGCCTGTACTTTCCCCCCAGACTCTATCTGCCTGCTGGGCTAAGTGCATCATTTTGGGGTGGAAATTTATATTTAGACCAATTTTCCCAGGCACAAAAACTATAACAGAAACAAGCTCTGATAACAAAAGACAAATTTCACTCCTGGCTTATTTTCCATGAACAACAAAGAATTCTCCACACAATGCAAAGACAGAAACCACACAGGTGTCTACCAGAACAAATTCAATAATTCTAGTCATTGTGGTCATTTTCCTCCGTTATTCACAAACCTGCTCATCATCTGGCACTGGATGGTCACAGCAGAGCATCTCATCAGAATGCAAGTCAAACAGAAACAAGGGGCAGCCTTTCTTACAGGAAGCCAGCATGGGGCAAGAGAGAGTCATGGCAAGCTAGTAACAAGCAGGCCAACCCCCTCTGCTGGGCTCCTCACCCTCCATTTCCTTACAACTCACCTGAAGATAAACTCACAGGGCATTTTCTGTTGATCAATTTTGAATGTTCTCTTAGGGTGGTGCATGGGGAAGAATAAATGACTCACACCAAACTTCAGATCGGCTCTTTCCCTCTTGTGTCTGCACTTGTTTCCGAGGTAACCCACCTGGCTTCCATGGATAAGATGGGATTTTGTGTGAGTTTTGTTTTGTGCCTTCTGTGTGAGGGAGGGTGAGGCCCTCTGTGCACTTGTTGGTATTGAAGAGAGAAATCTAATTTCTCACTTCAAATCAGAAGTCACTGGAAGTTTAATTTTTTCCTCTACAATGGGAAGAGAGCTCGGCAGATAGAACAGCATTACCTGCCTCAGACTCTAAAACAGAACTCTGTGCTCGTCTGTGTGGGAAGACAGTAGATAACACTTGGTCACCTAATTTCTGTGATTCTAAAAACAGTAAGGCCAGGTAAGAAGACCTGGAGCTGAAGGGACAGAATCAGGCACATCTAGGGGCAATTGCTTAATGCCACCTGTAGGCTTCCTGAGACACCCACCTCTGAGCCAACAGCAGCACTCACAGGGTACCTTAGTAGTTAGTGAAAGGGTCTCCTTGGATAGAGGTGGCTCTCCCCAGCTCGTGGTTTGTTTAACTGACCGTCTAGCCAGAGCACAGGGTGCTTTTTATCCCTTTAAGATTTGCCTCTGCAGCATAATTTATCTGTCTATTCCAGACTTTTTCTTGAATTTACACCACCATGCCTGTCCCAGAGTGGCTTTTTCTCTAATAGCGGGTAATAGTGAACATCTTCTCATGGGTATACTGACCACTTGTTTATCCACTTTGGAGAAATGTCTATCCAAGTCCTTTACTCATTTGTTTGTTATTTTTCTTATGTTGTTATAGAATTTATACATTGTAGATATTAATCCCTTGTCTAGTATATAATTAATCAATATGAACTCAAATTTAATTGTTTTTGCTACCTCTGCTTTTAATATCAATCCAAGAACCCACTGCCAAATTCACTGTCATGGAGATACATGTCTCTATTTTGTGGTGAGAGCTTTACCTATGGCATTTACGTTTTCTACTTCTGAGCTCCTGAGCTACTTGTAGTGTATGTATGGAGTGTGAGCTCCAGAGCTACTTGTAGTGTATGTATGGAGTGTGAGCTCCTGAGCTACTTGTAGTGTATGTATGGAGTGTGAGCTCCTGAGCTACTTGTAGTGTATGTATGGAGTGTGAGCTCCAGAGCTACTTGTAGTGTATGTATGGAGTGTGAGCTCCTGAGCTACTTGTAGTGTATGTATGGAGTGTGAGCTCCTGAGCTACTTGTAGTGTATGTATGGAGTGTGAGCTCCTGAGCTACTTGTAGTGTATGTATGGAGTGTGAGCTCCAGAGCTACTTGTAGTGTATGTATGGAGTGTGAGCTCCAGAGCTACTTGTAGTGTATGTATGGAGTGTGAGCTCCAGAGCTACTTGTAGTGTATGTATGGAGTGTGAGCTCCTGAGCTACTTGTAGTGTATGTATGGAGTGTGAGCTCCTGAGCTACTTGTAGTGTATGTATGGAGTGTGAGCTCCAGAGCTACTTGTAGTGTATGTATGGAGTGTGAGCTCCAGAGCTACTTGTAGTGTATGTATGGAGTGTGAGCTCCTGAGCTACTTGTAGTGTATGTATGGAGTGTGAGCTCCAGAGCTACTTGTAGTGTATGTATGGAGTGTGAGCTCCTGAGCTACTTGTAGTGTATGTATGGAGTGTGAGCTCCTGAGCTACTTGTAGTGTATGTATGGAGTGTGAGCTCCTGAGCTACTTGTAGTGTATGTATGGAGTGTGAGCTCCTGAGCTACTTGTAGTGTATGTATGGAGTGTGAGCTCCTGAGCTACTTGTAGTGTATGTATGGAGTGTGAGCTCCTGAGCTACCTGTAGTGTATGTATGGAGTGTGAGCTCCTGAGCTACTTGTAGTGTATGTATGGAGTGTGATGCAGAATTGCACATACGTGCCCAGTCTTTTCATCATTATTTCTAGAGACACTGCTATCTTCTAGTTCACTAGACTAAGTCTGTCCTTATACCAGTTGCATACTGTTTTGATGGCTATTGTACTAAGTGTTGACTCAGGAAGTATAAATTCTCCAGCTTTTGTTTAAAATTGTTTTGGCTTTGAACATCTCTTAAAGACTCCATATAAAAGCTTTAGAATGGGTTTTCTATTTTTGCCAAATCTACTGGCATTGTTCTTCTATCTTTTTAAATTATCAAACACAAAGTAAGAACTTACTTATGATGTTTTTATACTTATATAATGTATTTTGGTCATCTTCACTCCCTCTGTTACACTGCTATGATTTTGATGGGGATATATTGAATCTGTAGATAGTGTCAGGTAGAATTAATATTGTGCCTTTGGGGGTTTTGTTGCATTTTAGAATGTATTTTGTATGTGTGTGGGCTGTGCACTTGTCATGGCACACATGTGGGGTCATTGAGAACCAGCTCTTACCTTTCCGTCATGTGATTCCAGGGGTGCAGCTCACTCAGGCTGTCAGGCTCAGCAACAGGGCTCTTACCCACTGAGCTGTCTTTCTAGACTGTCCTGGTTTTTATTAAAGTGATGTTTTATGTTAAAAAAAAAAAGAAATAAAAGATTTGCCTCTGCTTTCTGTGGAGACAGCCCCTTGCCAAGGCATAAAGCCTGGACAGCAAACTGTGAGCTCACCCCTCCTTGCAGCGCCGTAGACTATAGTGGACAACCTGCCCATGTCTGCCCATGGCTCTGCAGTGCCGGGGTCTTTTCTGCACTTACAATCACAGAGACTTGCAGCTTCCCATCAAGAGAAACACAACTCATTAATATCTGAGAAGCTCTGAGTTTATGGGAGATACTAGGAAATGTTTTCCTGGAGTTCATTCTCCCTTCTTTGGAAGAAACTCCAACTTTATAATTTAAAAACCTGTTTCCTTTGCATCTAGCTGTGGCTACCTATGTTCTGTCAGGAAATCATAAATGGAAGCCATGTGAAGAGTGGGAAAGGATCTATGAAGGGAGGTTTCTGTGATCTACAAACCAACACAGGGGTTGCTCTGAAACTAAGATGATTTGCATTGTAAATGCAAATGTTAACAGAGATCTCCTCCCCAGCATTTAGGGCAGTGCCTGGCATATAACTGGGTACTCAAAATAAATGTGCTAAGATAATTAATAAAATGAGTGTTTCATAATAAGAGAAGGGCAGCCAACACTGACAGTTTATAATAAAGCAGCAGTGGAATGACTGCCACGACCTCACCTCCAAATAACCCTCAGGCACATGACAGCAGTCCCTCCGAGACTGAGTACACCCTGCCTCTCCATAAAACGCACATGCAACAGCACACGGCGCTCAGCTCACCGGGGCTCAGCACAGGGTGCAGCCTGATATTTATTATGTGCTTCTGTTGGAAATGCTAACCGTGACCTATCAAGCTGACTGTATAACTCATTAGCATGACGACTCCGTTTAGAACATTTGTAACTGTATAACCTTCTCTACTGACTTTTCTACTAACAAACAAGAATCAACACTAACATTTAATTTCTTAATGAGAATTCTAAAAAAGTTTTAAATTTAATGGAAAGAAAGTAGCATGGATAACCAAAATAGCGTGTTTAGTTATGACTGGAATTTCCCTATAGAAAATAAGCATGATCACTGAGGACATTAAAACACACAATGCCACACTACACAACACAAAACTACATTATACAGCACAATATCACACTCATTACACAACACTATACTGCACTGTACTACACACCACACCACACCACACCACACCACACCACACCACACCACACCACACCACACAAGTGAAGATGCCTTCCCCCAGCACGTGGGTACCAGAAGCTGGCTAGCCAGCTATCCTCCTCCATCCTAACCCAGCCCTGATGCTGGTTCATCCTGGCACAGAGCTGCTTCTCTCCAGGCCCCATCCAAACTGCTGCCCTTCTGAGGAACCTGGTTTGTAATGGCTTGCCCTAGTGACTAAGTATTGTGGTAACTGCCCTTGATCTTTACTGATCAGAGAATACAAATGAGCTTTCTTTCTTAGCTGAGATTCTCTCAGGGACTATGGGTAACAATTGAGAGCATCCTGGGGTAGTATGAAATGGCCTGCAGTGAGAAGACACTTGCATTCTAATGTGTATTATCTGGGGCCACAGGCAAGCCAAGATACTTTTTGTTGTCTCGGTAGCTGCAGGTATAGCACACCCTTGATCCTCCACAGTGGGTTCACACACACAATACAAGAGGAGTGGCAGTGAGGTGTGGCAGAAGCATCCATGAAGTACCTTCCACCATAGTAACAGGACAAAACCGTAAGCTGTACGGCTCTGTAAGATAACAGAAACATACCTCGGAAGGCTCACCGGACCATTTAATGCAAACATAGAGCTGCCTACTAACCCTTCGATGGCTAATCTAAGGCCACCCACATACAACCAGCAAGAAGCCTTGCTCCTCTCTCAACCATTCTCAGCTGTAAGACACTGATGCTGACCTAGAGGACTGTGGCCTTGGTTCTAAAATCCTGGTGTTCTCTGACTGTCGGTGGCTTGAAACTCAGAGCTAATGTGAATTCTGTGTCTCGAGTGTCTTACTTCCTAGCATAAGAAACACAGAGCCGGTGCAGGGAGAAGGATGCCCACCGCTCTTCTGGTACATTTACTCCACCAATTGTGGATTGATTGCATGAACTGCATATAGAGAAGCAGCTAAAGATACACAGCAGAACAAAACGTGTGTGCATGTCCTTACGCCCTGGCCGACAAAGCCCATACAATGGCAGAAGTGCTGAGCCTGGGCCCTTGATTGCACACGACTGCTCAGAGGTGGTTTAGAGATGAGAGAAATCAATGTGTACTCAACTGCAAAGCTTGTCTCAGTGTGGAGCTTGTTCTGGGACTTAAATAAATACACTCTGGGTGGACAGGCAGGAAGTAAAAGGGACAGCCCAGCAGGAGTATGGGAACAAGAACAGACTGCAGAGGGTGACAGGCTGGGATGGGCCAGGTTAGAGCAGTCTGCAAAGCCAGACAAAGGAGTCCAAATTGCCTTCTGTGGGTAGCAGGGCACGCTCTTTGGAAATGGGGAAACAAATACTAGCCATTTTTTTTTTAAATGTCAGTTGCTACTTATAAGCTTGTTAGATCTACGGGAGATGAGACTTTTGAAGACTGGGCACAGGAGAGTGAAGCCCCAGTGTTTCTCTAACACTCATGATCTCCTGTTTCTGGCTGCCCCTTCCAGCCTTTCTCCCCAGGAAATGATAAGAAGCTGAGTCCACCCCTTCCCCTCTTCTCCAGAAGCCAGTCTTCTGGCAGGAAGCACACATACTTCTGTGCTCCTCTTACCACAGCTTCTACCACTTATCTAATTCTACATTAGGAAATACCATCTAGAAGAAACCCTATTCTCCAGCGTGAGATTTACAGGTAATGAAGATGCTATTTGGTAATCCACCTGCCTAACTGATCTTTTCTATTTCCCATTTTCTTAGAACACAGGTAAGGAAAACGCAGAACTCAGATTATATGGACTTTTCTAGAACTTACTTTCAGGTTGCTTTGGCTGCAAGCTCTGTTTATACTGATTCATGCAGATGCTTTTTACTGCCAGGCTGAGCACATCAGAGAAGAGGCACTGTCCTCCACATACCGCTAAATCATGGCAAATGATAGCAGCAAGACAAACTCATGATAGCACCCAGGCAATTGCAACAGTGAGTCTATGCTGAACCCCAAACTGATGGGTGTTGTACTGGGGCCCTCACCACCCTTAGTCACCCATGCTGGCTTCTCAGCCATAACGTTCATGGAAGCTAAATGCCTCCCCTAACCCCACCCCATGGCACCAGGTATAACATGTCAAAATAAACACTAAAAGTCACATTTCTCTCACAGTTTAAATAGAAATCTATATTCCATATCCTCTGAATTAGCAGCTGAATGTGCACAAATTGAGTGAACAGTAGAATTAGTTCTCCTAGGGAGCAATGTAGTTTAATATAAAATGTCCCCTGAAGGCTCTGTGTGTTGCTATCCCAGCTGATGGCACTTTTGAGAAGTAACTGGATCATGTGGGCACCTAACTTCACCAATGAAACTCATCTCAATGAGTTGATCCACTGAGATGTTCATAGGTGAATGGGCTGTTGGGAACAGGGCTGGATGGAGGAAGTAGGTCACCGGAGGCACGAAGGGTATATCTTTTAAAATTATTTATTTACTTATGTATGTTTTGTCTGCACATTATATGTTTACCATGGGCATACCTGGTGCCCATGGAGGCCAGAAGAGAGCATCAGATGCTCCAGAACTGCAGTTACAGGTTCCTGTGAGCTGCCATGTGGGTACTGGGAACCGGACTTGGGTTGAAATACCCTGAACCATTGAGACCTCTCTCCAGACCCGAGGGTATATCTTATTCTCAGATCCTACCTGCCATCCACACTCCTTCCCCACATCTCTGTTTCTCTCCCTTAGCCACATGCTTTCCAACAAGATGCTCTACCTCACCAAGGGCCAAGAATCAATGGGGCTGTGTGACCATGGACAAAAACTGTGAAGACAACATGAATCCTTTCCTACGTGGGCTGTTTTCTTGAGCCCTCTGTCACAGTGCTGAGAGCACAATTCAAGTGACTGCATGTGAGGGGCTGGTGTGTGACGGACCTGTGGATGGACACATGCTCACTATGTGGGGAGGGGCATCCTCAGAACGCCTTTTCTGGTAGATCTCTATCAACACCTCTTTGTCATCCTCACTAGACAACAACTACATACGGGCCATGAAGCTTATATTTCCAAAAGAAGAAAGGAATGCCGTTGTTAATTATAATCTTTATTAATTACATATGATTTGTGATAGCTCCCCAAATGACAACTGTTCACAGAGTCCTAGCTCTTTGTCAACATTGTGTTAGGTACTTGACACACATTATTGGGGCTAATTCTCCTTGGTCCTTAAAGATAATTAATAGGAAAACTGAGACTCAAAAAGTTGCCCCCCAAAATACGCAAGAAATGGAAGAGAGCAGATTCAAGCCAATGTTCCATGTTCTTTTTATTACTTGAGAACATTACAGGGTAACATTAAAGGCATTCTTCTGAGATCCTTCAGACCTGAGCCTCTGTATCAACTGCTTGAACCAGGTAGGTGGACAAGATCCTCTGTGAGAAAGGTGCATGTTACTGCACTCCAAAGGACTCGTGCCTCCCCCACCCTCTCACCATTCCTTGGGCTCCCTCTAGCCAACTCGGATTAGTATTTTTTCCTCTTAGGCCAAGAAAACAGCTCCAAGTGTCATGCCAGGTCCCCACTCCAGATACTTCTTCCAAGAACTGGTTGGAGATACTTCCTTTAGAATCCATAGGTAATGGTGAGATTCAGTATTAAACCAATAGAAAGAACAAATGCTTTTTTGTAAAACACCTACATCCCTGTAGTCACTGGAATAGATCAACAGTATCAACTGAGCACTCTCAGATGAGGACAACATTAACAACACACTCCACTACCACTCACAGACAGACATCTTTGGCCCTCACACTCATCCCTCAGACCTAGATCAGACTCAGTGCCTACTCCAGAAGCACCTCTCATGGAAGTAAACGTGGAATCCCCTATTCAAAAGTAGCATGCTCACAGCAGTACAGCCCTGCTTTCAGTCCTCTGAGAGGGATCTCCAATGTATACATGATTTAAAAGCCTAAGAGGCCACAAGACTTCATTTGGTCTCCAAAGATTCAGAACCCATTTTCAAGGCCACCATACTGAAACTGGCACTTAGAACCTGATTTTGGCAGCAGACACTGACTCCTCACTTTGTCCCATGGAGTAACTGCAGACAGGATGAGAGCCTGGCATCTCTGTCTTCAATTCGTGTCTGTACTTCAGTGGATATCACAGAGCTAAGTAATTGTCCTTAGCCTTTCCTCTTGTATTATTTTAAACTCCAGGAAGAACACAGCTTCCAAGGACAGTCCAGAGGAGGCTGTTTAACTAGGAAGCAAGGCTGTACCTCAGCATTAACAGCTTAGCAACCTAACAAAGTATTGTAGGATATCAGAACAGAATCGACAGGAAGCAGAGACCAAAGATGGGGGACCATACCTCAACCAATGCGACTCCACTTTGTTAAGGGCTTGCCTTCTATTTAAACCTAAATCTCATGTTGATACCCTAACCTGGGGACACTGAACACTCCCACCCCCCAAATGTAGCCATTCAAACTTGCTCTCCTTAATTAGTACACTAGGGACAGGGGACTGAGATTAACTTGTTGGGGCTACCGGAGCCCAGGCTTTCACCCTAAACACCTGGGTAACGACTCGATTCAGCAGTGGCTCTCAGTCTCAATTTATCTTTGAATCTCCTGAAAGACACCTCGCTTAGGACCCATCCTGCCCCAGTTAACTTTGCCTGTCTGTGAGACTAGCCTGCTGGGAGAGCGTCCCTGCTAGGCCACTGTCCTCAGGATTCAGATTGTCACCTGCACCACTATAATGCCACATGGTCTGACCTTCAAGTTCCTAACACCTCTCACACACTGCCATACCAGTGAAGATACTTCTCCTGGTAGGTGAATGAGAGCTTTAGAAGTCTGAAGTCTGCTGAGCTGTAACTCTTACTATAACGATGACCAAGCATTCTTTTCAAGGAAAACTCCAATGCAAGAGGCTGAAAGGCACCCCCAATCACAGGGAAAGTCAGTGCTGAGAAACCTGGCCCTGTGCCAGGTTTCCTGTCGTCAAGCTGTCCTGTAGATGGAGACTGCCTCCTACCACCAGCCACTCAAACAACTCCTCCCCTGAGGTCGTGAAAAGACTATCTCAACCGAAGGACAACAAAAGGTACAATTGGGAAGCTTCCGAAAACTAGAATACTGTACAACCCAGAGCAATTGTCCAAAAGGGCCATGGGGGATTCCTGGGAAGAACAAGACTTAATTGATTCCCAACAATGCTGAGAAAGCTCATTATCAAAGTGTTGAATCAATGACTGAAAACCTCCAGAGGGGAGAGTGGCAGTGCACACGGGGCTGCCTCAGTGACTCCTGCCTCACCTCTTCCCTACCACACAGCATGGCAGTGCTGGGCACTGTCGGGACAAAGTGACCCAATGGGCATCCTGGCTATGAGCGCCACTTCCAGGACACAAATAAAGGGGAGGGTAGAGATTCACGAACTAAAACAGTATTCTTTTCTTCTCTTTAGGGGAGGGCCACTGACACCTTCACCCCAAGAGCCTCTTCTTTGGGCCACTAGGTGGCGCAAACCCTCCTTTTAGAGAAAGGGACTTTTAGAAATCATATTGGTGTACCCAAGCAATTCCCTACATCTTGCCAGAGCCCGGCTAAGAAAAGGATCTGTTGTCCAAAGAAATCTATCTTGTGGTTAACAAAAGGAAGGACGGTTTTCTCTAAATTCTGCTTTGGGAACTCAGAAGTTAAACCTATGTCATAGAAGGACTCATGGATCTAAGATCTGCTTAAAAAATAAAATGAACAAGAAGACAGATAGCACTGGGGAGTTGAGTTTGGTTCAGATTGGTCAGTAATGTTTGTGTAAACATGGCCAAGTCAACTCACTTCTCAGGTCTTCAACGCCTTTGAGTGAGAAATAAGGAACATAGAATCTATAGAATTATGTCCACTACCAAATTCTGCAAGGGTTCATAATATGATATATTTCTATTTTTAATTTATTGTCCAATTTAATTCATCAGATCTGATGAGACTTTAAGCACAAGGATGAGTCATGAAGTCCATACAAGTTGTTTCTCTGTTTTGTAGTACTGAGAGTGGAAGCCATGCATCACACATACTCAGCAAGCTCTACTGCTGAGTTGTAGCCCCTGCACACTGTCTACTTACTGCTTTGTGACAGGGCCTCACTATGCTGTCCAAGCTGGCTTCAAATTCACTCTGTGACCCAGGCTAGCCTTGAACTTGCAATCCTCCTACCTCAACAATTTGTTGAGGACTCTGTAATAAGTTTGAAAACTGAGATCTTACTAATTCATTTACTACAAAATACTCCCAGAATACCTAGGCACCCAGAGCTGGGCAACCACGTAGCCAGATGATGAAAACAAGAGATAAACAGGAGTTGTGCCACACTGTTCCTCTAGGAAATGGAAATCTACTGGACTCCAGAGTTCTAACCTCCTGGGTTCTCATATCCAGAAAGAATCTGAGCAGTTAAACCTATTGTACATTGAGAATTACTCATCCAAAATTCAGCCTGTGGATTCGGGGTTTGTGGGATAGAGATCTACGATTTATATAATCTACAGTTACATTAAAGCATTTGACATAATTGTAAATATCACAGGCTTCGCTCAGATTGTTTATATCCTGACAAACAACCATGGCAACCGCATGCTGCCCACTGCCTTCAACTTGGTATTTTATAGTCACTTCAAACCCAGGGCAGTAAGGTTCACCTTCAACAAATCCATTTCTACATGTAGAGAACATGTTCCAAGCACAATTCTTCAACATCACTGCTTCTTCAGTAATACTGCAAATAATCTTTTTCCTTCTCTCTATAAAATTTGTATCTTCCCTTACATTGCTAAAGAAATGCCTGTCTTAAATCTGGCTTCCTTTTGGATTTGCACAATGAAAGAGTTATCATATCACATTGAATTCCAATCACCTATATAAACAAATTTGCCTGCCTCTTTACTCTCTTATCTTAATTCTATTTATTTTGGACAGTTTTATTTATTCATGTTAAGCTCGTCATTAGACAAAGCATTATAGGGACAAGGATGCCTCTAAGACACTACAAAGTTCATCCACGCTGACACCACCATTGATCCTATGGTCACAAATGACAATAATTGAATTAGTTCACCATCACTTGGTAAACATAAAGATGAGTGGAAAGCTTCCAGCTTCCAGTCCCTGAGTAATATACCTGTCTCAGATGAGGATGTGGCATGGGCCTTAGATAGAGCTGTCGTGACTAAAAGCTACTCAACAATATGGTACTTAATTAGTCTGGAAGCTCAGCAACAAGACCTTAGCTATTAATTACAAGATTTTCTTTTTTTGGAAAAGAAGCAAATGTTCCAATAGCTCCTATTACCATCATTTCCATATTCCCAGAGGCTTCCCCAATAAACATTAATCATTTCTATATGTTTCACAGCTGGCTCATGAGTGTTAATGGAGGATACAGAATGGACTGTTAAGTTTTTCTATATATTGCTAACGGGAAGCCTGTGTATGGATGTGGGTCTGGACATCTGTGTGCATCATCTTTGCACACAATCGCCTGAAAACTCAGATGAGGAAAAGAGCAGTGATCGTGACAACTGAAGTCTGCCCAGTGCCTTTTATTATTTGAGAGGAGTGTTCCTGGTACTGATAACACTGCCCACAGACCCAAACAACACCACACAGCAGAGCAGAGTTGATGTTACACAGTAAGTAGTGGAACTTGTCACCACCCTCAACAGTGGGAAGGACCTCTCTCAATCCAACACGATGCACACATTGGAGAAGAAACACCTTTATGGGGCCAACCATCTCCTTTTACTACACACCTTCAAGTAGTAGTAGTAATAGTAGTAGTAGTAGTGTAGTAGTTGTACTGCTGCTATTACTACTACTACTGTGTCCTCGCATGAAGCAGAGTATTGACATGAGCCCTTACCCATTCTCACAATTCATTTCTCATATCACTGTCATTATTGTTTGATGTTCTCCATAATCTTGGGGAGTATGTGGAGTAGGGTTAGAAATGACAAAACTGGATCTGTCAGTGAGTTAAAACCCCTGGAGGTTCCACATCAGACTAAAGCCTGATGGCTGTTACTGTCTCATCTTCTCATCACGGTGGTAAGATACGAACAAAAGCAGCTTGAGGGTGGAGGCTTTATTCTGGCTGACAGCCAAAGTACTGTTTATCAGGTCAAGGAAGTCAAGGCAGCAGGAGCTTAAAGCAGCGCTCATGCCACACCCACAATCAGAAGGCAGAGAGCGATGGATGCTCAGCTCCATTCTCCACAGTGCAGGGTCTCAGCCAGGGAACAGTGCTGTCAACAATGAGTGCCCCAACAGGCTTCAATTAACAAAAACAAGACAACCCCCACAGGCAGCCCAAAGACACATGGAGGTGAGGCAGTGCTCTTCCAAGTATGGCCCTTGGAGAGCCTAAGTGATGGCTGTGGTTCAAACTCTCAGGCTTCTTCTCTCCTGTCAAATCAGAACCCCCAAAGATTAAGAGTTTTCATTCAAGAGACCCAATGTAACTGTTTTTGTCTGAGAATACCTGTGACTGAGAATCAGAATAAATAGAACTGCAAATGTAGGACAGCTGAATTGATGCCATATCTCCCAAGAGCCAGGGGAAGAGGGGAGCTAGAGCTCTCCACCAACTAAAAGGATTGTAAGAAATATGAAGTATACTGTGTAAACTCAAACTGTAGTAATGGCTGAGATGGGGCAAGAGTTACCCCGTGGTAATACCAAACCACGTGACAATGTCTTATGTTAGAGAGTTGGTTGGTTACATTCATGAATAACAACAGGTGGTATGTACTTAGTGCTAAGTGTCAGTGACAATAAGAATTACTTCAAATATAGTATCTATTTATTCTTCACAAAATCCCAAGGAGGTGTGTGTTATTTTCATAAACACACGCGTAAGGACACACCACAATCATGGAACTGATGAGAGCAGCCAGGGACCAGATTGCAAACCAACATCTCACTGACCCCAAAACCCATTTTGAGGTACATTTTTATGTGACTCTACATCGCTTCTACAAACTCTATGACCTGAATATAATGTCCTAAATGAATGCATTAGATAATACATATTCATAGTTTTCAATTAATAAATCAGGTATTTCCAAGACAAAGCCTCTTGTATTTGGCAGTCAGCTCTTCTAGGTCTATTCAGATAGTTGTTATTTGGTCTATCTGTGGCTATCTTGCTGACTAACGAGTTCCTTAGAGCCCTTTAATCATCTTAGCCGCCAAAAATCACTGACCAGCCTTGGTAATCTTTATACTGGCCCCTCCACTTTCACAGACTAAGACTGAGCAACCATTTGGATCCCTCCCCTTGCACTGCCACTGGGATGGTACTGTTAATTGTCACCTTAGCAGAACCTAGAATCACTAGGACGATAGGCCTGGGTATGCCTGTGAGGGATTATCCTGAATATGTTCATTAATGTGGGAAGAGCTGCATTAGTTAGAGCAGGGACAGCTCCTTGGGCAAGGGATTCTGGACTGGGTAAAGTAGAGCAGGTGAGCTGAACATAGCACGCGCTCACTTCTCTGCTGTTTTCATTGTGCATGCCTTGTGCCTAGCCTCCTCAAACTCTTGCCGTGACTTCCGCATGGCCATGTGCCACGCCCTGGAAGTGTAAGTCCAAATCAGCCCTTCCTTCCTCAAGTTGTTTATGTCTGAGTATTTTATCCCAGTAACAGGAAAAGAACCCAAGCCAGCAGCTGAGCCAGCCTCCTTCCCTATGGCTCCTTAGTCAGGAGCCTTTAGAAATTAAAGGCCATGGCCACTAATACAGACACTAGATTTTATAACGCAAATCACTGAAATGTATAAAACTATAAAATGTAAAAAGCGGCAAAACCACCACACTAAAACTTCCAGTGTATTTCACTGCAGAGCCAGAGTCTCATTTGGTAACCAATTAACTCAAGGAAAGGCACAAAAGTCAGAGCAGAGAACCACTACAATTAAAAAAAAAAAATCCCAGGCATCCACAGCCAACGTGCTACACTGATGCTTGAGTCACTGGTGGTATGGGGCGAGCAGAGCTGCTTCTGACTCCGCGCTTGGACTCCTTTCTTTCAATTCTGTACTGAAGGCTTTTTTTTTTTTTTTCTCCAGTGAAATTCCCCAGCGTCATTGGAAACTAGACAGGAAATGTCAAAGTGCTTTCCATCCAGAAGTGGCAGAGATGACAGCAGGAGGACACACAGCACAGGCGCGCTCCACATCCAGACATACAGAAGAGCAAGCAGGGGACCTGCCTTCCCTCCTCCACCCTGAGCCCTCTCTTCTACCTTCCAGACCAGGAAACATGGTGTGTGTGTGTGGGGGGGGCGCTGGTGGCAGAGACAGATGGTGCTGAGGCCGCAGCCACTCTGCTCTCTCCCCCTTAGACACACATCAGGCTGTTCCTCCTGTAAGCTCTGCACCCAACCACAGCCCATTAATATCTCATAATGATGATAATCTGAAGATGTTATTTAATCATTTAAAGAGTCTTCAATCACAACTTCCACTGGGCATAAAGGTCGAGAGTATGCTTAGCCAGGAGAGCCAAACTGGGCTGTACTAAAGTCCTTGTCCCACCCCACCTACAGGGCACATTATTGGTTTAGTGGGCAACTCCCTTGTGGCTGTGCCCAGCCTCTTGAAATTTCCATCTTTTCTTTTCAATCACCCCAAAACTGCCATCCATCAACTTAAGTCAATAAGCCATGAATTATTGAGCTTGTAGGATGCAGATCATGAATATGTATGTGTGTGTTTGGAAGGCAAGATTGTAAAACAAATGGGTTCCATGGTGGCTTATAGAAAGCCAACACACATGCCCTTAAGGAAATGTCTGAAATTAATTCTCCCCATGTATATTGTTCGAGCACAGTTTTAGCACACAGAAGATGGTGGGATTTTTTTTTCCCTAGTTGATCTTGTTTCTGTTTTCCAAGCACACTTATAGGAAATGAAATATAGTTGGCTACTCTTTGGCAAAACCAAAGGTACAGGCTTTGAGGTCAGAGTTTCCATGGCTAATGCCTGGGAGCTGCATGCAGAAAGGACATATGTGACAGACTTCTTTGCCATCACTGCCTACCATAGCATACACCCCTCAAGGTCTACAGTTTCCCTGAACAGAGACAGTCACCAGTTTCTTCCACTATTTCCTAAAAGCCCGTGAAGAACCCACCCATAGCAACCTCCAAAACAAAAAGTATTCTAAGTCACTTCTGGAAATCTTGCAAGTGAGCCAGGGTGTTACTTGGACAATCCTTTCCCACCCACACTCCCTACCAATCCCTTTTCTAATCCTGCTGGAGACCAGGATAAGCTTCAAAGTCAGCTTTGTCTTCTAAGGCACACTGCCTACCTACCATTCTCCTGCTAACAGAGGACCCCAATACTACACCTGGGCAGAGAGTCCAGGCTGGTGACAGTCAGTCAGACAACTTCACTTGTTTGGGCTGGTTGATGAGCCTTGAGGTTTCTTGAAGATTGAACTACAGCTGCTAGTTTGTGTATTGTCTGCTTGCCAAAAGGACTGGACTGAAGCTGCTGGTTCCTGCATGGTGTCTGCCTACCGAAGACTGGACTGCAGCTGCTGACTTGTATTTGGTATTTGCTACAGACTGAACCACTGGCAAAGAAAATTGAGCTCCCCTCAAAGAACTACTGCTAAACAGGTCAACTTCCCCCATATCCTAATAACTTTTCTCTTCCACTGCCTCTGGTGGGTAAGAGGAGAGGTTGAATGCTTAGTAGAATAGGCTGCAAAAAAAAAAAAAATGACTACACAGCTTCTTTTCTTAGCCATATCTTGTTTCTGCCTACACCTGTCCCTGCTTCTCTCTGTAACAGCATTTATCTTACCCCCTCCTGCTCTAAGCCTGTGGTTAACCTGTCACCTGCCAGGTCCCACATTATGAACTTCGTAGCGATGAAAGGGTTTCACTTCCTCTGGCAGTGAAGTACAGAGTGCCTCACCTGTACGTGTTCCCTAACTGTTTCTGAACAAGCAGTGTTATCCTCCTACTGCACATGAGATGGCAGGCCTTCTCCCAGAATAGTCATGCATGTTATTTGTGTGCGTCTCAAAATGCACAAATGCTATCCTTCATCTTCAAATTGTACAAGGGTAGAGAACGGTGTTGCTATTCTCACTGTACAGCAGGAGATACAGACTCGGAAAGTTTACAGGCTTGGTACATGGCCACACAGCAGAAAGAGCCAGGACTAGAGTATAGGTCTTCACTGCCCAGTGTTTTTCTGCTGCACGCTGTACCTCTCACCAAGCATAAGCTCACATTGTATTTGGTGACTGTCACCTGTGTTTTACATGTTTCTTTACTATACATTCACATCTAATATGCTGTTAGTATTTCTACCTGCCATAGTAAGTTCTAACTATGATGTAGGTTCCAGAGGAGAACTATGAGTAGAAGATATAAAAGGTTGGGTTTTAAGGCCTTTCTAGAAAATTTTAAGGTGAAATCTACTTGAGCACAGAGTACAGTCACACATGACAGGTGCTAGCTTCCTCCTAAGGAAGGCTCTCAGGTGCTGACACTGGGAGCTGGGAGTTCAGGAGACTCACACTCATCTGTATTTACCTTCAGATCCAGTCCCATAGCCCTGTGGGTCTGTGTGGGCCACCATGTCCTCTGTTCTCTGGAATGTTTGGTTACCACACGAGTTTAGCCAATATGATTCTAGCAGGAGACTGGTAGACTGGAATGGGTGAAGTTTCCGAGTTTGTCCCAACTTTATTTCTCGGAGTTGCTTGCTTTAGACTGAGGTCCACAGCTTCTATAGCAGGCACTTTCTACACAGCCCCTTGCCCCTGACTCTTTACACACACACACACACACACACACACACACACACACACACACAGAGAGAGAGAGAGAGAGAGACAGAGAGAGAGAGAGACAGAGACAGAGACAGAGAGACAGAGATAGAGATAGAGACAGAGAGGGGGGAGAGACAGAGACAGAGAAAGAGATAGACAGAGAGACTGAGGGGGGGAGAGAGAGATCACTGTTATGGTCACAGTGAACTTGCCACAGATTCCCTTATGCTCTTGAATCAAGTGACAGGTTCCATATCCAGCTCTGTAACATGTGAACAATGAGAGTAAACAGGAGTGACTCTGTCCCAGGTCCCTAAGACACTGGTCACTTCTACCGTGCACACTTGGAGGCTTCAGAACCTCCATGCTCTAGAGTGCTGAGACCTTGACTAGTACAGAAACCCAAATAACCAAGGCTGCCTCCTTGGGAGAAGCCCCAGCTATACCTGTATAGAAAGGAAGAGGCACAGAGGAGAGAGAGATGCTCAGGCAGCCCCAAATGCTCAGGCCCTGGTCACAGTAATGATCTCAGTTGAGGCCCACGCCCTAGAGCCGGACTGTGGCACTGTGCAGGTGGTGACTCACCCTAACAACCAATGGCTGCTGTTAAGTCCAGCTCTAAGCGTGGTTTCTGACACAGCACCAAAGCACTGAAATGTTGCCCTCTCAAAACCTCTTTAGCTCCTCAGCTCGCCTGACAGCACAATCTGAGGACCACCTGTTCTTACTGGGACCCTGACATATGAATGACAGTCACTAGGGCAAATATTCACATCCTAAACATCTCTTCTGATAAAACCGCAGAAGGACACTTCCCTCTGAGGGTAGTGTGACCTGAGGCCTTGCTTGCCTTCACAGGATGAAATAGGAATGGAAAGACATGTGTCACTTCCAGATAAAAGCTCCACGTCTCTCCCTCTGACACTGTGACAGGTGATGTAAGCTACAGGGTTGACACTTTTGTCCCTAAGTGCCTTCTTGCCTTGCTCCTTGAAGTACAATCCCTGTTTGTTTAATCCTTCCTTCACTTCTGCTTCTCTGAGAAGGCAGGCTAGTGCAACTAACCAATGAGCGCTCAGCTTTGAATATTAGCTTGGACAAATTAACCGGGCAGACCCATGAGAAGCAGACAACGTACCCTTTGCTCTAAAGTAAAATAGAACCAACCAGCTTGAATGACTATAGACATATCTGCAGCTGAATTTATTTGCTTACTTCATCTATCAATAACATTTTCTTTAATATGACTTTTACAAAAGCATGTTCAACCTATCTGTAAAAATCAACTCTTTCCCAAAATGTCCAAAGTGGGCTTCCCATCTCTTATTCCAAACTCTGGAGGCTATATGTATTTAGGAATTTAAAAACTTTTTTAGAAGAATGATATATTTATCGGCCATGTTCTTATATAAAATCCCCAGAAGGTCTGAGCTAGCACCCTAAACTAGGTATATTAGTATTTTCTCCACAGAACATACAAATACTAACACAGGTAAGTTAAAAATCAACAACCTTGAGATAGTTCAGGCAGGACCAGACACCAAATGCACTCAGCAAGGTTGGATGGTTTGTCAAATGAATTGATAAAAACCTTGTGTTTAGGGCTTTCTAAGTCACCTTTATTACTCAACCTAGAGATTGAACCCAAGTCTACTCCCAGGCCCAGAGCTTTCCCCATGTGTTCCACTTGCACATGACTGTGGAAGAAAGTCCTGCAGCCTTTAAAAAGAACCCCGTGAGCCTTGCACTAACCCTGAAGAATAAATGGCCACACCTCAGTGTTGGATGAAGACAGTATGAGAGTAAGCTCGTGAGTGGAGTCCACACCTATCTGCAGCAGTGAGGAGCAACTGCAGAGATGCCCACTATCAGCCTACATACCCGCCCCACTTTTCCTACTCACAGGTTGTGAGTGTGTATGCAGGTGGGATGTGGTGTGCATCTGATGTGTTACTTATTAGAGTAGGTGGAGGTGTGTACATCCATGTGTATAAGCTAGGGGTCAGTGTCAAATGTCTTTCCTCCCTTTTTTCCTTCCCTCCCTGATACAGATGTTGTCACTAAATCTGAAGCTCACTGATTCAAATAGGACAGCTGGCCAAAGAACTCCCAAGATCCTCCTGTCTCCACCTGCCGCAGCCCCACATTGTCCCCGCAGCATGGGGAGTCAAGATACAAAATACGGAGCCTGGCTTTTCAATGTGGATTTGTGGGGATCTAACTCAGATCTGTATCCTTAAATGGAAGGCACTTCATTCACTGAGCCATCGCCCCAGTCCCTTCCTTAGGTTTTGCAATGCTTAATCTCTGGTTAAGAAATGCTGCTGAAATATATTGATCGTAATGGGGAAAAATTTTCAGCATAAATCCATTTGTATTATGTATGAGACAGAGAGAATGAGCTCTCCTTTATAAGCTGCCTACGTGCATGGCAGGTAACTAAAAAGTTATGCATGATTTAGGTGAGGGAGTACACAAAGAAAGGAATTTTATTTAGAAGACTGACCAAGGCCCTTCTGTCAGGGAAGCAGATGTGAAGTTTGCAAAACACAATAGGAATGTCTGTAGCAGGCCTGAGCCAGGACTTGAAGTAGCCCTTTAAGCACCCAAGGGGGAGGTGTAGGAAGTTAGAGTGCTCCCACTGGGAGCCTCTCAAGATACATCCAGCTCTGACCTGCTCTGAGTGTCTGTCCCTGATCTCTAGGATCTACGACAGGCACCTGTCAGCTGTCACTGAGAGAGCCAGAGGTAAAGGGCAGGGTGTCCCTAACCCTTGCAATTATCAGTGTTAAAAACAGGAACAAACACATAAAAATGGAGAATGTAAGAAAAATAGAGAACAATCAGTCTTTGGTCTCTCTGGACACTAAATGGAAATATCTGGAGAAGAATTGTCACTAACAGATAAAAATTAAAGAATCTTAATTAGGGAGTTGCAAATTAAAATCCAATACAGTAACATCCACTTTTCATCTCATGTATTCTATACTATATGGACTTTTAAAAATAAACATGTATTAACTTCGATGGCTTTAAAATCTCCAATTTTAAGTTACGGACATAACTAAGAATAGAGTCAGGTGATGTATACACAGTGCTGTTTAAAATCACTCCCTTATAAAGTACTGTCTGAAAGGGTGACAACTGTCGGTGTTCTGCTGGCACATTCATTCCTAAACATTCCATTGTGTGCTGTTCTTCGGTTGATTGGTTGGTTGGTTGGTTTGGTTTTTCATACTTCTTAAGTCTAAGGAGATGTCCATACTCAGCAATGGGCGTATCCCAGAGAACAAAACATACAGGAGCATTACCCTCAGAGGTGCTGTGGTTTTGGATGTTGAACATGCGTGGCCCATGCCTCAGTTCCTCAGTCGTTCCTAAGTGCTGTGAAGAATTGAGATACAGTGCTCTTCACAATGCCTCTGTGAGCCCAGCTCAGTTATAGAACTCACTGTGCTAAGCCACAGAGAGATCCCAGCAAGGTGCTCTGCTGGTCCAGCGCACAGCAGGGTGTCTACAGATAACCAGATGTGCTATACTATTAGAAAGTTCCAAGGAGAGTTTTCACCATGAAGAACTGGTAAGTGTTTGGGAAGATAAATATGTTTAACTTGACCTTAACATTACATTAATCTGTATGTGTATCAAAACTTCACTTGATATCCCATTAATATGCAAAAAGAATTTCCATCAGCACCTATAACATTAAAGTATATTAACTAATTATAATAACAAAATACTGTGGAGAATACAATAGTGATAAATAGCATGACTTAGTTTTGGCAAGTGTGTGAGGGATAATTAGGGAATAAACAAGGAAGAAAGACTACACACGGGAGTCTGTAATCACAGCTAAGACTTTCAGTAGCTCCACTGGATTCCACTGAAAAGGAGAGCTCTTCCCCATACAGATTCAGAGACCCCCAAAGCAGACACATCCTGAACAGCAGAATACTGGCCAACAGAAGGAGAGCACAGAAACACAGACAGTGTGAGTTCTCTAATCGTATGCCCTGCATTTCCCAAGACAGCTTTAATTCCACAGACTTGGTCTCTCCGCATCTATAAAACACTAAAATAACTTGAGGAAACTATGTATCAGACCAAGTACAGTTTGTTTCACAAAATGTATCCACTGAACAAAAAGAGCACTAAACAGCAAGAGAGCAACAGTCTCACTGAGCCTGGCTGCTCTGAGCCAGACATCCCGCAGCACATACTGCAACCCTTCAGCACTGCTACAATCCAGGGTTTTTAACTTTATAAAATAAGAGCACATTAAATGTAATTTAAACATACAGAAAGAAGGGCATTTTGTCCAAGCCACATTATGAATTAATTCTTGCTTCTCTCTCAAACAGGGAAAAAGACTCTTTAAAATTAGGATTCTAGGTCTGTGGGTATCTCATAATGACTTACAATGGAAAAGATATCAGTTGGTTTATTAACTATGAAATAAGAGCCATGGGCATGCAGAGTGTTGCCAACCTTTGGTGGAACCTTACCATGGCTTCACTCTAATTTTTGCTGTCGCAAAATTGTAATAGAAAATCATGTTCTATTAAGGAGATGATAAAGCTGTGGCCCCGGCGCTACCTCTGCCCTCCCCGATCCCATACACTCTCTATGAAATATGCACCTCACAGGACAGCTTAACAGAACATTCACAGCAGCCCCACTCAGGAACTGAAGTCGATCCCAGAGTCAAAGACCATGTGTCACCTCTCCTGTAGACTGTCCAACTTGACATTCCACTGCCCCAAATGGATCCCATCTAACTTATACTACGGATATTTTTAAGTCCCATGTTTGAGACGACTAAGAACTTTGGGTGGAACAAGAAGAAAATTAAGGCTATATCCACTGCTGACTCAATTATACAGTGTTTTCTTTGCTCTGCCTCCCTCATACTATGAACAGACAGATGACCTTAGCCAATCACTGACCTTATGGAGTGCAGGAGCCAATACTGGTACCAAAAATCCATTGTAAATGTAGCTGACGAGCTGAGTGCGGATCAAGGGGTGAGCCACCTGAGACAGAAGCAGATGACAGGGCTCACTTTCTATGGTGCCTCAAAACCAAACAGTTCTGTCTTCATCTTACATTCAAAAAGAAACCCTGCATTTGGGCAAAGCTCCACTTATAAAGTCATTCTTCAGACCACACAATGATGTGATTTTTTTAAAAATATCTATTACAGTATAAACAGCTAAAATTATACTTCCAGCTATAGAAAAGATGTTCATTTTAAAGTTGAGTTGAACAAGACAGACAATGAATAGACTGAGTATGCATAAATATTTATAAGTTAAAAATGAATAAATTATAAAGTATAATTTTTGCCCCTTAACTTCTTCTAGACTCTATATCTACCTGGTACTACCTTTTAAAAAAGAGTGTAACTATAGAAAAGAATAATTAAATACACTTATTTTTCTAACAGAGAACTTTGAAGATACATTTTCTGATTCTTCTGATATTTAGGGAAGAAAGGTTCTGTAAAATATTCTCATAAAAAGTGGACAGTTGTTCAAAAACAGGAAACATTGCTGGTGTTACTTCTCAAAATTGGTTTTCAAAATATAAGTAACATGGACAAACCTTTACTAATATATTTTATACTTTCAGGGGTTTCCTAACCCTAAAACATTATTAAAATGGTTTAAAATAATGTTTGCTTTTAATTTGAAATTAATATATAATTTCCCTGTTCTTCACCATGCCCAAAGAAGCAGCTTTAATGTGTATGTGTGTGTGTGTGTGTGAGAGAGAGAGAGAGAGAGAAAGAGAGAGAGAGAGAGACTCAATCAAACATAAAGTAAAAAGCAATTTCTAGGAAGTAAGGCTAGCTGCTCAAATTACTGAGTCTCTCTCCATAGAGCTGAAGAGGAGCTAATAGTAGCTCCATCATTTTTATTTCCATACATTTCTGCAGAAAATGTTGATAGACTATAATATTAAAGGGAAAATAATTTAAAATGTAATCCATTTATCTTAAATACAAATAAAACTTCCTTTGACTTAGCAATAAAAATGAGATGGGAACTAAAGTAATTTGCTTTCACTTTCCTGCAGACGCTGTTTCTTTATTTGGTGGATAAACAGATTATAAGTAACATTTTTCACCCTATAAAAATCACCATAAAACAAACCTGATTTCTTAATAAATCTAATATAAAGGTAACACTTATGCTACATAGAAGAAATTTTTGATGAAAACTTACTATACCCTTAAACATATATAAAATTGGATTTTTATTGAAAACAGTAACAAGAAATTTGAAGATAAAAAAAAAAAATCTAATCAAAAAGCCAGATACACAAGAGTTCAGTGGCTGGTTTTTCCCCTAAAGCGAGCCAATTTCAAAGCAAATTTAATTTGTGTAGCTAAGAAGATTGTTAACTTCTTCCAAATTCAATTGGGATAACAATATTCTTTATGTAGTGTGCACCATTAAGCAAAATAAAGTGTTTTCCTTTGTAAGCTCCCAGGAAGACCTTGAAGTAAAAGTGTTATAATTTGGAGTACTTAAGCAGCCTAAAAATATCTATTTAATGAGCCAGCCACTGAACTTATTTTTGATGGGTAAGTGGATAATCAAAACAGAATAACACTTTTTATAGAGAAAATAAAATCTTTTCATTTGTTCTCAATTGGAACTTTTCAGAAGCCTACCAAACGTTTTCACTCATTTCAGTGTACTCCACGGGATTCAAGCAGAGCATCATTATCCATAAGCACTTCCCAAAAATAGCAAAGGGTTAATTTTGAAGAAATCGGAATAGTGGAGGGTCTTATACACACACACTCCCCCCCTCCCACACACACACAGACACACCCTCAAGGCTTGAGTCCAGAAGTCCACGATGGCTTCTGGGCTGCAGTACCTGGATGACTGCGTTACAGAACTCCAGCGAGTTCATGAACTGCACGAGGGCAGGCAGCAGGAGCCAGTCGTCCTTCAGAAGGCAGTGCCAGTCCTCACCCTTCTCTTCCAGCTTTGTGGGCAGCGAAGAGTACAGGCCACTGAGTCCCGTTGCAAGCACCTGATTCGGAAACAAAAAAAGCAAAGCCATCTCGTCTGAAGCTCACGGTTATAAGGATGCCTATGGTTCGGCCCAAAGACCGAACTCTGAGTAGTAAGGGATTATTAATGTGAGGAGCTATCAACTAGCAAGGAGAGGTTAAACCCGTGGGTGAACTAGGAAGGCTAACCCGGCGGACAGCAAGGCAAATGCGGAGCTACTTAGCTATTAGTCAAGAGGTTGGTGGGGGTGACTCATCTTTTATGCCAAGCACCAGTATGAGTTGGGAGCACAGCAAGTGAGAAGGCAAAACACAAAGATGAATGAAATGTGACTCTCATACCCAAGAAGTTCAGGGACAGGACAAACTGGTTAGAAATACAGTACAGAGCAATTTGGTGAGTGCCAATAGAGAGAACGCCAGTGCAGATTCTAGTCCATGGGAGGCAGCCCCGATGCAGGAGGTCCCTACTAACACGCAGGGACGCTGGGTAGTGTTATGAGACAAACTGTCTGCATGTTAATGGGTCTGAGTGAAACTTACTAGCAGTTTATGTGTTAGAAAACTTTCACATATATTATTTCCTTCAACCATCACAAACAGTTTGACAGAGGAAAGAAGGGGGTGTGGATGGCGGTCACTCAGCTATGTGACCAAGGTCTGGACCAAGGTGATGTTCCATGCCAGCAGAGTCTCTCATAAGCGTGGATGAGGATGGCTTCACCAAGACAGCTGGTTTAAAGCCAGAACCTGAAATTTACTTGTCACCTTTGTACCCAGCTCTTAAAACTATACTGACAATATTTGGGCGGGACGAGTGAGGTGAAGAACTTCAAGTATTCAGGGAGGTGAGTGAGAAGAGACTGGGAGGAAAGAAGGGAGAGAAAACTGAGGTTGAGATGTAAAATAAGTAAATATATATCTGTGTATGTATGTATACATATATACACATACATATATATATCATATATAACATGTAACTATGTTTATATGTTAGTATATGTTATTTATGTTCATATTTTATCTATCTACATATTTATATCTATATATTTATATAATATGATATGATATATAATTAATATAATATATTAGATATTATGATTAATATATTATATATGTTATATAACATATAGCATAAATAATATTTAATATAAATATATATATATCTTTAAAAGATAAGTATGGAAAAAGATCATACTTCATGTTGCGCACTTACAGAACAGAGGATTGCAGAAGCAGTAAATTTCACAGGGCATGGGGCTTCCCACTTGGGAAGGGATGCTAGTTATGCAGCGTCTCAGATATTCTGACTTAGCAAATGTATAGCATAGTATGGACTATACATAAGAAGCCATCTATAAGGCCAGAAAGATGGCACAGAGGTAAGGGTGCCCTGTACCTGAGATGCATTCCCGGGACCCACATGGTGAAGGGAGAAAACTCTCTTCAGGAAATTGTTGTCTGACTTCCACACCACACCATGACATTGGCATGCCCACACATGGACACTTACAGGTGGATACAAAATAAAGACATATGTAATTAAAGAATGGCAGAAAACTAAGTCAGCTCCAAAAGACACCGTTCTAGCACAGACCCTGAATTTACTCAAACGGATGAAAGCATTCGAGAAGGTATTCTGAGTCAGGCCCAGAAAAGAAACAGTGACACACTCCACTGATCTCCCAGTCCATCAAAAGACAAACAAGGAATTACAACAGTGTCAGAAACATCGAAAATGCAGGATAAGAAAACTAGGATGCTGCTGATAAACAAAGGTGCTTCACTCAAACTTGAGGGTAGGGGGCGAAATATGGGAACTGGTTTCAGAAGTGTTGTCTAGACTGCTGAAGAGGGCACTAGAGTCGGGTATATTGAGTCTTTGGTGTGATCTTCCGAGACTAACACAATGAATTCAATGATAAAACACGATAGGTCTTAGCACAAAGAAATAAGAGGAAGCCATCAGAGAAACTGATAAGAGTTAAGGTGGTACCAGAGCCCATGCTGTACAATAAAGGACAGTGAAACAGATGGACCATAGCAACACTAGAGACAAAGATAGATAGATAGATAGATAGATCTTTGTTCTGTTTCCTAGAAACCTTCATCCACCCATATATTAATTCACTCATTAATAAAAAAGCCTGACTACTTAATTTCAGGTCAGGTGCTAAGCGTAGGAAACACAACTGTGAGCAGGAGAGATCCTTTATATTTTTAAAAATCAGGGCATCTGTGGTCCCCAAGGAAAATATCTTCTACTTAAAGTATTCAATTCGTTGTCAACATACCTCGACAAATCACTTTAATACTAGTTTTGAATGAGACCCAAATGAGTTGTCTATTATAAATCAGAAACCTCTGGCAAAAGCATATGGAGGCCAAAAGTCCCCTAGAAGAGAAGTCTAATCTCGATGCTACATTTTAAAAATCAATTACATTTGCTAACTCATGCTAAATTAACCACAGAACAAAGACTTTAATTCTGTGTTCTCCTGGTTTCTTAACCACTTTGAGGCTCTGAAGATGAATTCATAAAGACAAGCTTAATTTGTCTGACTAAAAAGCTGGGAATAACTATTCAGTATATCAATATAATTACAGCAACATTAATTTTCAAATTACATACACCAGTGACAGTAATTAAAAATAATACATACCTAATATTCACTTTTTAAGTGAGTATTCTAAAAGGGCATGGCTAAGATGTGAACAGGAGGAATCCTGCCCAGACTGAAGACACACCCCATGCAGAACTGACAGCTGGGAGGGTAGGTGTCCCCACCATGTTCCTGCCACCAGAAGATAGGGCTAGTTAATAGACATTATCTTCCTCAGAGTGGCAAACAGAATAAGAGAAAAATATTCTGCAAAATAAAAGGCATTACATATTCTTAAGAGACAGGAGTGTGTGTGTGTGTGTGTGTGTGTGTGTGTTCACAGCTATTGACAACTGTATTCCCTCCCAAGGCTCATTTACACACATTCTACACATTTTTAGAACATGGGCTATGGGCCATACATAGCAAGGTTGGTGCTTAAAGAGGGAACAAGTCAGGCCAGGGGAGACAGAGGCCAGTCTCCAAGCTGATAAAGGTCACAAGGAAGACCACTTCAAGAATACAGAGAGTACCAAGGGAGCAGGACCAGGGACAAAAGGAGGCACACAGAGATATGTAGGTGGGTTTTGTTTGTTTCTTTTGTTTTGTTTTCAGGTTCAAGAACTACCATCAAAAGTGATTTATTTTTAAATTTCACTATGTAACTTGAAAACTAAATTATAAAATGCACATATATCTGCATTCAACAGGTGATTAAAAATAAAATGTACTCTTTTAGCCTTTTATTGATTCATACCACAAAACTGTAAAACATTATGTTTATTCTCAATACATTAAATATTAACCAAGTACTTTTCACTTATCTTCTCCCAAAAGTATCCTTAAGTGAAATTATCATGGGCTAGGGAGATGACTCAGCAGGTAAAGTTCTTGCTGGACAAGCAAGAGGACCAGACTCCTAATCCCCAGCACCACATAAAAGCCAAGATGTGACTGTAATCCCAGTGCTCAGAAAGTAGAGACAGGGAATCCCTAGAGCAAGCTAGATATCCAGACCAGCTAAAATGGCACTATGTAGCTTCAACTGAAAGACTCTGTCTCAATGGATAACATAGGTGATCAAGGAAGAAATCTGACCTCAGCCTCAGGTACAAGTGTGTGGGCACACACACACACACACACATGCACCCAAATATGTGTGTGCATATGTATATATGTATGTGTATGCATATGTAAGTACCTCCATACATTATATATATATATATATATATATATATATATATATATATATATCCACACATGGAAGCACATACACACACATGCATGCACAAAAAGAAAAGAAAAAAGAAAGAATGGATAGATCACCATATAGGGCCATATGACAACAGCAGTGAAAACCATTAACTTCTTGACAGTCTGGTGTGGTAAAGCTACAACCAGCAGCTTTAGTATCAACCCAATGTGGTTTTGAGCTGGATTCTGCCATTAACGGGTAGTTATTAAACTCTATAAACTTAAATGAGCTGAGCTATTGTAAGGGTTAAAGACAAGGACACAGGCAGGATTAGAGCAATAGTTTTCACATGGTAGTGGAAGACAGACAAGCCATGCACACAGCACTGAGCAAGTCAAGGTCAATTCTTAAACATCCCATGGTACTCGGTTAATTTTAGCAGATACAAAGACGTTTAGCAGATGGCTTTGGTTGGAAGCTAGCAGCAAAACACCTGGTAGAGAGCATTTGATACAACTTGCCAAAATAAAAAGCCTCATACGTTTTGGATATGGGATGATTAACTTCCTACCTGTGGCTCTGTACCTAAAGGTCACCTGCTCTGATTTGCAAGGCCTGATCTATGCATACTAGACTTTGCCAAGATGAGACAATGATCTAAATGTAATCATCAACATTTGGTTAAAAAAAAAAAGCAAAACAAGAGACAGGATCATTTAGTGCCCACCATTTGTTGGTACCAGATTGCTAGGGTAACTGTATTCTCTTTCTCTCTTGAGAACCAAAGAGATGACAGAGCAGCGAGCACTTTCTATCAAGTTTGAAGATACAGGTTTCCAAACGAGGTCCAGTTTGCTAAGAGAGTGATTACTCTTCCAACAGGCTGATGCTAACACACTTTGACAATCATACTAATTAGAGAAAGCTTTTTGTCAATTGTGGCCCTTAGCTGGTTGGTTAATAGCATATGCTTTTATCTGCAACATAAAGGGGCCTTTTTTAATTTTAATTATGTTGTCACATGTAATTATGGAAAACTGAGTATAAATGAAATTATGGGCTCTATCCTGAGGGGTAATCTAACAACAGAAACTTGTCTTCTATTCTACCAAATGAGGTCAGCTGGCAATGTTGTTTTTCCTCTAATTTAAATGAACTGTACAATGTTTTAAAACACATTTTTGTAAAAGCAACAATTACTGAAATCAGCTTAAACACAGTTAATGGAAATTTAAACACTAAAACCACGCCCCATTCTTCTCCCAATGCACTTGAATGTTTAAGTTATGAACTATTACAGATAATCAGAAAATAATAGAATTGAAAATCATCAGTAATACTTACAAATTTTATCATTTTGCTATAGTTTTTTTCAGAGCACTCTGCAGGTTTTTAAAACCAGCTGGGGTGTATGGCTGAGTGGTAGAGTGCTGTGTGAGGATCTAGGATCAGTCAATCAACATTTGTGAGGATCAGTCAATCCACAAGGCCAACAGACAAATTCTACTCCACTCCCAATACCACTTTCTTCCTCCCATCATCCCCAAGACACACTGCAGTCTTGAAGCTAAAACACATTATTCTTATTCTTCTTTTTCTTTACTTTAACTATATTTATGTTTTACTTTATGTATGTGCCCACCCCAAAAATGGTAGGCACCATTCTAAGCTTTATGTAAAGTTTATGTAAATGCTAACATGGTAGGTAGAACTTTGCTACTTATATCATTATGCAACATGTTTTAGATTTGTTAGTCTTCACATATGTAGATATAGACACATGCTAATACACGTAGTCTGATTATGTTCTGTTTCATATATTTCATCTTTTATTTTCATTAAATCGCTATTCAACTAAATGAGCATCCTGTGCCAATGTCTATAAGGAAAGCTTCAGGACCATAAAGAAGGCAAATATTCGATGCTAGGAACCATTGCTATACTGCTTTCCTCGGTTAGCATATCTATCTATATCCTGAGACGTCCTTGTCTTTTCCATATCTTGAAACACTTGGGCACATTATAATCACACAAAGTACACAGTTTAAATTAGAATCTACTTCTGCTGTCCATTCTGTGGCCTTGGACAGACACACGGGCATGTGCCCACACTAACAGTACCACGGAGACACAGGCATGTGCCCACACTAACAGTACCACGGAGAGTATCCTCACTCCCCTAAGAACCAAGCGTTTGCCTGCCGGCTTTAGGAGATGCTCCTCTTTTTACTGATGCCGTATCCTCTGGTGGACCCAGACAGTGCACAGCCTTCTCAGACTGCCTTCTCTCTGCTTGGCAGTACGTGTTTACCGTTCCTGTGGTCTAGTCATGATTTGAAAGCTCATTTCATTTAGTTGAGCAATATTTTCAATATCTGGGTGGATCAGTTTTTATTCACATACTGAAGGACATCTTGGTTGCTTCTACAATTAAAAACTATGAATAAAGAAGCTAGAAACAACCATGTTCAGGTTTTTGTGCGGACAGAAGTTTTAATTCCTTACTGTAATACCAAGTGAAGCAAGTGATGGACTGTATGATGAGAGCATGTTTCATAAGAAACTGTTGGACTAGAAAGATGGCTCAATGGTTAAGAACACTGAATGCTCTTCCAGAGGACCTGGGTTCAATTCTCAGAATGCACAGTGATTCACAACCCTCTATAGCTTCAGTTCCAGAGGATCAAATGCTGTCTTTTGACCTGTACAGGCACTACATACATGCACATACATCCATGTAGGCAAAATACCCATACACATGAAAATGAATAAATAAATAAACCACCTTTTTTTTTTAAAAAAAAAGGAAACTCTCAAACTGTCTTCCAAAGTAGCTGCACCAATTTGCATCCCCAGCAGTAATTAATATAAATTCCTATTTCCACATTCTCACCTGCACTTGGTATTGTTAGTACAGTCTGTGAACACTGACTGTGGGTGAACGCCTCCTCACTAACCTCATAGCCCCATGCAAAGGAGTCAGACACACAGACAGGCACACACACACACACACACACACACACACACACAAATACACATTTCTAAATGTCCTTTAGGGAATGTTCTCCTGATCTAAAATCACCCATATGGTATTAGCTAACAACAACAACAAAATCTTATCGACTCATAGCAACCTGTCTTGCCTTTTCCAACAAAACTCACCAAGAATCTACAAACTATCTCACATACTTAAGGCTACAGTATAAAGACTAATAAAAAGAATAGATAATAGAAGTGTTCACCCAACTTAGAAAGTATTGCTAGCTATTGCCCAACCAGTAAAACACTGAAATCACTCAGAGAATATGAACCCCCCCCAAAATTCCATACTGATCACATCTTTTCCTGGTGTGACTGGGCACCTCTAATATACACCACTTTGTTTCCATACCATGGACTATACAAACTATACAAAGTGGAGAACTTTTTTCACTGCAAATATGCATTCATTTTTAAAATAAAATTGATGCTTTAGACCTACAACTAACAGTCATTATCTTGCTGAGAAACAAATTAATTTGGAAACTAGCTGTGAGGGGTCTTACCTCATGCCTCGAGTCAGTGGAGCAGAGTCAATCTGGAAGGCTATGAATTTTAAAAGTGCAAGTATAATCAACCTCTCTGCATAACACAACGAAGATGAATTGGGAAACGGAAGAGAGTCTAGAGCGGTATTTGGGGCTGTCGCTGCTTAGCCAAATTTTAGCACTGAAACTTGGGTAGCTCTGCTGCCTCCAAGCATGTTCCTCTACACCTTGCCACAGAAGGTACAACTTGGAGCAAATGGAACAAAAGCATACACTCTTGGCACACAAGAGGAGGGGGTAGGAGGGAGGGGGAAGCACACCAAGGAGAGGGACTTACGGGACAGAAGTAGGTATTTTCCACAATGTGATTGGCCACCATGCTGTTCTCAGCAGAGAGAGACATGATAAATAGCAAAGCATCTCTTGCTTGCTGGCCTACTGTGCCCTCTCGATGAATGAAGGGTATCAGAAGAGAGAAAATGAGGAAATTGGCAGCCCCTTGGTCCTCACTAGTGTGGAAGAAGAGTTCCAGGATGGATGGATCTTTGGCAAGGATGGAGCAGAGCTGATTGAGCAGGACAACTAGCTTTCCCTCCACAGCTGGAGTGGCTGTCCCCGAACAGGAGCTCAGCAACATCATGAGGGGCTTCAGGATGGGCTTGTGGTGCAGCAGAGGCTGGTAGGACTGGGTGACCAGCATCTCATACATCTTTAGCTGCTCAAGTTTGGTTTCATCAGTGAATTCTCGTCTCAAGCTCCAAAGGAAGAGCTTTTCCATGATGTTCTCGCAGACCACAAATTCCAGGATTGGCCCCATCGCAGCATCCTTGGCTTGTTCTTCGATTAGCAGGAAAAGCATGTGTTCTACATAGTTCTGCACAGCACTGGCCTCATCTGGGGGGATGGACCCATATTTTGCCTGGGTGTTCTTCAAGGGGTCATGCTTCTCTAAGATTTTCACAACCTGAAATACACCAAACACTGCCATTTACCATCATAATCTCCAAAACACTTCACCACTTGCTTTACCAAATTCACAGGAAAAAAAAAAAGAAGCCATTGGATACAATATATTTATCAAATATTTCAATAATGTAAAGGATTAAAAAAAAAGCAAAAAAAGAGCAAAACTAATAATTACTTTTATATTCAAAGAGATAACAAGACACTTTCCCCTTAAACTGTTTAATACAACACGGCCTCTTAAGTTTCAAATGCATAAAACAAGTAAAAGGAAACCTGGCTTTCTCCCATAGTGCAGTTGTTCTGAAGACTTCATCAGAGCAATGTAACTCCTTACATGCTGTTCACAAACACTATGCCTCACTTCTCCACCTAGAGGGATACCCCCTTCAACCACACACAACATAGGAATAGGAGCAATAAATGGGAATTGAGAAACTGTAGGCCTAGCATACATAGAATTGACTCTAACAGAAGGCATAAACACAAACACCAACATCTGAAGGGTTTGAAATATCATTCTTCAAGCTAAATAAATGAATAAATAAGGATCTCTCCAAGATAATCAATTACAAAATAAACTCCTGAACTTTGGAGTGATAAGGAAGTTTTGGACATGGTGATAAAAGTAGCTAATGAAACAGAATCAGATGCCACCTAAACATGGCTAAGATAAATACATCTGTATTCAGCATCTGTAAAGGTCAAGCCACACCCTTGATCTAGTTCTCTTTCTTCCCTCTGCTGGAATCTGCAGCTTCCAACCTCACTGTGCCCACTGATGTGTGTACATGGGCACTTGAAAGTGAAGCTATTTTATATCTTAATTTTCATTGCCTTCATGACATGAGATATCCATGATGATCCCACTCGATTTACTCCCTTCAAAATATGCCATGCGGCAGTTTACAAACCATCTGGCCTTTTATCAACATCTCTATCTTTGTTTTTCTTTGCCTTTCTTAATAACATATAATGCAATGTCTGCCTTTGGCGGTTCCCTCCTGGCCCAGGTCTAGCATGTGTTGTTACATGTTCTGTATTTAGGTAACAGGTTTTTTAGAGTTGTTGGGGGAAGCTGGCAGATACACAATGCCATGTCAGCATGCATGAGCAATAAGGGAAATTAGTTCTCAGGGAAAGGTCTCCATTTCTCTCCTGTCAGAAGCGAGGAAGGAGAATCTGTATAGACCAGGTAACTATATCCTGACATGGTGAACACATTTCCATGCTAGCAATGATCTCTATCAGTTTCCACCATAAATCTGGTAATACTGTGTCACAAGGAGAAAAGTGACCCTAAAACTTTTGAGTTGACACTTTTTTCATGAGAAAGGGCATTTCTTCAGCGGTCACCCAAATGATCCATGGCCCACTGACTGGTGGCCACATGGCAGACACTGCACATTCTCTTTGTTACATACCACCAGACAGCACCTTCCAGGATGCTGCAGAATCCCCACAGGCCTACTGAGCTTTGGCTCTGGGTTTTGAGAACATCTACAGGGAGGAACACAGTGACAAACTGGTTCTAAGGGGTTTTTCTTCAACAACACCACACATCCTCCAATCCCTAAAGTCCCTAACTTGAAGGTTCTACATTCTGAAGGACAAATCAGCTAGAGCTCTGTTGGTGCTATGATTTCCAAGTCCATGTGTTGAGTCTGCTCGTGAGAGTTGTTTTTACAGCTAGACCTCCGGGTAAAACGCATTTACACTTCTCACTCTGCTCACCGTGTAAACTGTCTAAAACCGGGACTGCTTTATATATGGGTAGTGCTATGCCGAGCCACCTTGGTCTTTCTGAAAAAACATAATCTGGCAGTAAGCAGTAACAGCTGTGAATTTGTTCTTACCCATTGACTTGTTAATCTGATTTGAGGGAAAATGCCTAAAATGTTTGTGTCACTGTTCTTTTCCAATAAGGAAAAATGAAAATACCATTGACCCAGATGGTCAAGAAGAAGAAAATTATAACCAAAATATATCACCATACAATATACCTACTGTTAGGTAAGTGAATCATATTATCGCACACAAATTATATATAAATATTAATGAAGTGATTTGCTAAAGAGCAAACATAGGGGCTGGAGAGACGGCTCATCAGTTAGGAGCACGGGCTGCTCTCGCAAAGGATCCAGATTCAGTTTCCTAAACCCACATAGCAACTCACAGCCTTCTAACTCCAGTTGCAGCAGATCTAGCCCCTCCCTGGCCTGTGCAGGTCCCAGGCACACACAAGATGAACTTTCATACTTGCAGGCAAACACTCATGTGCATAAATCACAAACATTCTGAGAAAATCAAACAAGGTTGGGCATAGCAGTACATGCCTGTCATCCTAACTTGGAAAGTGGATCACAAGTTCAAGACTAGCATAGATGACATGTCTAACAAATCAAAATGGGAGGGAAGGAAGAGAAGGGAACAAAGACAAATGAGGTTTTAAGATCAACTAGTTCTTTCCTGTAATTTCCTGTGAATTTATAATGTAAATCTAAAAGATCAAAATAAGAGAGGTTATTTTGTATTAATGTATAAAAAGAGAAGGACAATACTGGGATAAAGCAATTATTGCAAGTCCAGTTCTCTAGAATGCCTAAATAATATAAACTTATAAATAGGGATATATATTTATGTCACATATATTTAAGCAAATATTTATTGTGCATCTAATATATGTATATAATATACAGCAAAACAATTCATACAACCATAAATCACTTCTTCAGACTAAGTAACCTATATATGCATATATGTATGTATGTGTATATAGTTAATATATCATTTATATATAATATATACCTACTATTGTTATATATTATATATACATATACATAATATTGATTCCAACTCAAGAACTCTACCACGGAGCTACAATCCCAGTCCTATTAGGAAACACCTTTAAAAGAGAACTGAGCTGGGTGTGTTGGCCCATGTCTTTAATCCCCAGCACTTTGGAGGCCAGGCAGGCAGGTCTCTGTGAGTTCAAGGCTGGCATAGACTACACAGTGAGTTCTAAACTAGCCAGGGCTACATAAAGAGACCCTGTTTGCGAGAGGGAAGGAAAGAGGGGAGAGGGAGAGAGAAGAGAACAGAGAACTTTATAACTGAACATAAACGGTGTGGCCAGTTTTTTTTTTTTAATTATGCCTCTCTCTCTCTCTCTCTCTCTCTCTCTCTCTCTCTCTCTCTCTCTCTCTCTCTCTCTGTGTGTGTGTGTGTGTGTGTGTGCACGCACACACACACACGTGTGAGTGTGAGTCACTGAGCACCCACGTTTAGCAAGTGCTGACTGCTTCTGTGTCCATGTTGTTACCAATCCTGAGCCTTGCCTCTCCTCTGGGTAGAGCCTTTGCAGGCTCCCTCTCCTTCCTGTCCCTGCCAGCAGACATACAGTGACCTGCTTTTCAGGTGGACTCTGAGGCCACACTCAGGACTGGCTCCTACCCTAGCAGGAGCCTTCAAGGTTCCTGGTAGAACTCAGTCTGCACCCAACTGCCAAAGAGCTTCTATCCAAAGCGGCCAGGTCCTCCAGGTTGCTGCAGACTGACTCCCCACGTGACCTGGGCTTTTCTTGTCTTTCCCTTTGTTCTCTGTCTTCACATCACTGCCATCAAACCCTCTCATTCTTGTGCCTGTGTCCTCTGCCTGCTGCCAGTTTTACCCACCATTCTGACTCTAACTTAGACTGGTGGGAGGTGAAATTCAACACTGGGGCTGCTGCCTACAGTGCCTCCTGCAGGCCTGGCCCTTGCAGGCACTGTCTGCTCTGACATACTCAAGCAAACCTCGGCTAGGACGTGTACCATAGCTGCAGGCATTCTGGAAGAGTCATAGTAGGGGAGAGAGTAAAACCAAACAAAATATACTTGGTAAACATTTTCTTTTTCTTTTTTTTTTAATTATTAATATTTTTATTACATATTTTCCTCAATTACATTTCCAATGCTATCCCAAAAGTCCCCCATAGCGCCCCCCACTTCCCTACCCACCCATTCCCATTCTTTTGACCCTGGCATTCCCCTATATTGGGGCATATAAAGTTTGCAAGTCCAATGGGCCTCTCTTTCCATTGATGGCCGACTAGGCCATCTTTCGATACATATGCAGCTAGAGACAAGAGCTCTGGGGTTCTGGTTAGTACATCATGTTGTTCCAACAATAGGGTTGCAGATCCCTTTAGCTCCTTTGGTACTTTCTCTAGCTTCTCCATTGGGAGCCCTGTGATACATCCAATAGCTGACTGTGAACATCCACTCCTGTGTTTGCTAGGACCCGGCATCGTCTCACAAGAGACAGCTAAATTTGGGTCCTTTAAGCAAAATCTTGCTAGTGTATGCAATGGTGTCAGCGTTTAGAAGCTGCTTATGGGATGGATCCCTGGATACAGCAGTCTCTAAATGGTCCATCCTTTCATCACAGCTACGAACTTTGTCTCTGTAACTCCTTCCCTGGGTGTTTTGTTCCCAATTCTAAGAAGGGGCACAGTGTCCACAAATTGGTCTTCATTCTTCTTGAGTTTCATGCGTTTAGCAAATTGTATCTTATATCTTGGGTATCCTAAGTTTTGGGCTAATATCCACTTATCAGTGAATACATATTGTGTGAGTTCTTTTGTGATTGTGTTACTTCACTCAAGATGATGCCCTCCAGGTCCATCCATTTGGCTAGGAATTTCATAAATTCATTCTTTTTAATAGCTGAGTAGTACTCCATTGTGTAAATGTACCATAATTTCTGTATCCATTCCTCTGTTGAGGGACATCTGGGTTCTTTCCAGCTTCTGGCTATTATAAATAGGGCTGCTATGAACATAGTGGAGCATGTGACCTTTTTACCGGTTGGGACATTTTCTGGATATATGCCCAGGAGAGGTATTGCTGGATCCTCCGGTAGTACTATGTCCAATTTTCTGAGGAACTGCCAGACTGATTTCCAGAGTGGTTGTACAAGCTTGCAATCCCACCAACAATGGAGGAGTGTTCCTCTTTCTCCACATCCTCACCAGCAACTACTGTCACCTGAATTTTTGATCTTAGCCATTCTGACTGGTGTGAGGTGGAATCTCAGGGTTGTTTTGATTTGCATTTCCCTGATGATTAAGGATGTTGAACATTTTTTCAGGTGCTTCTCTGCCATTCGGTATTCCTCAGGTGAGAATTCTTTGTTCAGTTCTGAGCCCCATTTTTTAATGGGGTTATTTGACTTTTTGGAGTCCACCTTCTTGAGTTCTTTATATATATTGGATATTAGTCCCTTATCTGATTTAGGATAGGTGAAGATCCTTTCCCAATCTGTTGGTGGTTTTTTTGTCTTATTGATGGTGTCTTTAGCCTTGCAGAAGCTTTGTAGTTTCATGAGGTCCCACTTGTCAATTCTCGATCTTACAGCACAAGCCATTACTGTTCTATTCAGGAATTTTTCCCCTGTGCCCATATCTTCAAGGCTTTTCCCCACTTTCTCCTCTGTAAGTTTCAGTGTCTCTGGTTTTATGTGAAGTTCCTTGATCCACTTAGACTTGACCTTAGTACAAGGAGATAGGAATGGATCGATTCGCATTCTTCTACATGTTAACAACCAGTTGTGCCAGCACCATTTGTTGAAAATGCTGTCTTTCTTCCACTGGATGTTTTTAGCTCCCTTGTCGAAGATCAAGTGACCGTAGGTGTGTGGGTTCATTTCTGGGTCTTCAATTCTATTCCATTGGTCTATTTGTCTGTCACTATACCAGTACCATGCAGTTTTTTATCACTATTGCTCTGTAGTAGAGCTTTAGGTCCGGCATGGTGATTCCACCAGAGGTTCTTTTATCCTTGAGAAGAGTTTTTGCTATCCTAGGTTTTTTGTTATTCCAGATGAATTTGCAGATTGCACTTTTTAATTCGTTGAAGAATTGATTTGGAATTTTGATGGGGATTGCATTGAATCTGTAGATTGCTTTTGGCAAGATAGCCATTTTTACAATGTTGATCCTGCCAATCCATGAGCATGGGAGATCTTTCCATCTTCTGAGATCTTCTATAATTTCTTTCTTCAGAGACTTGAAGTTTTTATTATACAGATCTTTCACTTCCTTAGTTAGAGTCACGCCAAGATATTTTATATTATTTGTGACTATTGAGAAGGGTGTTGTTTCCCTAATTTCTTTCTCAGCCTGTTTATTCTTTGTGTAAAGAAAGGCCATTGATTTGTTTGAGTTAATTTTATATCCAGCTACTTCACCGAAGCTGTTTATCAGGCTTAGGAGTTCTCTGGTGGAATTTTTAGGGTCACTTATATATACTATCATATCATCTGCAAAGAGTGATATTTTGACTTCATCTTTTCCAATTTGTATCCCTTTGATCTGCTTTTGTTGTCGAATTGCTCTGGCTAGGACTTCAAGTACAATGTTGAATAGGTATGGAGAAAGTGGACAGCCTTGTCTAGTCCCTGATTTTAGAGGGATTGCTTCAAGCTTCTCACCATTTACTTTGATGTTGGCTACTGGTTTGCTGTAGATTGCTTTTATCATGTTTAGGTATGGGCCTTGAATTCCTGATCTTTCCAAGACTTTTATCATGAATGGGTGTTGGATCTTGTCAAATGCTTTTTCCGCATCTAACGAGATGACCATGTGGTTTTTGTCTTTGAGTTTGTTTATATACTGGATTACGTTGATGGATTTCCGTATATTGAACCATCCCTGCATCCCTGGGATGAAACCTCCTACTTGGTCAGGATGGATGATTGTTTTGATGTGTTCTTGGATTTGGTTAGCAAGAACTTTATTGAGGATTTTTGCATCAATATTCATAAGGGATATTGGTCTGAAGTTTTCTATCTTTGTTGGGTCTTTTTGTGGTTTAGGTATCAGAGTAATTGTGGCTTCATAGAATGAGTTGGGTAGAGTACCTTCTGTTTCTATTTTGTGGAATAGTTTGTGAAGAACTGGGATTAGATCTTCTTTGAAGGTCTGATAGAACTCTGCACTAAACCCATCTGGTCCTGGGCTTTTTTTAGTTGGGAGACTATTAATGACTGCTTCTATTTCTTTGGGGGATATAGGGCTGTTTAGATCATTAACCTGATCTTGATTCAACTTTGGTACCTGGTATCTGTCTAGGAACTTCTCCATTTCATCCAGGTTCTCCAGTTTTGTTGAGTATAGCCTTTGGTAGAAGGATCTGATGGTGTTTTGGATGTCTTCAGGATCTGTTGTTATGTCTCCTTTTTCATTTCTGATTTTGTTAATTAGGATGCTTTCCCTGTGCCCTCTAGTGAGTCTGGCTAAGGGTTTATCTATCTTGTTGATTTTCTCAAAGAACCAGCTCCTTGATTGGTTGATTCTTTGAATAGTTCTTCTTGTTTCCACTTGGTTGATTTCGCCCCTGAGTTTGATTATTTCCTGCCGTCTACTCCTCTTGGGTGAATTTGCTTCCTTTTGTTCTAGTGCTTTTAGGTGTGTTGTCAAGCAGCTAATGTGTGCTCTCTCTAGTTTCCTTTTGGAGGCACTCAGAGCTATGAGTTTTCCTCTTAGAAATGCTTTCATTGCGTCCCATAAGTTTGGGTATGTTGTGGCTTCATTTTCATTGAACTCTAAAAAGTCCTTAATTTCTTTCTTTATTCCTTCCTTGACCAAGGTATCATTGAGAAGAGTGTTGTTCAGTTTCCACGTGAAGGTTGGCTTTCTATTATTTATTTTGTTATTGAAGATCAGCCTTAGTCCATGGTGATCTGATAGGATGCATGGGACAATTTCAATATTTTTGTATCTGTTGAGGCCTGTTTTGTGACCAATTATGTGGTCAATTTTGGAGAAGGTACCATGAGGTGCTGAGAAGAAGGTATATCCTTTTGTTTTAGGATAGAATGTTCTGTAGATATCTGCCAGATCCATTTGATTCATAATTTCTCTTAGTTTCTCTGTGTCCCTGTTTAGTTTCTGTTTCCATGATCTGTCCATTGGTGAAAGTGGTGTGTTGAAGTCTCCCACTATTATTGTATGAGGTGCAATGTGTGCTTTGAGATTTACTAAAGTTTCTTTAATGAATGTGGCTGCCTTTGTATTTCGAGCATAGATATTCAGGATTGATAGTTCCTCTTGGAGGATTTTACCTTTGATGAGTATGAAGTGTCCCTCCCTGTCTTTTTTAATGACTTTGGGTTGGAAGTCAATCTTATCAGATATTAGAATGGCTACTCCAGCTTGTTTCTTCAGACCATTTGCTTGGAAAATTGTTTTCCAGCCTTTCATTCTGAGGTAGTGTCTATCTTTTTCTCTGAGATGAGTTTCCTGTAAGCAGCAAAATGTTGGGTCTTGTTTGTGTAGCCAGTGTGTTAGTCTATGTCTTTTTATCGGGGAGTTGAGTCCATTGATATTAAGAGATATTAAGGAAAAGTAATTGTTGTTTCCTGTTATTTTTGTTGTTAAAGTTGGCATTCTGTTCTTGTGGCTGTCTTCTTTTAGGTTTGTTGAGGGATTACCTTCTTGTTGTTTCTAGGGCGTGGTTCCTGTCCTTGTATTGGTTTTTTTCTGTTATTATCCTTTGAAGGGCTGGATTCGTGGAGAGATAATGTGTGAATTTGGTTTTGTCGGGGAATACTTTGGTTTCTCCATCTATGTTAATTGAGAGTTTGGCTGGGTATAGTAGCCTGGGCTGGAATTTGTGTTCTTTTAGTGTCTGTATAACATCCGTCCAGGATCTTCTGGCTTTCATAGTCTCTGGTGAAAAATCTGGTGTAATTCTGATAGGCTTTCCTTTATATGTTACTTGGCCTTTTTCTCTTACTGCTTTTAGTATTCTATCTTTATTTAGAGCATTTGTTGTTCTGATTATTATGTGTCGGGAGGTATTTCTTTTCTGGTCCAGTCTATTTGGAGTTCTGTAGGCTTCTTGTATGTTCATGGGCATCTCTTTCTTTAGATTTGGGAAGTTTTCTTCTATAATTTTGTTGAAGATGTTTGCTGGTCCTTTGAGTTGAAAATCTTCATTCTCATCCACTCCTATTATCCGTAGGTTTGGTCTTCTCATTGTGTCCTGTATTTCTTGGATGTTTTGAGTTAGGATCTTTTTGCATTTTACATTTTCCTTGATTGTTGTGCCAATGTTCTCTATGGAATCTTCTGCACCTGAGATTCTCTCTTCCATCTCTTGTATTCTGTTGCTGATGCTGGTATCTATGGTTCCAGATTTCTTTCCTAGGGTTTCTATCTCCAGTGTTGCCTCATTTTGGGTTTTCTTTATTGTGTCTACTTCCCTTTTTAGGTCTAGTATGGTTTTGTTCATTTCCATCATCTGTTTGGATGTGTTTTCCTGTTTTTCTGTAAGGACTTCTACCTGTTTGATTATGTTATCCTGTTTTTCTTTAAGGATTTGTAACTCTTTAGCAGTGTTCTCCTGCAATTCTTTAAGGGATTTTTGTGCTTCCTCTTTACTGTCTTCTACCTGTTTACCAGTGTTCCTTTGTATTTCTTTAAGTGTGTTATTAAAGTCCTTCTTGAAGTCCTCTACCATCATCATGAGATATGCTTTTAGATCCGTGTCTAGCTTTTCCGGTGTGTTGGGGTGCCCTGGACTGGGCGAAGTGGGAGTGCTGGGTTCTGATGATGGTGAGTGGTCTTGGTTTCTGTTAGTAAGATTATTACGTTTACCTTTTGCCATCTGGTAATCTTTGGGGTTAGTTGTTGTCGATGTCACTGTTTAAAGATTGGAGCAGAAGCTGTGTTCCACTCACCAGCAGTCTCAAAATCCTGTGGCGGGGGTCGTGGGTAGCTGGTGGTACGCCAGAAGAGGCCTGTGGTCCTACTCAGGCCAGTTTTCTGCTTCCCTAACTAATGCAGTCTCAGGTCCCGCGCCCAATTGGATTGGAGCAGAAGCTGTGTTCCACTCACCAGAAGTCTTAAGATCCTGTGGCTGGTGTTGTGGGTAGCTGGCGAGTGTCAGCCGACCCTGCGCCCTAGCTACCCCGGTGCTTTTCTGACCGGAAGAGGCTTGTGGCCCTACGTAGGCCGGATTTCTGCCTCCCCAACCAAAGCAGTCTCAGGTCCCGCGTGATTGGACTGAAGCAGAAGCTGTGTTCCACTCACCAGCAGTCTCAAAATCCTGTGGCGGGGGTCGTGGGTAGCTGGCGGGTGTCAGCCGACCCTGCGCTCTAGCTACACCGGTGCTGGTCCGGCCGGATGAGGCCTGTGGCCCTACTCAGGCCGGTTTCTGCTTCCCTAACTCGGTAAACATTTTCTTTACAAAGCAAGTTTACCTTATTAAACTGAAAATAATATTTAATAAAGTGGTCAGCATATGATAAAAGCCCATACTTGTGAATTAAACCAGTTCAGTTAAAGGCAATAGATGCACTCAACATAGCTAAGTGTCCTTTTCATCTTTCATATGCATGAGAGAGGCAGCGAAGATGAGCCTAGGTCTTATTTAATCCCATGTATAAATTAACATAATTTAAAAGTAAACACAAAACGAACAGTGTGAACAATGGATTTCAAATTACCATCAGATCAGCTACACTTAACCTAACAGCTGAATTTAACCTAATTTTAAAGCCGTCTGACCTTTAGATATGAGTGCTATTAAGGGTACGATTTTTAAAGAACATCAGATATTCCCACCCTTGGTCCCTAATATGGCCCCATCAGTCAGTGATAATGGGCTTGAATATTAAATACTGATGAACCCTAAATAAGAAACAAAGCAAAGGTCCATATTAACCACATAATTCTACCTCAAGCTACCAGATGGTTTATTCTTTGTGATAAACACAAGTGTTTCTCCGCCAGGAGACTGGGTTCAGTCAATCTCACTGTTGGTCTATGTCTTCCATAAACCTGCAATTGTGCCACCTTGACTGGGGCATACTTATTTCAAGAGAGTCACGTGAAAAAACTCACAGTTCCAAACCCTTTGGAATTCTAATTTAAAGTGGCATTTGTGGAAAAAATAAAGTTACTAAGCAACATTTTTTCATTGCACAGAAGGGGAGAATTTAACTGTCATGGGCCAAATTATACTTTATGTACCAAACAACTACACTGTGTCCTTGCTCATTACTTAATGGCTGAGTCTTTCCATTTGAGACATTCCTTGAGTACCTGTCTCTACAGGGTCTTACCAGGGCTGCAAACCAGCTGCCTGCCTGCCTGCCTACCTTCTTTCTTTCCTTCTTCCCTTCCTCCCTCCTTTCTTCCCTCCCTTCCTTCAATCCACCCTCCCTCTCCCCTTTCCCTCCTGTCTGCCTGCCAGCCTTCTCTTATTTTCAGAACTGGAGATCGAACCCAGGGCCTTGTCTTACACTGGGCACATGCCCTACCACTAAAGCTACATCCTCAAGCTATTGTTTGTTTTGTTGTTGCTGCTGCCTGTCTGTTTTGGCTTTTAAGACAGAATCTAAGCCAGCTGCAGTAGCCTAGATTTGCTATGTAGCTCCAGATGATCTTGAACTTGAAGTCTTCTTGAGTAGCTAGAATTGTAAGCATGTGCCACCATGCCTGGCTTTCTTTCGTCTAACAGTAAAACTATAACACCCTTGTAAAATAGGTTTACTTACTCCACTTGCATGATATCAGCTATATCAGAAGCTGCACAGGCTTGTCTGAATCAGGGATTTTAAGATATAATAAAGGTGGGGTGTGGCAGTGCACACCTTTAATCCCAAGGTTTAGGAGGTAGAAACACAAGGACCAAGAGCTCAAAGCCATGTGAGCTACGTGAGATTGTTCAGAAAACAGAACGCTGGAGACACAGGCCCTACCAGGAAAGCTATTACTGCTGTGTTGCTAAGTGACACAAATGTCTGCCAATATTTTCTTGTTATTTGTTTACACCACTGTCAGTTTTATTCAAAAAAAGTTTCTTTTTGCAGGGATCAATAGGAGTGTGGGGGGGAACAAATCAGGGTAATAAGAGGTGAATATGATAAAAATACATATTACATATATGAAAGTACCATAATGAACTAATTATGATGTATAATTAATACACACTTCTTACTTGTGGTTTCTCTTGCTGTGATATTCACCATGGCTATAAGCAACTTGGGGAAGAAAAGGATTCTTTCATCTTACAAGTTGTAGTACATCATCCAAAGCCAGGGAAAGAACGGAAGGCAGGAACTGGGAGGTGGGAACTAAAGCTTAAGAACACTGCTTACTGCTGTGCTCCTCATGGTTTGCTAAGCCTGCTTCCTTATACTACCCAGGACCACCTGCCCAGGGGTGGCTCTACCCACAGTGGGCTGAGCCTTCCTTACATTAATCACTAGTTAAGAAAGGGATGGCCCCCAGACAAGTCTTGTGGTGACATTTTTCTCAATTGTGAGTCCCTCTTCTCGAGTTACTCTGTGTCAAAATCACAGTAACCTAGCAGGGCCATTTAAAAAAAAAAAAAAACTCATTTCCTCTGTCTACAATAAACAGAACAGAACAAGATCCACACAGACACACAGTGTAAGAATGCCATAAGACAAACAAGACACTTTAAAGACAGAATTTTTTTTTTGAGTACAGAATTTTCAGTAAAAAGAAGACCTAGCTTATTTATTAGATGGATGGAAATATAATTTTTGTTGTTTTCTTATTGTTTTGAGAAAGGGTCTAACTATGTAGACCAAGCTAGCTTAGAACTCACTAAATAGCCTAGTCTGACTGTGAACTCTTGCTCTTCCTGTTTCTGCTGCCAAGCTAGTAGAAATACAAACATACACCACCTTGCCTAGCTTCCTCCCATGCCACCACCACCTCCTCTGTCTCTCTGCTTGAAACAAGTAAGGAGACAATGACTACTACAAGGTGCATGCAGTCACAAAGTACAAGTGTGCCATGAGACATAACCAGGGTAGGTGGTTTCATTCATCTGCCTGTTTACTTGAGCAGTTTATTGACTGGTAGCTCAGTGCTTCCTTCCATTTGAACCCTCTTGCATGCTGAAAATTCAAAGATACAGAGGCGATAAAAGCAATAACCTGCCTTATTATACAATGTTCTTGTAAATGACTAAGAATTCAACATAAGTACATACTCCTTCTTATCGCTGAAGGTAAGTCCAAAGATCCTCCTGGAAGCAGATTATACAATGGTTTAAAATTAGTGTATGGTTAAACTGGCTTCCTAAACTGCCTGGCTCTTCTAACATGTTTCTGGTTCGCTGCCTTGCTGTTCAAGGGTTTGCTGAGCATCTACAATATGCTGTACTAAATTATGGTAGCAGAAATACAAATGAGTCACTAACACCTCTGATATTGAGGAGCTTCACAATGGTGATGGTAAGCAGATGCTATACAGACCACTACAATGTAAGGTGGCAGATGGGACAGTAAAAGAAAGCCTGGGTGGGGTGCAGAGTGAAAGCATGAAAGTGTCTGGAAGAAATGATGTTCCAAATGTGTCCTGTAGAAAGCAGCACTTAACTGAATGAGGGAACATGGCAGCAGAAGAGCAGCAAGCACTTCAGCACACAGGCATGAAGTGACAGGACATTTGCCAAGGATAATGGCAGACACTAATGTCAAGAAAATTCAATTCTGGATTCTCAGAAGCTACTTCAATTCTGGAGTCTAGAATCGAAGCTAGAATCTAAGGAATGGTCTGTGCCGTCCCGGCCTGTGGGTGGTCACAAGCCACTGGAAAGTCCAACTAGAGGGATCTAGATTTTAGGTCCATTTGTAACTTAAGGTAAAAGATGACCACCCGAGAAGGGGAGAGGAAGCATGGGCCAGGCACAACTTCCTAAACCTCCATTCTCCAGGGTCACCATTAGGGAGGAGGCTTCTCCTGGTTGTCTGTGGTGCGCTCCTCAGCTATGACATCACATCCAGGGGCATTTTGGAAATTCAAGTGCAGTACCAGGCAACTCAAGACCTCATCCCTGGAATGATGGACTGCCTTGGATGTGAGCTGTGCCAGATACAGAACTAAATGCCCTAGACAGTATAGGCCAAGACAGAAAGCAACCTCCCTCACCACCCGCCCTGTTAGCTCTGCAACTCAAGCTCTGCAATAGTAGGGACTCATAAATAGTACAACAGAGCCTGTCAAATGCATGTCAGTTATGTTGAATTTATACTGAAGGATCCTAACACAGATGGATTCTAGATAGCACAGACTTTTGCTGCCTTCATTTTTCCTAATTTATGGTAAACAAAAGCATTGTACTGAGCAGTTAAGTGTACTGGCACACTCCAGTAAATAAAAGGTAGCTGTTTAGTCCTGACTGCGCCACATTCCGAGAGGCCTTTCAGGTTTTCTTGATTGCCTCGGGGGAGTTGGGGCTGGAGTCCCGGCAGGTACAAATGTGCACAAGTCAGAGTTTAACTTGAGTTGGCCTTTATTCACCCCAGCAGAAGCCACAGTAAAAAGCCAAGGTATGCAAGTCCAGAAATGAATTCACAACAGCCAGTCCTGACAGCAGGAGGGCTCCATTCCCAGTCCATACCGCTTCCTTACTTGAAATTTTTTGCCATCCCAACCTTCTTTTTCACCAGAAAAAAAAGTCAAAACAGCATGTATTACCAATATTCCTCTTGAAATGTGTCCTTCCTCTGCCATCGAAACTTCTTCCACAATCAAGCTGCTTAGACTGAGGCTTCCTCCACCACTCCCACCTATGCCAGCCCTGACTCGATTCCTGTAGCTGTCCCTCCTAGGATGCTCCAGGGATGCACTTGAACTGTTGGCTAACTCAACCTCTAAGGGGAAACAGCCACTTAGACACCCACCTGAATTAACTTCTCAGCCAGTATTTTCATTCATATAGTTAATGGAAAGGTTCCCGGAACCTCTGTAGACAGAGACTGATGGCATTTCCCAGATTTATTTAGAAGGAAAAGCCAAGTCTAAAGAAATTAATAAAAGGTCCTTTCTTTTTGTTAATAAAGAAACCCTAGCCAAAGTTACAGAAATGGTTGGACCATCATCAGACAGGCTCACACTTCACAGTGGGAACTGTTTAACGACTAACATCATTCCCTCTAATAAGATAGTCTCATCTTCAGCTCTGTATAGTTCAACAGGAGGGTGCTAAGCACCTGCACCGTGCTTCAGATAACGCACAGTGTCTGATAATGTCAAGGCCATTCATACTGGGTATAGAAATGACCAGTAGAATTCTAGAACCAGTATTTACTCTCAACAGTATGAAAACAAGGCAGACACATTTCTGACACAGGACATTCTAGCAGCACTCCAACTGCTTTGGATAAAGAGACAGAACTGGGCAGGGCAGATGTACCTACACACCATCAGGAGGTCAGGGTCTCTAAGCCCAGCACCCAAAGCCAAATGGATCACATCACAGTAACCTCAGGAGGAAGGTTCATAATCAAATGTATTATATGCAAACTCAGGAGGCCCCAGGGCAAAGATTTCACATTTAAAAGATAGGCTTCACCAGTCAAATGGATGATAAGCTGAAAATGCCAGCAGTATAGCAATCCACTCTAAAAATAGACACAAATATTTAAGTAAATCAATAACTGAGTATATAGTGATACACAGATACACTGTGCATAGTATATGCACAAAATAATAAACACGTTCAAACAGGTATCTCTCAGGGTTCACGGGCCTACTTTGGAGCTGCTGTTTTAAAATGCTTTAAAACGTGCAAAGCCAAAGGTAGTTATCTAATTATCAAGAATCACCCTGAATTACTTTCTTTCTTATAGGAGTGGTGTCCTCGGTACCCACAGTAAATCCATTAAAATGTGAACAATAACTCAGAGTAATGGAAAAGCACAAAAAATCATGGAAGCTTTACATCGAGCAGTGAAAAGCAACTACAAGATGGGAACAACCCAGAAGCAGAATTGATTTTGCTCTTTTTTGATCTAAACTGTGTCCCCCTATAATTGCTGTGATTTACAGGCTCGGGAGTTTAACCCATGTGTTATTTCCAGACACAGGAAGGAACCTGGTAGTCATTAAAAAACTGTCACATAAATAGCCACTTACCAGCTCACCTGGGGAGTATAACGTCAGACAAGTAGAAAAAACAAAAACAAACAAACAAAAAAACCCCCACCGATTTTGTTTATTTTACTCCCCGCAAGCTTTCTGTGGAAAGGGGCAGGCTGGTAAATTTTCTAAACATACAACCCTTAATTACCCATACCAGCCGATCAGAGAAAAGCTACAGAGAAGTCAGAATGAATCATCCATAGAAACTAACGGGCTTAGAAAAGATGATTCACATACAGCCAGGTACTTGTTCTTACACTGTACAGGGCTCACAAGGCTGACGATGGCCAAGCACTGAGGTCAGATTCACCGGCTTTGGACTCAAGAGACTGAGATCTCTGTACCAATGTCAGGTTTGGTAATTCCTTGGCTGCAGAACCTCCAAATGGTCATTTAACCCATTTTCTACCAACTACCTTATTGGTTTCTGGAGAAGATTAAATGATATAGAAGATTTGAAGTTTTTAGCATAGTACTTAGTAAATACTTCATAAACAAGTCCTTTGTGAAAACTGTGTTTTTAATCAGATACACACTGTTGGAAATCAGGAGGAAAAAGCTGCTTTTCTCTTGACTGAAAGGGCCATTCCCACCCAGTGTTTCAAGAAAGCCAGCTAGCTGTCACAGAGTAGGAAATCTTGGTTCAGTGTGACAGAGGCTGGGGAGTGCTGACAGCAGCATAAGACATGGAGCTCATATATTACCTGTGCCCAGTGGTTCTTAAACACAATCATGCATGTTTCTGGGTCAACTCCCTTCAGGCTCACAGCCTGCTGGAGTTTGCTTTCTGTTGAAACCGATGACATCATAAACCTTTGACGCTTTTAAGTCATATTTAATTTTCAAGAAAATGCCATAAGCAGTGATTAACTCCAAGTATCATGTTAAAAATGTAATTTCTTCGGTCTTCATGGTCATTTTTCAAAACCTGTAATGACAATAATAAAAAAAATGCATCTTATGTTCATATATTAAACTAGACACTAGCTATTAAATTTAAATAAAAGGATAGACAAAATCCAACACAAAGAGTAGCTATATGACAGTTAGAGCGTATTATCTATATTCAACCTAAAACATCTCCTAGTCCCTCAGCTTGTTACTAAAAAATTGTAAACTAAGGTGCCACTAACCTATGTGCATGTATTAAACAATTATGGGGTTTCTTCTCTCCATTAAAAGCATTCATTATCCACAAATTATTGAACCAAATCACCCAAGTTTAGTTTCTACAACTAGGTCAGAACTGTGCTATTGACTTTCATCAAAGTTTATGAAACACAGAGTAATAAGAAAACTGCAAGTCAACAGTCTCAAGAAAAATAGTTTTTTGACCCATGGGTGAGCTTTAGAGGCTACAGCCCAGGGAATAGAGGGTTTGCTGGGCAAATGGGAATAGTCAAGTTCAGATCCCAAGCCTACAGAAGAGCTTGGTTGGTGCTGTGCCTATCCATCCCAGCACTCAGGAAGCAGAGATGAGAATCCTTACTGCAAGCTGGCCAGCTAGATTAGCCACAAGAGTAGTGTCTGGTTTCAACTGAGAGACCACACCCTACCTCAGTTAATAAAGTGAAAAGTGATCGAGGAAGACCCATAGCATCAACTGCTCATTTTTACATGTACACAGGCACACACACCAGCACACACATAAGCACACACACATGCACGCACACACACACACATGTGAACTAGAATACACACACACACACACACACACCATCTAGACTCCTTGACCCAATACAGTTGAGTTTTGTTGTTTTGTTTCTCAATAATTTTATAGTGAAATTGAAAACATTTGAGCTACAAGAGATCCTACATCACCAAAAGAAAAAAAAAAATAGAAGGAAGGAAAGAAGGAAGATTGAGTCTCAATCATTTTATGGCTATAAAGTAGGTGAAGGTTTCTGGTTTTTCTAAAATACAATAGGAATCCAAGTAACCCTGACAAACTGGTTAGGAGTGACCCATCCAAAACAAAAAAATAGTGTGGGAAACTTATAAATAAAAAATGAATTGTGTGGATGAAATATAAAGAAAATCTAGCTATGATACTATCTTCATTGGAAAAACTTAAGGTCACAGACTGTGTCCTGAATCTGTAGGAGTCTCTGACAAAAGCAGTAAGACTTTAGTACTATCCAGACAGTTCAATCAGCCCAGAGAAGGACTAGGGAGAGCTCACAATAGCATTTCTTTCAGTGTACAGACTGGAGAGAGTCCTGAAGAAAGTGATTACAGTTATCAGAGAACCATGCTAAGTCCTCAGACTTGGGTCTCCATGATGGCTCAGCAGTAAAGAAGCGTGCAGCCAAGCCAGACAACCTGGGCTCAATACTCAGATTCCCACGCAGTTGAAGGAGAAAATCTGAAAAGACTGTAAATTATCCTCTGATCTCTTTACACTTTCCATGGCATGCACATGTGTGAGTGTGTGTGTGAGTCCGTGTGCACGCAAACACAGATAGAAGACAGACAGACAGTCAGTCAGTCAGACAGATGTGAAAAATACCTGCAGACGTGTGCAGGTTTGGAGGAGCTAATTTCAATGCATAAGAAGGATGTCGCAAAGGGAACAGTGATCAGTTGTTCTCCTCCACCAACCACAAAAATGTGAGAGCAGATCTGATACTGACTCAAGCTGGATTTCTAGGAAAAGCTCTTCGTGAGTATAGAATTAAACACAAGAAAACATGAAACATTCAAAAGCAAGAACTCCTATAGGTGCGAGGACAATTCAAAATAAAAGGATTTTTAAAACAGGGGTTAGTCATAAGAATGGAGAGCTTGCAAGAATAATTATTGCGAGTATGGTTTTATAGAAGAATCAAAGAGCAGTAGTGTACTGAGCTATGCAGCAAGGAAGGCCTATCTAAGGACTACAGTCACATACTTGAGGAAAACGGCCTGTGAAAATTTCCATAGTCATGTTTACTGTAGATATATTTGTGTTCCCAAACCTGTATTTGCTAATAATACAAATGGGCGTTTTCCATGAACACTGTCCGCCAATGGCCATGGCCCTTGCCACAAGCAGCTGTGCTTCATTGGATCCAGCTGATGGTTGAAATAATGGGAGCAGCAGCCCCACATTTGCAGACCACGGACCACAACTCCTGGTCTCCTTACTTGGCCTAGGATACCTGACTATTGTTTATCAATGTCTAAGTTTGCAGCTGTGTGCTTAGTGATAAAACCGGATTATGAGTCAACGTCCTCACCACCCTAAGCATTATACGCCTAAGACATCACCAATACCTTTATCCAGAGGCTATAGTGATAATGAAGACAATCAAAGCACCTAGTTTATCCCAGAGGTTGAAAAACTGCAAGACATCTTAAGATGCTTTCCAACTCCTGGATTTAAAAGTCCTTCTTCAAAGCAAAGAACAACATCCATCCTCCTAATTGCCTCTGAGTAAAGAAAATGGGAAGGGGGAAGAATGCTGTTATCTAAGGTGCTTTAATACAGCTCTCAGAGAGAACTTATATTTAGAATTCTCAGAGATGGAAGAATGCAATCCAGAGGAAAAACATCTTAGCCAAGGCTCTGCGCTTACAAGTCAGCTTTGATAGAAGTAGAAATAGATATGTCTCTGGCTCCCAAGTCCAGAGCACTTTCTAGGACGTTATACTCTTCTTAAGGGCTGCAGTGCCTCCCTGACCTGACTCCCTCAGGTTATCCATCTTTTCTAGGAAAACGCAGCTCCACTGGTTTATACTTTTCCAATCACACTTTTTAAGATGGGGGGCTTGCAAAGATTCAAACTGTGTCATGGATATAGAAACAACAGCAAAAATAAAACTTGGGAGAGAAAGAAGAAATGAAGAAAGTTAGATAGTCTAAATTAGAGACAGAAAAACCTGTGCCAGAAGATCCTCAACCTAGCCACAAACACTACAAACACACCCGATGCTTCCATTCCCCTTTGTCCAGCTAGCAGAGAAGTAAATGCCAGGTGTTCTCTGGGGCAATAGGAACCTGAGGGAGACAGCTCCATATCTAGGACAGCTATATCAAGACTCTGATATAGCTGAGTCCTTTCTGAGTCAAGGACTTCTAGTTCCTTGTCTGCCAGTTTCAATACATTGTCTACATTTTCCTGTATTTTCCCCGGGTTTATGTTATTCCCATCATTTTTCTGCATTTTCAGGTCATGACCAAAGGAAACAAATGAAGCATAGAGACAAAAAAAAAGCCAAAAGCTAGAAACAGGTGAGTGACCGCTAACTAGAATGTATGAGTCACAAGCATGGTAGTCATTTCTCTATGTCCTCTGTTCTTCTCAGTCTAAGCCATGTGGTGTTGGGATGGTTAGGGTGGCATTTGTCACTCTTCATACAGAGCCAAACACTTCCCATAAATAAATACTCAAATCCCACGCTTGAGAGAGCTCCTCACAATGCTCCACTTTAACAAGTGATTGTTTTCTTCCTTCAAACAAATCACTAGCACACACACACACACACACACACACACACACACAGATACACAAATCCCCAGAGTACTGTTGTAACAGTGGTAGCAAACAGGTGTCATGGTGTAGTTGCTAAATTTTTTATTTGGTGGAGTAAGGATAAAAAGAGATAGCTTGTCAAAATACATTTATGACAGCCTAGAATTTAATCACAAAAATTTCACAATGAAGCCAAAACTGACTATATCGTTTCCAAAGACATCACCATTGGCTACATTTCTATCTTTAATATTATATATGGAAATGTTTTATTTCATCAATATGGAAAGAAAATTTACATTAAATATTAATGGTAACAGGACTAGCAGCCATAAGAATCAGACATAGTTTTATTGGCCCTGTTTTGAATGGCCATATATTTTAGCATTTGGTTATGAAAGAATAAACATATGCTCCATATTACAAAATTATACAATATGAGACATAATCATCAAAGTGGAAGTCCTAAGGGTTCCTTTTCCCTATGTCCTCAGAAGCAGACCAGCAAGAAACCTAGATTATTGAGAACAAAGTACATTCACACGCATGGATAAAATGTCCCAGTGAAGTCCAGTGCTTTATAAACAAGCTGAGGTTCTGCTTTTCCTGATCACACCTCGTCCCAGGTAGAACTGCCTCTACCTCACGCCCAGGCAGCCTGACTTCCTATTCTCTGGAAGGCTACAACACTTAGGCAAGTTAGGCATTCCTCAAAAAAATACATTATCAGGAACTTTGTTTTGTTTTTGTTTTTTTTCTATCCTTTCAACCCTAAAAGAGAGAAACAAGGATAGAGAGGGAAGGGGTGGGGGTGGGTGGGCTTGTTATTAAATTACTTCCTGCTGATTAAGGGCATTGAGTTCCTTGAAGCAGGTTTGCTCTTTGCTGTGAGGATATCTAAGCTCTTCTTGTTTCTTCTTTGCACATAACTTCTTAACAAACCATAACCAACCAACAAGACCTCATACACACCCCTCCTTCTTGAGACCCTAGCATTTATAAACCCTCTGAAAAGTCCCCAAAATTCTAAGGTCACACAATCACAGAAGCTATCTGCAGCTGGCAAAAATCACACCCCTGCTAAAGCACGAGGCAAATTGTGATCAGCTGCTGTGGGTAATCTGAAGCAGCCTCATAGCCCACACCTGGTATTGAGGTGAAACCATATTCCCATAATGTTTCTGTGTTTTTCAAAGAAACAAAAATTTGCACTCCAAATTAAAAAAAAAAAAAAAGTTAAGCAAAGGGACAGCTACCTTTAAGAACAGAGCCAAAACAAGACTGTATTAAGGGAAACTTACCTATATTTGCAAACCTACTTAGAAGGGGCCTGTGAACATGGGGATTTGAAGATATATGACAAAGTGTTCCATGGACCAAAAGGAGCAGAAGAAAAGTAGGTCGTGAACACAAGTCAGGGAGTGCTGCATCTTCAGGGTTGGCGTGCCGGGTCAGAGCAGTACCCAGAACCCTGGAAAGGCCAGGCCGGCTCCCTTACATTTCTACTTCATCTCCTCCTGATAGTTCTGTTGATTTGCAGAGAGCTAAGAGTTCAGAGCTAAGCTTAGGACCTAAAAGCATTAAGTCTCCACTTCAGAACTTAGCCTTGAAGCTAGCAGGTGGGGTACAGGCTCTAGCTCCGTCTCTAAGAGCTGTGAGACCTTAAGGAGCAAAGGAGGGAGGTCTTCATTAAAACCCACTTAGGTAACTGCTTAGGACTCAATCTTTGTTCCTTAGGTCTCTTCTAGCTCAAATAATTTTTTTTATGTACTTATCAAAGCTGTTACAATCAGATAACCACCAATGAAATATAAAGGCCTTTGGACAACAACGCATAGGAATTCTAGTTGCAATGAGTTTGTATCTGTCCATCTTTACTACTGAAGAACATTTCCTTTAAGAAATCCACAGTCTAAAAACTAACCACTCAACACCATTTCTGTGATTAGTAATCTTTGCCTTTTTCCTCAACAACTGTCAGTAGAAAAACTCATTGTTTTAGACCACACATTTGGAATGCTCTAAATTGGTTGCTACTAAATACATAAAAAGTCTATTACCGTAAATGTGCTTACCACATAAAATTCTAAGGGTGACGACTCTTCAAATATTGGGAACACCTGAAGAGAGGTGAACTTGTTGCCCTCAATTACAACTAATAGCTGAGGGGGCTCATTTTGTACCCAACTTCCTCAAACAACCTCTTCTTAGAGCCAAACAAAATCTTACTAAATTGACATCCTCCCATGCTGTAATCCTCGGGCCCAGCCCACCCCACTCCATCCCCACGCCCCGCCTCTCTCACAGTATTGAATGGCAATGCTAGACCAGAGAAAAAGAGCGGGCCTCTGGTGTTCCTGTGCTTGCCTCAATTTGCCACAGTCTGACTCTGACCCATCATTTCAGTAAGGAAGTAACTGTTCATTCCGCCACCTTGGTTAATTCACAGAATATGCACGAAGAAAACTCTCCTAATACACACATTCCAGATGGCTTCAAGCTGGGATAAATGCAAGCTTCAAAACAGTTAACAAGATTGCAGAGCACGGTTAATATACCAAGGAATAATCCCACCATGTTTTTACACATTAATTTCACAAAACAGGCTTCCTTCCAACTAGGTCACATCCAAGTCCCTACAACTGAATGCAAAGCAGAATCAAAAGCAAAAGCAAAAAAAAAAAAAAAATCAAAATTAATATGCAAATTTATACCTGAAATTTGGTTTGGAACTATTAAGGCCATTTAAAGCATCAGGTATATCAACTATTCTCCTTCAAAAAAAAGTTAAAAAGCCACTTTTAAGATTTATTCATTGTAAAACTTATATAGAATACAAAAGAGCCTAGTAGTTCAGATCCTAGAGCTATAGCTTTAGTGATAGTTTGTTATCACAAACACCCAAACAAACAGAGAGGGAACTTGTCTAATTCAGGCTTCAGACACGGAGCCTGTCAAGTCAGACCTCAGACACATTATTTTAATCACTATTATCTCTCTACCTCAAGTGACACACAGTATAGCACTATTTAAATAGCAAGCAATTGGGAAGACCTTGTATATTCCTCAACACAGTCTGGTTAAATAAATTATGGTATTTCCATATAATGAATACTAAGTCACAATTTTAAAAAGAAGTGGTTCTTAAATACTATATATATATATATATATACACACACACATATATATGTTATGTGTATATTTAGTTTATAATATATACATATGGAAAGAATGCTAGGATATATATAAAACACCAAAGATAGCATGCCATACTTAAGGGGGGAAAGTAGAGCATTCTTCCACAGACCTATAAATCTGAAATGGTCTGTATGAAGGCACAGGAACTGTAAGGCTGTGGAGCACTCAGTGGTGAGGGAACTGCAATGAGAGGGAGACTTATTTCACTATATGCTCTTTCCACTTTTTAAATCATGTACCGCATGTGTGAACTAATAATATGCTTTGAGTGTGAAATACCCTCACAGGCTCACATATCTGCACTCCAGAAGGCATGCAACTTAGAAAGGTTGGGAGCCTTTAGAGTTGGGGTGAACTGCCAGAAGTGGGCTGCTGAGAAGCAAAACTGCTGGTTGCAGCCCATCCCCAGTCCTGGCCCAACACCCTGCATCCTGACCAGCACTGCAAAGGAACAAGCTGCCTCCCACCCCAGGCCCCCCACCATTCCTGCCGTGATAGACTAAATCTCCAGGACTGCGAGCCGAGAATAATCTTTCTTTCAAGTTATTTCTTTCAGGTATTCTGTCAGCGAAATGAGAAAAGTAACTAATGCAGAAAATTAGAATCACTGAATAGGTTTTGGTTGTGGAAAAACCTAGCCATGTGGTTTGTAGAATATCAGAAGCACTCTTAGGGGAAGGGGGAGGAGTTTGGGGTTTCAGGTGACAGAAGTCCAAGTATGCTGGAGGCGGAGCTTACTGGGCCATTCTGCAGGGCGTTCAGAAGACCACAGAGCCAATACACATACACAGTGAAGCCCGTGCTTGTGCCCTTTTAAAGGGGTCCAAGGGCTCTTGCTTGGTGGAGCAAATTTCAATGCAGCATAGCATTCAAGTTACCGTTCATTGTTCTTAATCATATTTACATGAATGAAAGCAGAACATGGAGAAGCAATATGTGGAAAATGTGCAGCTTGGCAAGGGAAGAAGCATGAGTAAGTTTAAGGATGCAAAGTGGGTGTCATTGTTACGAGACTGAGTGCAATTAAAAAGAAACCTCCCACTGTCTATTGGGATGATGGGAAAGGTCTTTGGAGGACAGGACTCCATCCATCTAGTCTATAAAAATATAAATTCTCTTTAAAGGAGAAAATAGATAGTGCCTGAGGAGGCAGAGCAGCAGCACAGCTGTATGTTAGACTGCCAGAGCAATGTCCTCCCTGGCTCAGGGCTTAAAGGCCACTGGAGCTGTGGAGGAGAGTGGCCGGGCTACATCACAAGCTGGATGTGGCAGCAGCGTCCCTGCTGTGCCACTCTGCAAAAACCTAGAACATAAGCTTTATAGTGTGAAGGCTTACACCAAGCAGTTGAAGCTAGGCAATGTCTAGCTGAGTAGGATTCCCTTCGTGAAGCACCTAGGAGTGTGTGCAACGGTAGGAAATTGAAGCCCAGATGTCACCTAAGCTAAGAAAGCAGCACACCCACTGGAACAAGCTGGAGATTCCCAGTCAAACTGACCCAAGGAGGAGTCTACATTTGCTATAGAAACCAGAGTTGGAGGAGCAGGGCCACCCAAGCCTGTGGGAGCTCTAGGTGTCAGACTTGAAGCTGCATGGTTGGTGCTTGCCCTGGTAGGTTTTGATTTTCTTTGATCTGTTCTTTTCCTTGTTATACTCCCATCTAGATTCAGAATATTGGCTTGGTGCCATTGAACACTGGAAGGGTAGAACTTTGTCTTTGATTTTACAGGGGCTCAGAGTTAAAGGTTACCTTGAGTTATGGAGGAGACCTTGAACAGTGCTAGAGTTGTACAACTATGGGGACTTCTAATGTTCTTGACATTATGAGCCTATGGAGGTCAGGGGTCAAATGGTATGGCTGAATGTAAAATGTCTTCCACAGACTCATGTGTTTGAACAGTTGGTCCTTTGCAATGGGTGGCACTGTTTTGGGACTCTGTAGAACCTTTAAGTACTGAGACTTAGATGGAAGAAGAGCAGAGGGTCACTGGGTAATGGGGCATAGATCCCATCTTCTAACCTGGCTTAGCTTCCAGCCCAAGTTCTCTTCCCCACTGTCTGTCCCTTCAATGTAGCCAGTCAGCTCAGGCTTCTTCCCCTGCAGTCATGAGCCTCTCAGCTGCAGTCTCTCCTGACGGGATGGGTTGTATTCCCTGAATAAAGAGCTAAAATAAACCCTTCCCCTCAAGTTGTTTTTGCCAGTATTCTATCACAACAATGTGAAAAAGAACTACCACTCAGCTGATGTGTGATAACTAATTAATTAGTGTGTATGTGTGTGTATGTGTGTGTGTTGGAAAATAATCTGGTGGTTTCTCAGAAAATTGGAAATAGTTCTACCTGAAGACCCAGTACACCACTCCTGGGCATGTACCCAAAAGATGCTCCACCATATCACAAGGACACATGTTCTATTATGTTCATAGAAGCATTATTTGCAATAGCCAGAAGCTGGAAAGAACCCAGATGTTCCTCAACTGAAGAATGGACACAAAAAGTGTGATTCATTTATACAATGGAATACTGTTCAGCTATTAAAAATGAGAACATCGTGAATTTTGCAGGCAAATGGATGGAACTAGAGCATATCATCCTAATGTAAGGTAACCCAGACCCCAAAGTGTGGCCTCCCTTCCCCCAGCCTGGAACCTGCTTGCTCAAGGGTGGAGCTACCGGCTCATTCGTCCTGCCACGCCTACTGTTGGAACCTGCCTTTGCTGCCTGGAGGCACACACGTGTTCGTCCTGCTACTGGACCCTGAGTTACTTGGTGGGATATTGGGTTCCCTCCCCCTTCCTTTATAACTGAGTGTCTGAAAATAGTAAAATTGAGCTTTGATCAGGATGTTGTCTTAGCTCCATTGTTTCTTCCACCCCGTCTAGATTCCTCTCTTTTCAGCGAACTGCCATTCTCAGTTGAACCGTTCGTGTTGTGGACTGCGGGCAGGCCGCAACAGTTGGCGCCAGAACTGGGACCTGAAGAATGGCAGAGGGATGCTAAGAGAAACGACTGCTGTGTGGAGCTCCACAAGAAAGGAAAGGATCTTCGTATCGGAGGAGCATCGGAGCAACGGACAGGTACACATGCTAGCGCTAGCCTAAAATTTCAGTTTTGTAAAGTGTTGCTGAGGATGCGGTAGGATATGAATCAAGTTTGAATCAGTGCTGACCCAACACTGTTTCTGCTTGGGGTCAGTAGTTCGTTAATCGGAACTAGATACGGAGACAGGCGGTGTGCCGCAGCTTTTTAGAAAGCTGCTTAGGTGGAAGAAGGAAGGGTTCAAAGTAAGAAATCTTTTAGATAAGATAGATAGCTGTTGTCCATGGTTCAAAGAAGAAGAAACTATAGATTGTGGAACCTGGGAGAAAGTTGGTGAGGCCCTGAAGCGAGTTAGAGTTTGAGATTAAGCTTCAGAGGCTGAGTCTCTTAAGATATTTCTAGTTTAGATAATGATTAATGTGGTTCCTATCCTAAATAGTAAAATTTAAGATAAGATATAAAGCAATGCCTCTTTATTAAAGCGTTAAAGCTTGCTTTGATAGATAGATATTCATAGGTATTAATTGATATCCAAACTTCGTAATATGATAGTAATGCTTCTAATATTGATTTTAACAGTGATAAATTGTTTTAAACATAGCTTTTGCTTTCCCAAAGTTGTAGATATTATCCTAACCTTGCACAAAAACTTAAAAATTATGGTTAAAACTGCCATTGTTCCATTGACTGCAGCTTGCAGTTTGATTGCAAATTTAAGATTAATGCTCAGATTAAAAAGTATTTTACCTTTGAGTCAATACAGGGCTCTGGGCAGTCCCAGAGCAGCTTGTGGCCCTTTCTTTTGTTTTGCAAACAATGCCTAAAAGAGTTTTTCCCTGTGTTCAAGAAAATTTCTTTTTAACAGTGTTACAGATCTATTCAGATGTTTAAAATAATGCTTAAATTCAAAGATTTTTGCTTCTAGTAAACTGGTAATCACTAGAAAATTTTGCCTCTATGTATGGCTAATATAGCTTTACATTATGTAAGAAAAATGTTTATTGTTTCTGCTTCTTTACAAGAAGCCAAAAGTTTTAATCTTTCAGTATATATTGTTTCCTAAGTGGAAAGTATTTTATTAACTAATGCTTCTCAAGGGAAGTTTACCTTAAATCCTTACTTGTCATTTTTCCAGTTTAGACTAGCTTCTAGCCTTTTAACTTTATGGCAATAGTACATCAGAGACTGTATATTCAGACTTAGTAAAATTAGTCATTTAATAGAGTCATAATGATTTTTCACTCTTCTTCAGTGTGACCAGCCATTCTAACTCAATCTTAGACTGGTCTAATATTCAGTTCAATTATTAGAGATTCCTATATTCTAAATTACCTAGCAAAGTTAATTCAGAGCATTTCCCCCAAGGTCACCAAAGGCTCATCTTGCCTTCACCTTATTTGTCCTAAACTTTTTGCAAACTGACATTAAAGGTCAGTCTGCAGCGGAACGCCACTGGCACCCAGTTACTTCTAATTCTTATGCATTGGTAAAATGGAAGGACGCCCTGACTAATAAATGAAAGGGTCCAGATCCAGTTCTAATCTGGGGAAGAGGCTCGGTTTGTGTTTTTTCACGAGATGAAGATGAAGCACGGTGGCTGCCAGAGAGATTAATTCGTCAGGTAAACACAGATTCTGTCTCTTCTCGTAAGTATCATTCTAAAGACTAAAATTCCTCTTGTGCTTAGATTTCAGCTGGGAGTGGAAGCTCTCAGAAACACTGTTTTCCTCTGAGCCAATTCCCCTACAAGAGGCCGGATTAACTTTAGCTTTACAATTTGCATCTAAATAAAGTACCTTGACTTCTCCAAACAGAAAATTTACATTGCTACACTCTCATTGTTTAGAATTCTTCCTTTTCTCAAGCAGGTCAATCTACATTCTCCGGTTCTCCGCCCCTAAGAGCAAACAGGTAGTACTGCTAATCTCCCTTCCAAGGACATCCCAGCATGTGGCTTTTCAGTCTAAGATAAGATTTAGATTTACCAGGAGAGCTAGGGAAGTAGAAATTTCATATATATTTACAGAGATTAGTTCTTATTTTGATAGAGATGGGCTTAGTCCCTTAGCTGGCCTCTGGCTTTTCACCCTTGCTGTTACTGCAAGGTGTCCTTAGTTCGTCAGGCTATTGAGAATAACAGAGATGAAGAGGAAAGACCTTCAGCTCCTATTTTAACCAAAATTAATGGTGTTAATACTGACATAATTCTTGTCTAGGCCTTGCTAAATCTGAGGTTGACAAGTCTCATATAGAGACCGCGCACAACTCAGAACTGCGCTACTGATTCATAATCATATGAATACAGTATGGGTACCGCTTGGCGCAGGAGATTACTGCGGAGGGAAGGTCCAGCTTGACCGTTTCTGAGTTCCCTGTGCGACACACCTGATTTGAAAGAGGTTGGTATCTGACTCCAGCTAAAAACCAAAAATACTTAAGGCTCTGCCTCCCCTCCCCAAAAGATACCAAGAGCCACAGATGTGAGTTGTTATAATGCTCACGGGAGGAATCAGGTCAATGTCCACCCAAGTCAAGGTTAAAGGCCCACTCATCTATGGATGAAAAGAATCATTTGCTCACCTCTGTTAAGCATTGCCTATTTAAACTTAATTAATAGGTGGGAGAGAGGTTGGAGACCTTGCTGTCGTAAGGGCAGGCCCTTCACTGCCTCCCACCCAAATAAAAAAAAAAAAGCCAACTGGCCTTGTACTAAAGAGCTGGTCTTACCCCCTTCTCACTGTTTCCCCTGCCTGTCACCCAAAATTGCGGAGGATTATCAGCTCAGTGTTATTCTAAATTTGTTTAGTTAAACTCAGCCAGGGTTCCAACGCCCTACTTAAAATGCAAACAGGTAGCTACCTATTCAGCACTAATTAGCATTATAAAGTCAGAGCCTACAGCCCAGCACTGCTATTCCGTCAGTGCTTTTAAGACAGTCTTAGCCAGATACAGTTTACCATTAGAAAAGTTAGGGAATCCCACGGAAACAGGTTTTTTCTTTAGCCCTAAGAACTCAGGCAGAACTATTGAACATAGATAATTTTTCTGCCTCAGGCCACCCCCTTTTTTATTTTTGTTTTGTTAACTAATGGGAGGAAATGTGGCCTCCCTTCCCCCAGCCTGGAACCTGCTTGCTCAAGGGTGGAGCTACCGGCTCATTCGTCCTGCCACGCCTACTGTTGGAACCTGCCTTTGCTGCCTGGAGGCACACACGTGTTCGTCCTGCTACTGGACCCTGAGTTACTTGGTGGGATATTGGGTTCCCTCCCCCTTCCTTTATAACTGAGTGTCTGAAAATAGTAAAATTGAGCTTTGATCAGGATGTTGTCTTAGCTCCATTGTTTCTTCCGCCCCGTCTAGATTCCTCTCTTTTCAGCGAACTGCCATTCTCAGTTGAACCGTTCGTGTTGTGGACTGCAGGCAGGCCGCAACACCAAAGGACATGCAGAGTAGGTACTCACTGATAAGTGGATATTAGCCAAAAAGGTCAAAATATCCATGCTATAACTCACAGACCATAGGAAGCTTAACAAGAAGGAAGGCTCAAGTGTGGGTACCTGAAACCTTAGAAAGGGAACAACATAATCATGGGAGGCAGGCAGAGGGGGGAACCTGAGTGGGAGAGGGGAAGAGGGAAAGGAAAAGGAGGTGTTGGATCAGGTATGGGGAGAAAACAGGAGGGACACCCAGAGGACTAGGAGAATGGATCAAAATGTGCAGCAGGTAGGGTTAGGAGGCAGAAGGTACCTCTAGAAACCTGGAATGTGAAAGACTACTAGGACCCAATGGGGATGACCTTAGCCAAAGTACCCAACAGTGAGGAGATAAAACCCAAAGAGACTACCTCCATTAGACAGACATGACCCCCAGGCAAGGAACCACCACCCATCTTCAAAATTTTTAACACAGAATTGTTCCTGTCATAAGGAAATGCAGGGACAAAAATAGAGCAGAGACTGAAACAAAGGCCATCCAGAGACCAGCCCAACTTGGGTTCTATCCCATGCACACACATCAAAATGTTGCAATGTGACCATGGGAAGTGGTAGTGCAGGACTCTGTGTTGGGAGAAATCTTTGTAGTGAGCTATGTTTGTTAACATAGCTTAAGGCCATATTATGCGTGCAGACGGGAGCCTGGCACGGCTGTCCTCTGAGAGGCTCTATCAGCAACTGACTGAGACAAATGCAGATACTTACAGTCAACCATTGGATTAAGGTCAGGTACCAATATGGAAGAGTTAGAGGGAGGATTGAAGGAGCTGAAGGGGATTACAACCCCATAGGAAGGACAATAGTGTCAACTAACCAGATACCCCAGATGCCCAGAGCTCACAGAGACTAAGCCAAGAACCAAGGATCATACATGGACTGGTTTGAGGCTCCAGGCGCATGTGTAGCAGATGCCTCAGTGGGAAAGGATGCACTTAATCCTGTGGAAACTTGATGCCCCAGAAAAGAGGGATGCTGGTGAGGTGGGGGTGTGCCCAGGTGGGAGAGCACCCTCCCAGAGGCTGGGGCGGGAGGGTGGGGGTGGGGCCAGGAAGAGGGGTAGTGTAAATAAATAAAATAATTTAATAAAAAAAGAGAATGTCTTAAATAAAAGGAAAAGCTCCTAAGTCCAACTGAAGTACAGCAATAATAGCTGTCATTCTTCAGCGTCTTCTGAGCCCTTGGAGAAAATCAAAGTATCTCTGCACAATGATACCAGTTTGCTGGAAGAATGAGTGGCTTAATACAATTTGCTTGCTCCCATGAAAAGCTCAGAAGACATTTAAAACAAACATCTATACAGCAAAGCCAACTTGTGTGGTCCCTCAGCATGCTTAGGGCATTGGTTCCAGGGCCTCTGTAATGCCAAGATCTATAGATCCACCCCCCCAGAAGATCATCTCTAGAGTACTTATGACTTAAAAGCCACGTGGAACAGTTGCTATGCTGTATTGTCAAGGGACCAAACACAGGAGCAAAGTCTGTATGTGTTCAACACAGATGCAACATTCTTATTCTGGAATATTTCCCATCTGTAGTTAGTTGAATCTGTGGGTGTGGTCTTGCTAAGAGAGAAAGGGCTGGCTGCACATCTATAGTAGTGAGGCACTTAAAGTCCAGTGCAATAAGTATGGACCAAACCCACACGTTGGGAAAGGGGCAAGGGCTCAGAAGAGTAGCAATCTCATTTTTACAGACCACTGACCTTAAGGCAAGTTTACCATTGCTGTGGTAATTAACTTTGCCATCTTGTTTTCAGTCTGTGGCATTCACAACTCTAGTAATCATGCAGCTGATACTTTATCAAGCTTTCTGTCAACGACATCAGTGGGTCTCCAAATACAGTCCCCGGGGCCCCTCAAGATGACTTCCAAAGACTCAGTAAATTTGTCAAGAACCTCTTTTTAAGAGAAACGACAGTAAGGCTAGATGCAGTGACACATGTCTATATTCCCATCACTTAGAAGGCAAGAGGAGTGTGAGTTCAAGAGCAGGTTGGACTGCATAATGAGACAAGAGGGGGGCTGTCAGAGTGAGTCAATGCAAACATAGCTCGCTACAAAGACTGCTCCCAACACAGACAGAGTCCTGCACTACCACTTCCCACGGTCACACTGCAACAGTTTTAACACTACCTTCCCAACTCTCCTAGTTTGGACTTTCTTAAGGGATTTTGTAAAACTTCTATAAAATCTGGCTTTTTTTTTTTTAAGACTAAAGACTGGATAAAAGCCAAATATCATTACCTATAAATATAATTCTTTTCTTTTATGTGTATGGTGTTTTTACCTGCACATGGGTCTGTGTTCCACATGCCTAGCACCCACAGATGTCAGAAGAGAGCATAGAATCCCCTGGAACTAAAGTTAAAGTGAGTTGTGAGCTGCCACATGGGTATTGAGAACCAAGCCGGATACTCTGAAAAAGCATCCAGTGTTCTCACTTAATCGCTGGGCCATCTCTCCAGACCCTGCCTGTTTCTTAAAACATTCTCTTTTCAAAACATTAAGTCATTAAGAGCAGAGCTGGCTGCTTTGAAGGTTGACTTCTTTTTGCCACCGTCATCATTTCTAAGGTGGAATATGGCACGAGATTGGTCACACACATACACCCTCTTTCATGGTGTGGTGCTATGCCAGAGTGAGGCACACAAACTGTGTGCCAGTTAGATGCTCGAATGCATGTGTACTTCTAGCTCTACACACAGAGGTGAAGATTAGCCATCAGTCGCTGGCCTTTCAGGGACCTGACAACAGAATAGCTCTTGTAACGAAGGCTCCAAGATCTGCTGCGGGGTCCAGAATTTAGGCTTCCTACTTCTGCAAGAAATAATAGCTAGTCCCTCTGTCACAGTAAGGTTGGCTGGCTGGCTGCTGCTACTACCTGCCAAGCAAACCTGCAAAAAGGCTGGCCTCCTGAGGAGAATGGCCCAAAGCAACTGGAAGAGACGGCTAGGCTACATCTGCCTCAGTTTGTGCATTCTTGCCTTTGCAGTAACTGGCAGAGTTGAGATGGTTCCAGGCTGTCTATATTTCTTTAATTAAACTTCACTACATTAATACAAGTGCTGCAATGTCTTTATTAGGAGGGAGGAACAAGAAAAGACAAATCAAAGACTGTTCTAAATCAAGTCGTGCTTCAGACACATTTCACACTGGTGTCTTACCTGTCCTGGAGTCGGCGCTTCAGGTAGAAACAGAGTCTAGGAACCGGCACTGGTTCCTATTTCCACTACAAAGTGATCTGCACTTTAGACTCAATTACCTTTCAAATGCAAAGGAGGCCTGGAATGCAGCTCACACATAGGGCTCTGGTCTACCACAAGTAAGGCTCTAGGTTTGACCCCTGGTATCACATTAAATAAACAAACAAACAAACAACACAAATAAATCAAAGGCATTGTGAAAGAAATATGGAAGCAAAAATGAAACCAGGTACTTTTTTTTTCTTTTGCAAAAACAATTTTCTATATTATTCTATACACGTGTGATGATTCGCACTATTGTTTATCTGCCCTGGAGAATCTTCAAAAATTGATGATCAGACCCTATGCTACCAGAATGTATATCTGCAACTTCTCTAGGGACTATGTTATAACAGTACATAAGGCAAGGCATAAAAAATATTCAAAATTTTGACCCACAATCCCTTAGCAAGGTACTTTAAAGAAGCCAACATACTTCTCCTTAAGGTGGATAAACAGTTGAGAACCCAACATAGCAGTTGGTATGTGATTCAGGATGTACAAAAGGAATATATGTCATCGAGTGGGAGAATTATTTTCACCATGGAGAGGTGGCAAGTAGAAACTGCACCCAGCTGGTGGACACTTATCTAGTCCCTCAAGAATATGTTCAAAATGGCCTGAACCCCAGAATTCACTGTCCACTGGACTTTGTCAATCTCTGGGGTTTGTTTTGCTCCTTGCTTTTTGAGTGGGAGACCTCATGGAGCCAAGGACATACACAATGGGCTCCACAACACATTTTCCCCCGCGGCTACCCTGGAGAAGCTTCACCAACAGCAATTCTGTACACACAATGTGCACCAACTTCCATGTACATTATACACACGTGGTTTCTGTTTTCATATTCAAGGACTCTAAAGCTGGCAAGCCAACCAACAGACAGATCAGATAAAATTAAAAGACAGATTTTGCCACTATATAAACATGTCTCTGTTTCTAAAATATTTTAAACCTACTCCCACAAATATAGTATTAAAACCACTGCCAATTAGAAATTCAGTAATAAACAGGATGCTCTATTGAAACATTTTTTCAAAAGGAAAGGAAAGGATAATTACAGAGCAGAAACAAACAATACAAGTCTCTGGGTTTCAGGTACTAGTATTCATCTAATGAATAAGAAGGGAAATTAGCAGCCATAAATTCCAGCTAATCTATGGCTTCTTTATTTAAGAGTTAGAAAGAAAATTTTCATTTTAAATCTGGCCATGTTTGGTTGTTTGGGCTTCCAAAACCAAACTGATCATATCTAAAGACTTTTAAAGTCTGAGTATTTTGTTACTACCACAGAATATTGTGTATAAATATAGTGTTTATTGAAAGAAGAGAGAGATTGTCTTCAAAAATTGGCCCAACATTTTCTATTATCTATTGAGAGTTTCATCCATAAGAGAACAGCAGAGGAGTGCTGGGTGAAATAGTTTACAGGATCTCATCACGTAACACCTTTCATCTAATATAATCAGTATTCTATATTTATTGCCTGCAAAAAAAAACCATAATTACTCGTTGATTTGATCAAAATGAATCAGCCATCCAGCCTATGGAGTAATTAGTCAAATCAGTGGTCTGTCAACACGACTAACATTTTCTGAAGCATGGATTAGACTCTACAACAATATGGCAATCCTTGCAAATCTGTTCCCAGACCTTGGTTGGTCTTGTTTAACTCACAGACTGTATTCTTCACAATTTAATTCACTCTGTACACCTAGGAACTTTTTCTTCCCTTCAAGGCAAGAAAGATAAGTGACAACAGATGCTGCTGTACAAAAGTCAGTGAAATCTGATACTGTTGTTTCAGGAAAAAGAAATGAAAGGACAGGAGAAAGAAAGGGGTTGTTTTGTTATCAGATTTGAGGGATGCAGTCAAGGAAAAGGAAACAAAAATGGGTTCTTACCAATCAAACCTCTTCTCAGAACTTCACATTCCATTAAAGGCCACAGTCCTGCTGATTTGGTGCCAAATGTCTCTAAAATGTTCTTACCCAAGGAGAGTATGTTTTGGAAAGGACAAGGAAAGCAATATATTTAAAGGCTGGGGGAAATTTTCTTCCATTTACTAGGGTCAGGGAAACATCTATCACAGGAACACACAAACACCTTACAGAATAAACGATCAGAGGCGCTCCACAGGAGATGAAAGAGCTGGTGCCTCCAGGGGCCTCAAACAAGTAAGCTTCTAAACAGATCCCTCTGTGATGCCTTGCTTCAATCTAGTTTATACAATTGTGGAGAGAACCAGAAAGCAGAGCCTGCTATCCCAAAAATGCGACTTAAAACATTTCTACTCTGGCTCCCTGGAAAAAGAATCTTTTCAAAGTCATTAAATAGGATAACAATATAATGAAAGTTTACAACAAAAAGCAAAACTGTTCAAACTAGTTACAGGTACTGACTCTATGAGTAAGTATATAAGATTATCCTCTACTTGTTACAATGACAACACGCACAGGAAATGGTTGCAGACTTATCAGAAGTTAACCGGGCACATTTAACTGACACCCTAAAATCTAGTTCCACCTGTTTGGACTAGAGAAGACCGTTACGTACATACCTGTCCCATGTATGGTTCAAAGAACACGTTGTTATTAAATGTTCAAGCAGGAGGATTGAGAGATGGTCCAGTGGATAGAATGTGTGCTGCACAGGCATGGGGACTGGATCTCAGATCCCCAGCGCCAGGTAAAAGCTGGACGCAGTAGCTCGAGCGAGCCTGTAACCTCTGTGCTGGGGAGGCACATAAAGGTGGACCCCAGGGGCTCATTGGCCAAACAGCCTAGTAAAGGTATGAACTCCACATTCAATGAAAGATTTTGTCTTAAACAGTAAGATGAAGAGCAACATAGAAGGACATCAGACATGGTGACCTCTGACTCCTAAACAAGTGTGTGTGTGTGTGTGTGTGTGTGTGTATGTGTGTGTGTGTGTACACACACACACATACTCACCAACAGAGACAGACAAAGGGGAAGGGTAAAATTCAAAACAGAATATTGCCCATTATAATTTCAGCCAGTATGCGTGTGTTTGCCAAGCTGGGCAACACTGTGCTGAATTTAAGTGCTTATTACCCAGCAGGTTCTTAAGCCTGCCTACTAACATCACTGACATCTTTCCTCTCTCCACCTCTTATTTTAACTATGTCTCCCTATAGCAAAGCAGGCCCTGCCTGGTACAGCAGGATTCAGGCCTTCTGGCAGGTGGGGGCTTCTCTTGGATCACTCACAAGTTGATTCCATGCCTTGGTCATAGCGATGCTTCCCAGCAATAGAACAATAACAGTTACTAAGACACTGGGGAAATGTTTGCTCCAGCAAATGGTAGCAATGGCCACCAGGGAGAAAGACTGCCATTCACAGAGCAGTGCTGGATACCAGACACCACCCTACACTGTCAGTTTGTCTTTACAGCCACCCAGTGAGATGGGGACTGACTGCCTTGCCCATTTTATAGAAGGAACAACCAAAGCTTAAAGAAGTCACATCACAGGCAGGATACCGGGTCAGTACCTAGAGGATAGCAAGGGAGAATCAGTCTGTAGCTGTGACCAAGAGAGAAAGCTTTGAATGGCTTCACCAAAAGCAGCTCCTGAGTCCCAACGGTTAGTTTGTGTGTTAATAGCTAGCTGAGAGGGATAGGAGAAATGCCCACCAGGGCAATGGGAAATGTGTTGGTACACACACAAGGAATGGCCTTCCCTCCCCTTGTACTGGGTGCACTGATCACTGAGATCGGTGCATTGCTGTGGATGTGTAAGATGGTCCTGTCTTCTTGGGACTGAGAGATTTATTCTCTCAGCTGGGAGCAGCGCTGCTACTGACAGCCCTTTCCCAGAAGCTGCTCTCTATTGAATACCTGAGGGCAGCCATACCCATGATTAAGAAAGCATGATAATCATTTATTATCCATCATCACAGCTTTCTGAATGGCCAAGCCAGGTCTTGGGATTTTATGGTTGGTAATAAATGCCTCTGCCTGGGCCAGAAATAGTTCAGAGCACAGATTTTAACTACAGATATCCACCTCGGAGTCTGCACCCAAGATGGTAATGTAGCAAGCACAGCTTCCATCAATCAACTAAGAAACAATACATTTGAGGTTTCTAGATAGGAAAGGAAGGGTTTTAAATATTTTAAATGGTACAAGCCTTCAAACATGGAGCAATCTCCACCTCTGCAAAGCAATCTGACAAATACAATCCAAGTCTGCTTCAGTGTGCTCAATGGATATTTTCCAATGATCGGCCCTTTACAGTTCCAACTGACTACCAAACTATGTCAGGAAGAAACACAAGTTTTGTGTTACCTAAAGCACTGCATATTTATATTTCCACTCAGTAGGCATTTATCCTTCAGGTTAAGCTAAAAAGTATTTTGGCTAATTTATAAATGCAGAAATAGCAACAATATCAAGAACAAGAATAATAAACTAAGCCAAGTACTTGCTTTTTTCTTTCAAAAACAAACTGTTCCAGGACTGCGAGTATAGTTAGATAATACCAAAGGGCTATACCTGTGGCTATCTTGCCACTTCTACAGAATGCAACCAAAGGACTGCTGGTTTTGATGACAACTCTTCAGAAGACAAACAAAATAGAGCTAATCAATGCCCTATTTATGAAGGCGAGTCCCACTAGTCTCTCCTGGCTCTGAATAGAAATAATCCACTCTAATCACAGTAAGGAAATATTTTGCCTCCATAATTTTAGTCAATTGATTTGTAATAAAGGTGAGATATAAATTTAACACATAGCCAGCCTTGAAATGGCTGTTCTTTGAATAGCTTCAAATCTTCACAATACTACAGAAATGCTGGGCACCTGGGTCACTGCATTTACCTTTCATCCTATGCTACTAATATAGAAATATATTAACCCACGCTGTGCAGACCTTCCTGGTGGGTGCCCCCACCCGTCTGAGTCTACAGAGCAGGGCTGTACCACAGGAGTGGCTCAGAGAACTTGTTCCAAGGCAGGAGAAAAGAAATCAAGCTGAGTCTGTCTCTAATGTCTAGCTCCATGCCACAAAGGAAACCTACAAAGAGAAAGCAGTGACCATTCTAAGGGGTACCAATGCCTCTGTCTGAGGGGCAGCCACATTTCAGGTTCCACACTCTTGTCCTATGATCTGTTAAAGGTACTCAAGGCACCCTTTATAGGGAAAAGAGGATATAAATCATGAGAGAGTTGGATTATCAAATAATCCAACCTTAATCTGAATCTCTTTACCTTAATCCTGAAAAATTCAAAGAAAGAATTGATTTTTCCCCCCCTATGGTCATGAGCTGTACCTCCAAATTTGGCTAGCCATGTTCCCTGTAAGTGAAGCCCGACAGTTATGTGACTGTGTTAAAGTAAATGAGAAACAACATGACAGAGCTGAAAACTTAGTAACCTTTAAAACGTAGGGGTGGGGCAAGTGCTTGGTTTTCTGTTTTGAAAATCACTAAGTCCCTACTATCACATTGTTTCGAAATCACTAGAGCTCCCCTTGTCTTTTTCACCTTCAAAATGCCAGCCTAGGGCCTGGGGTAAAATCCAGGGTAGAATGCTCGCCTAAAATGTGTGAGGTCTTGGAATCCATCCCTGTTTCTACCAAATTTGTGTGTGTGTGTGTGTGTGTGTGTGTGTGTGTCTTCTGCCTTCAAAAAAAATATGGTTAGTGTAGTGGCTATTCCTGGTTGTCAACTTGACTATATTTGGAATGAACTACAATCCAGAATTGGAAGCCTCACCAGTGACCCTTATCTGGAGGCTTGGAGATAGAAGTTTCTGATCTGGATATTGGTATGGAGATCTTGAGGCACAGTGGCTATGGATTCCAGAAGATTAAATCTCCGAGTTCAAGGTCATCTGGAATTAAAAGTGTGGTGGAACCTTTAATCTGGGCTACACCTTCTGCTGGAGACAATATAAGGACATTAGAAGAAGGGAGTCTGGCTCTTGCTCCTTCTGCTTGCTGTGTGAGACTGAGTAACTGCTAGATCCTTGGGCTTCCAATCACAGCTACTACTGAACCATTGTTGGGAATTGGGCTGCAGACTGTAAGTCGTCAATAAATTCCTTTACTATATAGAGACTATCCATAAGTTCTGTGACTCTAGAGAACCCTGACTAATACAGTTAGGTTCCTTGCAGAAGCCCTGATACCAATTTCATTCCTATCTTTTTTTTTTTTTTCAGTAGTGAACCTCACAATTTTATTTCTTTTTTTTTAATTTTTAATATTTTTATTACATATTTTCCTCAATTACATTTCCAATGCTATCCCAAAAGTCCCCCATAGCGCCCCCCACTTCCCTACACACCCATTCCCATTCTTTTGGCCCTGGCATTCCCCTATATTGGGGCATATAAAGTTTGCAAGTCCAATGGGCCTCTCTCTCCATTGATGGCCGACTAGGCCATCTTTCGATACATATGCAGCTAGAGACAAGAGCTCCGGGGTTCTGGTTAGTACATCATGTTGTTCCAACAATAGGGTTGCAGATCCCTTTAGCTCCTTGGGTACTTTCTATAGCTTCTCCATTGGGAGCCCTGTGATACATCCAATAGCTGACTGTGAACATCCACGCCTGTGTTTGCTAGGCCCTGGCATCGTCTCACAAGAGACAGCTATATTTGGGTCCTTTCAGCAAAATCTTGCTAGTGTATGCAATGGTGTCAGCGTTTAGAAGCTGATTATGGGATGGATCCCTGGATACGGCAATCTCTAAATGGTCCATCCTTTCATCACAGCTACGAACTTGGTCTCTGTAACTCCTTCCCTGGGTGTTTTGTTCCCAATTCTAAGAAGGGGCACAGTGTCCACACTTTGGTCTTCATTCTTCTTGAGTTTCATGCGTTTAGCAAATTGTATCTTATATCTTGGGTATCCTAAGTATTGGGCTAATATCCACTTATCAGTGAATACATATTGTGTGAGTTCTTTTGTGATTGTGTTACTTCACTCAAGATGATGCCCTCCAGGTCCATCCATTTGGCTAGGAATTTCATAAATTCATTCTTTTTAATAGCTGAGTAGTACTCCATTGTGTAAATGTACCATAATTTCTGTATCCATTCCTCTGTTGAGGGACATCTGGGTTCTTTCCAGCTTCTGGCTATTATAAATAGGGCTGCTATGAACATAGTGGAGCATGTGACCTTTTTACCGGTTGGGACATTTTCTGGATATATGCCCAGGAGAGGTATTGCTGGATCCTCCGGTAGTACTATGTCCAATTTTCTGAGGAACCGCCAGACTGATTTCCAGAGTGGTTGTACAAGCTTGCAATCCCACCAACAATGGAGGAGTGTTCCTCTTTCTCCACATCCTCGCCAGCATCTGCTGTCACCTGAATTTTTGATCTTAGCCATTCTGACTGGTGTGAGGTGGAATCTCAGGGTTGTTTTGATTTGCATTTCCCTGATGATTAAGGATGTTGAACATTTTTTCAGGTGCTTCTCTGCCATTCGGTATTCCTCAGGTGAGACTTCTTTGTTCAGTTCTGAGCCCCATTTTTTTCATGGGGTTATTTGACTTTTTGGAGTCCACCTTCTTGAGTTCTTTATATATATTGGATATTAGTCCCTTATCTGATTTAGGATAGGTGAAGATCCTTTCCCAATCTGTTGGTGGTTTTTTTGTCTTATTGATGGTGTCTTTAGCCTTGCAGAAGCTTTGCAGTTTCATGAGGTCCCACTTGTCAATTCTCGATCTTACAGCACAAGCCATTACTGTTCTATTCAGGAATTTTTCCCCTGTGCCCATATCTTCAAGGCTTTTCCCCACTTTCTCCTCTATAAGTTTCAGTGTCTCTGGTTTAATGTGAAGTTCCTTGATCCACTTAGACTTGACCTTAGTACAAGGAGATAGGAATGGATCGATTCGCATTCTTCTACATGTTAACAACCAGTTGTGCCAGCAAAATTTGTTGAAAATGCTGTCTTTCTTCCACTGGATGTTGTTAGCTCCCTTGTCGAAGATCAAGTGACCGTAGGTGTGTGGGTTCATTTCTGGGTCTTCAATTCTATTCCATTGGTCTATTTGTCTGTCACTATACCAGTACCATGCAGTTTTTATCACAATTGCTCTGTAGTAGAGCTTTAGGTCCGGCATGGTGATTCCACCAGAGGTTCTTTTATCCTTGAGAAGAGTTTTTGCTATCCTAGGTTTTTTGTTATTCCAGATGAATTTGCAGATTGCACTTTCTAATTCGTTGAAGAATTGATTTGGAATTTTGATGGGGATTGCATTGAATCTGTAGATTGCTTTTGGCAAGATAGCCATTTTTACAATGTTGATCCTGCCAATCCATGAGCATGGGAGATCTTTCCATCTTCTGAGATCTTCTATAATTTCTTTCTTCAGAGACTTGAAGTTTTTATTATACAGATCTTTCACTTCCTTAGTTAGAGTCACACCAAGATATTTTATATTATTTGTGACTATTGAGAAGGGTGTTGTTTCCCTAATTTCTTTCTCAGCCTGTTTATTCTTTGTGTAGAGAAAGGCCATTGATTTGTTTGAGTTAATTTTATATCCAGCTACTTCACCGAAGCTGTTTATCAGGCTTAGGAGTTCTCTGGTGGAATTTTTAGGGTCACTTATATATACTATCATATCATCTGCAAAAAGTGATATTTTGACTTCATCTTTTCCAATTTGTATCCCTTTGATCTCCTTTTGTTGTCGAATTGCTCTGGCTAGGACTTCAAGTACAATGTTGAATAGGTATGGAGAAAGTGGACAGCCTTGTCTAGTCCCTGATTTTAGAGGGATTGCTTCAAGCTTCTCACCATTTACTTTGATGTTGGCTACTGGTTTGCTGTAGATTGCTTTTATCATGTTTAGGTATGGGCCTTGAATTCCTGATCTTTCCAAGACTTTTATCATGAATGGGTGTTGGATCTTGTCAAATGCTTTTTCCGCATCTAACGAGATGACCATGTGGTTTTTGTCTTTGAGTTTGTTTATATACTGGATTACGTTGATGGATTTCCGTATATTGAACCATCCCTGCATCCCTGGGATGAAACCTACTTGGTCAGGATGGATGATTGTTTTGATGTGTTCTTGGATTCGGTTAGCAAGAACTTTATTGAGGATTTTTGCATCAATATTCATAAGGGATATTGGTCTGAAGTTTTCTATCTTTGTTGGGTCTTTTTGTGGTTTAGGTATCAGAGTAATTGTGGCTTCATAGAATGAGTTGGGTAGAGTATCTTCTGTTTCTATTTTGTGGAATAGTTTGTGAAGAACTGGGATTAGATCTTCTTTGAAGGTCCGATAGAACTCTGCACTAAACCCATCTGGTCCTGGGCTCTTTTTAGTTGGGAGACTATTAATGACTGCTTCTATTTCTTTGGGGGATATAGGGCTGTTTAGATCATTAACCTGATCTTGATTCAACTTTGGTACCTGGTATCTGTCTAGGAACTTCTCCATTTCATCCAGGTTCTCCAGTTTTGTTGAGTATAGCCTTTGGTAGAAGGATCTGATGGTGTTTTGGATGTCTTCAGGATCTGTTGTTATGTCTCCTTTTTCATTTCTGATTTTGTTAATTAGGATGCTTTCCCTGTGCCCTCTAGTGAGCCTGGCTAAGGGTTTATCTATCTTGTTGATTTTCTCAAAGAACCAGCTCCTTTATTGGTTGATTCTTTGAATAGTTCTTCTTGTTTCCACTTGGTTGATTTCGCCCCTGAGTTTGATTATTTCCTGCCGTCTACTCCTCTTGGGTGAATTTGCTTCCTTTTGTTCTAGTGCTTTTAGGTGTGTTGTCAAGCTGCTAATGTGTGCTCTCTCTAGTTTCCTTTTGGAGGCACTCAGAGCTATGAGTTTTCCTCTTAGAAATGCTTTCATTGCGTCCCATAAGTTTGGGTATGTTGTGGCTTCATTTTCATTGAACTCTAAAAAGTCCTTAATTTCTTTCTTTATTCCTTCCTTGACCAAGGTATCATTGAGAAGAGTGTTGTTCAGTTTCCACGTGAAGGTTGGCTTTCTATTATTTATTTTGTTATTGAAGATCAGCCTTAGTCCATGGTGATCTGATAGGATGCATGGGACAATTTCAATATTTTTGTATCTGTTGAGGCCTGTTTTGTGACCAATTATGTGGTCAATTTTGGAGAAGGTACCATGAGGTGCTGAGAAGAAGGTATATCCTTTTGTTTTAGGATAGAATGTTCTGTAGATATCTGCCAGATCCATTTGATTCGTAATTTCTCTTAGTTTCTCTGTGTCCCTGTTTAGTTTCTGTTTCCATGATCTGTCCATTGGTGAAAGTGGTGTGTTGAAGTCTCCCACTATTATTGTATGAGGTGCAATGTGTGCTTTGAGATTTACTAAAGTTTCTTTAATGAATGTGGCTGCCTTTGTATTTGGAGCATAGATATTCAGGATTGATAGTTCCTCTTGGAGGATTTTACCTTTGATGAGTATGAAGTGTCCCTCCCTGTCTTTTTTAATGACTTTGGGTTGGAAGTCAATCTTATCAGATATTAGAATGGCTACTCCAGCTTGTTTCTTCATACCATTTGCTTGGAAAATTGTTTTCCAGCCTTTCATTCTGAGGTAGTGTCTATCTTTTTCTCTGAGATGAGTTTCCTGTAAGCAGCAAAATGTTGGGTCTTGTTTGTGTAGCCAGTTTGTTAGTCTATGTCTTTTTATCGGGGAGTTGAGTCCATTGATATTAAGAGATATTAAGGAAAAGTAATTGTTGTTTCCTGTTATTTTTGTTGTTAAAGTTGGCATTCTGCTCTTGTGGCTGTCTTCTTTTAGGTTTGTTGAGGGATTACCTTCTTGTTGTTTCTAGGGCATGGATCCTGTCCTTGTATTGGTTTTTTTCTGTTATTATCCTTTGAAGGGCTGGATTCGTGGAGAGATAATGTGTGAATTTGGTTTTGTCGTGGAATACTTTGGTTTCTCCATCTATGTTAATTGAGAGTTTGGCTGGGTATAGTAGCCTGGGCTGGAATTTGTGTTCTTTTAGTGTCTGTATAACATCCGTCCAGGATCTTCTGGCTTTCATAGTCTCTGGTGAAAAATCTGGTGTAATTCTGATAGGCTTGCCTTTATATGTTACTTGGCCTTTTTCTCTTACTGCTTTTAGTATTCTATCTTTATTTAGAGCATTTGTTGTTCTGATTATTATTATATGTTGGGAGGTATTTCTTTTCTGGTCCAGTCTATTTGGAGTTCTGTAGGCTTCTTGTATGTTCATGGGCATCTCTTTCTTTAGATTTGGGAAGTTTTCTTCTATAATTTTGTTGAAGATGTTTGCTGGTCCTTTGAGTTGAAAATCTTCATTCTCATCCACTCCTATTATCCGTAGGTTTGGTCTTCTCATTGTGTCCTGTATTTCTTGGATGTTTTGAGTTAGGATCTTTTTGCATTTTACATTTTCCTTGATTGTTGTGCCGATGTTCTCTATGGAATCTTCTGCACCTGAGATTCTCTCTTCCATCTCTTGTATTCTGTTGCTGATGCTCGTATCTATGGTTCCAGATTTCTTTCCTAGGGTTTCTATCTCCAGTGTTGCCTCATTTTGGGTTTTCTTTATTGTGTCTACTTCCCTTTTTAGGTCTAGTATGGTTTTGTTCATTTCCATCATCTGTTTGGATGTGTTTTCCTGTTTTTCTGTAAGGACTTCTACCTGTTTGATTATGTTATCCTGTTTTTCTTTAAGGATTTGTAACTCTTTAGCAGTGTTCTCCTGCAATTCTTTAAGGAATTTTTGTGCTTCCTCTTTAGTGTCTTCTGCCTGTTTAGCAGTGTTCTCCTGTATTTCTTTAAGTGTGTTATTAAAGTCCTTCTTGAAGTCCTCTACCATCATCAGGAGATATGCTTTTAGATCCGTGTCTAGCTTTTCAGGTGTGTTGGGGTGCCCTGGACTGGGCGAAGTGGGAGTGCTGGGTTCTGATGATGGTGAGCGGTCTTGGTTTCTGTTAGTAAGATTATTACGTTTACCTTTCGCCATCTGGTAATCTCTGGGGTTAGTTGTTGTCGTTGTCACTGTTTAAAGATTGGAGCAGAAGCTGTGTTCCACTCACCAGCAGTCTCAAAATCCTGTGGCGGGGGTCGTGGGTAGCTGGCGGTACCCCGGTGCTGGTCCAGCCCGAAGAGGCCTGTGGTCCTACTCAGGCCGGTTTTCTGCTTCCCTAACTAATGCAGTCTCATGTCCCGCGCACAATTGGATTGGAGCAGAAGCTGTGTTCCACTCACCAGAAGTCTTAAGATCCTGTGGCGGGTGTTGTGGGTAGCTGGCGAGTGTCAGCCGACCCTGCACCCTAGCTACCCCGGTGCTTTTCTGAACGGAAGAGCTCATTCCTATTTTGATCACTGTATTAGCTCCTTTTCTGTCACTGTGATAAAATACCATGACCAGAAGCAGATTCTGGAAAAAGAGTTTATTTTGACTCATGGGTCCAGAGGAAGAATCTATAATGGAGGGAGAGACATGGCAGCAGGAAGCTAGAGTAAAATGCCGAAAGATCGTATCTTCACCACAAACATGAAGCAGAGAGAATGAATTAGAAGTGGGGTAAGACGGATCTCCCAAAGCCCATGTTCAGATTCAGAGATGGACTTCCTGCAGGAAGACTCCAGCTCTGAAAGGTTCCATAGCCTCCCCCAGTAGCATCACCAACTAGGAACCAGGTGTTCAGATGCCTGAGACACCTCTCATTTGAACCACCACATTCTTTTCCCCAGCCCCCAATAGGCTCACAGATGAAGCATAACACAAAACCTCTCTTTTATAAGGCCTATCATATCGCTGCTAAAAATCAACCATACCGTACTCAATGAGTACCATATCTTATTACTCATGGTACTTTTTGTTCATTGCAATTCAAACTGTGCCTCCTGTCTTCCATTAGCAAAGATTTATAAAACAATTAGCAATCAATAAAAGCCAAGACATGCTCTGCAATCTTCGTGCTACAGAGATGGGATAAACTGACTAAACTATTTGAAAGGTAAGTTTACATGCATGTCAGAAGTCTCTAAGATTACAACTTTGGAATTATTTCACTACATAAATATTTGTAGTCATGGGAAAATTGGAAGGAAGTTTATGTCCTTTACAGACAAATTAAGCAATTAAACTGCCCACATTCGGATATAATTTAGAATGATATTAAGTGATGAAGGCAAACTCTCGCACGATTAAGCAAATGAAAAGTAAAATACATGAATGACCATAATTATGCATTGTGCATATATGTATGATATTATAAATAAGACTTAAGGAGGAGGTAAATTGTGAATGGCAGTTATCTCCAAATGTATTTATTTTCTTCTCTAATGCTTTCATATTCCAGATTCTCTGCAATATGATGCAATAATTAAAACCAAGTAACTCCGTATAATAGAGGCTAGTCTTTAGCAATTAGTAACTTATTCTGCCTATTCAATGCATTAGGAAGTCAGACAGAGAAATGCCATTGTGGACTGAGGTGGCCAAAGAGAGTCCTAGAAGAGATTTTTTTCTAGGGCTACAGAGATGGTTCAGTAGATAAGTACTTGTCACACAAGCCTGATGGTATGAATTTAGACCCCAGAACCTAAATAAAAGTCAGACATAGTAGCATATGTGACTATAATTCCAACACTCTTCTGAGAACACAGGAGATGAGAGAAAAGAATCTGTGGATGCTCTCAGGCCGACTAGGCTAGTGTGCAGAACAATGAACATTAAGGGAAACTGTCTCAAACAAAGTAGAAGGAAAAACATGATACCTAAGATCTATGAGCTACACATGTATAATATGGTATATGAATCCCACCAACAAGCACAACAAAAAACACACAAACATGTGCATCCACGCGCGCATCTACACACACACACACACATGCATGTACACACAGTTCATTTGTCATGGACTTTACCATACAAATAGAATCTGGACATATAGCTACTACATAAGATCATGGATTCTAGGGATGGATTTCCAAATTCTAGCTGGGCTATTTCATTTGCCTATGACTATCATGAATTAATAATGTTTGTCTACTTGACAGAATCTAGATTGGCTTTGAACATGGGCCTTTGGCATGTCTGTAGGAGATTATCTTTATTACATTACTTGATGTTGGAGGAACATCTTAATGGTGGGAAGACCCAGTTCATGGGCTGGGTTCTGGGCTAACTGAAAAGCTACAGAGGGAACCGAGCACAAGCATCCCTATCTCTGCTTCTTGACCGTGGATGCACTACAATCAGCCGTCTCAAGTCCTACAGAAATACCTCAAGCCTTTCCCTTGTAATGTGAGATTAACTATAACTTGGGAATATGAACTGAAATAAACTACTTCCCCTTAAGTTGCTTTTATAGGGGTATTCTATGAAAACAACAGGACAATAAGACAAGAAAATACAAGTCTTTCAAACTCTCCAGTATAAAGTGGAGCTGTTGTCAACTCTTCCCTCGTAGAATGCCTTGAATAAACTCATGCAAGGTTTGTAGGATGGGCACCTCCCTAAGCATACAGACTAAGCCCCACTAACACACTCATTAGAGGAGCATGCAGCCAGCATAGTGTTCCATCCTTTTGCTAAGTTCTTCCTTTGTGTCAGATACATACACAACTCAGGGCTCACAGGTCTCCAGCAGAAAGACTGTCATCCCCACACTATAGAGGGGCAAGTACAGCCATGGAGAACATAGGGGCTCAACTGAGATCAGACCCCAAAAAAGCCTTACTATGGTGCCCAGGCTCCACCATCCTGCAGGTTGCAGTACACAACCCCATCTGCAATAGGACTTGCTCTTGAAAGGTACAGGAAGTACCATGGACAGACAGGGTAAACATGGGCCAGAGAACTGACCTCTAGATCACCAGGTAATTGCAAACTCATAAAGAGCTCTAAGCAAACAAATTACAGGACAAATAGGAAATAAAGAAATTAGCCAAACACAGATAAGTATTGGAAAAGAAAGGGAGAGAGGTGTCCTGGTTAGTTTTTGTCAATTGGACACAGCAAGGGACATTTGGGAAAGGGGAAGTCAATTTAATAAATGCCTCCATCAGACTGGCCTATAGGCAAATCTGTAGGTCATTTTCTTGATTGATGACTGATATGGGTGGGCTCAACCCACTGTGGGCGGGGCCATCCATCTCTGAATAGGTGGTTCTAGAATGTATCAGAAAACCAACTGAATAAGCCAGGAGGAGCAAGCCAAAAATCAGTGTTCCTCCATGATCACAGCTCAGTTCCTGCCTCCAGGTTCCTACTGTGGCTTTCCCTACTGGTGGACTTTATCCTATAAGTCAAATAAGCCCTTACTCCCCGAGTTGCTTTTGGTCATCATGCTTATCACAGCAACAGAAACCTGATACTAGAGGCACAGAGGCAGAAAATGAGAACATATGATAAAAAATCATTTGTGCTGATGAGAGATAGGGCCAGGTGAGAATACAGAGCTAGCAAACAAAACCCATTTTGAAGGGGAAACTAAGAGAAGTTACAAACACCTAAAGCTGGGAGCAAAAGAGGGGAGGACCATTCTCACCTCACAATCCACTGAGGACTAAGTTTCCTTCCATTTTGATTTCTGTGCATTTTGTCCAATGTATTATGCAATTACTTAATTTAAAAATACTTCACTGAAGCCTAACAGTAAATCAAAGCGAAGCCCCATACAGCCCAGTGTCCATTCAAGTGAAGCCTGGCATGTGCTGACGTGGACTCAGTAAATGACGGAGGGCACCACAGACGGAAGAACATAGCCAGTCACTGTGTGAAAGGGGGCTACTTACTTACCAAGTCGAACTAGAGACTGACTCATGCCAACTACTGACAAACAGCCTGTCCTTTAGTATTGCCCAGCATCAAGACCGGCTGACTTCCCTTTTGTTTTAAAGAGGCAGCCTTAGCTTGCCAACAAAAATATGTGATTGATCTAATTAGTGCTCTGAACGAGGGAAAACAGTGGGCCGAAATCACGGGCACTCCAAGATCACTCCTTTCAGGACAAAGCAATGTGGCATAAAAGCCAGTCCCTCAACTTGGACGTCCACACTCATTAAAAGAGATAAAACCTGACAGTCCCCAGCATGGAGGAACTTAATGACTATTATTGGATGGTGATGACAGAGATGCAAGTCTCAAAAGAACAAGCTCTCGTGGTGGAAAAGAGGAAGCCTAAAGGGCTGTAAAAATATCTGTGTGGTGGCTAAAGCCCAATTACTGGCTCGGGCTGGCAATTTCAGTGCATTATGCCAGCATTAGCATCACTATTCTGCACTCCATGCTTTATTAACAAGAGCTGACAGCGCCTCTCTTCAGTCGGGGTTATTAGCAAACACAAGTCTGTGGAGACGGGCAAAGTACTCGTTCAGTCAACAAATATTCCTGGGCATTTACTATTCATAGGTAATAAAGGATTATCTAGTCTTTTATTGTTAGTGTAAGAGAGTCTTAAAACCAGTTTGTATCAGAAGAGCCTTAATGGAAAAAGAATCTAGAGACGAGAAAAAGTGACATTAAGCGCCATCTAATAGCCTGCTGGGCACAAAGGGCAGCCAACTCACTGCATACTTCAGGGGTGAAGAGATATCCAAAAGCAGATATTCTCTTTCAGGGAAGATATTATTCATCTGAGTCTCTTTTGTGGATTCGGGCCAAAGTCAATATGGTATGAAGAAAATCTTATATGGTTGTTTATCCCAATTGTCTTGCCTACTTTGATTGCAACATCACTGCCTGGAGGGAACCTGAGCCAGAGAGACCCAGGGACCCAGGCTCATAAAGCCCTGGATTGAGGTGGGGGCAGGGGTGAGCGTGGGGGAGGAACACCCTGATCAGTCAGACCTCTGTCTCTGATGCAGAATCAAGAGGAAGGCAAAGGACAGAGCAGGGTAGAACAGAGGCAGCCATGCACGTGTGCCAGGACTGCAGTTTGCTTAATAAAGCTCTACTCTCACCACTAAGACATTTTATAAAACTACCAGTTCATGTTTAAAATAATAACAGTTTTCTGTCTCCATTTTATGGCTATTGAATATTTTGAGAACTCTTGAACTAGAAACATGAGTCCTTCTATATCACCCAATTTCAAACAGTAGGCATTATTTATATGAGAAATGTTCCGTGGGGAAAGAAAACATTAAATTTTCAATTTTATTAAATGTATAATTACTTGTATTTCAGTATTTAAAACAGTAACTATTCATTTTTATACTATAGATATACTATGGTATAAAATTAAATAAAGCTTCTATTTTACTAAATGCATAATTAATCATATTTAAGTATTTAAAACATTAAATCTATTAATCTTACGCTATAGATGTAACTATGGTATAAACCGAAACAGTAAAACAAAATTTCAGTGGAAATTTCCTTAACATATTTATAGACACCCCACTGTTAGTTAGCTGTTCAATTTTTTTTAGCATACAACTCTATGGGGCACAACCTTTACAGAAATCTTACAATAGATAGTGGTCAGTAGAATAATGAATTGTGTCATTTAAGGTACAAAAAATCATTAAAATATACACATATATGTAGCTTAAATGTTTTATCATGAAAACATATATATATATTTATTCCAATGTTATCACAAACACCAATGATACCACTTAACCACAGGTCTATTAACTGATGTTATTTTTCTTTGTTGTATAAGCTATACTCATAAATGGTCTAATCTATAATGCCCTACTTGGGTTGCCTGAGCCTGGGAAGCACTAAGTAAGAACCAAGCTCAGTGTAAAATCTTCCGATGTTTTGTTTGTTTGCTTGTCATTGTGGTGCTGGAAATCGAAGCCAAAGTCTTGCACGCTGCCACTGAGTCCCTGTCCATACCTAAGCCTCTTTCCCAATCATTTCCAGTTGTCTCTTCTGTACCCAGTGTGACAGCTGCAGTGTCATATAGCCTCTTTTCTCTGTTCTTTCCAGAGAGTACAACTTCATGGAAGTAAGTAACTCCCTTGTCACCCACACATTGTGGGTTATGGGGTGAAATCGTGTAATTACTGCCACACTGTGCACTGATCGGCAATGGGAGGAAACTGCAGTGCTGAGAGCTCATGGCAAATCGCCATCCAGACAGATCACTCTGCAGGGAGTAGGCCTTCCTAAGCAAAGGTGTTTCCAGAGGGAGTGGAAGGCAGCAGTGATCGAGGGATTCCCCAGTGGGCTAAGAAAACGGCCATGCCATCATATTATAGAGAAGCCGGCTCTAGGTGTCTCCTCTAGAGGAAGCCTCCGAGGGAGGGAACGTTTGTCTTTCTGTCATATTGCTCAGGGGAGAAGTGTTATGGAATTCTTCTCAGGAGGGAAAAATGTACTGCTTCCCTTATAGCTTGAGATCATCCTGAGAGTTTAATTCATAGTATTTACACTGGGAGATAATCACTAATAGACAGGCTGGTAGAAAAATTACTAGCCTAGAAAAGCCTGCTTACAAGAAAATTGCCACAGAGAGATTCACAAATACAGTCTTCCTCCCGAGTCTGTCCTGAACATTCTGAAAGATGCTACAAATAGGCAGGCAGAATACTGAATCTAGCCTACAGATTTACTTTTTATTATTTTCGTTTGCATTTGGAGACCTTTGGGTAAAGCAGCTATGTCTCTGTTACTGACCCCACTGTCCCTATGGTCTCTGGACCCTAGAGGGCATGCTACTGAACTGGCCACATATACAGTGCCATTATAGCTTGATTTTTTTTTTTTATAGAAACTAGATACTCTTACAACACCAGCATTCTTAGGAGAAAGTATTCATCTTAACAGAGTATCTATCTCATCACTATAGAAGGACCTAATTTCATCTGCCATGGAGAAACAGGTATGACTTAGAAAGACCAAGGATGCTACTGAAAAATATCTTGGGTCATTGAGGTGGCTCAGCTGGTAAAGGAGCTTGCTGCACAAGCCTAGCAAGCTGAGTTTGTGCTCCAGAACCCAGGCATGCTGTGACCCTCAGGCACACACACACACACACACACACACACACACACACACACACAATCTTTTAATTAGCATTCCTAAGAATAATATGCATAGTCTTGATGAGACATATATCCCTGGGAGCCAATCTCTCCAGGTTCTGGGTCTGTAAGTGTAGAAATGGAGGCCCAGGAATCTGTGCTCAACAAGCATTCGAGGTGACAGGATATCAGGCCCTCTTGGAACAATCCTATAAGGTGGGAACTGACATTTTTCCTACTGTGCAAATGAAGCAATCAAAGGGAAGGATTAAGAAAGAAGATGGTGCCAATCCAGCTAGGAAGGTGAAGGATCAGGATGAAAAGCCAGGCCATCTCTATAACCATGTCCCTATGCTATACTACTATAGGAGCCTATAGGAGCCATTAAACACAAGCTCAAGATGTACTGCTCCTTACCCAAGTACTTCCACTGTCATCTCCGGTACCACCTTCCCTGTAAGAATGAGGCGCACACTTTACAAGTAGGGAAACTGAAGAAGAGGGAGGACAGAGGCCTAGACTGAAGATGCCCCGTTCTGAAGCACGAGTGGATGTTTTATAAACTCTCTGACAGCATGAAATAAAAAGGCTCTTTCCATTTCACCAACTCAAGATATGAGAATGGTAAACATAACAATTGTTGACGAAGCTAAGGATATTCCCAACCATTTCCTATAGTTATCTAAAGCTACAGAATTAGGATCAAAACGAAAGATTCTCTTACGAAGTCAAAAGCCAGGATCCTTACCTTAGGCTTGACAGCAAAAGCATGACCCACTAAAGATAAAATTGATGAACTGAACCTCATCACAGTTCAAAACCTTTGCTCTGTAATAGGTTATAGGATGAAGACTAAAAAGTCATACAGGTGTGGTGGCACATTCCTGAAATCTCAGCACTTGGGAGGTTAAGGCAGAAGTAAAACAAGTTTGTGGTCATCATTGGCTACTTAATAAACTCAAGATCAGCCTGGACTTTACAGAAGGACCCTGCCTCAAAAAGAAAGAAAGGAAGAAAGGGAGGAAGAGAAAGGGGAGGAAATGGCAGGCAAAAGAGAAAATCAGATTTTAAAAAAAAGACAAAGTATGGAGCAAGAAAAAAAAATCTGTTTTGTGAGTCAGCTTTCCTTCACTATGACAAAACACCAGAGCTAATCAACTAGCAAACAGGAAAGGTTTGTCTTGCTGCACAGCCTCAGAGGTTTCGACAGTACTCACAAGACAGTACCTCACACCTGGAAACACAGGGTAAAGAGATGAAGTTCACCTCCTGGCAGCCAGGAAACAGGCACAAAAGAGGAGACTGGAGAGGAAGCTCAGTCCCTCCTCCAAGAGCAGTCCAACAGTGACCTAACCCACTTCTACTAGGCCCTACCTCTGAGGCTCTACCACTAGAGACGGGCTGAGCCAAGCCTTCAACACATGGGCCTTGGGAAATATCCAGGTCTGAACTATACAGGATTGATACCTAGACCATTAAAGGACTCTCAAAACTCATCATACTGTTTCCATTTGAGAAAATTGAATGAAGTGTATAAGGGAATCTCTTTGCATTGGTCCTTTCATGTGGACCTAGGATTGCCCCAATAAAACCCCCAACAGGTAAAGAGAAAGCCATGCTCTCAAGTGTATTAAGTATTAAGTAGCATTTAGCAATGCTATTAAAAGTGGGGGGAAACAACAACAACAATAACAACAACTAACCAAAGAACTTTGCCAACAGTGCTGCTGTGAATCCTAAAAATAATTAATTATAATTGTATCTTGGAATTATAATTAATAATCTATCATCATGTGACAAGTATTTTGTGACAAAATATTTTAGCATATTTAAAATAAATATTTTAAAATATTTATTTTAGTAGTGATCATTACAGTTGCAGAGAACAAAAAAAAAAAAAAAAAAAAAGAGGAGACAAGGCTCCTTCACCCTGCTGAGCACTAACCAGTCATCATAATAACCAAGATGCTGAGCACTAACCGGTCATCATAATAACCAAGATGTTAAAGAGCTGACCTGAAATGATGGTCCAGATACACTCAGCTGTTTCACAAATATTTACTCAATCCCTGTGTGTCAGCCCAGTTCTACACTTAGATATAATTTTACTTTTAAAAACAGGGTTTCACTGTGGAGCCCTGGTTTTCCTGGAACTCACTATATAGACCAGGCTGGTCTCAAATTTACAGAAACCTGCATGCCTCTGCTTCCCAAGCCCTGGGATTAAAGCATGACGCTACACCTGCTTTTGTCCTAAGATCTTTAATATGACAAAAAAAAAAAAAAAAACTAGGTTTCTATGCTCATGAGAATGTACGGTCTGGCCAACTATCTATGGCTGGTAAAAGAATAAAACAAATGAGAACCTAACCTCTATATATCTTGTGTCTAATTACAAACATGCATACACATACACACAGATATACACACAAAAAAACTACATATATACAGTGCACACAATCTAAATTCTGTAAGATACAACCCAGAATGTCAATAGTGGTTCCTTCTGGAAAGTGAAATTATATGTGTTTTACATAATTATATTAGTTTTTCTTCTCTGTGTATCATTTCTACAAGCGTCTGGTATTGCAAGATTTTAATCAGTAGGGAAAAAAACAACAACAACTGGTCAATGGAGAGTGCTTCCTCCACACCGTATTAATATATTCCATCTTAATGGCACAATTATAATTACATTAAATACACTCTGTCAACCAATCTGATAATGACTAGATATATAGTTTGCTTCCGGGTAAAAATCAACATACCAAGAGTATCCTTCTAAGTAAATATCTAATCACAGTCATGATTCTGACTTTCAGTTTAAAAGAAGAAATTGCCAGAAGTACAATTTTGGATCAAGAGGTATACACACAATGGCTTCTGGGCTCTCAAAAGCTGCACCAATATCCTAGCAGCTAATGATGCATCCTAGCAGCGCCCACCCGTGCTACTAATTAGCAGAGGATTAATGTGTTCTTGCATTTTCTAGAAGTTCACTGTTGAGGGGGCAACTCTTTCTAGCAGCAGATCAAACTACAAGTATTTGTCTACTAAATTTTAAAAAACTGTCAATTTTATTTAAATTGCAGAATTCTGCCAGATCTACATAGATTCTACACAGCGCCCCTGTAGGAATCGGAACTCAATTCAATGATGCTACAATATCTTGTAAATATTTATGGATTCATGTCCCCAATATTGTCTCAGCCAGCCTCCCCAGCAAGAACTGGATAAGGGCAGACATGCTTTTCAGCAGTAACCACCTCTTATGGGAACATGGGCACAAATGAGACACTGTGGCTTTTGTGCTGCCCTGAGGCCCGGGAGTGGTTTACCATTTGTGCACCTATAATACATCCATAATACCTACCAAGCTGGCAATACAAGTGATGATGACTCCCACGACAACTCTCTCAATATTCTTTTCACTTTCACAAGGAGGAAAATGGGGTTGGCAGAGCTGGGCCTAGAACCCACAGAGCCTCTGTGCCTGCCTCGAGCGCTTTCTCTGATGCTATTCTGTCAGTTGGGAGAACATGATGACTGGAAGCCAGGGACACCTTAATTCTCACAATTATACTTAATCAAAGTAATCTGCAATTTGAGATTTAAGTCTATACGCTCAAAATATACTTGGTTTGTAGATGTCTGTCTGGCTATGGAAAGCAGATATTTTAAGTTGCAGGCTAACAGCGAATGGGTTTATCTCTAACTCAGAAGATGATGAACGATTGATTATAAATCTCTACTCCAGTACAGGGCTTCTGATTGCATTAGACAGAGGGCATGAAGACTAATTAAAAGTGCTCATACGTTCATCACTGTTGATTGTGCATAATCCCAGGCTGAAGGTACAAGTGTGGTGTGGTCTCTAAAGTGACAGCAGAAACAGATGGATTCCCACGCAGAACCCCCACAGGCGATCTGTCTTGATTTCAGCATAAATGGGCTTTCTCTAATAACCTAAATCACAAACAGAATGACAGGCAGGAAACCCTAGGCCAAATTTTACTATTCTATCTGAGCAGGGGCTGGCCAGGCCTGGTCACATGGCATGTGATCAATAAATAATTATGGTAGATTGGTAAATAGGTCTGCAGGAATACTATAAAGGTTTTCAAAACTAATTTTTCTAGACACCCATGTAATTGGAAGTTATGATATGTGTTCCAGTGAGTTAAAGGCAATGCATCCTGTAGATCCCTACACAGACCCAAAGCTCATATAAATGGTCCAGTGCTTTAGCAAGTGGCTCCCGCTCTTTCTTCCCACTGTTTTCAGCAGTCATGGGCCAGTTGCTATGGTTGAGGGTACCCCTCTCCTCATTAGAAAGAACCTGCTCACCCAGCCTCCACTGAAAAGACAGGAGATGAGGGAAAGGAAGGAGATCAAAATTGATGAACAGAAGACATCTGAGATACACCTTTCAATTCACATGACATATAAAGGACCTGATGATGGAAATGAACTCAAAATTGCATGATCTTAGACTAACAGCAAGGAAAAAGGACCTTTAAAATTACTGGGATTCAGGACAGGAATTATAAACCTCAGGTAGAAAAGGAAAAATTAATGAAGATTCTGAACTTGAAAAGCTGCCCTGGTTTAAGCAGTCAAATGACAAAACCAAGAAAAACCGGCGAAATCCAACAGGGGAGAACTGTAAAATAGGCAGGCATTAAAAAGGAATATTTGGTATATTTGTTATTGAGGTGGAGCTTTGGCCTGCCATGGTGCCAATCGATTTCACAGACAGTTCTGTAGTGTCCGTGCTCTCCGTCCTCTTTTATGAGGCTCCCAAAGGTAGAAGCGGACCATCGGGCTTTGCAATGCTAGCAGAGCCCTCTCAGCCCTGAAAGGCCTCTTTCTGAAAGCAATCGCATGGCATGGATTTCTGGGATGCCAAGTGTCTACACAGTTTGTTTCTTCCATATGAATTAACAGCAAGCAAAATTCATGCTTTCTAATCTACAACATTCCTTCAGTATCCTTATGTTGACTTTTATTCTTCCAAATTCATGCTTTCCTTACCATACTTCCTTCTTAATACATCTCTTACCAGGCCTGGGAAATCCAGGTTCCATCTCTGTAGTTACTAAAGAAATCTATTTATAGATCAGTGGGCCTCCAATTGCCCACCAAGGAATCCAATACTGAAGAAGCCATACATTGCCCCTGTTCTTACTGAGCTCAGTCTAAAGTGGAGGTTAGACAGGATACCAACGGTGACCCCAGCTCCGACATTTTTAACTCTATTCCTTTTCTTCTAGGTTCCACGGCTCTAACTTCACCTTTTTGATTTCAGTAACTAGTTACCTCTAACATCTATAAAATAATCAATGCCGATTGTGATGGTTATCACCACGGACACACCATCTGTGTGTGTGTGTGTTTCCAGCAAGGTCTGACAGAGGAGAGGAGATCTACTCCAAATGTGAAGAGCACCAAGCCATAGACTGAGCTTCTGCCCTCCCTTAGACTATGTCTTGTTACAATAAGGAAAACTTATATATCATATAAAAACTTTAATTTAATTGTTTTAGACATGGTCTCAATGTATAGCCCAGGCTGGCGTCAAACTCACAATTCTCCTATTCCAGTCTCTAGGGCAGGGAACCCAGGCGTGCACTAATGTATTCAGCACAGGGTTGTTTTCTAACAGATACAGTCAAGTTGGTTCAGAATACAAAAAGATAGATGCAATGTTGGGATTCTATAAAAAACAATCAGAGCCTCAACGGGGGGAGAAAAAGCACACAACATTATTACAGATGGACAAGGAACACAGGTAAAGGTTATGAAAAAGCAGGCCTGGGAGAACAGAAAGCATAGCAGGCTCTTCCACCTCAAAAGATGGGACCTGATCCCATGCAAGTCTGGCCACTGGGTCATTCCGTCCTGATTGCTTAATGAAAGTGTGCAGATCAGCAGACATTATGCTGGAGCATTCCAAATGTCCCTAATTATGGCCAAGTAGATGAAGGCCTTAAAAATTATACTTCACCCTATTTGAAAGGGTATCTGGCACATCATTAATTAAAGCACCTCAGCTCCCCTCTACATTAGAAGCATGATAATTATCTTCATACAAAATTTGCTTTATAACACTTGAAATGCTTCAAATCCTAGGGTGACAACAGAATATAAACAAAAAGTCCATGGATTAACGCTGCAGTCCAATACTATACTACTGCAGATCAAAGTTAAGAGCGCCCCCTTTAGGAATAAGGAGTAGTAACAGTCCAGGGAAAGAAGTGCAGTAATTACCATGATGGTTATTGTAGTAATATTGGCAACATCAGAGCTTTCTTGAGTCACACATTACACTAAGTGCTTTTTTTTTCTACACTACTTTATGCTCTGAGATGGTAATTTACAAAGTTACCCAGCTCAAAATCAACAGGGTGAAGGACTGACCCCAGGTCCATCAGGCTCCCAAACCCCTAATCAGCGCTGTGCCACCAAAGAGCCTTGGTTAAAAGAGAGCAGGAGCAAGAAGGAGGACAGACTGTTGCAGGCACCTCCCCAGATGGTGATGAGCAGAATTAACAGCAGAAATCACACAAGATGAATGCCACCCCCCATGAGTGAGTCCAAATAGGCAGAGATAAAGAGTACTTTCTCACACAGGGCTGTGACCCCTGAACAAGGAGAACAGCAGGCGAGACTGAGGCGTGAGGAAAGGGTGACTCACCAAGGCTGCTCTTGGGGGAACTACAGGGTGCACTCATCTATCTAGTTATTCAAACAAGTACTGCATGCCTGTTCTGTGCTGTCCTGGCCTCCAGGCATGGTGTCCTGGAAAGCACAGTAGAACCCTAAGCAGGAAGAGTCTGGCAGATGACTGCAGGCCACCAGAACACCTGCCGCAGATGGCGACTTACCAGGGGGAGAGCTCCCCTCCCGACCCCAATTATGTTGTGATATCGTGAGGACATATTCACTCCAAAAGCACCGAGATTTAACCATTTCTTCTCAACAACAGAAAATGTGAGATCTTTGTGAGAAGAGTTTTTTTTCTGGAGATGAGAAAATGAAACACCACCCCAGGAGTCAGCCACCAACAAGAGCCCCAAGATCGTAGGGCCCATCTCTCCAAGAGCTGCAAAGTCCAGTGCTATCATGATGCTTCAACCCAGCCCTGATTTGCCAGTGTTTAAAAGCACATTATAATCCAGTGAAGCCAAATAAATCTGGCCTTAAATCCCAGCTCTGCTCCCTACAAAGACTGTAGCTTTAGGCAAAGTACTTAACCTTTTGTGGCCCCAATTTCTGCTGTTTCAAAATGGAGATAACAAGCTCTACCTTACTGGCACCTTGTGGGCATAATAGTACTCTCTTCACTGGGGCCAGACAATGTCCTGCCATGGCCCCATTTTCTGGGCACTAGTCAGAATTCTAGCCACTGCTTGGGGTCAGCCTTAAACAATGATTTTGTGCACTAGAGCAATATATGATCTCAACCTGCTAGCCAAGTGGAACAGAACCAGAGAAAGTCAGGATGGGAACATGATCAAAGCAATGCTAAGCTGGTCACCAGTCTGCAGTATGCTTGAATCTCAGAGATGATGATCCACTAGCTTCGTCATCAGCATTCCTAGTTCAAATCTAAGCGGTCAAGTGACCAGGTAGCAAGCAGTAAAGCAGATAAGGGTGAGGCAGCCAGCAGTTCGGAGTGTAGCTGGGTACGAGGAGGGATGACAACTGCAGCTGGGGAACTAACTTGTCGGGATCCAACAGCCTCTGATCCCAGCCGCTGGGTGTCCAGTTCCCCTCAGCCTTTGCCCGTCCTGGAGCCTGCTGCTCTCTTTGCCTAGGATCTTACAATAAGCTTCCTACTATCCAGGTCACAGGATGTTTTCTCTGTTCTCTGTGACCTGAGATAAAGTGGGCGGGAAGCCTCTGCCCACCTGGGAAAGAGGCCACAGGGAGCAGGGAAGCATTCACTGAAATTCTTTGTTAACCCTCACCGAATGGGCAGGGAAGACTAGACTATACCTTCGGTTGAAAAAGGCTAAATAAAGATACTTCCCACGGAGGGCTGCCGAAAGGACCACCTGGTGTATGCTGGGGAGGCTGCAAACCATCCACTGTGAGTGAATGACATATTTAAGACGCTTCCATGAAGGGCTGAAGATGTGCCTCAGTGGATAGAGTGCTGGCCTTATAGGCACAGCCTTAAATCGGCCCCCAGCAGCCCCTGAGCCAGGTGGTAGCATAAGCCTGAAATCCCAGCACTTAGAAGATAAGTGGGGGGCTGGTGAGCTGGCTTGCCAGGTAACAGCACTGACTGCTCTTCAGAAGGACCTGAGTTCAAACCCCAGCAACCATGTGGTGGCTCACAACCATCCGTAATGAGATCTAATGCCCTCTTCTGGTGCACCTGAAGACAGCTACAGTGTAGATATAATAATAAATAAACCTTTTTTTGAAGAAGAAGAAGTTGTTGTTTTTGAGTGGGCAGGTCTCATCCTCAGCAACACAGTGAGTGTAACATCAGACTAAACTACATGAGACTGTGTCCAAAAGGGAAAAAGAACATAATAAAAAATTCCACAATGTACAATTCCAAAGTCCAGAATTGCTAGTATTTTTATGATTTCTACCTTCCTTTGAGTGAATAAAAAATGACAGGAATATTCTCTAAGATAGAAAGGGAGCCACATTTGCTGCTTTTATCTTTGTGATAAATTTTGATGAAGGAAGAAGAGAATAAACACTACCCAGCATCCTTGAAACAACTCCACAAACAACAACCAAACCTAAAGGCAACACTTCCCTCCATATCTCCACCCAAATAACTCAGAAAATGACAGTCAGACTGCCAAGCTCCCTGTCCTGACACATGCCACAGTGCCACCTTCTAGTCTGGTCTCTAGCAACATGTCATTTCCCTACAGCACTCTTAGGATACCTGCCCATTTAGCGGTTATTGTATTGCCTGGCTTATGGCCCAATTTGTTCCATTTCACACCACCTGGTTTAAATACATACGTGAGTTCTGTATTGCAGCAGAATGGCTGCAATGGGTTTCTCCAAGCACCCTGGATGTGCACCCAATAGCGACCTGCCTCAGTGCCTTCCTCAAATCTGCATGTAGCAGAGAAAGTTTGTTTGCTGTATGTTCAAAGGCAGCAGCGAGCACTCCTGCATAAATCAAACCTGGCGATGGAGACAGGAGTGCTCTAGCAAGCCAAAACGTAATTTATCTCCATTTACTTTTTGTCAGGACCACTACTTAGGCAGGCCTGAGGTCAGTTGTTCCATTAGTTTTTCCTTCAGCATCCAAAAGGATCAGGTTCAAACACATCTGTTGTATGAACAAGATATTTGCCTCTCACTGGGTTTAGACTGGGAGAAGCATTCTTCACACCCAAAGCCACTGGCTACAAGGAACACCTGACATAACAGTGCTTGCTCAGGCTGCTGTTCACAGCTGCACAGTGTTTATTCTATGTTCTCGCTGTCCAAGGTGCAATGCCTTCCTGGCATCGAATGGCAGGAGCTCAAGGTGGGAAGCAGTGAACCACAAGCTTCAAGGAAAGCTTTTCGGTTTTGTTTTTCCAGGCAACGAACAGAATCCTGATTGTCAAAACTAGTACTCCTTCAGAATTGGAGCATCTCAAGGTTGTTCCCAAACTCCTCAGCTAATGGTATTAAACGCAACAAAAAGAAATACGGCCTATGATGAACAAAGCTTTCTTTTACATAAAAATCCACATGTAACTGTTGGGGCTTTTGCAGCTCTTTTCACTCCACCGCACTTGTGATACGAGGAGAAATGCAACAGCAACAGCAAGAGCTCATTTTGCAGGAGTTGAGAAGTACAGAGGTGAACAGAAAACAGTGGCTTTCGGTGGTCGGTGGTGAGTGTGGGTTGCTTTGCTCTGACATAGTTGGTAAACCAGGCAGAGTAGCTTTCATTATGTCACAAGGAGACTTTAAACCCTTGACTCTGCAAACAGCTGGTGCTCTCTAAGGAATCCGTACAACAACAAATTTTGATTTGTTGGGAGCATTTCCCCAGGTTATCTTCTCTGCCCAACACCACCTCAGTTCAGAGATGGAGCCTAACAGCACCCAGGCATTCCATGGAGCCTGCCCTGGACTGGGTCACAAACCCAGGAGAAGCTCAGAGAACATCGTGTAGCATGGCGGCCTTCAAGCCAGGGAGCTGACACTGGAATACTAGCTGGGCCGGAATTCCAGAGTCCTGCCATTATCTATCAGAGTCCTGCCCTTTCTATTGAATGGAGGGGTTTCACAATATGATGGCACTTCAGAGTGTGAAAATAAGATAGTCATCAAAATGCAGAGCAAAAGAGATGAAGCTGACCTGCCATTCAAGATGATTCCTATTTATGTCCAGTATTTATTATAGTTTCTCAAACCAGAGAGCCTTGAGCACATGTCAAGAGCTTACCACTTCCAAAGGCACTTCCAGCTGACCTCCCTGTGCCTATCCTTCAGGGCAAGGTTTTCCCTGGAATACTAACTTGTTCATGGTAAGCTTCTCAGAGTCCCACAGTGGCTCCCAACCTCCTGGTAAGCAGGATGTATAGGAGCTCTGTCCTGCCCAGTCACTGCCATAGCCCCACATGCCAAAACTCACAGCCAGAGTGGAGCCTGTGCTCTCATTCACCAGCCAAGGTCACATGAACTTCCACTCCAAGGAGACAGGATGGCACGTGTTGCTGCCTTTAAAAAAATGGCCCAAGGAGAGCCAAGAAGAGAAACTGTGGATTGGAACAGCTGGATAGTAGTCCTGGCCTTTCTTTATCCTGTCATGAGTAAAACTCTGTCAGCCCAGCTCTTCCACTATAAAAAAAGATGTACTAGGTCCTCTCTACTGACTTTCAACTTTTTCTCCTTCCCCAACACTTCCAGTAGGAATAATAAAAACACACAGAAGATTAATTAATAGCATTTAAGAAAACATATACTCAGGGAAAAAAAAATGTATGGGAAACTAACTGAGTGGAATACCCAGGAAAGATTGCTCTTGACTTCGCTGGCCCAGTGACAGGAAAGGTGCAGATCAAAAGCTCCAGTTATGTCACTGAAGTCTGGGTTTGTTCTCATGTTACTTGGTATAACTACTAGGAGGTTAAGGCGATCACTCAGCTGGTAGTATCCTGAACATTACAAGCATGAGGACCTGAATTCAACCCCCAGGATCCACATTCAAAAAGCTGAGAGAAGTGTTGTGTACTTGTCCCAGCCCTACAAAGGTAGAAAACGGGTGAATCACCAGTAGCCAGCCAGCCTAGCCTACTTGCTAAGTTCCAGGCCAATGATAGTGTCTCAGTAAAAAAGAAAGATATATAGACAGTATCTTAGAAACAACATCCAAGGTTTTCCTCTGATCTCTAAATGCACCTATGGAAACACGCACATATGTACATACACATACATACACACACACACACCCCTACTGAGAACACTAGCTATGGTGGTGCATACCATCCGTGATGAGGCAAGAGTTTAAGGCTGGCTTTGAATAGCACAGGCAGGTCGAGGTCATTCTACACTGCATGGGATGTTGTCTCAGAACTAACTGCTGACAGGTGAGGAGGTAGGAGAGTTGCAGTAGGCCCTGGATTCACTTCCTACTAAGGCAAACAAAAAATTACCAGAAGATATACATATTAAAGAACTACAAAGGGTAAGGAAGAAATCAGTATTCTAGGGGTTGTGGAGATGGCTCGGTGGATACATAGTCCTTGCTGTACAAGCCTGTAGACCGAAGTTTAAGATCCTGAAATTCACATAAATGCCAGGTGGGCATGGTGACCCACCTTTGGTTGCAGGGCTCAAGGTAGACATAGGAGATCCCAAGAGCAAGCTGGCAAGCTCTCGGTTGAAGTGAGAGATTTGGCATCAATGAACAAGATGGAGAGTAATTAAGAAATACTCCTAATATCAACCTCGGGCCTGCACATGCAACAGCACATGCATGTATCTCTACCCACCCACACATATATACCCACACATGTGAATATGCATACAAAAAAGTTCAAAAATATCACACACATAATAAGGAAGTCCTCTTTAAGTCAAGGGACAGTACTGAAAGGGAAGAGATAAAGGTAAATGGACAGGGACAACTAGGGACTAACCACCATGGGGGCAGGACCGTATCTGCTTAGTTTCCTTGTCTCCCAGTCTTCAGGGCCCCAGCTGAATGCTCAATGACTATCTGACGGAACAGTGCACAAACAAAATGGCTTCCTCTAACAGCTTGGAGATGTTGCTTATAACAAAGGATAAAAGCAATGTCCTTCCCCTCAGAGTCTCTACTAAAGACAACATTAATTCCACTTACTGGAAGCTCTCCTAATGATGACAGAGGGAAGAATGTAAACCTCACAGAATAACTATTCTGGGCAATAAATGATCAAATGCTACTGCGATAGCAAGTAAACAAATCTGTCACTTCACTCATTCTCCATGCTGACACATTAGCTAGGAGGGAGCCTTTTAATAAATAACAGAACAGTAGAAGTCATCCCGCAAGTTTGCCCAAACACCTTTGGAAACACATATCCATTTGCCACCTCTTCCTAAGTTGATTTTCCCCTCCAACCACATCAACCACAATTACAATCACATGTCAGATCCATGTGGTCCAAATGATAGACAGGCCCCTTAACCAAATGTATCACCATAGCAACAAAGGGACTGTGTTTGCTGCTATCTACCTGCCAATCAATTATTTAGCACGCCTATACTACAGTGACACAGCGTAAATGAACATGTTCATGAGCAGCAAGAGGCAGAACAGACTCACCAGCACCCAACAGCAAACTGATGACAAAGCAAGCATACTCTCCTGGAGGGTAGCATACAGAGCACAGTATAAAGGAATGGGGGGATATTCTCCTGGAGGGTAGCATACAGAGCACAGTATAAAGGGATGGAGGGAAAGTCTCTGCTTTTAAGTTCCTGCTTTAGAATTACATGAGCTTGTGAGCTCCCGGCTTTTATTTAAGGAGGGACAGAGGGAGCAAGGGAGCGGGCAGGAGAGAGGAAGGGAACAAGGGAGGGAGGGAGAGATCTAGGGGCTTGGGGAAGGAAATCACAGGAACTATATATACACCCTTTGTCAAAGGTTACTGGTAATATGACACAGTGAGCCAAAGGCTGAAATTTATTTTAAATTAAACTCCTATACCTTGGTTTGGTTTTGGTTCTGGCCTATTTTCTGGATTATTTCTCGTCAGGAGAACAGACTCAGTGATTGAGGGGACGGACAGTAATCAGCAGCCAGCTGTGGCTATCCTCCCTTTCAACCTGGCACAGCTCCACTGACTTCCCCTGGGCGATTTCTAAAGAGAACCTCAGACAGGTTCCCACCACCCCTGCCTTGATAAAAGAAAAGTGTTTCTATCCTAAGAACCAGAGATTATGTTAAGTCCAGAATGACCAGTCACAGTGGAGCAAACCTCAGTGTTAAGGCCAACACATCAGAGCAGGTTGTGCTGGTCCTCATTCCCTGTACCCTCAGAGATCCAGAAACTGGGATGTATTAAAAGATGGAGTCATTATTGGGACCAGAATGAACGCCTTCCTGTTCATATTATTGGTGTTTGTTTGTTTGTTTGTTTGTTTGTTGCTATTTGATTTTTTTTTTACACAACCCCTTAGAAAAAAGAAAAAAGAAATGATGGTAATCCTCCAAAAGATTCTAATCTATTTATACTAGGTAATGATTAAATAAAGGGTTCATACCAAAAAAAAAAAAAAAAAGAATGTTTTTACTTGGTTAAAAATAACTGACAGAGCCCAGAAGAGCTCTCTAACTCCCTGACAAATTAAAAGCAGTAACCAATTCTTACACCACTTCCTCTCTCCTGTCCAAGATACAGTCCTCCTCACTCTGTGTGCCAGTATCCAGATTAGCATAAGTTGGAAGTATCAGGCTTTGATTAGACTGTAGGGATGACTAAATAATCTATTAAAACTGTCATTTCCAGACCAGTAGTCTATCACAGATATTAATTTTACTGTGGTAAACATAAGCAATCATATTAAAACATCATGATATAGAATTATTTTGTTGTTCATACAGAAAAAGATTAAAAAAAATATGAAATATTCACCAAAAGTAAGTTTCTCCCTTAAAACCCATCGTCCCTAAGAAAAGTAACGTAATATTTAACCCGAGATCTAGGGTGGCCTTTCTTCTGCAAATCGCTCTTCTAAGGGAATCAATGACCACATAAAGCAGCAAGCGTTTACAAACACTTCACACAGCACTATAATTTTATGTATATACCCACATAAAATAAAAGCATGTACCTTGGGGAACAATTACACAACCAAATGCCTTTCTGATTAGCATATAAAAAAGCTTAAGACAGATAACCTTTCACATCTGACAGCACACACGGCACACACAGGCTGAGTTATGACCAATGTTCTGTTGCTATAATTGACTGAATGCCTTTAGACAACTGGTCAGATACTCACCTCTTATTTTCTGTCAGCTGACATGCATGCAAATGCATATTATGAGACCCATGGAGAATAATAAGTTTTAGAAAAGTTCTTCCACTGAAGATTTTGGGTTTTTTGTAATTCTCTAACAACCTTGGTTGGAACATAAAAAAGACAATATAATAATGATATATAAAAGCTGCCAGGGCTTAAAAATGTGTTCCTTAAAGGCCCATGTGTTAAAGGCTTGGTCCCCAGGAGAGACAGGAGAGAGATTTTAAGAGGTAGGGCCTTTTTAAAAATTTTTTTTATTTCTTTTTTTATTAGATATTTTCTTTATTTACATTTCAAATGCTATCCTCTTTCCTAGTTTCCCCTCTGAAAATTCCCTATCCTCTCCTCCCTCCCCCTGCTCCCGAACCCACCCACTCCCATTCCTGGCCCAGGCATTCCCCTATACTGGGGCATAGAACCTTCACAGGACCTAGGGCAAGAGGTAGGGACTTAGGAAACGCCCTTAGGTCATTGGGAGCATGCCCTTGAGGGAGAGAGGGAGTTCTGGTCTTTCTCTTCTCCTCTAGCTTGTATTCCTGCTCCTGATGCCATCAGTGATGACTGGGTCCCCACTTTTGCCACCCAGCACTGCCGATGCCCAGAGCAGTGAATCCACCCAACCCTAGATTAAAAGCCCTGAAACCAAAAATCAAAACAAACCTTGAATAAATGTTTGTCTCTATCTACGTTACATTTATCATTTATTTTATTAGGAGACAGAAAGCTGACATAAACGTGCAAGCGTGTCAAGGGTGCTGATCACAGCATTCATGTTACTTTCTTGTAAATAGCAGGTACTCTTATTTACTGGAGAAAGAAAATTAGACTACAACACTAAACAATACCATTTCACTTCTAAATGTAGATTTTGTATGTAAATTATTCTTTTCGTACTTCAATTGCTGAACAGACACATCTAATTGCTTTTAACAGCAAAAAATATAAACTTCAAAGTTGTCCAGTGAGTCCATGGACTATGGAACCTATACAACAACTATTAAAATAGGTACAAGCCGGAGGGATAGATTAGTGGGCCAAATGCTCACTGTGCAAACCTGAGGACCTCAGTTTGATCCTCAGAACCCACAGTCTAAGAAGAGACCCGACTTCCGGGAGTTGTAATATGACCTCCACACATTCCCACACTCACACACATACATTACACACAACAGTGCTTTTATAAATGGTTCAAGACTATCAAAGAACAACTAAGAAACAGAATAGAGTGATCCCAAAATAGACCCCCTCATACAAAATCATGACTGTCACAAAGTCACTAGGATAATCCCACAGGTAAAGGAAAACAAAAGTCAAAAAATGTTGATAGAATAACTAGAAACATGACCACAACCCTACCTCATTCATGAAAGCTAACTTGATAGCTAATACAGATGAGAATATAAATGATAAAACCATAAAGCTGTTGGTGGAAAACAGGATAAGCCATGATGTGGGCAAAGGCTTTTCAAGTGGTTGACAAACATACAAAGAGCTCAAAAACAAAACAACAACAACAAATACACACGAAGTCAAATAACATAGTAAATAAATGAGCTATAGACAGTTTTCAAAAGATAAACTGTAAATGGGCAATGAACATGAAAAAATATTCACCATCACTAACCTTAAGAGAAACATAAAATGAAGCTGCACTGAGACGGTCTCTCACATCAGTCAGAATGACAGCCATTAAGAAAACAAATGACAAATGCTGGCAAGAATGCAGACTGAAGGGAACCTTTATATGTTACTGGTGAGATGGTACCTCAATTCACCCACTATGGAAATCAGTGTGGAGCATCTTAAAAACACTAAAAGTAGATAGATCCACCACAGGGCCCAGATAGACACCCCTAGTAACGTGCCCAAAGGACTCTAAGTTAACTACAGGGATATTGGACATCAATGTTTATTGCAGCACGATTCACAGTATGGAATGGAGCCAACACATGCCCAACAACACAGGAATGACAGACAGAGAACAGTGACATCCAGGCTCTTACCTGTTTCACAACTGGTGTGGTGATGCCACTGTTTGAAGCCCTCACAATAGGGTTCAATGAATTGAACATGCAATGGTAGCTGCCAATAAGGTTCACCCTCCACTGTTCTGAAATTAAAAATAGATACAGTTTTAATTTTATTGAAGGAAAATAGATCAAAGTTCCAGTTCATCAGAATGAAATTCTCCACACAGGAAATTATATGGTATCTTAACTACCAAGCCTGCTGTTGGTATTAGACTGTTGTGTAATTTAACATGTAGTGAATGTTTGGATCATAGATTTGTATTTGACAGATCACTTCCTATGTCTCTTGTCTTGACTCTCTAATGGGAAACAAGACTCAGATACCAACACAATGTGTGCTGGAATCCATGGTGTGTGGCATGAGGTTGCCTACTGCTGGTTATAATGGTGTGGAGTCCTCACACCTTTCAAGCCTGTCCATCTGCTAATTTGATTGTTTCTCTTGCTCTATTTCAGTTGAACTCACTTTCAATCAATTAATGCTTAACATGGAGAGATGAATACCTGAGTTTACAGAAGGAAATGTAAGTGAACTGGTTAAACACTATCTGTGTTCTTTAGCAGATACAAGCATGGCAGAAAGAACTAGTGACAGGAATGCTTCCACAGAAACTGCCGGTATGGACTTGGAGTTTCCCATATATTACAATGCTATGTCCCCATTTCCAGAACATCTTCCAGAAGGACCACAGAGAAAGGCACAGCACACACCATCTACTGATAAACCTAAAGGCTAACTGATGAACCAATGGAACACTAAGTATCAAAGTAGCTTTTATGTGCACTTAGTGTGTAAGAATGCAGAAGCACAAATACCAATGACAATAACCTATACTTTACACCAAAGCAGAGGTGTGGATCGACACCTTTAAGGAACCAGTTCAAATATACATTTCCCCCTCAAGTAACATCACTTAAACAATAGGTGGGATACAGTTTTTAAAAACTCTATATACAATTATTTTCTATAAAGTATGGGTATCTGCTCTAATTCTTATATAAAAAGTAAAAGACAAATGTGATGTATCTGTGTATATACTGTATGTATGCTTTTCAAAACAGGTATATGTCCTGACCCTTTTAATGCAGGTTTGAATTTAAAATTGCATATTATATAAATACACACACACACACACACACAGATACTTTATTATTCTAAATAAAGAATTTTATGCACAGTACCCAGAAAAGGAAGGTAAAGGAAAACAGTGGGTGGCTCAGGGAAGACAAACACAATCAGCACATCACTGCATCAACAACTGTTTTAGTTCCACTCGGAGGGAAGTGCATTTGCCCACTGGTAAGATGACAGAGCACGGATGGTCCCCTGAATTTACCTAAGCTATCCTAATTGCAAGTTTGGACTAACAGAACAGCTTATTTCCATCTGCCAAGAGCGCTCGTTCCAGGTGCTGCAGCCTAATGAAGCCTGTATAAGCAGAGAGGGCATCAAGGCCACCTTACATACTCTCCACAGCACACTGTATACTTCTGGCATAGCATTTGTACACTACATATCAAAAGTTCAGCTTGGTAGCTCCAGAGGTCTGTATGGTATTCGGCACTTACAGGGCAGTTGCTAAATGCTAACTAAAAAGAAGGATCAGTAAACGGTATTTCAAGATCCCAGCAAGGACTCTCAAGCCAAAATTCTCCTCTCACTCAGTTCTCCCATAGCTGGAAAGTAACCTCTAGCACCCCCATCTTTACGTTATAAACTAACCAGTATCCCCAGAGCTGTGTCTCTAGTTGCATATGTAGCAGAGGATGGCCTAGTCAACCATCAATGGGAGGAGAGGCCCTTGGTATTTCAAAGATCATATGCCCCAGTACTGGGGAATACCAGGGCCAGGAAGCAGGAGTGGGTGGGTTGGGGAGCAGGGCAGGGGGAGGGTATGGGGGCTTTGGGGATAGCGTTTGAAATGTAAATGAAGAAAATATCTAATAAAAAATGCCTTAATAAGCCGGGCGGTGGTGGCGCATGCCTTTAATCCCAGCACTTGGGAGGCAGAGGCAGGCAGATTTCTGAGTTCGAGGCCAGCCTGGTCTACAGAGTGAGTTCCAGGACTGCCAAAGCGATACAGAGAAATCCTGTCTCGAAAAAAAAACAAAAACAAAAAACAACAACAAAAAAAATGCCTTAATAAAAAAAATTTCTAATTTCTCATGAAAAGCTAAAACATTAGGTCACTAAAATCCACTCCCCGATTGGAGGCTCCTTGGAAGTTAGAGGAAGGCCATGTGCCCATCACCCTGTGAACAGCAAGGCCCCTAGAACAAAAGAGGTTAGACTTAAGTGAAGCTGGTTAGGGTGTATAAACAGGAATTCTCCATATTGCAACAGCAAATTTACTGCAAATCTAAAATCATCTCAAATTAAGAGAAACGTTCCTATCACTGACAACAGGCAGGACCCCAGGCCTCATATGAAAAGAGAAAACTAAGGGAAGCCAACCGTTGTGAGGGACACAGAAGAGCAGAGGCTTGGGGACAAAGAACACACCGTAGCCTCCAGCTCCTAACCTTGTCAGGGACCAGTCAAGCTTTACAATACTGCCCACTGTTAGGAAAATCCTGAACCTCCCCAAAGGCCCATGCCCTGCAAAGAAAGTAAATCACTTTCCAGCCAAAGTGATGTTTGCAATCCAGAACTTACATTCCTGCCAGAGAAAAACAACATGCACACCCAAAATAAATCTGTTAAAAATGTACGGATACCTACAATCACAGAGCCTTAGGAGTGAGTATACAATAAAGTGTGATAGGCTACCTAGGGGTGCTCTATACCACAGTACAGCATTGGAAAGAGCTTCCGGGAACATGGAGCTGTGACAGAGCCCCTGGGTGCCATCTACCTGTGCACCAGCCTTCTGTCGGTCACTGTTACTCTTGTCCCAACCGCTATTCACTTGTTTGTCAGCTGAGAAAGACAACAGAGGTAAATTTCACACTTCACACAAGAACGAGCTTTCAGATGCTGCCCTGGGTCTCCAAGGCCAGAGCCACATCTGCTAATGTAGTTTTGTTCCATCCCTGGCTCAGTGCCCCATGAAGGTAAAGAGTTTAATAGATGCTTCCAGTGACAGCAACGGCTAACGAGCAAGCTTTCTTCCCACCTCATCTATTTTGCTCAGGTGATATTTATTAAGCACTCATTTGCACAAGGTTAGCCCTATGCTAGTACTGCTTATATTCTTCCCAAATAATGTTAAATACATACCTCAGAGAACACTTCCAAACTCCAGAGAATTGGATCTAAGGAGCCTGCATTTGCCTGGGGCAGGGCGGGAGGGGCAGAGGTTTCTCCAAAGCCATGTATAGTTTCTAGGGAGAGCTCACCAGGAAGGGTCTATAAGAGGTCCACAGTAGGGTCTATAAGAGCAGATGGCTCAAGCCAACTAGGAGAGTCAGCCCTTACTTTGTTATAGGACTCTGTGAGCTCTGATTCCAAATTACTAATTTGGGACAAGCCTATGACTGTAAAGAGTGCAGAGATGAAAGAGTGACTTGGAGAGCCTCTCTATAACGTATATTGTTGAGTCCCCCCACCCCAAATGTTCTGGATCAGTGGTGTGCTGCTGATCATCTAGAGAGCACCAACAAGGCAGCATGTCCTCTCCCACCCTGGAGCTACAGCAACAGCTACTCGCCTTCAGTCCCTATGCTGATGAGGAACCAGCTCTGGATTGCCAGATGCTGCCAAAAGACTAAGGACTCCAAAGCCACCAAATGAGACACTACCCTGGCCAACGGTCAGACCTCCATACACTTATCAGCATTAGACTGTGCATGAACATAAGGGCCCCAGAGTTACTGCCCCTGTTTTGTCTTTCCTACACAATACATTTCCAAGGGTTTGTTTTTTTCATTTTTAAGTGCTTTTGAGGGCTTCGTGGCTACTTAGTCCTCCTATGCCACTCCTCCAGCCTTTGCTTCAAACTAGCCCTTTTAGGTTTTTTTTCCTAGATTCTGTCTTCCTTTGAATCTTTCAGACTCAAAATACCTCAGGGAAAAGTTCTGGGTTCAATACTCTCCTTGTGCCTAAGCTCTGCAACGGTTATCTTCTGTTTAAATAAAATATAACATGGTCTCTCCGATGAATTCTAGCCTGCACCTTGCTTTGCAGTTCCAGATGCCCTTTAGCTCTCTGAAGAGGCAAAACTGGTTCTCAGAGTGTTTTCAGACTCACAAGTGAGGAGCAATGGAGCTTTCTTATGGGCAATGAGAACCTTCAGAATACATACCAGGACTAGTGTGTGGCTCAATGGGACAATATCTGCCTAGCAATCCCCAAGTCCTTGGTTTCTCTTGTAGCTCCAAAATTAATTGGTTAGTTAATAGTCATATATGCCCTTTTGTTTATTTACTACCCCAGGGTTATTTAAAAGCCGGACATAGTGACAGATACCTATAATCTCAGACACTTGAGAGACTGCTTGAAATCAGGATCTAAGGCCAACCTAATAACTATCAAATACTAATAAATGTATATTGAATAGAAGAAGGTAATAAAGTTAACTGAAGTTTAAGATATTAAATGGGGTATTAAAACTTTTTAAAGTTGTCTTCTAAAATATCTAGTCTCTTTCTCTCAGCACATCTTCCCTTGAAAACTCAATGTAGCTATCCCAGCATAAGGAAGAGTTGCAGGCACTGTGTGCCACCCTCGGTGGGAGACCTCAGCTAGAATCAGCCAGCTCTTGCTCAACACTGAAGATGTCTCCATTTTGCCTTAAATGCTAATAAAATGCCACAACAGATTTTTCCTTTGGAAAGAGGAGATGTGCCTTCTGTCCTAAGAAGCAAAGTTGGTTTGTAAATAAACTTTAAAAATGATCACCATAGTTTCAAATCTCTTCCCAACTGATTTCGCTGTTTTTATCACTGCAATTCAGCACTCTTACAAGGATGTCTTTTTTTATTTGGTGAAAGTACTTCCCTGACAAAGGTCATAGGAAACTCACTGGAGCCTTGCGGTCCTGGTAAATATTGTATTAACTATCCTTCCCAAAACACGCCAGGCTTCCCTATCTACTCGCCGCCCAGGTCAATTCCCTCCCTTCGCTTCCCAGCGCCCCATTTGAATTCTACCTCCCGATGCTGTTACTGCCTGCCTGCCCTTAGTTCAAGATCATGATTTATTAATGTATATGTGCTAGACTTTGAAACCCGATCTTTAGCTTTTGGAGGAGACCATATGGCAAAACACCCTTAAAGAGAAGCCGCTGACCAAGTCTTGGCAGACTGTCATTCTCCTGGGGGTAGCATCATCTGTCCCACTTTGTCAAAAGAGCCTTCTCAAGTCTGACTCCTGATTCTTTCCATATCTGACTCTAAGCAAATGAAATCGGTTTGCAGATGGTCCAGCACTCAGAAGATTATCAAATGGCTTCCCATTTTTAGAAACCCCAAATTATTCAGTGCTAGTCACAGAGTATGAAAGAACAGTTTTATTTGTGGCCACTCCGTTTATTATCAATGCCCTTGAATAACATACAATCTTGTCGGTCCATAGCACACTGGGACAACTACCATACCCCATTGGGTGCACACCAGGGCATGCTGGAGCAGGGTCATTTCCCTGTCTTAATGCAGTCATTACACGGTTGGTGTCGGCCCACGTTTTCAATACAGTTAAAGAATTTAAAGGGTTGCTACACTGAAACATTTGTTTTACTACATTAACTTCACATTTTCATCCTAAAATTGGACTAGGCCTGTTCTGTCACTTTGCACTTGTCCCTTATTTGTCTTTGAAGAAACAAGTAAAAGTTGTAACTTCACTAAAAGCTTAGATAATGGAAAAGACGCTCAATTCTTCTGACCCACTTAGCCAATCCAGGTCCCATTTGGTTGGGTGCTTCCCCACAAGTGTCCCTGGTCCAAGGTCCTAAGTACTTTCCTGTGGCAATGCCAGACAAGGAGGTCTCTGCTTCTCAAACATCCAGATGCTTAGATCCCAAATCAATTCTGTTTCCCTCCATATTACTACTTAGAAATCTGCTCAGATTTGCTGTGAGCATAAAATGGGAAGGACTCCTGTGTGTGTGAATGTTAGACTTAAAAGTAAGTGTGCACTACATTCATTTTTCTTGTTTGGTTTGGTTTGGCTTTCTTTTCTTTATTTGTTTTTTGAGGCAGTATCTCCACATAGCCCTGGTTGTTCTGGAACTTGCTCTGTGACCACACTGGCCTCAAACTCAGATATCCACCTGTCTCTTCCTCCCGAGTCCTGGGATGAAAGGCATATACCACTACTGCCCAGCTTTCTTAGGGTTATATTTCATCAACTGCCAATTTCAACAACTGCCAGTACCAAGTCCACCTCACCAATATTAACTCAAGTACAACTACTTAAAAACTATTCCACTCCATTCTACTAAGTCTCTTCAGATATTTTTTTAAACATATATCATTGTATACATTTCTCAGAAGAAAAAAAAATCCTCTCAACTCACTTACTCAGAAGCATTGATGGGAAGGAACCTTCAGTGTTTAAACTGACCGCTGACCGCCGCCAGATTGAGGCTATTTTTCCGACGGCCATAAGTTAAACTGAACATGAATGGGCACTTCAGCATTGGCTGGGGGTGGGCGTGGGGTTCATTAAGCACATTAAGTATTAAAGTGAACCTTCTAAGGACTATCACAGCACTATCCTCAGATATCTTCTCAGATGCATCCAATAATTAATCAAGATGCTGGAAGCTAGGTGACAGGAACCCAACTCACATTCACACAAACAAAGCAGGAGACATTTTAGCTCATCTAGCCAGAAAGACATTGCGGCAGCTCACTGCACAAGAAAACTGGAACGGGGACTGTGATGCCCCAAGTTCATTTGCTCTTACCCATCTGCACCCTACCCTCTACTTATCACATCTCTGCCTACAGGCTTTCTTCTCTCCTTCTCCATGGGCAGCCTTCCCCTCTGTGACCTCAGGAATAAGCTATCATTTAGCCTTCATTTCCATCCTAAAACCATAAATGTTTCCAGCACTGTCTCATAAAAAAAAATCTCATGAATGGCTCTCATGATTCTAACTGCATCCCACACCTTCCCTGAAGACATTGCTGCAGCCTGGAAAATAGGGACCCTGACTAGCGGAGCTTAAATCACATGCCTATTCTCACGGCTAGGAATAAGAGGAAAGAAATAGGTTATAGATGAGCACGATTATTTTCTCCTCCAAAGCCACATGAAATGGGAAAGAAGCCCCCAGCCAAAGGGGACATAATGAGGATGAGCACAAAACTCTCTGAGCCACCGCATCATCAGCTACTCCAAATCGCCACCGACCTTTCCATGCAGAGGTGGGAAGGCCATCTATTCAAGTGTGACTGCTAGACTTGATGCAATTTTTCAGAAGAGCAAGACAACCTGCCCCTCACAGTGCGTGTCCATTGTACAGTAGATGAATACATTCCTGAACAATACGGTAGAGATGCACTGTGAATACTCACAAATAGGTCCTTAGTTTCACTACTGCTCAGCTCTTATCAAAAGCTTAAAGGAAAGTGCATTGCATGAAATATCCCCTGTCATCATAAAAATGGCTGTCATTCCACCAGCAAGCTTGCCCTGGGCTTCCTATTAACAGGCTTTGGTTTTGTCCTAGCTTGCTTACTGTCACTGTGATGAAGACATGACCAAAAGCAGCATGTCGAGAAAAGGGTGTGCACACCCTGATCCCAGTCCATCACTGAGGAAAGCCAAGATGGGAATTCAAGCAGAGAAGAAACATGAGGCAAAAGGTGAAGCAGAAGCTAAGGAGATGCTGTCTACCGGTTTGTCCTCCAGACCCATGTCCAGCTACCTTTCTCATACCTCCCAGGACCACCTGCTCAGGGGTGGAGGGAAATACTGCCCAGACTTGCCTACAGGCCAATCTGATGAAGGCATTTTCTCAGTTGAGGTTCCCTCTTCCCATATGAATCAGTTTGTGTCAAGATGACAAAACAAACTAGCCAGAACAAGTTTATTAAATTGTTCATCCCAGCCTCAAGTGACTCAGGTCTAACTCTACCTTCAGGATTAAAGACCAGCAGGCCCTTCCTAGGGACAGGTTAAGGATGACTCATTTCAGACAAGAGAGCGTGTGGCATCTGCAGAAGAGGTTCCGGGGCAAGCTTCCCAGTTCCAAAGAATGGATAGAACCTGTTCTACTCCTGAACACACTGTAGCTGCTTTGTAATTCAGCCAGGCGCTGGCCTAAGAGAAATACATGGAAGACAGAAGAGGGTCCTTCCTTATGACAGTGAAGCCAACCAGTTCTTAAACCTAGCACAGAAATACCTGTTGTGAGACATAAAGTTCTTTAAGTTAACAAGCAGGAGATCGAGTGCTCTAAGACATGGCAAAGAGAATCTCTGTCCAGAATGATCACAGAGGACAGTTCATTATGGATTTAAAAATTGCATTGGTGCTATAAAAATTCAATGAAGGTTATTTTCATTTCAACATATGGACATATATTCAGTACCTTGCTTTACATAGGAGTTGTTTTGTGTATGAGACTCTGGGGATCGGTATTGATACCATTTTTCTAACATAAAACATACTTCCATAGTTTACAGTTTGGTGTCTTTAATAGACTGGTAATTTTAATGTAGATTATAAAGAAGCCTGTAACACAGCATGAGTGCCGAATCCTTGTAAAGTTTCTACAAGTTTCAGAGTGGTTCATGGTTGTATCACCCACACAGAATTAAAAAGCAATTTTTGTTGGCAGGACTTCAAGAAGTTTTTCTAAAGTGTTAAACTTTGTTTGCTAAGAAACATCTTTTTGCTCTTGTATTTAATTGGTTCATATAATACTTAGCCAAAGTATTAAGTTATACTATTACTAAGTAAAGCTTGCATAGATACACACAAAGCTGACTGCTGGTCAATGGAAGACCCAACTAGAGAAGGTCTAGAAAGGTCTACTTACTGAGAAAAGGTCTACTTACTTACCAGATTGCAACACAGCATGCTGTGGGCAACATTCTTGAAAAAAAAAAAAAAAACCAACTGCCTTGATCATGAAAGCTGACTACTCAAGTCTCCATGCAGCCTTTGCTGGGTAAATGTAGCTCTCATCCCTCAGCAAAGAAGCTTCTACTTACAGCAGACAGAGACCATTACAGAAAGACACAACTGGTCAAACTGCAGAGAACAGCTAACCTCAGGTTGCCTAACACTGTTTCAACAACAATACAACCCCCAAACCTATGACTCAAGGAACATTGTGGGAGAGGATGTGGAAAGACTGTAAGAGCCAGAGGATCATGGCATCCGCTGCAAGAATAGCGTCTTCTATAGTTGCCAGGAAGGCAAGGCAGCACATGTGCAATCTCAACACTACAGGTCCCTAAACAAGACCTGTAAAACAATAGCACTAACTGACAGTCAATATGAATGTGGGAAATCCCACAAGGCCCACCCCTAGATGAAGTGCTACAGGCAATGAATGATTGATGAGTGAGGGAGAATCAGTCTTCTCCAGGGATGAGCCCTGATAAGTGACCCAGTCACGGGTGGTCAGTCTTAAACAAATATATACGTCAGCCACACCAAGCAGTCTAAGCGGCTGTGTTTATAAATTTATATATATGAGTGTGTGTGCTTAACAATAATAATTAAGGAAAAAGAGGCCATGAATTTGAGAAAGAGTCAGGGGATACAGGAATTGGAGGGAGGAGAAAGTGATGTAAATTAGTAACCATTAGTAATATGAAATTCTCAATAAATAAATGAAAAATATCCATTTTTATTAGTTTTATTTTTAAATTAAAGCATATAATAATTTCTTTCCTCCATCCAACTCCTGCCATGCACCTCTCTTTGCTTTTGTTTAAGTTCATGGCCTCTCTCTGTTTGTTTGTGTGTGTGTGTGTGTGTGTGTGTGTGTGTGTGTGTGTGCATGTATATGATCCTAAATGTATAAAAATCTGTTCAGTCTTACTTGTGTGTGACTAACCATTTTGTACTGGATAACCAACTGGGGTTTTCCCTGAGGAAGAAGACTATTTCTCCACTATCAGCATTTCTAAGTTGCCTGTAGCTCTTTCTCTAGGGTTGGTCCTGAGGACCATCTCCCCCAATCCATGTTAGCATGTCTCTTGTTATATAGTCCTTGATCAAATCTTGTTTAGGCTCTCATGTTACCGATACCTCATGGCTGTAGCTTCCCTGGCATTTCTAGGAGACACAGTCTCACAGCTGACTTCCTGCTCCTCTCTTACAATCCTCTAGCCCCTCTTCCCTGTGCCTTCAGTGCAAGAGTTGTTATAGATGCACCAGTTGTTAGAGACTGAGCACATGATATCTGTTCTCTCAAGTTTTATCAGTTGTGCTTTTCTGGACGGCTTTCCATCTCTTGCAAACAGGCTTATTTTTAATGAGACATAAGAATTACACTTATCTTTAAGGACAAGGGTAAATATTTAAAATGCAGTTAGGAATAAATCTTGCTAAGTAAAGTGGTGGTTATAGGCCGTCCTCCAAGGTCCATGGCATCGCTAGCCCTGCAGAGTTAGCCAGGTTTCTATAACCAGGGATGATTTCTTTCTTGGTGTGTGGGCCTTAACATGATTAGACAGCTATTGGTTGGTTACTGCCAAGATCTGCATATACTACCATACCCTTAAGATGACCCCACCATGCTGGTTGCTATTTTAGTTGCTTCCCTCCCCGGAAGCTTGCATGACACCTTCTGGTCATCAGGGAGGAGGCTTTGGGGTCAAATCCAGTTCAGGTCCTCTGGATTCTGGGTCTGAAGTGCATGGGTGTCTTTAGCAATCAGGCTCTTTCTTCACTCTCTGGGAGGCAACCAAGGGTAAGAGCAATAGCCTACAATATCTAAAGAGTCTCTTGACTCCCCTGACCAATAATGTAAAAGAGGGCATCTCATGCCTGGTATTGGGATTTTTGTTAGTCTATGGCTCCTGAGGGTTGCGTTTTCAGCCCAGACAAAAAAACATACAGACATGAAAGTCAGTTAAGGAAACTTCTAGCTTAGCAGACATATGATTTATAAACATTTCCCTTATTTGATTGGTTACCTTCTCACTTTCTTGACATCTTTTGATACACTGTGGTAGTTTGACTAAGAATGACCCTCATAGGTTCTTATATTTGAATGCTTGGTCACCAGAGAGTGGCACTATTCAAAGGTATGGCCTTGATGGAGTAGATGTGGCCTTGTTAAAGGAAGTCTATCACTGGAGGTGTGGCCTTCAAAGTTTCAAAAGCTCAAGGCAGGCCCAGTATCTCTCTCTCCCTGCTGCCTGCAGATCCAGATATAGATCTCTCAGCTCTTTCTCTAGTACTGTGTCCACCTGCATGTCACCAAGCTTCCTGCAATGATAAGAGACAAACCTCTGAAGATAAGCCAGCCCCAATTAAATGCTTTCTTTTATAAGAGTTGTCATAGTCATGGTGTCTCTTTACAGCAATAGAACACTGATGAAAGCATAAAGTTTTTGTTATCTTTTGGTTCTGGGGTTTTTTTTAAAGAATTTTATTGCTCAGTTTTGTATCTTGTATGGCAAAAGTCTAGATACAATGCCCATTGTACATAAAAAAAGCACTTAGTAGTCACTTTGCAAATATTATGCATATGCCTTTATCTCTACATACTTCTGCACAATGTCAGATATAGGGGCTAGGGATGTATCTCAATTCAGAGCGCTTGCCTAATGGATGAAAATCTCTGAGTTCCATTGGCAGCACTTTGTAAACTGGGTATGGTGATGTGTGCCTGTTACCCCAGCACTTGGAAGGTAGACATATGAGAACTATAAGTTCAAAGTCAACCTCAATTATAAGTGAGTTCAGGCCAGCCTGGGTTTCATGAACCCTACCTCAAAAGCGCTATCCCCCACATAAAAAAAAAAATGTTCAAACACATTTATCTTTACATTTCTAGTCACAGATGCACTGAATGCTAAAAATACTAAAATCATTTTATAATAATAGTTGTGTATACAGTGATCATTTATAAGATTTTATAGAGGGGCTGGAAATATGGTTCAGTGGTTAAGACAACTGCCTATGGGGATGAAAAGATATCTCAGCAAATAAGAGCACCAGCTACCTTCCCAGAGGACTCGGGGTTCAATTTCCAACACCCACATGACAGCTCTCAACCCTATGTAACTCTGGTTCAAGAGGATGCAATCACTCTTATGACCTCCCCACTCCTCTTTTTTTTTTTTCATGACTTTATTTTTTTATTGAAAATAATTTTTGGCTTTCATACAATATATTCCAATCATGATTTCCCTTTGCTCATCTCATCTGATACACTAAGGTTTTTAACTATCATGAATTCCAACTTATTATTTCTGTCAGTTTCCTCCTTTCCTATGAATGAGCTATAATTTACTCTATCTTTATATGCTTTAATTGTGTTCTTGAGAACTGGCTTAGTATCTAAAAATGTATAAAGAGTTCTTAAAACTCAACAAGAAAAGTTGATCCAATTCAAAAATGGGCAAAGAACTCAATAGAATTTTCTCCAAAGTAAACAGACAAGTAACCAATGAACAAATGAAAACAAAACAAAACAGCATCTACATTACTGATCAATGGCAAAACACAAATGGAAACTGCAACAGGAAACTACTCCACACCTACCAGAAAGTCGGTCATAAAAGAACAATTATTTAGTATATAAGTGTATAACAGCTGTTGGTAAGGATACAGTAAAATAAAACCATCATACATGATTAGTGAGAGTATAGTATGGTATATCTACCATAAAACATTTTGTGGTTCCTTACTAAGCGAATGAATCAGTAATCCTAGTTATATCCAAACATATAAATGTTCCCAGAATCTCAATTCATAATAACCAAAAGATGGAAATAACCCAAGTTAAATAAAGATAAATACAAAGACTGTTATACATATATAGAGAGAGTAAAAGATTATTCAGCCATAAACAGGAATAAAATACTGAAGGAACTTCTAAATAAACTGCAAAACATGGTACTGAGTAAAAGAAGCACACACACGGTCACTTATTGAGTATTTTATATGAAACATCCAAAATAGAGCATTATAATCACAGAGAAAGCAGACTCGTAGTCATGCAATGAGTACAAAGGACTCTTAAGGAGTAATAAAAAGTTTTAAAATTAGAAAGGCAGTGGTTGCACACCATTATAAACACGGTCAGTGCCACTGAGTTTTCCATTTGAAGTGCTCAACTGTGGATGAATTCAGGGTGATGACTTCCTGCCCATGTATTTGAACTGAGAAGAAGAGAGGGTCATAAAGAATCAGCACACTAGGTCAGCCAGTGGCAGAGGGCTGGACTAAATCTTAATTGTTGGGAGCTGAGGTTTGTATACACCACAGACCCAAAAGCTGCCTCCAGTTTAGTGGGGCTCAAGTCCCTTAGGAGCCTTTCTCTCAAAGCCATACGCAGCGCCAGCTTCTGCATCATGATGCTGAGATATAAGTTTATGTCCACAGCTCTTCCAGGAACAGGAAACCTACCGGCCCTACCACAGCACCTTCTCAGGGGGAGCAGGTTATGAGGTGAAATAGAAATAACAGAGAAATAAAAATGAATGCCATAGTACTGATCTTAACCAAAAGCAGAAAACCCCTCGCCAGGTTTAACCACGGTCCACCTCTGGCAGTGCTTAGATGATCTGCCATCTAGGTAAGGATCTTTCAAATAAACTTCAATTTTCCTTACATTTCCTTAAAAAATATTGGCTCAATTTTCACCCATGATTACAGTGTTCCTCATAAAACTAAATCTGAAATTACCTCCTGTCTAGATCATTCCCTTTTTACTGTCTATTTTTATTTAATTGTTGAAGATTCCATTACTCCATGTATGTAAATGCATTACCTGCATGGTTGTTGGTGCACCAAATGCATGTTTGGTGCACACAAAGGTCAAAGAAAGGCACTGGATCCCATGAGACTCGTTGTGAGCTACCATGTTGTGCTGGAAACTGAACCCAGGCCCTCTGCAAGAACAAGTGTTTCTAACCACTGAGCCAACTCGTCTGTCCTTCCTAAGCCACAGGGAGCTAATACTGCTTCTCAGGACTAGCTTCTAATGTAATTATTCTTCCCATTATATCACATAATGTTACCACTTCAAAGGTGATTCAACTATATGGGTATTTTAATGTTGGCATAAGTTCATTGAATAAATACACACAGTTGACCAGAAAAAAGAAAAAAAAAAGACTCAATCACTTTGGCTTCCTTACTTACTTTCCAGCCTTCCTCTGCATTAGCAGCCCAGTGTACATGTGTTTCTATCAATAGGAATGATTCTCTAATTGCACTTTGGGAAAATGTATGACTGTGTTAATGCACAAAAACCATGAGAGAATTAAACATTTCTAAAACCACATAGGTCAAAGAAGAAACCTCAAGAGAATTTTTAAAGATTTTTAACTAAATGAAAAAAAATATAAAATCTGTGAGGTGCAGAGGTAATGCTTACTAGGAAATTAGAGCACTGAACAGGCACATCGGTGCTGAAGAAAGACCTACAGCTGATGTACACATAAACAGAGAGGGGAGTCATTTAAAAACTCAACAGAAATCAATGAAACTGAAAATCAGAAAACTACAGAGAAAGTCAACTAAGTCAGTTGCTGTCTTTTGGCATAATCAATAAAATTGATAATCCTTAGCTCAGCTCCATTAACTAAGACAGAAAAATAAAGAACACAATTTATTGATAATGGAAATGAAGGATGGGCCATCACTTCTGATCCCTCAAACCCTGAAAAATAATGAAGGGGTATTATACACAGCTTTATGTTTGTAGATTTAATGGCCTAATGAAATGAACTAAGTCCTGGTAAGAAATTCTACCAAAACTCACATAAAGAAACAAGATGACCCAAGTATACTTGTATATAGCAAAGAAATACAATGTCTGGCAACCTTCCAAATCAGAGAGGACCACACACAGATAGGTTCACTGGTGAATTTTAACCGGACACCTCTTCTCTAGAGTCTCTTCCAAAAAACAGCAAGAGAATACTTCTAAACTTATGAGGTGAACATACAAATAACAGGTTACCAAGCAAAGACAGAAAAACTACATACAAGCATCTTTTTATGAACACAAATACAAAAATCCTCAAGAAAATATTAGAAAACAGAACCCAACAATGTAGACGACAGACAAAAGCAAGTGGCGCTAGCTGTAATGGCACACAGCTGTAGGAACAACACCCACTTGGAAGTCGAAGGCAAGAGGATGTTGCGGCCTCAGCTTTGAGCCTAGTAGGCTCAAAAGGAAGAAAAAACATGTAATCTAAAGGGATGATAAATGTATCTGGAAGCCAGGCACATACCTTTAATCCTCCCAAGTGTAGATTTCAGAGGCAGAGGAAGGCGAATCTGTGAGTCCAAGACCAGCCTGATCTACAGTGATCTCCAGGACAGCCAGGGCTACACAGAGAAACCCTGTCTCCACTCACCACCCAGCAAAAACAAAAGAAAGAAATTTATATGGGTTTGGAAGAGATAGAGCTGGTATTTTGTTATGTCATGTTCCATCTGATAGCACTCACTGCCCAATTATTTATCTTTTTAACTGATAATTGTCTATCCATAATGCATCAAATCACTTTAGAAAAGAAATTCACATCAAACTCTTTAGCTATCTCAAAGTTTAAGATTCCGTAATTTAATACTGATTGCCTAGGTAACTAGAAAGACAAAACTTATCAAAAGCAAAGTAAAAGGTTTAATGCTGGATTGGCTTCATACCCACCTTTGTATTAGTGTTGACAGACTGCAAGTCTACGCCTTAGCAAATACTCACTGAAGTACAAGAGCCTAATGGAAGCTCCCAGCAGCTTTCAGGGTTCAGACCCTGCCAACAAGGGCAGGACACTGGAGCTCCAGAGCCCAAGTAAGCACTGGGCAGCACTGTGCTCCTGTGCTGGTGCAGAACACATATTTATTTTCTATGGTGTTCTGGCAAGCTGTTTTATTAATTTGTTTGAATAACAGGAAGAAAATAGATAGACCAAAAAATTTCATTACCCATGGGATTTATCACAGTTAATAGCAATTAATCAAATTTTTTCTGCTGGTGTAGAAATGACCGCATAAGATCAATTGAGTATCTGTTTCTCTCACATGAAGGATCGACTACTAAAGGCTGAAGGCATTACAAGCCCAGTGACAGAGCACTTGCCCAGCTCGCGTGAGGCCAGAGGTTTGACTGTCTGCATCAAAACACATAAAACAGAATATTAATTGGCATAGTGCTGCTCTCTTTTTTGTGATTGTTCAAAACCCACTTTCAAAGAAAAGAGCTTTATTTTTACTTAATAAAAAAAAAAATTGGGCTGAAAGATGGCTCTGTGAGTTAGGACCCTGTAGCAACACAGAAACATCAGTAACTCCAGTCCCAGAAGATCAGATGTCCTCTTCTGGCCTCCATGGGCTCCAGACACATATGTGGTACACGGGGATACATGCAGGAAACATTGATACACATAAATAAAAATAAAGAAATCTTGAGAAAAAACAAATAAACCCATAGTCTCTTTCCACAATTTGCTTTTAACGTGATCACATTATTTTATATGTACACACGTGCATAGTAACACAGGTACACTTGACTATAAAACACATACAAAATGTACAGACTAATTTGAAGATAAAACTTTAGAAATTGTCTTTGGTGTTTCAAGTAAGCACATTTTATTTCAAAATGTTCTGTATACCAAAATAGCAAAGATGTACATCTTACAAATGTTTAAAACTTCCAAATTCATGTCTACAACCTAAAATAAGGAAAGTCCCTCTTCCATGCCTGGGCAGTTTATTCTACAAAATAACTTGACTTCGAATGTTTAAGCTGCCTTTATTACTGCTAGAATCACTGAAATTTAAATTCTGTGTACTTTGCTATCCGCATCAAATCTAAACCCCACAGGGAGCTGCGCTCCTATGATCTTCATATTTACAAATCCATATTTGCATAGTGAAAACTTGACTCTGACTGACTGTCATGTCAGACCATGTCCCTGAGACACTCAGGGCAGAGGCAGCAGGACTTTCCAGTGCCATAGCACTCTGCCACCTAAAAGGGCATTGATCAAAAGACACGCACGTGCTGTATCCATAGTGGGCAATCTACTGAAAACTATCCAGTGTCACCAGTCATCTTGTGATTGATAATACCTCACAGCATTAGGCTTAGGTTTTTCCTTCTGGGAATGTCTAAACTTATTGCCTTGAATACATTGATAATATCATAAGCAAGATTAGGTCCTTAACTCCAAGGCTACAATAAACAATAGAATAAGTAATAATAGATCCGACTCCAGCAGTAGTTGAGCACCTAAATGCTGTACATGTAAACTAACAAAGTCCTCACAATAGCCCTAGGAGATACGATACCATTATTTCCAGTTTACAGTTGAGGGAACTGAGGCCGAGAGGCTAAATAACTTATTCCAAATGACAAAGGAAGGAATGAGGATTTAAGCCAAGCAGACCATCCCCCAAGTAGGCCTTGATTTTACAGTATTGGATATGGTACCTAAATACTTTAATTTTTGTTTAAAGTGAAAGGCTTTTTACTTGATTAAAATGATTGACCTCAATCTAACTCAAGGAGTGGGGAAGATATTTTTGGATGTCTAGTAACTTAATAACAAATATAAACTAGCAGACTCTACCCAGTTACTTAGCGGTTGTTTTATTTAGTTGCTGTCAAATCAAAATGGTCTTTGGAGGCCTAGAAAAAATAAAAACTGGCCACCAGGTTCCCATTGTTCCTTCCTCTGTACAAAACTTTAAATTTCTCCATGTCCTGTGGCCATTTTCTACACTGGCAATTACAAGTCATTAAACCTGCCTCTCATAATGGCCTCATAGCAACCATAACATCCTTCTGTCACCTGAAATAGCTGAAAACCTATAAACAGTAGCAGGGGCTGCTCTAACTCTAATAACTTCCAATCAATCAGAATGAAGAAAATGAGGATTTGTAGAAAATGGAAGTAATTCAGAGTGACATTCTATGGAGCATGCACAGGATACTGGCCATCAGAAATTGTTCTTCCTTTATCAAGTCAGAGTTAGGACATTACAGAAAAGCACAGGTGAAGAACCGGCATCTATAGTGGTCCGAGGGCTGGACTTGTACTGAGCACATCTAGTTTGGAAGAGAATTTAGATCACTTAGGCAAGCCACAGGATCAAGTTTTGTACAGAGAAGAAAGTATTGATCAGTATCTAGTCTCACAGACAGACTAGGTACCAGGATTCTTGCTCTCAGGAAGGAAACAGGCAAAGAAGAGCAGGCCTGGGACCCAAGCACATAAACAGGGCACTGAAGGGAGACTTGAAGTGTCCCCTTGGTCTTTCGCTTTCTCTTGCCTCTCCTCTACCAACATACACACCTTTTATTTGTTTTCTCTTCAGACAAATTATCCTCAGATTTGGAATTCTTTTACCTCAGATCCTGAGATCACTGTGTCCAGCACCTCGCCCGGGCCATCAGTGATCTCTCAGCTTGCCTTTTATCCCAAGACACAGGTCCATGTTCTCAGGCTTCGTGTGCACATGTGTTCTCTCGAACCACATTGAAAACATGGATCGGGTGTGCTGCCCTTCTTACTTCTGTGCACTGTGTGATACCTCTCTGGTTACATCTCAAGAGGTCCATATTTTACCTTTTAGCATCTTATTGTGAATTAGAGATCACAAGGGCCCAATTTTTCAGAAAGCCACCAGCAGGAGGAATATATTGGGGATGAAAGGAAGTTGATAATGAAACCGGAAACAGAGAGGTGACATCACCTCACTTTTAGAATACCAGGGAATAGGACCAGGGTCAAACACTGCACACCCATCCTACTCAAACTGTCATACCCTGATCCTCTCAGAAGGAAATGCCTCCCCTTCTCAGGGGAGGGAGACTGAGCCCCTGTCCTGTATACATGTTGCATGTAGGCCACTGAGCTATACCCTCAAGCTCTGAGTAAATGTCCTTGCAAATGGCCTCTTCCAAGTCCCTAAAGCAAGTGCTCTCCCAACTCTTCTGGGCTCTCCATGCCCCTTCCCCACTAAACAAAGTAGCTCTAAGAGGGAAGAAGGCTGCTGGAGAGATGTTCCCTGAATGAATTATGTCAACCAAACATTACTACTCTTTTCTTAAAAATATTTAGTTATTCTTATGTATGTGTGTTTTGACTATGTGTACACGTATGTACCACATGTGTGCAATACCCATGGAAGACAAAAGAGGATATAGATCCCCTAGAATTAGAGTTCAGACCGTTGTGAGTCACTATGTGGCTGATGGAAACCAGACCCAGGTCCTTCACCAGAGCAGGAAATGCTCTTAACTGCTGAGCTGTCTCTCTGGCCCCCAAACATTACTTTAGCTCAGGATTTCTAAACCTCTGAACTACTGATACTGAGAAGGGGAAAAACTTCTTTTCTTTTTTTGACTTTTTGAGATGGAGTCTCACTGTGTAGACTAGATTGGCCAGGAACTTTCCACACAGTTTAGGCTGACCTTGCTCCATCTGCACAAGCTGAGGTACAAGCATGTATCACCATGTCCAGCAAGAAAAATTATTCTTAAATGGTAAGCAAAACATTTCTTGGAACAAACAAAATAGGTCTTGAGATTATTTATTGCAGGAAAGTGGAGATGGAGGGGAGGGGGAAGGGAAAGGATGAAAGGAAGAGGGGAGGAGGGGAGGAGAGAGGAACAGGGACAGGGTTGGGGAAGACTGAGGGTCAGTAGATGGCAAATGACTCAGAAAAGATGTTGAGGGAGAGGAGTTCTTGATGGAACAGCCTGACAGGATTCTGGTTGAAAATAGGCCAGAGTGATCAGATATCAAGGGCAAAAAATGAGAAATCTGATCAAATACCAAGGGGAAGAAGGAGTTTCACTAAACTGATTCAGCGAGATTCTTGCTAGAACTTGGCTGGAGTAAAGCCAAGATGAGAGAGATTAGCCACTAAGGCAAGGCAAGAAAAGGGCTCAGGGGAGCATAAAGTTCAATCAAGGAGAATGTCTCTCTCAACATTTTAGAACAAATAACTTCACTGTGGGGGGTCATTTTGCCCATTGCACAGTGGTCTCTTTCACTAGCACACACATATACGAACACACTCTCATACACATTATGACAATGAAAACCATCTGAGCACACAGCCAGACAGCTCTATGCACAATCCCTGTGGAAGAAGAGGCTGCTTTAGAAGGGGTTGACAGACCTTCTCCATAAAGAGACAGAGGAAACATCTCAGTTTCTGCACTTATACAATTTCAATGCCTTATTCTTCTCAGTTGCTACATCACTGAAAATTAAATAGGTGGCTGGCCTGATTTGGCTTTAGGACAACAATTCAGAATAATAGTGTCCCTTTCTCAAACAGCCTATGGGAAGGGGCTCTAAAATGTTCCCAAGTATCTTCCCTTTTACCCTGGATAGACCTTAAACATTCCATTCTTGTTCCTAGTTCTCTACATTCCCAGATAAACACTGTTGGTGTGGATTTTTTGTTGTTGTTGTTACTAACCAGCAGTATTGACATTGTATTTAGAATGTTCATGCTTTCTTTCCTTATCTCACATTCTGTAGCATATCTCTAAAATGGATTCATTCCTGATAGCAGACTATATGAAGAAATAGGTCACTGGAACAACATATCTTCTCTTACAGTCTCACATGAAACTCACACCACAATCCATCAGCTTTGCCTCTAGGTTAATTATATATTTATATATTAATCGGATTACCTAGATTATGACATGGTATGCCTGGTAAAGGGTATACAAGACTCCACTACAGAATGTGAAATTTTAAACTTCATGGTGCATTTATGTCACAGCTTCAAGAAAGATCTCAATCAATAGATTCAAGAAAGATCTCCTAGCAATGGGGAATGTGGAACCTGAAATGGTCACCTCCTGTAGCCAAGTAGGACACCCAGTAGGGAGATAAGTATACCAACCCACCCACAAAACCTTTGACCCAAACTTTGTCCTGACTACAAGATCCACAGAAATAAAGATGAAGTAGAATCTGAGGTAATGGCCAACCAGTAGCTGGCCCAACTTGAGATCCACCCCATGGACTAGAACCAATCCTTTTAACACTATTAATGATACTGTTATGCTTGCAGACAGAAGCCTTGTAGAACTATCCTCTGAGAGGCTCCACCCAGCAGCTGATGGAAACAAGCAGGCAGAGAGCAAGCAGGCAGAGAGCAAGCGTCCTTCTTCCATGTCCTTTATATAGGTTGCCAGCAGAAGGTGTAACCCAGATTAAAGGTGGATCTTCACCTCAAAAAAATCCAGATTAAAAGTGGGTCTTCCCACTTCAAATGGTTTCATTTAAAAAAAAAAAATCCCTCACAGGTTTAACTAGCCACTTGCGTTTTAGTTCATTCCTGATATAGTCAAGTTGATAACCAAGAATAGCCATCACAATGTCTAAGATGATAGATATACCAATTACCAAATCTGATCATTACACACAGTGCACAGGCATTGAAAGAGAAAAGGAGTGTGGCTCTGTGAGAGAATACTTACCTAGCATGAAGAGGGCCCTGAGTTCAAACTCCTGCATTGCAAAAGAAAGGGAAGAAGAATGAAGAGGAAAAGTGGGTAGGCCTAAAAAGGAAGGAGGGGGAAAGGAAGTGGAGAGGAGGAAAGGAAGTGGAGGGGAGGAAAGGAAGTGGAGGAGAGGAAAGGAAACGGAAGGGAAAAAAGCAAGTAGAGGAAAAGAAAGGCAGGAGAGAGAGGGTAGGTAGAAGGGTGGAAGGGAGGAGGTTAGCTCTACAAATTACTCTCCAAAGCTGCTCATGTTCACTTGAGAAATCATCTGAGCAAACAAGTGAAAAAATTTGCATGACAGGAACTTCAAGTCTCTGAAGAAAGAAATCGAGAAGATCTCAGAAGATGGAAAGATCTCCCATGCTCCTGGATTGGCATGATTAATATAGTAAAAATGGCCATTATGCCAAAAGCACTCTACAGATTCATGCACTCCTCATCAAAAATCCAACTCAACTCTTCATAGAGTTAAAAAGAGCAATTCTCAAATTCATTTGGAATAACAAAAAAAACAGGATAGTGAAAACTATTCTCAACAATAAAAGAACTTCTAGGGGAATCACCATCCCTGATCTCAAGCTGTTCTCCAGAGCAATGATGATAAAAACTGCATGGTAGCCAATTGCGCGGGACCTGAGACTGCATTAGTTAGGGAAGCAGAAACCGGCCTGAGTAGGGCCACAGGCCTCACCCGGCCGGATCAGCGCCAGGGTAGCAGGAGCGCAGGGTTGCCTGACACCCGCCAGCTACCCACAACCCCCGCCGCAGGATTTTGGGACTGCTGGTCAGTGGAACACAGCTTCTGCTCCAATCCAATTGCGCGAGACCTGAGACTGCATTAGTTAGGGAAGCAGAAACCGGCCTGAGTAGGACCACAGGCCTCATCCGGCCGGATCAGCGCCGGGGTAGCGGGAGCTCAGGGTTGCCTGACACCCGCCAGCTACCCACGACCCCCGCCGCAGGATTTAGAGACTGCTGGTGAGTGGAACACAGCTTCTGCTCCAATCTTTAAATAGTGACAACGATAACAACTAACCCCAGAGATTACCAGATGGCGAAAGGTAAACGTAATAATCTTACTAACAGGAACCAAGACCACTCACCATCATCAGAACCCAGCACCCCCACTTCGCCCAGTCCAGGGCACCCCAACACACCGGAAAAGCTAGACACGGATTTAAAAGCATATCTCCTGATGATGATAGAGGACTTCAAGAAGGACTTTAATAACACACTTAAGGAAATGCAGGAGAACACTGATAAAAAGGCAGAAGACAATAAAGAGGAAGCACAAAAATCCCTTAAAGAATTGCAGGAGAACACTGCTAAAGAGTTACAAATCCTTAAAGAAAAACATGATAACATAATCAAACAGGTAGAAGTCCTTACAGAAAAACAGGAAAACACATCCAAACAGATGATGAAAATGAACAAAACCATACTAGACCTAAAAAGGGAAGTAGACACAATAAAGAAAACCCAAAATGAGGCAACACTGGAGATAGAAACCCTAGGAAAGAAATCTGGAACCATAGATACGAGCATCAGCAACAGAATACAAGAGATGGAAGAGAGAATCTCAGGTGCAGAAGATTCCATAGAGAACATCGGCACAACAATCAAGGAAAATGTAAAATGCAAAAAGATCCTAACTCAAAACATCCAAGAAATACAGGACATAATGAGAAGACCAAACCTACGGATAATAGGAGTGGATGAAAATGAAGATTTTCAACTCAAAGGACCAGCAAACATCTTCAACAAAATTATAGAAGAAAACTTCCCAAATCTAGAGAAAGAGATGCCCATGAACATACAAGAAGCCTACAGAACTCCAAATAGACTGGACCAGAAAAGAAATACCTCCCGACACATAATAATCAGAGCAACAAATGCTCTAAATAAAGATAGAATACTAAAAGCAGTAAGAGAAAAAGGCCAAGTAACATATAAAGGCAAGCCTATCAGAATTACACCAGACTTTTCACCAGAGACTATGAAAGCCAGAAGATCCTGGACGGATGTTATACAGACACTAAAAGAACACAAATTCCAGCCCAGGCTACTATACCCAGCCAAACTCTCAATTAACATAGATGGAGAAACCAAAGTATTCCACGACAAAACCAAATTCACACATTATCTCTCCACGAATCCAGCCCTTCAAAGGATAATAACAGAAAAAAACCAATACAAGGACAGGAACCACGCCCTAGAAACAACAAGAAGGTAATCCCTCAACAAACCTAAAAGAAGACAGCCACAAGAACAGAATGCCAACTTTAACATCAAAAATAACAGGAAACAACAATTACTTTTCCTTAATATCTCTTAATATCAATGGACTCAACTCCCCGATAAAAAGACATAGACTAACAAACTGGCTACACAAACAAGACCCAACATTTTGCTGCTTACAGGAAACTCATCTCAGAGAAAAGGATAGACACTACCTCAGAATGAAAGGCTGGAAAACAATTTTCCAAGCAAATGGCATGAAGAAACAAGCTGGAGTAGCCATTCTAATATCTGATAAGATTGACTTCCAACCCAAAGTCATTAAAAAAGACAGGGAGGGACACTTCATACTCATCAAAGGTAAAATCCTCCAAGAGGAACTATCAATCCTGAATATCTATGCTCCAAATACAAAGGCAGCCACATTCATTAAAGAAACTTTAGTAAAGCTCAAAGCACACATTGCACCTCATACAATAATAGTGGGAGACTTCAACACACCACTTTCACCAATGGACAGATCATGGAAACAGAAACTAAACAAGGACACAGTGAAACTAACAGAAATTATGAATCAAATGGATCTGGCAGATATCTACAGAACATTCTATCCTAAAACAAAAGGATATACCTTCTTCTCAGCACCTCATGGTACCTTCTCCAAAATTGACCACATAATTGGTCACAAAACAGGCCTCAACAGATATAAAAATATTGAAATTGTCCCATGCATCCTATCAGATCACCATGGACTAAGGCTGATCTTCAATAACAAAATAAATAATAGAAAGCCAACCTTCACGTGGAAACTGAACAACACTCTTCTCAATGATACCTTGGTCAAGGAAGGAATAAAGAAAGAAATTAAGGACTTTTTAGAGTTCAATGAAAATGAAGCCACAACATACCCAAACTTATGGGACGCAATGAAAGCATTTTTAAGAGGAAAACTCATAGCTCTGAGTGCCTCCAAAAGGAAACTAGAGAGAGCACACATTAGCAGCTTGACAACACACCTAAAAGCACTAGAACAAAAGGAAGCAAATTCACCCAAGAGGAGTAGACGGCAGGAAATAATCAAACTCAGGGGTGAAATCAACCAAGTGGAAACAAGAAAAACTATTCAAAGAATCAACCAATCAAGGAGCTGGTTCTTTGAGAAAATCAACAAGATAGATAAACCCTTAGCCAGACTCACTAGAGGGCACAGGGAAAGCATCCTAATTAACAAAATCAGAAATGAAAAAGGAGACATAACAACAGATCCTGAAGACATCCAAAACACCATCAGATCCTTCTACCAAAGGCTATACTCAACAAAACTGGAGAACCTGGATGAAATGGACAAGTTCCTAGACAGATACCAGGTACCAAAGCTGAATCAAGATCAGGTTAATGATCTAAACAGCCCTATATCCCCCAAAGAAATAGAAGCAGTCATTAATAGTCTCCCAACTAAAAAAAGCCCAGGACCAGATGGGATTAGTGCAGAGTTCTATCAGACCTTCAAAGAAGACCTAATCCCAGTTCTTCACAAACTATTCCACAAAATAGAAACAGAAGGTACTCTACCCAACTCATTCTATGAAGCCACAATTACTCTGATACCTAAACCACAAAAAGACCCAACAAAGATAGAAAACTTCAGACCAATATCCCTTATGAATATTGATGCAAAAATCCTCAATAAAGTTCTTGCTAACCGAATCCAAGAACACATCAAAACAATCATCCATCCTGACCAAGTAGGTTTCATCCCAGGGATGCAGGGATGGTTCAATATACGGAAATCCATCAACGTAATCCAGTATATAAACAAACTCAAAGACAAAAACCACATGGTCATCTCGTTAGATGCGGAAAAAGCATTTGACAAGATCCAACACCCATTCATGATAAAAGTCTTGGAAAGATCAGGAATTCAAGGCCCATACCTAAACATGATAAAAGCAATCTACAGCAAACCAGTAGCCAACATCAAAGTAAATGGTCAGAAGCTTGAAGCAATCCCTCTAAAATCAGGGACTAGACAAGGCTGTCCACTTTCTCCATACCTATTCAACATTGTACTTGAAGTCCTAGCCAGAGCAATTCGACAACAAAAGGAGATCAAAGGGATACAAATTGGAAAAGATGAAGTCAAAATATCACTTTTTGCAGATGATATGATAGTATATATAAGTGACCCTAAAAATTCCACCAGAGAACTCCTAAGCCTGATAAACAGCTTCGGTGAAGTAGCTGGATATAAAATTAACTCAAACAAATCAATGGCCTTTCTCTACACAAAGAATAAACAGGCTGAGAAAGAAATTAGGGAAACAACACCCTTCTCAATAGTCACAAATAATATAAAATATCTTGGCGTGACTCTAACTAAGGAAGTGAAAGATCTGTATAATAAAAACTTCAAGTCTCTGAAGAAAGAAATTATAGAAGATCTCAGAAGATGGAAAGATCTCCCATGCTCATGGATTGGCAGGATCAACATTGTAAAAATGGCTATCTTGCCAAAAGCAATCTACAGATTCAATGCAATCCCCATCAAAATTCCAAATCAATTCTTCAACGAATTAGAAAGTGCAATCTGCAAATTCATCTGGAATAACAAAAAACCTAGGATAGCAAAAACTCTCCTCAAGGATAAAAGAACCTCTGGTGGAATCACCATGCCGGACCTAAAGCTCTACTACAGAGCAATTGTGATAAAAACTGCATGGTACTGGTATAGTGACAGACAAATAGACCAATGGAATAGAATTGAAGACCCAGAAATGAATCCACACACCTATGGTCACTTGATCTTCGACAAGGGAGCTAAAAACATCCAGTGGAAGAAAGACAGCATTTTCAACAAATGGTGCTGGCACAACTGGTTGTTAACATGTAGAAGAATGCGAATCGATCCATTCCTATCTCCTTGTACTAAGGTCAAGTCTAAGTGGATCAAGGAACTTCACATAAAACCAGAGACACTGAAACTTATAGAGGAGAAAGTGGGGAAAAGCCTTGAAGATATGGGCACAGGGGAAAAATTCCTGAATAGAACAGTAATGGCTTGTGCTGTAAGATCGAGAATTGACAAGTGGGACCTCATGAAACTACAAAGCTTCTGCAAGGCTAAAGACACCATCAATAAGACAAAAAAACCACCAACAGATTGGGAAAGGATCTTCACCTATCCTAAATCAGATAAGGGACTAATATCCAATATATATAAAGAACTCAAGAAGGTGGACTCCAGAAAGTCAAATAACCCCATTAAAAAATGGGGCTCAGAACTGAACAAAGAATTCTCACCTGAGGAATACCGAATGGCAGAGAAGCACCTGAAAAAATGTTCAACATCCTTAATCATCAGGGAAATGCAAATCAAAACAACCCTGAGATTCCACCTCACACCAGTCAGAATGGCTAAGATCAAAAATTCAGGTGACAGCAGATGCTGGCGAGGATGTGGAGAAAGTGGAACACTCCTCCATTGTTGGTGGGATTGCAAGCTTGTACAACCACTCTGGAAATCAGTCTGGCGGTTCCTCAGAAAATTGGACATAGTACTACCGGAGGATCCAGCAATACCTCTCCTGGGCATATATCCAGAAGATGTCCCAACCGGTAAAAAGGACACATGCTCCACTATGTTCATAGCAGCCCTATTTATAATAGCCAGAAGCTGGAAAGAACCCAGATGTCCCTCAACAGAGGAATGGATACAGAAATTATGGTACATTTACACAATGGAGTACTACTCAGCTATTAAAAAGAATGAATTTATGAAATTCCTAGCCAAATGGATGGACCTGGAGGGCATCATCTTGAGTGAAGTAACACAATCACAAAAGATCTCACACAATATGTATTCATTGATAAGTGGATATTAGCCCAAAACTTAGGATACCCAAGATATAAGATACAATTTGATAAACGCATGAAACTCAAGAAGAATGAAGACCAAAGTGTGGACATTGTGCACCTTCTTAGAATTGGGAACAAAACACCCAGGGAAGGAGTTACAGAGACAAAGTTCGTAGCTGTGATGAAAGGATGGACCATTTAGAGACTGCTGTATCCAGGGATCCGTCCCATAATCAGCTTCTAAACGCTGACACCATTGCATACACTAGTAAGATCTTGCTGAAAGGACCCAAATATAGCTGTCTCTTGTGAGACGATGCCGGGGCCTAGCAAACACAGGAGTGGATGTTCACAGTCAGCTATTGGATGTATCACAGGGCTCCCAATGGAGAAGCTAGAGAAAGTACCCAAGGAGCTAAAGGGATCTGCAACCCTATTGTTGGAACAACATGATGTACTAACCAGAACCCTGGAGCTCTTGTCTCTAGCTGCATATGTATCGAAAGATGGCCTAGTCGGCCATCAATGGAAAGAGAGGCCCATTGGACTTGCAAACTTTATATGCCCCAATATAGGGGAATGCCAGGGCCAAAAGAATGGGTATGGGTGGGTAGGGAAGTGGGGGGCGCTATGGGGGACTTTTGGGATAGTATTGGAAATGTAATTGAGGAAAATATGTAATTAAAAAAAAAAAAACAAAAAACAAAAAAAAACTGCATGGTATTGGTACAGTGACAGGCAGGTTAATCAATGGAACAAAATTTAAGACCCAGAAATGAACCCACACACCTATGGTCACTTGATCTTTGACAAAGGAGCTAAAATCATCCAGTGGGGGGAAAAAGGCAGCATTTTCAACAAATGGTGCTGGTTCAACTGGCAGTTAGCATGTGGAAGAATGCAAATTGACCCATTCTTATCTCCCTGTTCAAAGCTCAAGTCCAAGTGGATCAAGGACCTTCACATAAAACCAGATCCACTGAATCTAATAGAAGAGAAAGTGGATAAGAGCCTCAAATACATGGGCACAGAGGGAAAGTTTCTGAACGGAACACTAATGGCTTGTGCTCTAAGAGCAAGAATCGACAAATGGAACCTCATTAAATTGCAAAGCTTCTGTAAGGCAAAGAATACTGTCAATAGGACAAAACAGCAACCAACAGATTGGAAAAATATCTTTACCAATCATACATCTGAAAGGGGGCTAATATCCAATGTATACAAAGAACTCAAGAAGTTAGACTCAAGAGAATCAAACAACCCTATAGAAAAATGGAGAACAGAGTTAAACAGAATTCTCAACTGAGGAAACTCAAAGGGATGAGAAGCACCTAAAGAAATGTTCAACATCCTTAGTCATCAGAGAAATGCAAATCAAAACAACCCTGAGATTCCACCTTACACCAGTCAGAATGGCTAAGATCAAAAACTCAGGTGACAGAAGATGCTGGCCAGGATGCGGAGAAAGAGAAACACTCCTCCATTGCTGGTGGGATTGCAAGCTTGTATAACCACTCTGGAAATCAGTCTGACAGTTTCTCAGAAAATTGGACATATCCACCAATACCTCCCCTGGGCTTATACCTAGAAGATGTTCCAACATGTAATAAGGACACATGCTCCACTATGTTCATAGCAGCCATATTTATAAAAGCCAGAAGCTGGAAACAATTCAGATGTCCCTCAACAGAGGAATGGATACAGAAAATGAGGTACATTTACACAATGGAATACTACTCAGCTATTAAAACCAACAACTTCATGAAATTCGCAGGCAATTGGGTGGATCTAGAAAATATCATCCTGAGTGAGGTGACTCAGTCACAAAGGAACAAACACAGTATGAACTCACTGATAAGTGGATATTAGCCCAAAAGTTCAGAATTCCCAAGATTTAATTCACAGACCATAAGAAGCCTAAGAAGAAGGGAGACCGAAATGTGGATGCTTCAGTGCTTCTTAGAAGGGTGAACAAAATACTCACAGGAGGAAATATGGAGACAAAGTGTGGAGCAGAGATGAAAGGAAAGGCCATCCAGAGACTGCCCCACTGGGGGATCCATTCCATATATAGTGACCAAACCCAGGCGATATTGTGGGTGCAAGGAAGTACTTGCTGATGGAAGCCTGATATGGCTGTCTCCTGAGAGGCTCTGCCAGAGCCTGATAAATACAGAGGTGGATGCTAACAGCCAATCATTGAACTGAGTGCAGGGGGTTCCTGATGGAGGAGTTGGAGAAGGGACTGAAGGAGCTGAGGGGGTTTGCAGCCCCATGAAGAGAGCAACAGTGTCAACAGGCCAGACCTCCAGAGCTCCTGGGGACTGGACCACCAACCAAAGAATATACATGGAAGGATGCATGGCGCTGTCCACATATGTGGCAGAGAATGGCCTTGTTAGACATCAGTGGGAGGAGAGGCCCTTGGACCTGAGGGTGTTCAATGCCCCAGTGTAGGGGCAGGAAGACAGGAGTAGGTGGGTGGGTAGGGGAGCACCCTTACAGAGGCAGGGGCAGGGGAGATGGAATAGGGGAGTTCCAAAGGAGAAACTTGAAAGGGGAAAAACATTTGAAATGTAAATAAAGCAAATATCCAATTTAAAAAAAGAGGAAATCATATTAGCCTACGTAATAGACAGCTGGTTACCCTCTATTCTTCCCAACATTATTAACTCAATGCCAATCACAATCAACAAAGAGCCAGACAAGGAGGCAAAGACAGGCGGATTTCTGAGTTCGAGGCCAGTCTGGTCTACAAATGAGTTCAAGGCCAGTCTGGTCTACAAAGTGAGTTCCAGGACAGCCAGAGCTACGCAGAGAAACCCTGCCTCGGGAGAGAAAAAAAAAAAAAAAAAACCAACAACAACAAAAAAACTAAAAACAACAACAACAAAATAAAACCAAAACAACAACAACAAAAATCTCAATCTCTTAGTTCCTCTGGCTGCTGGAAGTAAAACCATGACAGGCCTGCTGTGGGTATTTACAATACAGGTATATACAATAAGTGGAAGTATCCTGAGAGGCCTTTTAGGAAAGTTTCTAAGAGAAGGTGGAAACAGGTAGCGACAGAAGGCTGGCAAGCGCTGGATTTTGGCCTTCCATCTTTAATGGAAGGAAAGACTACAGCCAGCAAAGTTCTACCATCCAGCTCCAGAACAAGGAATGAGGACAGAATCATAGAATCATAGCCCAGCACAGTAGCACAGAGAGCTGGGGGCAGTGCAACTTGAAAGTCAAAGAAGAGCTCAACTCCAAGGAGAGTCTAGTTCCACACTTATTTTACTTGGAAGAAAAATAGTCCCCTAATCTGTTTAGTCATTGATTCTGATGATTACTTACAGGTGAGCCTAATCCTAGCCTGACACATCACCTACTAGATACTTTAGTAAGATAAAAGCATATATAAGTGGCAGTCATTATTTGACTCATTTAAATACTCACTGATTCTCTCATACAATCGATAACTATTGAGCATCTGTACTGGGTGACAAAAACTCAGAAATAAATAAGACCCAGCACCAAGTCTAAAAGAGACAACTAGGCAACTAAAACAACATTTAACAAGCCTTAGGACATGGAAAGAATGGGGCCTGGCGGCGTGTCAGAAAACCCTACACCCAAATGTGAAGAAGTCAATGCAATGGATTCGAGAAGGCTTCCCAAGGTGATGGACAAACTCAGAGGGAAGAGAGGGAAAGTGTGCTTCAACTACAGAGGCCGAAACACAGCATGGCAGAGGTGGGATGGAGCAGCTTTCTGCTGGAGACCCACGAAAGTATAGGCTATGTTTCCTCAGCTAGACTAGATAACGAGTTCCTTTATTATATTGTCATTACAATAAGGACTAAAATAGTCAAAGACTAATCAAAACCTATCATTTCTCCTTAATTTCCTACCCCTCCGAGTGCCCAGTATCACTAAGGAGTTACTGACTCTCTTGCAGCTCTCTGCCTTATGGTGTGGTTCTTAACCATCTGGAGCCCCAGAACTGGTAGGGCTTTCTCACAATGAAGTAGCCTCTAGAGAAAGTCTGCTGTCTGCCGTCTGCCTTATGGGTAACTGACAGTACAAGAACTGGGCTGGTTTAAAAAAAAAAAAGTGTGTGCAGATCACATTTAACACTAGGAAGAATAATAACATTGAATGTTTAAAAAACAGAGTGGGGTATGAATAGGAAGGGCCATTAGTTATAGTGGTAGAGGCAGGGGTGATGGAGAACCAGTCTATGAATCCTTACAATGCAATGCAGAGATGGACACACAGTGTAAGGAAGATGAAATCAAAAGGTTCAATCAGGCAATCAGGAATGAGAAGGTAAAGAGTAAGCCTGGATTTCTAGCCTTGTCACCTGTGCTGGCTAGTTTTATGTCAAGTTGACATAAGCTATAGTCACCTGAGAGGAACTTCAACTGAGAAAATGCCTCCATAAGACTGAGCTGCAGACAAGCCTTTAGGGCAGTTTCTTAATTAGTGATTGATGGGAGAGGGCCCAGTCCAATGCGGGCATGGCTGCCCCAGTCCTGGGTTCTATAAGAAAGCAGGCTGAGCAAGCCATGAGGAGTAAGTCAGTAAGCAGCATTCCTCCATGGCCTCCATCAGCTCCTACCTACAGGTTCTGTCCTATTTGAGTTCCTGTCCTGACTTCCTTCGGTGATGAACTATGATGAAGAAGTGTGAGCCAAGTAAAGCCTTTTCTCCCCAGGTTGCTTTTGGTCATTGTGTTTCATTACAGCAATAAGAATCTGAGCTAATACAACACCTATAAGAGAAGAAAGAAGAACACAGGAGTTACACCCTGTGCTCTGCAGAAACAGTCTGGCTTGAATCCTGCCTCCACTGATAGCTCTGTGGCCTCAGGAAAACAGCTTGACTGTACGTGCGTTGGTTCCCTGCCCTGCAGAGTAATGGCAAAGATAACAGAATTTATCTTGGGATTTGCAGAAGAATTACCAAAAGCTTCTAAACACTGGTTTGTAACATGGGAGATGCCAAGAAAATGTTAGAAACACTAGGCTGATAGATGGCGGCGCCTCTTGCTGAGTTGGGAGATTGACAGGGCCACAGATCCAGGTGAGGACAATGGCTCTGATTCTGGATGTGCATCTAAATTGGAACAGCTAGTAGGTGGCCGGGAGGAGGGACCGAGCTGTGGGAACGGGACATACCTTGATACAGACTAGTGTCAGGGTGGCATCCAAGGGAGGATATAGCAGACACAAAGAAATGCGTACTGAAAAAGAACTTGGAGGCTCCCATAGGTAAAATGTGGGGGGCTGGGAGTGTAGGTCAGTGGTGGAATATATTTTTATCATGTGTGAGGCCCTGGAGTCTGTCCACAGTTCAAACTACAGAAGAGACCGAAGCTTAGGAAGTTCCTCTAGTCGAGGGATGGACAGAGGGAAAAGAGTGAAAGACAAGAGAAAGACATGCAAACACCAATCCCAATAAGAATACACTTAAAGACTTTTAAAAAAAAAGTGAATACTATTGAGATGAAGGAGGCATCACTCTGAGGAAGCCTCATAGAGACCCCACACACAGCTGGGCAGTGAGGGGTGGGGCTCCCTGGAACCACTGTTTAAATGATCTGTATGAACTACCCAGAGCAAATGCTTAGGGAACTTCTAAGTTTACAAGGGCTAAACACCTCTTTTCACAGAGAAACTGTGGAGGATAAGCCTCAGGAAAACCAAAAAAAAAAAAAAAAAAAAAAAAAAAAAAGAGTAATCTGAGTAGATTTGAAAAAAAATCAAACTTTTCAAGGAAAGAAATCAAACACGGTTGGCTTTTATGAAAAAGAGTCCAAATTGCTGTTTGCAAATAAAGTTCTGGCCCCTCGGTTTCTGTTACCAAGCCTAAAGAAACCATTTATACTGCGTTGGCTCTGGAGCTGGAGGAGGATAGATAGCTGCTAGTCTAGACCACAGCTATGAGAACTATTTTGGAGAGCTGACTGGACTGCTGATAACTGGGTCACCTGAAACCAGCCAAACTGCTGGCAGAGCATGAGGTCAGAGGTCACTGAGTCCTAAGGCCCTGGGAGGGGAAGTGTTTGGTTTTGTTTTCATTGATGGGTTTAGGGTTGTGTTTTTGTTTAAGGGGGTGATTTGGGTAAGCCTGTGAACAAGCTCTGAAAGGCTGAGAACCCCTAATCCACCTGCTCAGGGGACCAAGGGCAGGAACATGTGAGACTGCAGCAACAGCACAGAGCTATCAATAGGTCTAGGGCCAGCTCCAACCTGCCCTGGAATCAGCAGGGTGGCTCATTAACACAAACTGGACTCTGCCCTAGGGGCTTCTGACTTAACCCCAAAATATGCATCTCTAACAAGTTCCCAGTAAGGATGATGGGGCTCAAATGAGGCCACTGTGTAGAAAACTCCTGTCATGGAGATGTTAGAGTTGTTCTCTAAATGTGACAGGAACACTCACATGCCCAAAAGATAAGGTATTTCAAAAACTATGCTGAAAATAAAACAGGTGCCAGGTGTGGTGGCTCACACCTGTAATACCAGCACTTGGACTTCCATGAGTTCAAGGTTACCCTGAGCAAGTGAGTGAAATCCTGTCTCAAAACAAACAGACAAAAACCCAGAAAAGTAAACAGCACACATAATCAAACATAAATGTTCTAAACTATTAAGGTCTCTTAGAAGAGACTTTCAGTGCTAGGAACAAACCAAACAACAGGGAATGAAATTATGAAGTTCATAAACTGTATGAAGAGACAAAGGTGGCTAAACAAGCAAATACACTTCAGGCACAAAAGAAGATTCAAACCTAAGAGATTATAAAGAGGTATGTGCAAATAAAAATGTTTAAACTTCAGACTTTTAGTTTTCGGGTTTTTTATTTATTTGGTTGGTTTTTGGTTTTGTTTGTTTGTTTGTTTTGCTTTTAATGTAGCTGCCTGACTGCCCAACCATAACTCATTTTGGAAGATCCTTTAGTGTTATTTACTTAGAAAGCTCTAGTCCCAAACAACTCTTGAAGACAGATTGTTATTGGAAATCATCTTTTGCAGTGGCCTCCCACTGGTTCTCACAGAGCCTGAGAAACCTCAGAGGCCTTCCCATCACCCACTCCGCGTGACTCACATCCCCAGCATGCTAGCACGTCGGCTGCATTCCAAGGCCACTCTAACTGCTACTCTCTTATTTAGACAGCTCTTAACCCTCAAATAGTGTATTCAAATATGTAATTCTCTCGCAACAGCTCGGAATATCTGTAATTGCCTCTGTCTGCCTGCTATTTGTCTTACTGTTCTGAGAACATCCCAAGTTCATAACAGATGAATTCTGCGGACGGCACCTCCTCAGGACGCCCCTTGTGTGTTATGCTGTGCTGCCTGGATGCGTTAAAGTCCATTTCAGATCAATTTACCACTTGTGTTCCTGCTGTGCACCTTCAGTGTCTGTGATCTTTTCCTCCCAAGACATGCATGTGAATGTTAGATCCCTTCATTATCCAAGTCACTGTTACTCCTACAACATATGCTGTTCCCTCTGATTTCTAGGTATCCCACCAGACTTTAAGCCTTATATATTATAATATTTGCTCTTCTATCTCATATTCTCTTTGTAGCTCCCAATGTCCTCCTGACCTTGACCAAAAAAAATCAAAAACAAAACACTTCATTTCTAAAAGTACAATACTTAGAGTATAACCATTAAAACAAAACAAACAAACAAAAAAAACGCACTATTAAGAATCATTCTTTCGCCGGGTGTGGTGGCGCACGCCTTTAATCCCAGCACTCGGGAGGCAGAGGCAGGCGGATTTCTGAGTTCGAGGCCAGCCTGGTCTACGAAGTGAGTGCCAGGACAGCCAGGGCTATACAGAGAAACCCTGTCTCGAAAAACCAAAAAAAAAAAAAAAAGAATCATTCTTTCAAAAACAAAAATTGCCTACTGGATCCAAGAGGCAGGAACAGATTCCAAACAATGTCTATGCAGGTGAACCGCTGGGGAGGGATCCAGAGTTTGGACAGGATTCCTTGGTGCCCAGTCGTGATGTTGAGTCCACTTAGGCCCTGGAGACTAGCACGTTAAACAATCAGAGGATAACAGAAGATAGACTTGCAGGGATAACATAAAAACAGTTTCCTACCAAAGCGGCAGCTTTATTTCATGTTAATATTTCCTTTCATTTGAAGGGCTTGAAGCATTCACAAGATCTCAGGACAGCAGAAAGAAAACATCTTGTCTTTCCAGAGCATAAGCACAGCCCAACCTCAGCATGTTACTGAGAGATGCCGCCCTGGATGCTCAGTATGGCACAGCATGGGTTCCAGGGGCCTTCTCTGCCACCCTGTTAGTCTCTGCCCTAGATTTACTAAGCCATTTGAAAAGTAGATGTTTAATACAACTTAATATGTGGCATCTAGATGAGAAATTTATATGCCCATTTACATCCAGGAAAAAACATTTCCGTTTCTAATGTAGCCATAAAGTTCAAATATTTTATTCAATCTTATCCAACTATATCTTTAATTTGACCTTATAAGTTATTCAGAAATACAATCTTTGTCAAAATACCATGATAAATTACAGCACTCAAAGCAGAAATCAAGTAAATAACTATTAAACAGATATGTCTACATATATATACATGTATATGCACACACACACACATATATATATATATATATATATATATACATATGCATGCATGCATACATACATGCACACATACACATAGAAGTTTGGTTTTGTCCTTTACGGGGTGTCGATGTTTGGTGACACTGATAAGATGCTGATTTCCATCCCTCATCATGAAGGAATCTAGTAATCTGAACTGTAAGTGTGTGAAGGCTTGAACCCAGGACCTCATCCATGCTAAGCATTCTCTCTACCACCAGCCCTGTAATTTGAAACTTAAAATGTGTATTTTAACAAGCACTCTGATAACGTTTTGAGAAACATTCCAGAACACCTGCAGGGAGTCATTTATAAGAGGCAAATTAAAAAGGCTGAGAGGTATACAGCATAAGAGAGTTTGGATATCACCTTATTTAACCTGATTAATAAAGTAACATTTCTGTAACCATGACAGATTGATTGATCTTAATAAGAAGGAACAACAATATTTATAAGACAAATAAATAATGTTTCTCTGTAAATGACATGGCCTAATCACTTTTTTTTTAAACAATATCATCACTGTTTAACCACACACTCCCTTCTAGGGTTTCAATTACACACAGAGACAACAAAAAGGAAAACTATTTGCCTTATATTGTTTCTTCTTTTTGGTTTTAGTCAACATAAATAGTGTTTCTACTTAGCCAAAAGCATTTCCCTTGTTTCTCAAATACAGTGCCACAGAGCTGACAGATGCCTCCACAGAAAACAGGATGCCTAAGAGGATGTCATGGGGCAGGTGGGGGTTGGGGGAAGAATGGGGCAGTGGGGTGCAGAATGCATTTCCAAAGAAATGTTTTGTAAATATTTGAGTAGAAAATAGAGTTTAAATTCTCAAAAACTCTGTTTTGAACGTGATAATGTTCACCTGGATATACAGATATATTCAAGTAGAGCTGATTTAAAAACTAGTTTATTAAATATAACTGGATGCATACCAATAGTAACCCCACAAAGATCCTAGTTTGCTTCCTGTTGCTATGATAAGGACCATGACCAAAAAGCCACTTGGAGAGGAAGTTTTATTTCATCTTACAGCTTACAGTCTACCAACTAAGGGAAGCCAAGACAGGAACCCAGAGGCAGAAACTGAAGCAGAGACCACAGAAAAGCACTGCTTACAGATCCGCTCCATGGCTTGTTTTTCTTCTAAACTGAAGGACCACCTACAACAGCTGATGCTACTCACAGTGGGCTGGGCCCTGCCACATCAATCATTAAGCAAGAATATGCCCCATGGGCAAGGCTGTTTTGATGAAAGCAATTCCTCAGCTGAGGTTCCCCCTCCCAGGTGACTCCCAACAGACTCAAACTAACAAGCGCAGTAAGAAAAACATTACCTGTGAATGCTTTCTTCAGTAGCACACTGTTGGGTTGTATTTGTTCGCTTCACCTTTCAGAGGAACGCAAAAGACTTCTCTAACATTTGGTTCTGTCCAGAAACCACCAGAAGACTCAAAAATCTACAGAAAGGAAGGAAATGCCTCGTCATCACTAATAATAAATTACAAATACAAGCCTACATTCCTTCTATTTGTGTACTGGGTGAGGTGTCCTTAGGTCACATTTGTTTTTATCATAAAAATAAAAACATATGGGGAAGCCTCAGAGACATTCTCATTGTTCTTGGTGTCCTCCCTGAACTAGACAGTAAGACCCTATTGCTGTAGATACCACACCTTGTGATGGCAGGACATGGAGAAAGTAAGCTAAAACTGAGCTGCAAGCTTCCTCCCTGCTGGCTGCCTTTCATAGCATCAGAAGATGCTATGCAGGCCACTGAGGTAAAAAGACATCAATAATCTTACCCAGTGGAGGACCCTATGAACTACAGTACTGACCTGCCAATAAGAGATGCCCACTAGTGCAATAATGGCATGATGTAGGTAACCAACTGCTTTCTAATTGGATTAGGGACAATTTCCATAGGAGGAAAATGATCCCTGGTTCTGCAAACCTACTCAAAAGCCCATGGCTGGGGAGGTAACAGGCTTAGTAGGAGAACATACTATTGTTGTTCTCCTACATGGACATGTTGTCAAATGGTCTTCAAATATTTATGTTTATCCCTGTCTTTCTTACTTTTTCGTGTTGCTATGATAACATACCCTGGCCAAAGCAACCTAAGGCAGAAAGAAAGGGTTTTATTTTGGCTTACAGTTTCAGGATATAATCTATTATGGCCAGAAAGTCACAGACCAACTAGTATCAAGAGGCCAACTGGTCACACTGCGTGCATAGTCAAGAAGCAGAAAGCAATGATTGTGCTCAGCTCACTGTTTCTTCTCATAGTCTAGATCCCCAGCCCAGGGAATGATGCTACCCACAGTGGATGAGTCTTCCACTTCAATTAACCTCATCCAAATAATTCCCACAGGTAAGCCCAGAAGTATCTCTCTCAGGAGATTGTAGAACAAGTTGATAACTAAGATTATCCATTCCAACATCCATAGGTCCAAGATGTTTCCTTTTGTAGTGGTCAATGGTTAATGCAGAGACTCATAACTGGTAAACAAGCTGATAATGACTGTTGAGTGTTTCACCCTAAATGAGACATCTATCTCTATCACCCTCATCCGAGTCTCAGAGAACATCCTGAACAAAAAGATATAGATGTAGAGAGGTGCTATGAACTGCTGTCTCCTAGACATGGCATGACCACTGCACTCAAGATCAGAGAAGCTGTGGTTATCTATTCAAGACTTGCAACAACAACAGCAGCAACAACAACACCACTCTGAGTCCATCAACATTCCACTGTGGATGAATAAAGGGCTTGTGAGGCTCAGTGGGAGGAATGGGCAATTCATGACTGCTGGGGACTGGAAGCCAGTTTTCTTCAGTGCTATAGCCACTATTGAGTTCACAGTTCAATTAGGAACCCCACACGCACACTCACAGAAGCAACCCTAATACTTTTTTTTAAGTCATGAAGGTAGTTAGGGGCTTGTTAGGAAGGAAACACCATAAAGAGTGGGAGCAGTATAAAGATGGTAAAAGGGAGATACTGTGAAGAAAGGTATTATATGCATATATGAAAAGTCAAAAACAAATATTTTTAAATTTTTAAGTAAGTAAAAAGTATATTTTTATTTCAAATTGTGAATGCTAGCCAAAAAATGAGAAGACCCTGCTAGGCAGCAGAAAGCAAGAAATTCTTCCATTTTCAAGATTATTTTCATTAGTTATATCTACAAGTATGTCTTTGTGAAGGAAAGCTATGTGTATGCAGGGCCCACAGAGGCCAGAGGTGGGCACTGGCTCTCTTAGAGCTGGAATTACAGGTGTTTGTGAGATGCCTGAAGACAGTAGGGACCCAACTCAAGTCCTCTGTAAGAAGAGCAAGTGCTTTTTAACCTGTAAGTCATCTCTTCAATTCTGATTCTTCCATCTTGTTATAAAATACTGTGTTATAAAATAATTACATATTGCTTTCAGAAGAGAATAAAAACATATGTAGCTAAATAAATTCACACCATAAATCAACAGCATCATTAACATGACAATATAAAGTCAAAAAGGGATCAAAGTAATTTTTCTGAAAAACTTTCAAAATAAAAATGTGCAATATCCCCAAAATGTCCCCTAGTACCTATCTAGATAAAAAAGATTGAAAGTTTAACTTTTGTTCTCCCTGGCTAAAGTCTGCTCTGTTCTCAGACGTGTATCTATCATCAGGCCTAACAAACAGGCGAGTCTTACAACACAGACACATGACTCCATCCCTGTTGTGCAACAAATAGGCTGGCGGTATCCAGACAGAAATAAGAGTATCTAACATGACGAACCCCAAATGCTTGGAGGCATGGAAGGTAAAACTAGTATACACCCGAGGTAAAAGCACAGACTTATCACTCAGCATCACAGAGGATGGAAAGCTGAAGAAAATTTGCAAGGAAAACCACTTTTAAGAAAATAGGAAGTACTGTAATTTTAATAAAGGAAAACATTTAAATGCCCACTGACAGAGAAGCAGTCAACTACACCTGTTACTACAATAATTTACCTTGCATAATCCTGTTAGTGATTAGTAGGATTGATGCGTTTATAATTAGAAGAGCAAATGGCACTTGTACTATAGAGAAGGAAGACATTCCAGGCCTGGTGACATCTTTCATTCCAGCACTGGGGAGGCTGAGCCAGGAGGTTCATGAATCAGAAGTCAGCCTGGAACTACACATGATGGATGCATGGAAGGAAGGAAGGAAGGAAGGAAGGAAGGAAGGAAGGAAGGAAGGAAGGAAGGAAGGAAGGAAGGAAGAAAAACGGAAGGGAAGGAGAGAGGGAGGGAGAGCGGGAGGAAGGGAGAGAGGAAAAGAGGGAGTCAAGTCAGGCAGCTCAAGTTAGATATTGGACTGTAATCACTTATGACCACAGCTACTCATAAACACGGCAGGCAGGGGAAGTCAAGTTTTCTCAGTATTGGGTATAATATTTCCCATCTCTAGGCAGGTTAAGCTAAGAGTCCAAGTCAGAGAAAAAAATGCATCCTCCCCATAGCTCTGTATCATGAAAATTGTCCAAGATGGTAAACCACTCATTGACATCACAATTTTTCTGCAATAGCCCAATATTAAAGATCATGTCCTAGAACTTCCTAGAAGAACTTCTGTGTATAACCTACATAGACATAGCTTCAAAGTTTGAAATGTAGCACCTTTGGCTATAACAAATGAAAAAGGGGTTAACATGACTTTAATCTTCAAAACTGGACACACTTTGGAGTAACCAGTAACATGCCTGCATGGAGACTAGAGTAAAAGATGTTCCACCTGACAATAAATAATCCTAACCTACCTTCTTTACATTAATCAGTTAATAGCTTACTGAGTACCCTGGAGAGACAGCAACACCACATAATCAAATCTTGGGGCATATTTAATGGCGAGACGTTTAACTAGGAACAAGTAACTCCCCCCAGAATCCCACGCAAACAATTTTATCATCATGTACTGGAGAGATACAGGCTCTTTGGCTGCCTCTTAAACATTACAGATTGCTTCCAGATGCTTTTCAGGTGATTTCATGTCCTGTTCAACCTGCAGCTCATGAATTATGAAAGGGCATCCCTAATTCATGAGATGATTCTCCCCTCTCAGTGGCCATTATCATATATCCGCCCCACGCACTCCGGGTCTTTAGGTACTCACACACACGCACTTTCACGCAGGTAATAAGGCCTCACTGTGTATCAGCAAGGACTTGACTGAAAGCCCTGCTTATATTTTACCATCATGACTGCCAGCAGCGAGGCTTCCCGACTTCAAAGGCAGCTGCTCTTTTGACAGTAATGCACAGAATGATATCAGAAGCAAGGTTAAATGGAACTTGAAAAAAAATTGAAAGGAGATTCTTAAAATTCACTGAGTCTTGATAATTCTCTCGCTTGTCATCTCATTTAAAAACAAAATATGTCTCCTGCTAAAAAGGGAGGAAGCGGGCAGTTAACAGTTCAGTCACACTCAGATCTCTCCCCAGGCTTCCCTTCTAACAAAGCATCCGACCTCCACATAACAAAATCAAATTCAGGCTCACGGGCGCCCCTTGTAATAGCTATGTCACACCCCTAATTTCAACACAGGAACAAAATTTAAAGCTCATTTCCAGATGCCATAAATCCAGTGAATTGAGGCCTCAACTGTGCAGTTTAGAAATCTGCTAGAAGGCAGAGGAGTCACAAAAAGAAAGGAGACGCACCAACTGAACACTGATGCCGGCTAACATCCGCATCATGAATTTCCTCTCACATATGAGAAACCAGAGTCCAGGGTCTTCCCCCAGCAGACATGAATCCACCTACAGCACTACTGTAATAAACCTGTATGTGTTTTCCCAAAGGGCAATTATGAAATCAACCAACACGGAGAGAACTGTCAAACAAGTTCCCATTATCTGACATTGACAAGGAACTAATTGTTGAACAATTTCTTTCTCCAAAATGGCTGCACTGGGGCAAGTGAGAGATGGTACTCATATGTGGACACTCACACAGACACACAACCTGGACTCCATTAAACAGCCTAGTAATACCCCAAAATCTTAAGTATGCGAGCTCATGATGGTCTCCAAAATCCAATACCCAGATGTACACATGATAAAACTGAAGCTGGGTGGCTAAGTAGCCTGATCAAACATCCAAATGTAAGCAGATGGGAAATGGGTTAGGAGCTGTGTCTTTGACCTCCCATATTGATGCTACTGTCCATGAAGGTCAGGATTCCACGGCAATTCTCCTATTGATTTCCTCCCACTCCTCCCACGACCAGCAACCCTTTTCAAGGCTTTCAGAAACGCTTAATTGAATGAGGCTTCTGTCTTCAACTTCCATTCAATCAATCCCTGAAACATCCTATTAATAATACAGAGTTCTCTTCTGCAATCAAGAAGCCTTAGTATAATTTGACCTAGTTTTGCGGCAGCTACAACGGGCGGCTCACAAATACCTGTTACTCCTGTTCCACAGGATGTAACATCTTGTTAGTGCGAATTTATGACTCTGAGGAAGTCTCAATTACACAACCAACTAGTAAGTTGAAGAATATTACATGTGAGAAAAAGGAGAGATCACAGCATCTTAAAAATAAACCAGTCAGTATCTGTACTCCATGCTGCAGCTGAGGGTCATGTTGGTATCTGTGGTCCATGTTGTCACCAAAGGCCATTGAAATGTCTGTGGTTTGTGCAGCCACTTGAATCCATGTCAATGTCCATGACCCATGCTGTGACCAGAGGCCATGTTGATGTTCATGCTCTGTGTTCCATTAGAGGTGATGTTGTTGGTCCTGATCAGTGTTACCACTGAAGGGCCATGTTAATATCTGTTCCCATGCTGCTCAATGAGGCCATGTTGGTGTCTATGGGCTGAGCTGCCACCAATGGCAATGATGCCTGTAATCTGTGCTGCCTCCAGGTACCATGTTGGTGTCTGTGGCCCAGATTACCACATGGAGACGTGGCCCTGGGGATGTCTATGGTCTGTGTTGACACCTGAAGTGATTGTGATGTCTATGGCTCATGTTGTCAACAAAAACCATGTGTAAGTCCCTCTCTGTGCCGCTGCTGACTGTAAAGGGCAAGCAAGTTTCTTTTACAGTGGCATCAATGACTGCAGACTCACAGTTGAGAATGAGAGACACAGAAGGCTTCTGTGTCAACCTCTCTCCCGCAACACCTCATACACACAAAAAGAAACAGTCTAGACAGGAAACCACTGAAGAGCGCTCTGAAAAATTGGGATGGAGATGTTGAAGTGTAGCTCTTCACAACTGATGGCTTCTGGTGGGGATAGGGGTGGGAAAGGACTCAGTTTTCTTTAAGGGGCTGGCCACTGGGAGTTTGACCATGCTCCAGTGAGTATTAGATTTGGTAGTTTTTTTTCTTTTTTTTTCTTCTTCTGCTTTGGGGAAGGTCACAAGGGTGGGAGCATCACCTAGGTGGTCTGGGAAGTGAATGTGATAGGGGTGCAGTAGGTGAAATGTCCAAATAGTCAATAAAAATATTATACCAGAAATAATAAATCAAGAGTACTGATTTTTAAGTCACTTATTAAATGATGTTGCTACATAGTAAACAGAGCTCTGTGTGTCACTTATTCATTCAAAATAGTTTATGTTTCATTGGTGATTATTAGGATAAAAAGCATTCTCCTTGTTTGCTTCCTATTACTGTGAAAAAAAAAATCATGACCAAAGCAACTTGGGAAGAAAAGAGTTTCTTTGGCTTACATGTCCCCATGATAGTCTATCACTGAAGGAAGCCAAAACAGGAACTCAGGCAAGGCAGGAGCCCAAAGGCAGGAACTGAAGCAGAGACTACACAGAAACACTACATACTGGCTTGCTCTCAATAGCTCATAAAGCTAGCTTTTGTATAACACCTACAACTACCTGCCCAGGGATGGCACCATATCAGTCACTGAGCAAGAAAATGGCCCCACAGACTTGTCTACTTACCAGTCTGATAGGGGCATTTTCTCAGTTGGAGTCCCTCTTCCTAGATGACCCCAGCTTGTGTCAACTTTACAAAAACTGTAACCAGTACAAACATACTGATTGATTAAAAAATAAAAACAAAGTAAAATCCAAGTATTAAAGTAATATTTCCAACATGACAGCTCTTCATGTTCCTTTTCAAAAGTTACTACTCAGGGCTGGAGAGGCGGCTCTGCAGGTTGGAGCACTGGCTGAGAACCTGGGTCCCATTCCCATGTGGGCAAGGCCACTTACAACTGTCTGTAATTCTGGTTCCAGGGATCTGATGCCTTCTTTTGGCCTCCTTGAGCACCCAGTAGGCACATAGTGCATAGATATACGTGCAGCCAAAACACCCATACCTATAAATTTTCTTTTAAGTTACTGTTTAAAATGTATGATCAAATGAATTTTGGAAGTGCTGTATTCTGTATATGCTTCCTGTAAGGTGCAGGAGAAAAAGCTTAATTTTGTTCAGTCCAGAGTTCCGATGCTTTCAGGAGGTTTTCATTTGCAGAACTTGTATTGTCAGTTACCAGGAAACACACTTCAGGAAGTGTGTTCCTGGATGAGTCATCTGAGTGTGAGTCCCATTACACAGTACTTATAGTCAAACAGCCCTCCTCTTCTACTTGTGAGGCGAAGGAACCTTGTGGGTAAAATGAAAACTAACCACCTTCTTCCCCTAAGGAGAACATGGCTGTCCTCAGCTAGCAAAATTATTCTCCCCAGAAGCTGTCACTGGCCATATATGTAAATAAAACACCTTGGCCAAGTCCACGTATGTTGGCACACACCTTAACCCAGCTTTGTGGCTAGTCCAGCTCCACAGTGAGACTCTGTCTCCAACAAACAAATTCCGCACGTATACTTTTACACAAATAAACATACTAGACACAATGCTTTGTACCTCACATTTTTTCCAAGCAACATATACTGGCAATACTTTTTTTTTTTTCAAGACAGGGTTTCTCTGTGTAGTCCTGGCTGTCTTACAAGTCATTACCTAGAAATGTTGAGTGGCGTTTTGTGACTGTGGCCTTTCTAATGTTCATCTGTACTGTAATGGATTTACTGGGAATCCCATGGCTTTTTCCAGTCTTCAACCACCATCAACATTTCTACAGGGAGCATCTTCTTATATAAGTCATTTCATCATGCATGTCAAATGTATTTATGTAGCTTTTGACAGAATATATTAGTGTAATATATCTAGGACAACTTGTACCTTGAATAAGTTCCTAAAATGGAAACTCCTAGCCTAAGGAATATGACTTTTTATCATGTTGTAAATTTTGCCAACTAAACTGCCCACTAAAGAGATGCTCCTGTTTGGAGCTCATGCTCTCTCTAGAGCTTACAAAACTTTATTTACTGTCCATCTAACCACAATGAACAGTCCCTCCACGAAGTTATGACACGCACATCTTCTAGGATGAGTAAAGTTACTCATTTCTCCAAATGTTTAAAGGCGCCATTGTTTCCCTTCCTGTAGATTAACTTTATGCCCTCTGTACATTTTTCCCACCAGACTCTTGTGATTTTCTAACACAGCTATAGGAGTTCTTTCCTATAAGAACTGGCTCCTTCAGATAGGAAATGAAAAGCAAATATTGTCTCCAGCTTTTTTATTCATAACTGGTGTAGATTTGGTTCAGGGTTTATTGTACTGTTTTGTTTTGCTTTTGTTTAAAAAAAATAAATCTTTTTAATGACTTGTTTTTATTTTATGTGCATTGGTATTTTGCCTGCACATATGCCTACATGAGGTGTTAAATCCCACGGAACTGAAGCTGCAGACAGTTGTGAGCTGACATGTGGGTGCTGATAATTAAACCCTGGTCCTCTAGCAGAGGAGCCATTACTCTTACTCACTGAGCTACCTTTCCAACCCTGTTGTGTTGGGTTTTTATAACTACAATTGCAGTTGCAAAACTCTCGCCTTTCTCAGTTGTATGAGAAAGGTCATATGTACTCTAAAATTATAAAATAATTTCCCAAACTTCTTCTGTAACCTAGTTAATTTTTTAATTTTCTATTAAAAATAGGTGGATTTGGGCTGAATGTTTGAGGTACTTTTCTACCAGATAATAATCTGATTATCTTACTACTACAGACGCATTAAAACATCGTCTCCCATAGATTTGTGATACCACCTTTATCCTATGACAAATAAAGCATGTGGTAATGTAAGAGTTTCCATTACTATAACCTAAAGCTAGACTTTAATCTCTCACGTCATTCCTAGCTATTTGTACTTACTTCCCCAAGTGAACAGACAATAGCTTGTTGGATGCTCTAAGTAACCTTCGTGATATTCTTTATTAAACTGACATGAAACACACAGATATTTAAGGAAAACTGGCATCTCCATATCCAGAAAAATGACAGCCTTTCTAACTTTCATCTCTATGCAACTCTCAGGTGTATTAATGCCTTCATATACATATACAGTACTTGATGTACTGTGTAAGTTCATGCTCCAATGTGTGTGTGTGTGTGTGTGTGTGTGTGTATCTGCACATGACACAGCATATATGTAGAGGTCAGAAGACAACTTTGTTGAGTCCTTTCACCTTTCTGTGGGTTCCAGACAGTGAGCGCAGGCTGCCAGGCTCCCACGGCAGCAGCATTACCTGGAGGACCTGGAGGTCTCACAAGTCCACATAAGCTCATCCTTAAGCATTTTATTCTTTTTTTTTTTTCTCCGAGACAGGGTTTCTCTGTGTTCCCCTGGCTGTACTGGAACTCACACTGTAGACCAGGCTGGCCTCGAACTCAGAAATCTGCCTGCCTCTGCCTCCCGAGTGCTGGGGTTAAAGGCGTGCGCCACCACGCCCGGCTTCACTTTATTCTTTTTCATGATAACGGTTTTACTTCTTAAATCTTCTCACTGGCTATTGTAGTATATTTGGAAGCTATGGGTGCTGACCCCTCCTTTGCCAGCAGGCTACTGTTTTTATCTAATTCTTTGTAATTAGTTTTTCACTTGATTGTGTTAAAATCTTATACCCCATTATTTGAACGTAGTAATTATATTTTTTCTGTGTTTTATGCCTTTATAACATTTGTTTTGTTTTAGTTTTGTTTGTTTGTTTTTTGGCTTGTCCAGAGGCACTGGCTTGTGATTTTAAAACACTACTGGTAAATGGTGAGGATACTTTATTATCCTTACATGGCATTGAATTTAATAGCAATGTTCTCAAATTTCTTTGTAAGTCTTTAGGGGTTAAAATGAAAATAACTTACATTCCTGGAATATTATCCTATTATGTCTTGAGGTCTTTCTGTTTTTAACAAAATCAATAATAAACAATGAATTTTGTCAAATGGCTCTACCATAAAAATAATCAGATTTTTATAATAAATAAATCATGTCATTAATAAACTTTATAGTATTACATATTCTTGCATTCTTAAACCTCACTTTCTATGGTGCTTTCTTCTTTCTAAGTATACAAAGTACATGTTTTAAATGTTACCTCACTCATTTTCCTAAGCAGCCTTCAAGACCAGGTCCTCCTATCCTACATGCTCTGCCCACAATCAGCCAAACTGTCTCCGTATGTGTCAAGGTTGTTCTTGGCTCAGAGAATAAGCTGCACCTGCCATACACACTGTTCCCTGACTGACTGTCCCCAGATGTCCCTACACCATTCCTCTTTCTGTCTCTGTTCTGTTCATATGTGACCTCATCCCAGAGGCCTTTCCTGCCTGCCCCCCAACAAATGCCTTTTGGTTAGGTTTCACTTTACCCTAACTCTGGCTGATTTTGTCTGCAGCCCAGTCACCACCTCCCATGTATTCGCAGGTGGAACACATATATGTCACCAGACTAAATTGTGCCCAGCATGAAGCAAGCCTCAAGGACACAGTTTAGCTGCTTGTCCCTTGCTCTCCCTCCCCAGCATGAAAAACAAGCTCAACACGTAAAAAAAAAAAAAAACAAAAACAAAAACAAAACCTCTTAGTACTCATTGCATGTGCCAATGAAAAGGAACGAATAAGATCCTGATGCTTAGAAGGCTTGCTAAATGAAATCCCACAATGGCAAAGCTGCCTCTGCAGCTCTAGACTAACTTTGCATTCTTTCCCTTAGCCATTAAAACAAATGATGCGTGATTATAGGTCATGGAGAGTGGGCATACAGTCTTAGAACTACTAAACCATCACTGACTGAGCCAGAGCAGAGCTGGGCAGACAGGCCATGTACGAGTGAAGAAAACCCATCAGCAGATGATTCCAAAGACCTCTTGCAAATTACAGGCATCGTGTTAAGTTGGCTCTCTTCCCAACACCCATGATCCTCATAGCAAGAAAAATAACATAAAGCTGAGAGCATCCATGCACGCCCTTAAACATCCAAGAGAAAAAAGTGAATATTTTAGGACCAAGTGACTGGGAAATGTGTTCACTGTTGGAGACACAAATTAGAACTCCGGCTTCCCAGAAGGCTTACTGAGCTCCATTATGCCAATGCTGACACTGAGGACCAAAAGTACATTTGTCTGTCTGTCTGTCTGTTTTTCAAAACAGGGTTTCCCTGAGTGATAAAGCCCTGGGTCTCCTGGACTCACTCTGTAGATCAGGCTGACCTTGAACTCACAGAGATCCACCTGCCTCTGCCTCTCAAGTGCTGAATTAAGGTATGTGTCACCACACCCAGTTTGGACCTAATTTTTAATTAACTATTAACTCTTTTAAAGATGACTTTGTTTTGGTTTCAACAGCCAAGTTAGAATTGGGTCCTCTTCGTGGGTGCTTTGGTTAATTTTGGTTCTCTTTCATTCTTTCCTCAAAGCAACTTTAGCCTCAAAACAAAATTGCACAAATTTCCATGAATGATCCTGAACAGTATCTTTATAATTTGTTTTCAGAATTTAATCAAACTTCATATTTTAGAGTGGCACAGCTGATGTAACATGGCAACATGTCACATTTAATTCCATCGACATAAAGCATAATGAGCAGAGATTGAGCCAGTGAGGCATAGCTGAATGTTTGAACCCATGAATTTAAAAAGGTATGGCCCATTTGTGGTATTTCTAAACAGTAAATATATCATTTTCCAACGTTTCACTATCAAATTACAGTAGTTTTTCTTCTGGCACCCACGAGGAAAAAACCACAAAAAGACTCTTCTAATACTTTCTCCTTACTGGCTCCTAGTCAAAGGTAAATGGAGGGCAGTAAAATTAATGGGAAATATATTCAATTACTTAAAATGCATGAACCAAAAGAAAACCTGTTTTCGAGCTGCATTATGAGCTGTGAGATTACATCAGCTTCACTTAATCTTCAATTCCAATGGCAGATAACAAAACTGAGGGCCGGGCATGTGACTAAGCACCTCCTCTGCAGAGCCTGACTCTTCCACCTCAGATTCTCACCTGGGTCAAAGCCAGGGAGACACCTGTCCCTTAGCCTTTTCCCTTCTGGGTGTCACAGATGTAGACTTTCCCACCCGGGAGGAGGCAGGTTCCAGGGCACCCAGCCACTTCCTATTCTCTGAAGACACTCTCTGTGGCTGTTCCTTGACTTTCTCACCCACCAAGATGGTGAGGCAGGAAAGGATCTTTCTGTATGACTGAGAGGTGCTCCTGGGTGTGTCTGTCCTTTAAGTCTGCATACAGAGTGACAACAGAAAACTGAGATCTAAAGTTTTAAATTTCACTATGAAAATTATATTCTAACACTTAACTCAATTTTTTAAAGGAATAAGATTATTAAACTAGGGCTGGTGAGATGGCTCAGTGGGTAAGAGCACCCGACTGCTCTTCCGAAGGTCCAGAGTTCAAATCCCAGCAACCACATGGTGGCTCACAACCATCCGTAACGAGATCTGACTCCCTCTTCTGGAGTGTCTGAAGACAGCTACAGTGTACTTACATATAATAAATAAATCTTTAAAAAAAAAAAAAGATTATTAAACTAAAGTCAATTTTCTTTTTTTACACTTAATGGGCCAAAGAAGAACTTTTAAAGCAATGTTTTAAAGATATCATTCATTAAATTAGGGGTATGACAGTTAAACCAATTCAGAAATGCCTTAGCATTTGGAAGTAGGGAATCCAAACAGCATTTGCTTTTTTCTTTCTTTCTTTCTTCGTTTTTTTAAATGAAAGCTAGTCTTAAATTTTTTAAAAAGCAATTGAGCAATTTTTAAAAAACCTTCATAAAACTCAGCTTATGACTCTGACAGTGTAGCTCTGGAGACAGAACACTTGCCTAGCTTGCACAAAGCCCTGTGTTTGATTCCCAGCACCACAAAGACCAGCTGTGGGAGTGCACATCTGTAATCCCATCACTTTGAAGGTAGAGGCAGGAGTTCACGGTCATACTTAGCTTCACTCGGAGTTCAATGCCAGCCTGAGCTACGCGGCCTTGAAGAAATAGGGAGTTGGGAAGAAGGACGAGGAAGGAAATGGAGAAAAACACAGAGGAAAGTAGTTTCTCCGTGCTGCTTAGCACGATCATGTTGTCCTTTAAGGGCTCTAGAGATATAACTATCACTTGGTTCATCCCTCGTTTACCTCCATCGGGGGAAGAGAGACTGTTACTATCATTGGCAAATGGGAAGAGATTTAGCAATGAGAGGAATAGACAGGATCCAAGTGTGAGGAAACCTCAGAGGAAAGGACAGTAGGGTAGCCTCTCTCTGGCTTGGGCTTCTCGGATGAGAGAGAGGTAAATCATACTACAGACAAGGAAACATACAATATAAGACTAATCTGAGGATATTTGGAGTCTACTCTGCTGTGGCCATGCATGCCACAGAATTATAGAAACTTACAGGCTTGGTAAACTCACTCTACCGTTCAAAAGTACCTTACACACATCATGTTAGGACTGGGCTATTTTATAACCCCAACAAAGCACATCTATTTGTGCCTTTGAATCATGGAAGCAGGAGATGTTCATGGCTGAAAGTGGCTGACAAATCCCAACTTCTCTAACACACAAAACATTAAAATAATGAAGAGAAGTTGTTACAAAAAAATTAAATTAAAAATTTTTAATAAAAAAAAAGAAGTCATGAACATGAGAGGGTGTAAGGGAAAGGAGAGCCAGAGAGATGAAAGAGAGAGAAGGAAGAATGGGGTGATGTAAACACAGAATTCATGTATGAAATTATCAAAACAAATAAAAAACTGAAAACAAAAACCAAGTGTTGGAAAGATAGCTCAGTGGTTAAAAGCACTCCCTGAGCTTTGAGAGGACCAGAGTCTGGTTCCCAGCATCTGTGGCAGGCAGCTTACAACTGTCTGTGACTCCAGATTCAGAAGACCTGACAGCCACTTCCAGCCCACATACAACATGCACTCATACAGACACATATACATGTGAATAAATAACAATAAATCTTTAAAAACAAGCAAACAAGAGTCACAGGTCGTCTTTGCTTTCTATTGCTGTGATGAACACTATGAGCAAAAGCACCTTGGGGAGAAAGGGTCTGTTTCATCTCACCGTCACAGTGAGAGAGGTCATCTGTTTCATCTCACTGTCACAGTGAGAGAGGTCATCTGTTTCATCTCACCGTCACAGTGAGAGAGGTCATCAGAGCAGGAACTCAAGGCAGGACTCTGGAGAGAGGAACGGAAGCAGGGACCATGGAGGAGTGCTGCTTACTGGCTTGCTCCACCTGGCTTGCTCAGTTTCCTTCTTATACAACCCAAGACCCCTGCCCAGGGTGGCATTATCTATACTGGGCTTGGCCTTCCCAAATCCATTATGAATCAAGAAAAGGCCCCACAGGTTTGCCTACAGGCCAGTCTGATGGGGACATTTTCTCAGCTGTGGTTGCCTCTTCTCAGAGGGCTCTAGTTCGTGTCAACTGACAGAACAGCCACCCTCCTGTCCTGTCACAGCCTCTAGAGTACCTGGATTTACCTTTTCCAGTTGGGTACAAATTGATTCTATCACACCAGCCTCCATCTACCACACAGAGCAGAGATTTACAGGGCTGTTTTGATTTTGTTTTCCTATAGGGATTTTTTTTTTTAAGACAAAAATATATTGGTCACCAGGAATGTCCCAAGTTAATAGGAACTTCAGAGGTGGTCAGGGTAGCTCACACCTGTAAGCCCAGAACTTGGGAAGTAGAGGCTGGAGAACTGGTGGGTTTGGATGTCTTTTGAGGCCAGCCTGGTGCTACATTGTGAATCCCAGGTCGGAAAAATAAAATTTATGGGAAATCCAGAGCCAGTTTTGCTTCAGGTTCCCTCCTTAGCTTAATGCTCCCAACCAGATAAGATTCTCTACCACAGGCTGGGGGATTCTAGCATAGAGCTCTGTAGCCCCTAAACAGGAGCCTTGCCCTTCCTGGGTGAGCCCTCAGTATGTGCACTTAGATCCCCTGATGCTACACACCCCACAGCCTAGCCTAAACTCACAAAGACCTCATTCAGATAAAACTGTGATCTTTGGAATCATACTCCAACTCAGAAAGGCCAAGTCCACACCAGCCAGTATTTGGGGCAATTAGTTAACATTATGCCCTCTGTCTCTTTTAAACTCCTGAAGAAAAATGTGATGTGGCCACAGGCCAAAAGAAGGAAGCAAAAAATGTGGTGGAATGCAGAGGGCAGAGATGTTACCATCAATTACCAAGTCTAAACTCATAATACTTACACCAGGGACTAGACAAACACAAGAGCCCTCACATGATCCACTGGGTTGGACCAGAGGGACGTAGGAAGGCAGGGCAGGAATCCTTTCTCACCTTCAGTACCAGTCAACAAACCACAGTGCAGACCCTAAAATTAACAGATGTATATCCACAAAAAAAATAAAATGCCCATGTGGCACTAATGTGGACATTCCTGAGAGACAGAGTCACCCAACTCATAGTTCTCAAACCTCTTGATGGCTAGCAAGTGACCACCACCTACACAAACACATTTCCTATCCATCTGCTAACAGGGGACTAAAACAAATGGCTGACAGGTTGATGTCCTTTTCGGTACCCCTGCTGAGTGCAAGTAACTCAAGCCAGAAAGAGAATCCTTACAAGATTTCTAAGCACAGCATTCCTTCCGGAAAATGCCCTGGCCCAAGCTTCATCACAAGCCCCGTCTGCAACCACCACAGGGAAGCAAACGCAATGCCTCCCCTCACAGCTCCCTTCCCTACACTAGCAAGCAAAAGCATGAGTGGAAGAAGCCGAGCTTTAACCTCTGGCTTGAGCACAAATGGAATTACCCTGCCGCTCATTATTTAAAAATGCAAAGCACAAGGCTCAAGTTAATTTGTCACTTGGAGAAAGCACTGCGCTTTTATGATGAGAATCCATTTAGGAGCCGCTCGCAGCACACTTTTCCCCTTAACCTCCCCAATTCATCTCACATTCGCCAGTCTTCCACAGCAAACTTTTATGTGCAATTTTAAGGCCGTGTAATGTACATCGCAAGGGCACTGGTCTCGGAAACCTGCCGAACAATGGGAATGAGGTGATGATCACAGCAGCCAATGGTTTGCCCTCTCCTGACCTAGCATGCTAAAAAGCCAGGAGTGGGAGGGCTTTGTACAGAGGACAAAGGAAGAGAGCCTGGGGCCAGCCTTTCCTGGACTGAGAAATTAAACCTAGAGCATTTTGCTCTTTTAAAACACATTAAATGAGAAAGCGCAAAAAGAAATCAACATTTTCACATGATCCACTTGCTTCAGAGAAGTGGTTCTTAACCTTCCTAAAGCTGCAGCCCTTCCGCGCAGTTCCTCATGTGGTGGTGACGCCCAACCATAAAATTATTTTTATTGCTACTTCATAAACTTAACTTTGCTACTGCTATGAATCATAATGAAAACATCTGTGTTTTCCGATGGTCTTGGGTGACCCTTGTGGAAGGGTCATGGACACCCAAAGAGCCACGACCCACAGGTTGAGAAAGAACCACTACTTTAGAGATAGATCACAATGACTTCACAGGTCGATAAGCAATCAGTCTCGGACAGTGAGCTTTTGAGACTTTTCTAGGCATTACCCAAGCTTGATTCTTCTCTTTTCTTCTGCTTTGGTACTAGCAATGGAACACAGGGCCTTGCACAAACCGTGCTCTACCGCTGAGCTCACTGGCCCCACCCCCCAACAGCTTAGACCATTTGGACAAACTAGAGCATAAGCCTAGTGAGTATAGCCAAACTTTTCCACAGTAAGCAAACCCAGTCACAGCATTTCCCTCTTATAATTAGCCTCAGAGCACAGTCTAGAAATAGGGATAATCTTATCCACTCCATATACCTCATAAGGCTGAACTTTAAAAATAAGCTTTGGGGGTAGGCTAGAAGGCTTAAGAGCACCTGTTGCTATTCCAGAGGACCAGGTATGTTCCCAGCACCCACGTGGCAGCTCACAGCATTCCCAGGGCTTCAATGCCCTGTTCTGGCCTCTGCAGATACCAGGCACATACATGCATGCAGGCAAAGCACTCACACATATAAAATAAAATGTAAAAACAAGCTTTATGCAGGGTGTGGTGGCATATGCCCTTAATCCCATCACTCGGGAGGCAAAAGCAAATGGATCTCTATGAGTTCCAGGATAGCCTGGTATACACAGTGATAGTAAGTTCCATGATAGCCAGGATACTGAGTGATCCTGTCTCCAAAAAACAAAAAGAATCAAACAAATAAAGCCACTTTATCATCAATGAAGCTTCTTTTGCAGTAGATGGAGGCCACTATAAAGATCCACAACGGTCAAAATGCAGAAAATGAGGAACCATAGTGAGCCCAACCTTAACTGGAACATCTACAATACAAGCCCTGCATCTAAGGTTCAGGGAAATCACACAAGAGGAATGGAAAGACTAAGAGCTACAGGAGCGAGACAGTAACCTCTAGATATGACTGCCATGCTATACCCACAATCTCAACAATATGGCTGTCTAAGCAAGGCTGCTATAATGACCATGCCAGTTGAATAGAGGGATTTCACAAGGTTCCATTTCTACATAGTTACAGATAGTCAACGGCTACTGAGAGAAGGCAAATCCATTTTCTCCAGGAACATGTATGTATGTATATATGTATGTATGTAATAACACAAAATTATAGAAGTCATAAATTCCAGAGCGAGTGAGGCAGGACACAGGAGAAGTTGGAAGAAGAAGAGGAAGAGATGATGTATACTCATCTATGAAATTCTCAAAAAGAAGTTGGAGGGCTGGAGAGATGGCTTAGCAGTTAAGAGCACTGACTGTTCTTTGAGAGGTCCTGAGTTCAATCCCCAGGGACCACATGGTGGCTCACAACATCTGTAATGGGATCCATGCCCTCTTTTGGTATGCATAAAGAGAGAGACAGTGTACTAACATACATAACATAAATAAATCTTTTAAAAAAGAAGTTTGAAAACCTTTAGCATAAATGACTACATGTAGCAGGAAGCACCATCCAATGCATCACTGAAGATGACAGCAACAACTGTGCATCCTTCCGAACACCAAAGGTGCAAGAGCAAGACTGCACCGCTGATGACCTGCCTTGCCCTACTTGACGTATCTAGTAACTCTCGAGTGGCCACCTCTGAACCAAGAAGTCATCGGAAAACTTAAAACAATGATACTGAAGAAATAGTTAATTTGCCCTTAGTAGGTGGCAAAGGGGTATATTGAGTGCAGAGTAGCAGCTGATCCTCTCCAGAGCTTAGTGAAAACTCTACCATCTACACACACGAGCACACACACACACACCCATGCGTCAAGGTTTTATGTTTGCATGATTTTTATATAGGGATCAAAACACCCCAGATATGATCTACCACTGAGCTACCCCCAGTCCCAACGCTTATTTTTCTGTTATCGGGGTAGTTCTCGCAGCCACAAACTAGGAATCCCCAGCTATAGTCTACTGAATGGCTATCTAATTAACCATAAAGACAAAATAAGAAAGGATGGGTTTATAGAAGTGTCCTGGCTCAGATGACCATGGTCACAGATTCTGTGCTGAGGGACCCCTCCATCACACTCTGATGCAGACATAAGGCTGAAAGTCCCGGGATCTAAGGAGTTTTTAAATAAATCAGATGATCATACATGAAATAGAAAAGTCCCTTCCTGTTATATGCCCCAGTATAGGGGACTGCCAGGGAGTGGGTGGGTTGGTGAGCAGGGAGATCCGGGAAGGGATAGGGGGTTTTCCGAGGGGAAACTAGGAAAGGGGATAGCAATTGAAATGTAAATAAAGAAAATATCTAACAATAAAAGAGAAGAAGAAAGATGGACAAAAATCAAATGAAACCTATTATCATCTATAGCTCGATTTTACGTTTTATTACAATCGTTATTACTGGTTATATGCTACAGCACATGCGTGGAGTTGGTTCTCTTCTCTGGTCTTTACAGTGGTTCCGAGAATCCAACTCAATTAACTAGGGTTGTGTAGGAAGCGTCTTTACCCTGTGAGCCATCTCATGGACCTTGTGAATGGATTTTATTATTTACAGGGATTCTACTTTTATAAGTCATTTGAGAGTAAATTGAAGAGGCATGCATAGTTTCCTCTAAGTTGGTGTTTATTTTCTAAGGAAAATGATTTCTTAACCATTGTATAATTTTTTTTACAATCCAGAAATGAGGCATTGCCACACATCAAATTCATGATCCATACTAAAATTTATCTCTTCATCAATAATATTCTTTATTCTGTGAATTTAATTTTTCAGATCAATTCAATTTTTTTCTTGAATCTTAAAAAAAACAGCTCAGCTTTTCTTGAACTTTTGGTCTTGAAAAAGACAGAGACATTTTGTAAACTATATCTGAAGGCAACTTTGATCTTTTCTCAAAATAACATTTTTGTTCTGTGCGTTGGTAGCTTAACATGGCGTGACACCCATTCTCACTGCAGTGGATAGAGAAGTTCACTCGATACCTGCAAGTTTCTCCACTCTAGGGATTTTTTGGCCTCATGTCATTAGCAGGTAGTTGATAATTGGAAGCTATGGAAATAGCCTGACAGTCCTCAATCACTCATCTCAACATTTCTAGGTTATTTCCAAGTCAGCCGTTGTATTTATTAACATTTACTCCAAGGCAGGTGCTGGCAAGATGGCTCAGCAGGCAAAAGCACTGACTGCTCTTCCAAAGGTCCTGAGTTCAAATCCCAGCAACCACATGGTGGCTCACAACCACCCATAAAGAGATCTGATGCCCTCTTCTGGTGTTTCTGAAGTCAGCTACAGTGTACTTATGTATAATAATAAATAAATCTTTTTTAAAAATCACAAATTCTACAGGCTTCCAACTAAGGAATCATCTAGGAACATATGTTTATACACAGTCAGCAGCTGCTTCAGCATTTCTACATAACAGAGCCCAAGGATAACAATCAGAGTAGAGGCCTGGGCTATGGATTTGCATTGAATCTAAAGTTGCTTGAGCCTTAATGTATATCACAGTGACCCAAGAAGCATGTTAGAGGAGGGATACCAGGATGAGAAGCCCCAGGCCAGCTCTTAGCATCTTTACTTGGCTCACTGACACTAGTTCTTCTCAAGCTTGTTCATGCAACAGAATCACCTAGGTTATCAAATGCAAATTGCCAGGCTTGGGTTCCACCCTCAGAGTTTCTCATTCAGCAGTTCAGGGAATTGACATTGTGATAGGTTCTAGGGGAGGTTGGTACCGGTGTCCCCTGATCTACCATCTACACACGAGCACATACACATCCATGTGCTCACAAAGTGTCATCGTTTCTTTTCCGTCTTTCTCTTTAGTTTGCTTTCATTGCTGCAATAAAACATGCTGACAAAAGCAACTCATGGAAGAAAAGGTTTATTTCAGCTCAAGGCTCAAGGTATAGTTCATCATGTCGGGGATTCGAGGCAGCAGGAGCTTGGGGCCGATGGCGACATTTAATCCATAGTCTAAAGCATGGAGAAATGATACAAGGGACCCAGCTCAACTCTATACAGTCCTGAATTCCTACTGTGGGAATGATCCCACTCACATTGAAGATGGGTCCTCCTACATCATCAGCCCAGTGAAGACCACTCCTCATGAGCATTCTGAAAGAACACTCCCTGCTACATAATACCCACAGGTGTGCCCAAATAACGGTTCAGGTGATCCCAGGCCCTGTCAAAAATGACAATTAACATTAACCATTACACCGACCTATAAAACTGGAGCCCCACTCACTTAGAAGATCTCAGCATCTTAAGAGTTTTCACAGCACTGTCCAGAGATCAAGGCAAATTTAAAAAGCAAAAAATGGTACTGCTCTATCATCCGAATCAGCCTCTTGATGGTGGTACCCACTGTGCATATTGGTTAGCCTGAGTATTCAAGGCACACAGTAAGCTTCCTGCTAACTGGCAGTAGCTGCTGGAAATTCTCACCACAGACAGATACAGAGGAAGGACTTGGAGTGGTTTTTGTATTGAATTTTCACCCCCAGGAAACAATAAACAGCAAATTGGTGCTCTGAGGATTTACTCAACCACTTAGAAATCCCTTCATGGCTCCAGAGCTGTGGTTTTCAAATTGTGCTCCATAGACTCTCAGACACCCCAAGGGCTGGGGTGGGAGAAAGGAGAGGCATGAGGGCAACTTTAGCTTTTCGCCTCTGCTGCTCCCTCAGCCAGAAGCTTGGCTTTTCTCCAGCTAACGTACTGACAAAAGTCAGTTTTTACTGATAATACTGCCATCCTTTTGTAGGAATAGTAAAAGGTTTTAGAACCACCACTGGATTTAATTATACCCGGGGCCCCTCCATTTTTGATTCTATTACACTACAGCTTAAATGATCCCTCCAAAGATTTGTATGTTGGAAGGTTATTTCACAAAAGAGCAATAAGTGACTAGAAGTAGAGAACTTTGCAGAGATCCTGGATCATGAGGGCTGACTCCATCCTCTTGACACTGTAACAAGATGTTGTCATCTGCCAGGAAAATGGTCGAGAATTGCACCATCGAATTAAAAAATCGCACAAAAAATTCATAATGTTTGCAATTTTGCCTTGGGTGCAGAATCGTCACTGTCCTCAGCCCCATGAAGCTGATGGGCTATACAGCAGGACATATCTGATTCCACTGACAGACTCCTAACTTAATGAAGGATTGAGAGATGGTAGAAAGTGGGAGGCAGGGCCCTAATGAAAGGAAAGGGGTTATCATGAGGTGTTCCCCGGGTGATTACATCCTGTCCTGGCTTCCTCTCTCACCTCCTTTATCTCTGTGGCTGCCAGAGGGAAAGCAGCCTTCCTCTGCCGTGCCTTCCCAACCATGGGGGTCTGCCTCACTACCACTCTTAGAAAAAATGCAGCCAAGAAACTGTTGCCTGAAGTCTCGAAAACTATGAGCAAAAATGAATCCCTCCTTCACTAGGCTCAAGCTCCTTAAGATGGCTGGCAGCAGCTGGAAGCAAACACAGCATGAGAATGATTGAGAGTCAGTCAGATCACAACTGTGTCTAGACTTCATTGATAGGAGTTCTCAAACTCACTGAAGGCAGCCACTGAACCTGCATGTTAAGGAACTTTAAAAACAGGCGTGTTCCTGTGATAACTACTCTCACTTAACCTTGTCCAGTCATGGGAATACCAGTCAGAAATCAGGGACTTTTTAGCAAGTGACATGGTGATACTGTGTCCAAAAGAAAATGTCACATAATGGTGCTTATTTTCGAATAATATCACCTACTACACAACTAAAACTTTTCTTTTTTTTAATTTTATTTTTCATTCTTTTAACCCCATATTCCATTCCCTGCCCCCCTGCCATCCACCCTCTGACATGTTCCACATCCCACACCTCCTCCCTACCCCACCCAGTCTCCACATGGATGCCCCCACCCCCTACCCCACCTGACCTCTAAACTCCCTGTGAAAGACCAGGAAAAATTCAGACCCCCTAGCACCAAGAATGTAGGTTAGCCAGTTCAGTGGCCCTGTTCCTGGAACTGGCCAACCACAAAAGTTAGATTAAAATCTTGAGAACAATCTTGAGAAACAGGGAGTTTCCACTTGTGATTTTTAGTACCCCCTTGTGGGTTTTCACTGATATTTTCAGCATTTTCCAATAACCCCCTCCCTACCCCCTTGAGTTGTGGGGTTTTTTCCTTTAAATACCCCCTTTCCCAGCTACTTGGGGTCCACGGTCCTCTACCCCCTACGACTGTGGGCCCCAGAGCATGCCTGGAATAAAAAGTCCTCTTGCAGTTTGCACCAAGGCCATTTCTTGTGAGTGATTTGGGGTGTCGCCTCTCCTGAGTCAGAATATGGGGGAGTCCTCATTTTGTGGGTCTTTCACCTGGGGTCTCCAGGCTCTTGAGGGTTAGGTGCATCATCTCTGAATGAACACAGACCCAGAAGTCCTGTACTGTATGTGTGTTGGGAGCCTCATATCAGCTGGTGTATATTGCCTGTTTGATGGTCCAGTGTCTGAGAGATCTCAGGGGTCTAGATTATAGCACATATTTGTAAACTACTATATATTATAGCTCATATTTGTCAACTACTATATATTATAGCACATATTTGTAAACTATTGGCCAAGCTATATATAGCATGAGGATCATTACTGTGCTCCACAATATCATCAACATAACACAACACAACACAACACAACAGTTGAAAGAAAAAATAATGAGGAATCAGGAGGCAGATGGGCATACTAGTAATTTTAATTACTGAGTCACTCATAATGCCAGCATTCAAAATCATCTGTGGCAGACAAAGGAAGAGGTGGAACCTTCTAGGTAGAAATGACTTTATTTCCTGGGATATTGGAATTATCCAGAGTCAGGAAGATGCCCTCTCTCATGAACACTGCCTGCCTTTAACATGTCACCATCAATTCAGTTAAGAGAGTACCCTATTTTCTGTCCTTCTCCACATTCTATCATGCCTCTGTCCATTCTATTCAACTTTCCAACACTTTAAGACATGGTGTCTATTCCCTGGAAGATGAGGTGGCACATGTAAATGCAAGAATGCACAAAGAAAATGCTTATTCCAGTCACGTAACCTTAAACATATTTTCATACAACTACACAGTCTAAGCCCTGTCCCATTTTCTGGACTACAAATGTTTCAGAAATCTTCCATTCCTTCCCAAGGGCCTTGAAACCATCATCTCTTCATTTGCTCCTCTGTGAGCTCCTTGTGAGCTCCTCTGTTCACAGCTTTTACTATGCTTGCCCTCACCCCACACTTACCCCCATTATAAATTCTTCTCCTGATTTTGGAAATGAAAATTTTTAAGCAGGCAATTAAAAAGACAAGTAAACCTGATCTTAACAGGACTAGACTTAACTAATGAAATCAAATGACAACTGCATGGCTGGCTGCCAAGATATCACATGCAGTTTGAGAACTCGATTCAGAATAGCTAAGCGAGCTGAGAAACAGTGACCTCTATATTTTATCTTTTGTCTGGTTGGTACTGTATTCCAGGTATAAAGTGAGAAATCTGTGGTAGCTTAGGAAGAGGCCCTCAATTCAACATTTATAAAGGGAAGCCATGGTTGGTGGTGACACAAAGATTTACTAACTGTATATGAGTAACTGTTTTTTACCTGCACAGATTATCAAATATGGGCTATATAATATTCCTGCTCTGAAACAAAGTTTTTTTCAACCTTGAAGAATAATCATTTCTTTGCTAAAATGTTCATCTCTCAAATTAGACCTAAGATGACCTTTAACCTAGGATAGTGGATCTCAACCCGTGGGTCACGGACCCCTTTGCAGATCTAGCAAGCCTTCCACAAGGGTTACCTAAGACCATCAGAAAACACAGATATCTACATTATGATTCATAACAGTAGCAATATTTTTAATTTGCATATTTTTAAATGTACCTGCATTTCAATAATGTCAGTAATTATACTGTCATAATAATATATCTTCAACTTTCAAAAGAAATGTAACTTTTCAGCAATACAATTTCAAAAATATATATTCTCCTATATTGGGAGAAAATTTAAACTCTTAAAATGCAAAAATTTGGGGTTTAAAATAACCACCATAAGATTTCTTTTATTTCATAGTATCCATAAAATAAATACTAATCTGTCTTAATATGTAAACAGATGGAGGACGCTGATTCCAAGCGTATGAAAGAGCTCCCCCTCACTCCCTCCCCAGTATCATTAGGAAACTGTTGTAGCTTGGGGTTGCTCGACAACAAAGGTATTAATACTGTAAGCCATCCTGCTTCAACGCTGTTCTACTTTGTGCCTTAGAAACCACCCCTGCAAGTTGACACTGGAGATAAATCAGGGAGATTAACACAGAGTTACCTTGAAGAAGCAATTAAAAAAGGCTGAAAAGCAGCAACTAAACCCCAAACCATTTGCTCCCTCACAATAGGAAGCTGAAGATAATCTTATTTGCTAAACATAAATCACTGAGATCTAGCAAAATTCCTAAATGATATTCCAGGTGGAAATGCTGCAGAGCCCAGAGCTGGCTACAGAATCATTTACTTCCAGCTCTGAAAACAAACTGGACCAGTTTGTCTGGTGGCTTCTAAGAAAATGATCATTCAAACCAATGGAACAATCAGAGGAAGGGCTTCCCTGGGGCCGCACATTTTCTCTTTTTGTCCCCACCCTCAGCAGCTTCTAGCAGTATTAGGTTTCTGGCAAACAAGTTTGCCTCCTCCCTCCTCCCTCCTCCCTCCTCCCTCCTCCCTCTTCCCTCTTCCCTCCTCCTTGCCTATGTTAAAGCCTTTAGACAGCAGAAAGCAAATTCCATCAGTTTTATATGTTTTGAGGGTAAATTCACATTTTTTTAGTCGAGATAGAGGGTGTGTGTGTGTGTGTGTATGTATGTGTGTGTGTGTGTGCATTTTTTCCATCCTGACTCTGAACTCTTGAGAGGTTGTACAGGCAGGCTCTCACAGAGGCAGCCATTCCTGAGGTTCTTGTTCACATGCAGCCTGTTGGCAGCGGTCTGGCTGGCTTCTCTTTCCCTTTCCTCATGTTAAAGTCCCTGGGACAGTGAGGCTTTGAGAACATGTTTATTAAAGGTGCAACGTTAAAAGCAGAACTGTTTCAGAGGTGCTGCTGAGTCGTGGAGGAGACACTTTTCCTGGGGCTCTTTCTCCTGAATAGCATGGGAAATGCCAGCTCCAGATAGCGATCCACTGTGCCCCAGAAAAGCAACTGTGCTGCGTGGAGTGGGAAACGAGGAGACTGAGCAGACAAAAGCCTGTGCCTGCATCAGACGAAAGCTTCATTTAGCTTTAAAGTTTACTGTAACAGGAAGCCCTGTACTAAATCTCGGCCCCCACACATTTTAGATCTTTATTCCCCAGCTCTAGGTAGTCCTTCAGACTCACTGAAGGAACCAAGCACAAAATGTCCATGGAAACCGTGTTCACCTCTGCCAACAGCTACATTACAAACTGCTTCAGAACTCCCTTTGGCTCGATTTCTCCACTCATGTGCTGGTCACACCACACACACCTCTTTGACACCCCACAGGAACTGTTGCTTTCTTGATTCCTTCCCTAAAAGGGGAATTACCTCCCAAAGCAGCTGGTGAGGAATTTTCTAGAACTTGACTTCCTCACCAGACCTGGGCCTGACGCTGTTTGTTCCCCTAAAGCAGGTATTTGAGATTGTTCAATGTTATTTATACAAAGCTGGTTGGCTGCCAATTTTCCTCTCTGTCTCCCAGTTTCCAGCCACTGCACAGGGAGTTCCAGGACACCTGTAGATAGTCAAGGTGTAAAACTCACTGGCTTTGCCCATGTCAGCGAGCTAGGTAGCCTAGTCCTTAATATATGCCTGTTCTTATTCATTTAGCCTATACGGTTTCCATTAACTATGGAAAGACAAAACTAATAACTAAACACATAAAAAACAGGCCTTATGTTGTACTCCTTTTTTGTTTGTTTGGGGGTTTTTGTTTGTTCATTTGTTTTTATTATTTCATATATTTATTTTTACCATGTTGGTTGAAACATTTTGCTTTTGTTGCAAATAAATTTTATTTTCATGTGAAATACTTTGATTACAGTTTACCCCTCCTCTACTCTCCCCAGTTCTTCCCCACCTCCCCTCCCATTTGGATCCACACACCCCCACCCTTCTGTCTCTCATTAGCTTCTAAGGCAAACTGATAAAATATAGTAAGATAAAACAAAAACTAATACATTGGAATAGAGCAAACAAAGGGGGAAGAGCCCAAGAAAAGGCACAAGAAACATATTTAGTCACAGAGATCCATTCTGGAACTCCATAAAAGCACTAAACGGGAAGCCATAATATATAATCAAAGGACATATAAGATAAAAAGATATATATTTACGTATATATGTATATGCATATTAAATAAAATTAAAAATAAGGTAGACTTTAAAACAATAAAAATAAGCAAAGCCCCGACAAAACACTGAGACCAGGAGCCAGCAATGGTGCCGTTGAGTTTGCTTTCTGTCGGCACCTACTGCTGGATGTGCAGCCAACCCTTAAGAGTGGTCTGTTTCCCCAGTGAGACTCCTTTAAAGAAAACTAAATCTCCACTCACAAGCTATAAATTTGAGATAGCTTCTGGTTTGGGGATGAGGGCTCACATCTACTTCTCCTTTCAGCTCTAGGACCCCGTCCGGTGCAGGCCCCTGCAGGCCTCCATCCCCTCTGGCTCCTTCTGCCCCCCCTTCTGCAGGGTTCCCCTGCTGGAGTAGAGGTATTTGGTAGAGACACCCCGTTTAGGTGAGGGCTGATTGTTCCCAGGTCTCTCATTCTCTGGGTGGTGCATTCCTAATCCCAGCACTCAGGAAGCAGAGGCAGGCAGATCCCTGAGTTCCAGGCAAGTCTGATCTATAGAGCAAGTCTCAGGACAGCCAGGGCTATACAGAGAAACACTGTCTCAGGAAACCAGAAAAGGTGTGGGGAGGGGGGACAGGAGAAATATATTTAAATGCCACCTTAATACTCATTGTTTCTTGAAAAAAGAACTGTAGAAAACATCAAAAAGTTCAAGCCCATCAAGATCCTTCCCTATTGCAGACAGTTATTCATGCACATCCTAAATTCACTTTCCTATGACGTGCACCTGTAATCCCAGCACTTGGGAGAGGGAGGCAGCTGAAATATACATAGTGAGGCAATCTCAGAGAAAGCCAAAGAGGGGGGAAACACTCCATATCTCTTCTATCATTTCTTAAAATCTATTCATTAAAAACATCTTCTCTCCCTCCCTCCTCCCCTCCTTCCCCCTCTTTGGGATGGGACACATGTATAAGCAGAGGACAACCTTAAGTGTTTGTCCTTTTCTGTCTTTGCCTCCCATTTTCCTTCCTCTGCATCCAATCTTCCAGTAGGGGTAGACATGGATTATGGAAGCCAACACGACGGGGACATGTGGATTCTAGGGATGCAAACTCGAGTCTGTGCAGCAAGAACCAGCTCCTCGGCCCTGGAGTCATGTTCTAAAATGAAATTACTTAGTGCTAGAGGTAAGACTCAGGGATAATGTGCTACCCAAGCTACACAAGCCCCTGGCTTCCAACTCCAGGGTCACACTGAAATATATAAATAATTCCATTCACTTTCAAATACTAAGAAACAATGAGGGCATAACAGTGGTTATTTCCAGGTAGCCAGATTATAAGCAGTTCACTTATTAATCTATTGATCTGTGTAGTACTGGGATTGAACCCAGGGCCTCAGACATGTTAGGTGAGTACTCTACCTCCGAACTCTATCACCATCCCTCTTTTTAATTTTTAATTGTTAATATTAAGGCAGATGTCACTAAGTTGCCCAATCTGTCCTTGAATACACTCTCTAGTCAGAGAAAGGGTTCAAGCTGGGGCTTCTCTGGCCTCAGCTTTCTGTGCTGTTGGATGACAGGACTGTAACATTAAGTCCAGTTTTCTTTTGTGCCCTCTCTATGGAAGTAGCAATTTCATCGTGAGATGGAAAATGCTTATTTATATATTTTAGACATTAATGTACTTAGCTACTCATAGAGAACCTGGAGTACACTTCCCAGAGAGCCACGAAGAAGTGAGGAGCTGACAGCGTGCATGCTGAGAGTAGCTCTCACCTGCTAATCGCCTTTTGCTTGCCTTGATTCCTCTCTGAGGGCTTTGTGACCAGGGTAGGCCTCACATTTCCCAGAACTGTATCAGAGAGCAGCCCTGTGTGCTGCCAAGTGGGCTGTTCAATACCTAGTGCTTCTGTCTAGACTTCCGGGCTTCTTTTCAACAGGAATTGTTTTATATGTTTGTTTTACCTGTCTCCACAGAACTGAGCTTTCAACACACAGTAGAACTGTAATATCTATTTGTTAAACATAAACAGCTCACTAGTCAATTAATGAACAGGACAGTCGGCCCAACCCTCTGCTTCTCTGCTTTTAGGAAGCATCACTGCATTCACATACAATAACACAGCAGAAATGTATCCACCTGAGTAAAGTCAGGCCAGCTGGTGACACTCATGGATCACACTACAGCTTGGGAAGAGAAAGCGCTTTCTTTTTAACTAGCTCTGTGAAGAAGAGGGGAGGCTCTGGAAGAGTGGCATTTTGTAGCATTGGAGCAATCCATGTGTGCGCCCTCTGCAGTTTCTGGTACAGGCATGCAATGTCTGTGCAGTGGTTAGATGATTGTCAGCTTGACACAACCTAGAATCACTCATGGAAACTTAGTGAAGGATTTTCTAAACTGGGTTGGCCTATGGGCATGTCTCTGAAGGATTGTCTTAATTAACTGATATGGGAAGAATCACCCCACTAAAGGTGGCACCATTCCCTAGGCAGGGGATCCTGAACTGTTTGAAGAGTAGAAAAGCCCAGCTTAGCCCAGGCAAGCAAGCCAAGTGAGCTTGTATGCACTCCCCTTTTTTTGCTTCTGACTGAACATAATGTCCACAAGCTCCTTCTGGGTGACTTCCCCACAAAAGTGAACCATAAACAGAATCGTGAACTAAAATAAACCCTTTCTCCCTTTGGCTGCTTCTTGTCAGGGTACTTTACCACACCAACAGAAATGAAACTGGAATACCAAGTTTTACTATTCCAGAGGGAATTAAGCCAACAAACACTGCAAGGCAGGAGTAGCTAACCCTGCCAAGGGATGACCTGCCCCCCTTTAATGACAGTTGTGGCTGTCTCAGTTTATAGCACCCACAAAGCCTTGGCAGGGCTTCCAGTCTTCTTAGACAAGATGCTATTATCACAGTGATGCTGAAGACTGGCTAATAACAGGGGAAACATCTTTGGCTTCAATAGCTCTAATTATATTTCTGTGAAACCTCAAACCAGTTGGCATACAAATTGCATAAAGAAAAATATGAGTTGTGTGTGTGAAGTTAATTTTCCTAGGTCTCGTGATGCTCCTGCTGCTGTTTCCCTAACATGGCGAACTCCTAATTAGAAAGCTGAGCGGCTTAGAGGTCAAGTCGTCATCTGCACAAATTGGGGTTTGAAGTGGCTGGTGGGAGGAGTCAGGGGTGTCTGAGATTTGACCTCTCAATGATACCTGGCAGCTCTTTCTGTCCCAAACCACAGAAAAGAATGATGTGTGGTTAGCCAGTCTTAGCCAGAAGAATTGCTGCTGGGATGAGAGTAAACCATATAAATCAAAAGAAACAAAACAAAACAAAACAAAATAGTCTTCTGCATGTTCATGAGCAAGCTAAAAGTTGAGGGCTGTATTCATAAGTATTCCTAATCCAACTTCTATAACTGATCTTGTGTAAGGCAACATCAGGGTCAATCTCTGAGATTTCAAAACTGCCCCCAGGGAAACACCTGTGTGCCTCCCAGGGTTCCTTGTGTTTGACTATAAACGCTGCTTCAGATTCCTGAGGCCTGATTTGCCTAAACCTTGTTCTGTTTTCTTCCCTAGACTATAATGTTCAAGTCCATGGAAGCTTAAAACAAACACAGTTACAAATACACTGCCATATAACACGGGGAGGGGAAAGGCAATCCGCCAACCACAGCTAACCAGCCGCCCACCTCCTTAGTCTTCAGAGAAGCCACTCCAGTTTGCAGGATGCTACGTTCCCTACAGGGTCCTGTAGGACATTTGTAGGTCCACTGTCACCTTCTAGGACAGATTCCTCAGCCCAAAGAGAAGACAGGAGATGGTAGTCTTCCCCATTCAAAACTGCGCTGGCTCCTGATGTGGTAAAATGCCTGAATCAAGAGGCAGCCTAATGCTGAAGTAACCTTCTCGGGGGGTCAACTAGCTTGACCGGTAACAATTAAAAGACCAAATTTTATCACCCACCCACAACAAAATCAAATGGGCATTGCATAATGCCTAAGAGCCTGGATCTCCAGTTCTACAGCAATCCCTAGAAATACAGTCCTAAAAGAGTTATCTACAAATTTAAAAGGTGTCCAATAAATAGGTGCTAAATATATTACCATGTATTCACATTATGAAATACTACAGAACAATTATATACTGTGTTATTAAGTAAGAATAGCACTAACCTGCTGGGCATGTGACCCACACCTGTAACCCCAAGATGATTATTAGTTCAGACCAACTGGGCCACATATAAAGCCTTACCTCAGACAAGAGAGAGGAAGTGAGGAAGGAATCTAAGCACTCAAAATATGTCAAGTCTGTCCCAAATATTTTAAATATATCAACAAATTCATTGTGAGCATTACATTAATTTAATCCTTACAGGCTTGTAAGGTAGGTTTCATTAGTATTCCTGTCCTGGTTATAAGTAAGGCACAGTAAACTTCAGTGATTCTTGAAAGCCGCACAGGTAACTATCAGACTTGTGTAGAATAATATGTAGTGGCATGGAAAAATGTTTATGCCATAATAGCAAGTAAAAAAATTTCAATTACATTCTGACTTTATAAAATAGCTACACGTGTTGGTATGGATATATGTGCTCCAGTGGCTGCCCACAGACACAGAAGTAAAGACTATAAAGAAATGCATGGTCATTTCCATAGATGATAAGAACACAGCGTGTTTTACTCTTTCTAAATATTCAAGATGTTCTAGAATGTATATGTATTACTTTTATAACCAGAAAAAAATAAACCCACTATGTTTAAAAACTGAAAAGCTTGGTTGAGGCCTGAAAGGCCAGGTATGCATATCTCCTTTCATTGACGTGCTTAGACTTCCCAGGAGCACACGCACGTTGGTCTGGCAGTGTACACACTGGAAACCAAGGCGTTTTTCAAACGAGTGTTGACATAAAGCAACATCCTCAAGCTTCCCATTCAATAGCATCTCCCTTGAGAACACTGTTAACCAGATGCACATTGATCTCCACGAGACTCACTGACAAAAGAAGCCCTGCGAGGTTTGACTTAAACATACAGCTAACTGGAAAGAAAATGACTCTGTTATAACAAATGTCATCTAATGTACTTGAATTTTAGTGGAATTAAAGTTAAAATACATGTGTTCCCCTGCTAATATGAGAAAAATGGGCCAGTTATGAATGGTCAACAGACCAGCAGGAAGAAGCTAGCTGCTTGGCTATATTTTCATAGGTTCATTTTGCAAAGATGTGGGGGGAAGTAGAACATTCTAGAAAAGAAAACTATCATAGCATTGCCCAAAAAGCCAGAAAGAACAGTAGATTCATTAGATTCAACCTCTTCTTTAAAATTATAGTTCAAATGTATTGATATGGACACACACCCATGAACAGATACATACTTTTAAAAGTTAAAGCAAAAATTAAGCTGAAAGAGAATCTGGGGAAATATCTACAGTGTATAATGTAAGTTTTATTAATATAAAAAGATAACTAGAAGTGCTGGGGAAAGGGGAGCACTTGCCCAGCATATGAAAGACCTGGGGTCCAATCTTCAGCACCCTAAAATAAAAACGAATTAAGAGTACTTACAACCAACACAAAAAAAGATAAGAAACAGCAAGGAAAGTTGAAAAATGGTGCAAATAAGAAAATTCAAATAGTCAATAAGTATTTAATAATAACCAATACATGTGCATGTGCACACACACACACATACACATACAGTATATGTTAAACCCATGAGTTCTGGTTAGGAGAAATAACCAAAAGACACCACTAAAAAGAACATAGCATATATGACCTTATCTGAGTAAAAATTTTTTTAAAAAAACATAACAAGTATATCCATAAATTATTAAATTCAAGTATTAAATGAGGTTTCATTTTTATTTTATACTTCTCCATACTTTCAAACTTCTTACAATGTGCAGACATTACTTTAAATTAAACAACTTCTTCTGAAGCCAGGCATGGTGGTTTGTGCCTGTGTCCAGTACTCAAGAGACTGGAGCAAGAGAACCTAGTCTACATGACAAGTTTCAGGCCAGGCTGGGCTATACAATGGGCCATACAAACTAAATACACATATTCAAAGGCCATTCATGGGCTTCATATGACCAGTCAACAAACACATTTAAACCTTTTATGAAATGTCTGCTCATAGTAAGTCCAGCAACACAATAAAAATACTTCTAATGCACTTGTTATGTTATGGTTTTTTTTTTAATTTGACTCAGGTAAGTCAAATTTGTCTTTTGGCTATTTCTCCTTACCAGCACTCATAGATCTAACATATACTCTGTGTGAGTGTGTGTGTGTGTGTGTGTGTGTGTGTGTGTGTGTAAGCAGGTGTATTGATTATTTCTATATATTTATTGGCTACTTGGATTTTTATATTTTTCCATTTCCCCTCTTTCCTTTGCTGTTTCTTATCTTTTTCATATTGGAGTCTAGAAAACTCCAAATTTGGAAGGATTTTTGAGTAAAAGGACTGGTTCCATAACCCCCTGAGATAAAAATCAGCAGAGGTTCTCTGGCCCCTCATGTGACATGGAGGTGTTGGCACACATCCTCCAGTGCACTTTGAGTCTCCTCTAGATTACATATACTATCTAACACAGTGAAACGTTGTGTAAGCATTTCCTATGGTCTAGTGTTCTGAGTAATGATGAGGAAATAGATCTGTATGTGCTCAGGACAGACACCAATTTTTTCTTTCCATATATTTAGCCTGAGACCCCAAGGATGTGACAACCACAAATACAGAGGACTGACTACATCTTTAAAATCTTAACAGAAAAGCACAATCTAAAAATCTATCATACAGCAAGCACGGTGGTATACACATGTAATCCTAGCATCCAGAGGCTAGTGAGACTGAGGCTAGCTGGAGCGGCCCAGTGAATTACTCCAAGGTTGATACACTAAAGAAACACATGCAGCAGAAAAGCTGTCCATACCAATCTACCTCATGAGCATAAAAGCTACACCAACACAAATATCCATCCACAGTGCACAGCTGCCATCTTTTTTAAAGCAGACCTATATGCACTTCTTCCCTGATTTCCTTGCACAGGAATTCTTAGAGTCGTTGGAGTTTTCTAAAGGATGGGGTGAGAGAGGTATCTTTTGTGAATCTGTGATGAGCTGAGGGACTCTTGGAGGACTAAGGCTGTGACCAGTTACTGGATTACAATTTTCCCCATTCCTCTACCCTGACCCTCCTGTGCTCCAATCCACAGCCTCTGGGGAGGGAAGAGAGGCAAAAGACAAGACCACAGTGTAGACATGGTAGCATTCAAGAGGATCTTGAGTTCAAAGACAATCTGGGCTCCGTACATAGCAAAACTGTATCTCAAAAAAAAAAAAAAAAAAAAAAAATACCACTGATCAGTGAGCTAACTGAGCACACACAGTAAACACATTAAACAGAGTTTAGAGGGTTACCTCACAAGTGAACAAGAGTATGTACATATGATGGAGAATGAAGAGAAGCCCCACGTCCCACAGAATAGAGAGGTGCTCCCAAGCTCAGACCCTTCCAGACTTCACCCACGTCATCCGGATATTGGTTTGTACACTTTACAGCTATTTGTAAAAAGTTGGCAATTGTCAACTTTCCCTCATGGAACTCTGACTGTAGTCAAGTTGGACAGAAGTTGTTGGTGACCTGGCGGCCTACGACTTACAACTGGTGTTTGAAATAACAATAATTTTGTGGTACTGAGCCTATATCCTGTGAGGTAGTTAGTGCAGGAAGTAAATCGAACCCTTGGGCATGTACCAAGAACTAAAGGACTGGATTGCATCATTCTATGTGCATATAGGAGGAAATCTATCCTCTTTCAAAAAGATAACTAGGGAGATTTTGGTCAAAAACTAAAGATTTAAATTAGGATGACCAAGTTCAAGAGATTTACCGCATGACATGATGACAATAGTAACATCGTATTCTTGAGAAATGCTGGACTGAGAGTGGAGCTCAATGAAGAGAGCTTATGTAGAATTCATGAGGCTGCAGTTCCATCCCCAGCAAAAGGAAAAATGAAAAGGAATATGCTAAAAGTGCATCCTCACAAAAATCTGAGGTAATGAATATGCAAATTACAAGTCAGTCAGCCTACACTATGCATAGCTTGTTGTGCATACAAATACATATTGTACATGTTATACATATAAATACATGTAAGTTTTCATGTACATTATATGTTCATGCATGTTATATGTTCATGCATATATTTTGAGATAGAGTCTCTGGCTGGCTAAGAAGCTCCAGGAATTACCTGTGTCTTCCTCCCCAGAGCTGGGGCTACAAAGGTATACCTTCCACCACACCCAGAATTTTTTATATGGGTTTGGGGGATCAAATTCAGGTCTTCAAACTTGCAAGGTGAGCATTTTACTAACTGAGTCATCTCTCTAGCCCATAAATACATACAATCTTATCTGTTAGAGGAAGAAATCAGTCTTTTCTGGGGATGAACTTCCAGATAGGTTAGCCAATCCCAAGACATCAGCCCAAAGCACAGATGGCCACAACTAAATGATCTCAGCAGGTTACATTTATAAACTTATATACATATCTGTAATGATTATAACAGAAGAAGAAGAAGAAGAAGAAGAAGAAGAAGAAGAAGAAGAAGAAGAAGAAGAAGAAGAAGCCGCCACCGCCGCTGCCGCCATGAATTGGGAAGAAATGGGAGGGATGAGGGAGGGATGGGCAGGGAGAATGAAGTAAATACAGTACTCACATATGGAATCCTCAAACAATCCATTTCTACAACCTGTGGCATAGGCAACTACTTACAGTGCAAGAGTCAACAGTGACAAAATTAGATAAAACACAGCTTCATGAATAAATGGATGAACTTCAAAATACAACCTTAAACAAAACAGCAAAGTAGAGAAGTGGGCATGCTATCTGCATCCATTTGTAGAAAGAGAAAAGGTGGCTAAAATTAAACATATTGTTTGGATGTAACACACAAGAGGCAAATACATGTTCTAAAAAAAGAAAAAAATGTTGAGAGAATGACAAAAAAAAATGTAGGCTAATCGTCATCACAGGAGGCAACATAGATGAGGGTCTGATAGCAAGAGAGGAAATGTGAGGGTGCCTGGGGTGACAAGAGAAAAGTCCATTCCCTAGTGAGTAGGGACTGGTGCTCATTTTACTACTTTCCTGTAAGTTGTGCCAAGTACCTTTTTTTGTGGGTTTTGGTGGTAGTGGTGCTCTGATTTAATTTGGGGATCTTCTGTCGCTGGGTCTTACTCTGTATCACTGCAATCCTTCTTCTGCCTCTGCCTCTGCCTCTGCCTCTGCCTCTGCCTCTGCCTCTGCCTCTGCCTCTGCCTCTGCCTCTGCCTCTGCCTCTGCCTCTGCCTCTGCCTCTGCCTCTGCCTCTGCCTCTGCCTCTGCCTCTGCCTCTGCCTCTGCCTCTGCCTCTGCCTCTGCCTCTGCCTCTGCCTCTGCCTCTGCCTACCAGGATAACAGGCATATATCACCACCCCCAACCTATACATTCATTTATGGGTGTCTATATGCAAATTTCTCAGTTTAAAAACCTAAATGGGGTTACCAAGGTAGCTCAGTGGTTAAAGGTAGTTGCATGAGGACGACCCTATAACCTATAGCGTAAAAGGAGAGAAACAACTTCTAAAAGTTGTCCTGGGGGCAGGGGTGATGGGGGGGTGGAGAGAGAGAGAGAGAGAGAGAGAGAGAGAGAGAGAGAGAGAGAGAGAGAGAAACACAACACACTCTCTAAATAAAAATAAAACATGTTAAAAGCCAATATCAAGTGCTACTTCTCAAAGGAACAACCTATTAAGTGTGTCTGGTGGCCTGCTCATCCCTCCTGAGTTCCTAATAAAATAAAATTAAAAAATTAGAACAGAAGAATTCCATAGGCTTGAAAGACAATATGTCAAGAGAATTTTAAGTTTTTCAGTACATTTGTTTATTTGTTTGTTTGTTTTCATGGGGAGGCATATGCCACAGCTCTCTGTGAAGGTCAGAGATAATCTGAAGGAGATGGTCAGTCCTGGTGATTGAACTCAGGTTGTTAGACTTTTCAGCAAAAAGCATTATCCACTAAAACCTCTCACTGACCCAGAGGATAATTTTCAACAGACAAAACTTTTCAACAAATTTCTGGAAAACAAAAGATAGCAAGGGAATGTGCTGATAGGTGCACTGGAAGAGAGCTACTGCCCAAGGCCATGGTGGCCAGAACCAGGGAGCTCTAGGCTAGCCAACAAGTATCCATAGTAAAGAGGGGAGAACCATACAAGATGGGCAAGGTTGAGTCACGAGTGTTAACATTCCCAATTCCCTCTCCCTCTCCCAAACAAAGCCCTTGAGCAACCTGACAGACCAAACATGTCAACACTCATGTCTAAAGGAACTGAGCCGACTGCAGCGAGGAGTGAGGTGTGGGTTCGGAAGTGAATTTTGCAATTCACAATAAATTTTTTATCCTGGCTGGCTATCACATATTCCAATACTATGCCAAAGACATTGGCAGGGAGGGAGGGAGGGAGGGAGGGAGGGAGGGAGGGAGGGAGGGAGGGGGAGGGAGGGAGGGAGGGAGGGAGAGAAATATGGTGGGAGAGGGAGCGCATACATTCCAAGCAGAGAAAGCAGTACAGCAGAAGGAAGAACAAAAAAAAAAAAGGAAAGAGTAGAGGAAAATGGGGCGGGTGGGTCAGTATGTGCGTGCGTGTGCGCGTGCGAAGCCAGAGTTCTTGGTGATGTATGTGTCTAGGAATCCAGCCCTCTCTGCCTCCTGGAACCAGGATTACAGGTGGGTACCACACGCCTGGTTTTTCACATGAGTCTAGGGATCAAGATCAAGCCCTTTTGTCTCCACAGCAAGCATTCTACTGATGAAGCCATACACACCCCAGCCCCAGGGCCTAATGTTTAATTATGAGCAGGCAGCCAATTAAAACCAGTAATGGGGAGGAAGAAGACAGTAGATCCTCACTGAACAATAATTGTGGACACATACGAGTACTTTTAAAAGAATAACTACCATACAACTCAGAGTCTCAAGACATTGCAACGGTTAAATGAGAATAAGACACAACAAAATAAAATGATTATGGACAGCAATAAATATGATAGCCAAAATGAAACTTCAAAAAGTATTATAATAGAAAAGACATTTCTCAATGTGTGAAACCAAAAAAATAAATACATATGAGAGAACAGATAATAACAGAGAGCCCAGTCAGGAGCCACAACATCCAACTCAAAGCTGCCCAACTTATTCTAACTTGTAAAGCTTTCCCTGTCCCAACCCTAAAAGGTCTCTGAACCCAGGGTGGCTCCCACCAGGGAATGGATCCGCTGGTTGAGTCCATCAAACTGTGTCTTGAGAATTTGACTTATGAAAAGCATTGGCTCTAATAAGTGCCTGAAACCAAAAGATTATGGGGTGTCATCGGGTATAGATAACTGGGAGAAGAGCCAACGCAGAGGCAGACAATGAAGAGTCAGAGAGGGGCAGGAACAGAACTCTGGAACTGTAGCCTACGCGTGTTCCCAATGGGGACTACTGGGGCTGTTGAGTTTGGAGGTTGAAGCCTACATTTCTCTAAGGCTTTAAAGCTTCTTTGGTTTTACCTTGATTAGACCTCTGCCCTTCACCACACACATCTCCAGTAAAACCTCCTCTTAGCAGCTGTTCAGTGGGAGCACACTCTTGGCTGCTGCTGCCTGTCACTCTGACAGCATTCTGTACAAATGTGAGCTGTGTGGTACTGTTGAACATCATTAGAATTATGTGATCAAACACTCCTAATAATTAGCATGTCAAATCCAACAGTAAATATACAGTGAATTTGATGAAATGTTCGATGAAAACTTGAAATTGTGGAACAATTAGGGAAAGGAGAATGTTAGCTTGCCTTACAATAGGGAACAGGAGAACAAATAGTTGGAGCTTTAGAAAGAAAATGAGCAAATTAGTGTCTTCTGTATCCTCGCTGGGTGCTTTAATAAGCTGAGAAGTTAGAAAGCTCTGCACAATTTCTCTCGTGGTGACCTGCCGAAAGCTGACTTACTTATAAAGGGCACGGGATGCCACTGTATAGATTAATCTGCACTGAACAAGAAAAAATATATTCTTGGAAGCTCAAGAAAAGGAAAGAACTTTTTTGCATCTAGGGAAGGTGCCTGTTTTGCATATGGGAAAGGTTACATCCATTCATCTCCTGGCTGGATAAGCAGTCAAACCATAGCCCAGGAATCCAATGTCTAAAAGACCCTGAAAAATGGCTGAACAGAGGAAAGACATGGAGGCCTGTGCTCCTGGGATTATCAGCCAACAGGACTGTGGGCCTCATAGAGCAGCGAATTACTTTAAATACACACAAAGAGGTTGTTCTAGTCTGCTCCCCTACGGCTGTAAGAAAACACTGACCAAGATCTGGGAAGAAGAAAGGGTTCCTTGGCCTTCAGTTTCATCATGGGGGGAAGCCAAGACAGGAACTCAAAGCAGGATCATTAAAACAAAAGCCAAAGGCGGAGCCCTGATCGTGGGCTTGCTTCCTCTGGCTTTCTCAGATACCTGTCTTACCTGACTCAAGCCACCTGCCCAGGAGTGGTACCACTCACCGTGGATGGGCCTTCTACTGATTAGCAATTAAGGAAATACCTCATAGGCATGCCCAAGAGGCTAATCTGACTGAGGAAATTCTTCAGTTGAGGTTCCCTCTTCCCAAGTGTCCCAAGCTGATAACAAAAGCTGACCATGCAGGGCAAGAGGCTGAGGAAGTGTGTGTGTGTGTGCTGTACACATATACTTGATCAGCTAACTTGCCAATTTCCTATTTTTCCAAGCAAAGACAACTCATTTGAAGCCATTACTATTGTTAGATATTTTAACAATCATATAATGTAAAAAAGGATATTTTAATACCCCCAAAAGTAGGAAGGGCATGACCTCAGAATTTTCTAAACCCCTTGAAACTTTATGACATTCTAGAAAGGCACCTGCATCTGGACAGTTTTGTAAACAGTTTATCAGGTTCCATCTCAGCTATGAGTTATGACCCTGCTCCCCACTCCCACTACTCCATTGCCCCTCAAAAGGGAAACCTACATTGGAGAATCCATAAATATTATAAATAATAAATGAGATATTTAAGACTTTCCAAAGTGGGGGATGGAAATTTCATTCAGTTGATTAAGAAGGACTGGTCTGAGGTGGAGGAGGGACAAAGCCACAATGACACAGTGAAAAGCAGGACCGAGGCCCCTTCAGGAGGCACCTGCCTGGGCCAGAGACTAACAGAGGGCAGTCAAACTCTGGCTGCAGAGCTCGGACAGTGGAAACCACAAGGAGTCCCCTGTGGAATTCCTATGTCACAAGAAGCATATCAGAAGAAGCCAGCAGAAGCTTAGAGTTTAGTGATAAATTCTGGCAATTTGAAATAGATTCCAGTGGCCTCTTGTTATAGTTCTTGAGGTCCTGTTTGAGAAGACAGCTCCATATACCTTGTACAAGAAAAGTTCTAACCACTGTGTCTGCATCTTAAACCATGAAACTGACCACATCCTCCTAGAAATCAACTCATTTGCTTTTTCTGATGTGGCTACCCCATCCTTCAGGAATTTGCTCCTGATGGTAACATGAAGATGGTGTCACTGGTGGAAATCAGAAAAGCAAATTATTTCAGAAAAGAATAAAAGTGAAAAACTAACAGAAACATCCACTCAACATTGTCTACTGGATCATAAAAAGATTTCATCTATTTGATCATCCAAGAATGTTTTTGAATCCCTACATGCACCTATTGTATGTCAGGTACTTGAAACAAAAAGATAAAGATCTCTCTCTTATCGAACTTATGTCCAAGAGAACAGACACAAGGCATTGCATAGCATGCAAAAATGCTGCTTTCCAAAAGAGCGAAACAGTATCAAAGGAAGGAAAAAGTAAAAACCATGTGATGATTAGGCTAAGAGAAGGGGCCCAGGAGCAGTGTGATGGGTCCATGTCCCTTCCCGAGCCAGAATTCTGCCATCCCAGATCAAAGAGTCAGGCAGAGCAACCCCCTCCCTCTTGCTTCAGCAAAGGCAAGATCAAAGAATTGAAGACCCATTGGGACTTAAAGAATTGAAGAACTGTCAACATTAAAGACAGCACCTTACATAGGAGGAAACAGAGGCACATAAAGTCTAAATAACTCATCTTAGAGCAGAAGAGGGCTGAAAGCAGAAGGGAGACCCAAGACTCCAGCCTTCCAGTAACTTCTTCAAAAGTAGAAAAAAGGTCAAGTCCTTTTGCAGGTAAGGTAACTATGCAAGTGGCATGAGCTATGTAACAAAAATAATACACAGCAAATACTTACAGGGCACTCACTCACTTCCTGCCAGACGCTGTCCTGTCAGGAATAGTCATCTGAAATCACTCCCACATCCCGGCCCCTAGGGCCAACTCTAGTGTTAGTGCTTGCACTTAGCTCTTGTAGTCAACATTTCAATAGTTCCATTGTTTGTCTGTTTTGTTTTGGAGGTGTTTTTTGGTTTGGTTTTGGTTTTTTTTTTTTTTTGTGGGGGGGGGAGGTTGAGCCAATGTCTCTGGCCCAGCATAGCTTCTAACTGCTTCTGTAGCTGAGGCTGACAATGAATGTCTGCTCCTCCTGCTTCAATCTCCCAAATGCTGAGCCACCACACCTGACTTCTGCAGTGCAAGGAATCAAACCCAGCGCTTCCTGCACGTTACACAAGCACTCTATCACATGAGCTACAGCCGCATGCCGTATGCTCACCCATGTAAGTCTTATGACCCTCAGCTTAATGCAAAAGCTGCACTTGTAGCACCTTTGGGGGCAGCATTGGGGACTGAACCTGGGCAAGCTCCGTGCTAAGCAAACGTTCTACTGTGCTAAGCCAAGAAACAGAACTATTTTTAAACAGCTTACTGATACTCATTCAGCCACTGTCAAGGTGCCAAATGTGTGCAAAGCCCTTCAAAGAGTACAACTGGTGGGAACACTATCTCCAAGCACATTCTAAGGCAGTAAGGTAAGTTAGGTGCACCACTAATGATGGCCACAAGAAGTGAGGGCCCAGAAAAAAAAAAAAAAAAACCAAGCTGCTGTAGGAATGAACAGAGAAAGGAAAAGGGGTAAGCTCGAGCTTTGTTGCAGACTATGTGCAAACAGAAATGTGATCTGTCTAATATTCCTGTCCACAGGGTAAAAATAAACCAGTTGGTCAAGAGAAAGAACAACTATTTTTGATACTGAGATCAGAAAGAACTGTATCCTGTGCTTCCTAATAGAAGACTCTGGTTAATGTAATAAAAATCCAGCAGATAGTTTTTTCTACACTAAACAGTGATCAGTTTTCATGGAGAGGAGCAGTTCCAGTTTTTTGTGTTTTTTAAATCAGGCCATTTAACATGCACACAGTCAGAAGAGAGCTCAGCTCCCTGCCTGTGCTGTCCACAAAGGAGACACTGCAGCACAGCTGACCCTCTTCACACAACTGCACCTCTCCAGCTGCGATCAGATTCCGTGAGGGTCTGAAAATGCCACTGTGCTGTCGGACTGAACTCATTCTTTCCCATATAAATTAAATCATAAAAGCATTGTGACCCTCCATAGAAATGAAAAATAGGTCACCAGTCTAAAACAAAGTGTATCAATTTAGAAATGTTTACCTTTCTGTGATAGCACTGGGAATGTAGGCACTGGGAATCAAACCTGGGTCCTGTGGAGGAGCAGCCAGTGTTCAGAACGCTAAACCAGCTCTCCAGTCCAGGCTTCATCTACTCTAGCCCCAGCACTCAGGAGGCAGAGACAGGCGGATCTCTGAGTTTGAGGCCACCCTGGTCTACATTGTGAGTTCCAGGACAGCCAAGGATACCCAGAGAAACCTTGCCTGGAAAGAAAGAAAGACAGAAGCGGGGGGTAGAAGGAAAAGGAAAAGGGAAGGAGAGCAAGGCAAAGCATGAAGGGAAAGAAAAGAAAAGCTGACCAGAAAGAGTGGCTTGAGGTAATAATAATGACATTACAGAATGTAATAAATGAAGGCAGCACAACTAGTTATTTGGATTCATATTTAATATGCTTATGTATTTAACTATATACCTATTGGACTTCTTTAGTTAAAAATATTTTTGTTATAATGGCATCTACTTTATCTTCTGACCACTGAGAGAAATAGTGTTTGCCTTTTACAAAAAAAAAAAAATTAACTTAAAAAGAGATCTCTTTTTATACAGCATAGTCTAGGCAGCAAGAAAGAAACTCTCCTCACCTACTCAGCAGCCTACTTAACGCCCGGTCGTAAGCAAAGCCAAATGCTGCGCAGTTTCCTAAGGCAGGGTCTGCATAAACTGATTACAAATTAAAGCAATACTATACTGAGCTAGCTCAACTGTAAGGATTACCTCTGAACCATTAATAACATGAACACTAAGTTTCCAAATGGAGCCACCACAAACACTTGTGAATGAATGATCTTCTTTCTTTTTCTTTTTCTTTTTCCTTTTCTTTCTTTTTCTTTTTTCAGTTCTTCTTGCAAAGAGTCACACACCTAGGAATGTATCACTGACCAAGAAACAGAGTGGGCCAGGTCAGCATGCAAGTATTTCCCCATGAACTTGGCCTCGACTTGCATTATCTTTCATTGAGTTTTACTAAAAACACTATTTCTCTCAGTGGGTTGTTTAGACCACTGTGAAAATAACCAACTAAGATGAAGACCATGAAAAAATAAAACAAGTCTTGTGTTTACTGGTCTATAACGTATTTGTTACTTTTCTGACAAAACCCCATGAGCAAGGCACTGTAAGGAAGAATGTTTCTTTGGGCTTATGATTGCAGACGGGTCTGTGTCCATCACAGTGGGGAGGTGTGGCAGCAAACAGTAGGCATACGGCAGGAGCGTGCACCTGAGAGCTCACACCCTCAACGACTAGCATGAAGCAGAGGTGGAAAAGGGGAAGTAGCTCTAGGATTTCCGTCTCAAAACCCCAATCACAGGAATGTCCTTCCTCTAAGAAGGCTGCACCACCTAAATGTCCCCAAATAGCACCAACAACTGGGAACCAAGTGTTTAAGGTCCCAAGAATACAGGGGACATATCCCATTCCAACCATCACAGAGCATTAAAATAATATCTCATAGAAAGCATATTCAGTTAGCCTCTGCTACTTCTACAATGTACTTAAGGGAACTTAAAATAAATGCATGTATTCAGGAAGAAAATCATAAATTAGAGTCTCTAGAGTTGAATATCAAAAACTAGAACAGAATTCAAATGTGAAGATCATAAGGCTCTACACCAACACAATAAGAGTTCAAGAAGGAATTTGAACCCATGCTTCATAGTAATCCAGGGTGAAAATCCACAGTTACTTATGATGCTCCAGCAGGAACAAGCATTAGCACTCCTCTTGAAGGACGCAAAGGTATCTCCTGTTGCTTACTCTAAATAAGCTGTTCCAGTAGATGGATCCAGAATATGAGATTTTTTTAAAAAGACTTCCCAACCAGGTTGTTGTGACACATGCCCTTAATCCCAGTACTTAGAAGGCAGAAAAAAAGGTGGATCTCTGAGTTCGAGGCCAGCCTGGTCTACAGAGTGAGTTCCAGGACAGCCTGGGATTTTTGAAACTTGGTCTCAAAAAGAAAAACAAACAAACAAACAAACAAAAAACAAATGAACCAACAGCAAACCTTCTCAGCGGCATCTGAACAAGTGAGTAGGGCACAGAGCCACTCTATCAGCTGTCTGGGAGTCTCTGTCTTCTCTCTCCTCCCTGTCTTTCCATGCCTGATCAGAACTACTCCTCATTTCCTTCCTCGGCAATCCATCATCGACCATGTCCCAGAGCAGGACTCCAGTCCCTCAGGATCATGGCTCAAGCCTCCACCATCTCCCTTGATTACCTCTGTCTTTCTTGGCAATTTATTTATAAGATGCTACCAGCATAAAGTTCTAAAGCTGTAACTATCTGAGCCTCTCAAATACCCACTTGAGGTCCTCCTGCACTCCTGAAGCAAGCTGCTATTTGAGTCCAAAGCTCCCAGTGGCTTTTCCTTCTTACACCTTGAGCTATCATAACTCCACTCGTCTAAAAATAAGCTGCATCTATCCACTTCTGCTCATGGTCATGCCAGTGTGGGATATATGCCTCACCTACATCTCTGCAGGTTAATGGCCAAGTTTAAATGTCACCACACCCAGAAGGAAGCCCTTAGTTCTCTCCTGTGAAATAACTCCTTCTTTTCTCCAGCCCCCTGCACTAAATCAGGGTTCTCACTACAAAGTTTCATCACATCTTTCCAGATCTCTCTGGGACAGCCCAGTTTTTCATACTGCCCCTTGGTTTCTGTCCACACAGCTCAGTGTTTGGAGTTGTCCTTCAGTATCTTCATGAGGATCTCCCAGGCTTTCCACAGAAGGCTTTCTCCTCAACCAAACCAAACTCAATTGCATCTAACACACCCACCCAATTCACTGCATACAGTCCATCTTGCTCCTTTATTTTTTTCCTGCATATTTATTTACTGTTTCTCTCCTTCATAGTAAATACACTTACACAATGAGTACACAGACTGTGCTAGCTGTGTTCTCAGTCACAACCTTGGCATCTAGAACATCACCTGGCACATAGTAACAGAAGTTCAGGGTGAGTTAATGAATGGTGTCTATTCCTGGAACACCACAAGCCCAATATACATGTCCTCTGGAATGAATGAATCCTCCCTTCTATACAAGTTATTTTTATATACTTCCTAAGTTCTGACAGGTGATGATCTTGGCATCTTCTCTAGCATCTCACACGGTGCTTAGTGTACACTATGGCTCCAGTAAATGAGCTCAGAATGCTGATGTGCAGTTCTCTGAAGAAGGTGAATACTAAGGATGTTGCAGGATACTTGATCTCAGCTGACTATGATATGTAACCATGGAGAGGTGGAATGTTGTAGGTCAAGAGCCAAAACTCTCCTGAACTACAAAAATAAAAATAAAAAATAAAGCCCTACCTCCTCCATACCCAATGCTGGAAACTGAACTCAGGGTCAGGCTAGCCCTCTACTACTCGACCATATGCCCAGCCCTCTTTTTACTTTTTATTCTGAGATGAGATCTTACTGTACTGCCCAAATAGGTGTTGAATTCACAACAGGCAGGCCTTGAACTTGTGATCTCCCTGCCTCAAGCCCCCTTAATAGTAGAACTATAGGCCTGTGCCACTCCATCTGACTTGATCCAGTCATTCAAAGGCCAATTATCTCAACTGTTATGCCTGGCCTGACATCCTAGTGATTAATAGGCAACCTTCTCAGAATACATCACTTGGCTTGGCATACTTCTAAGTCCACCAACCCTACACTAAGAATCCTGCAGGATTCTGAACATCTGAAGCCTATAGAAGATGCACCTGCTGTGCTACATCCCACCTAGGGATGCTCCCACTGCTAACTGTATTGACTTACAGCTTTCTTTTGTTCTGTGAGTACAAAAGTTCCCATAATCTCTTCCCCAGTGGAACACCTGGTTCATAGTAACTTGAATCTGTGCTCCTGAACTTTATCACTCATATTCGGATGAGAATAAACAACGTTCTTATTTCCATGAAAACAGTCACTGTTTTACATTCATGTTGGTTAGACCAAAGCTTAAGTACTTGCAAAGTTACCTTCTAAACCTGAATCTGTCTTCTCTTTTCAGTAAACATTCTGTTTTTCCGTCGTAGTGCTGAAGAGGAAAAGTTAGCTCCCTCCTGGGCTGCGTGGCCAGCCCAGGATTCTGTCTCACTTCTTAGGGAAAGTAACACCTCCCCGCTATAGGAAAGGTGGCCTTGCAGAGTATTCTGGGTCACTAGCTGTGAGGTCAGAGGTCAGGGTTCAGAGGTTAAAGGCTTTCCACCTCAGCTCCCTCTTTAAAAGACTAGCAAGCCTGTCATGCAAAGCAGTGGATTGGCTTCCGCAGACAAATGGCCAGACGTGACTCCTTTTTTGCCCCTTGCTTACCAGTTTTAAATTGTCCAATTCACGTCTGAATGATTGTAGAATACACTGTCTGAACTCGAGCAGGTCATTGTTTGAAGCAGGAGGGAATTATGTTTACAAAGCAGTAATTCTCCATTAACTTCTCATGACCTCATAGCACTCGGTACTCATCTAGTGGGCACAAGTGACTTCAGCACGTTACTGCCATCATTCTTTAGACTTCCTGGAGCCAACACAAAATAATTTCCCTAGATGTCCCTATGTCACCAAAAAGAATAATTCTCTTTCATTTAATGCCCCACACAGGAAATAGAGGAACAATCAGGTAAGGGCTATGCACAGGATCTGTGCCTCTCAAATACATTACATAATAACATGACCCCAGCTTAAGAATAGAAGATTAAAAAATATATAAAAGGACTAAATGAAAATGTAAGTGCATCTCAGTCAAAATGCATGTGACATCATTCAAATCCCTCTAGGGACAATCGCATTTGGAAGCAGGGATGTCCGGCCAGGGCTCACACAGATGAAGGTCAGCCAGGCACTAGAAGGTGGCAACTTAACCACAGAAGGGCTTGCTGACTCTCACACAGACAAGCAAAGAACAAAGCAAGTCCTCTCAGCACTTCAGGGATTTTGCTTACCAGCCTTATTGACTAAAGCATAATTACCTGGTTGCCTTGGTATTTAGCAAAGGACCATTCTTCAACAGACCAAACTCAAAAGACCAGAAATTCTCTCACAAATCTTGACATTATTGCTAGGCACAAAGAATATATTTGCAGAAGGAAATAATGTCAAAACCAAAGCAGCAGGAATATGTAAGGTTTTATCGGTAAGTGGGAAGGGAAACAAAGAGCAAACGCACACCAAGCCGCCTCCGTGACTCAGGTGCAAACAAGGACACCAGAACGAAAGGTCAAAAGAATGTTTGTTCCTGGCCAGAGAACTAAGGCTTCCCACCCAAATGGTAGCTTTCTCGGCTGTCCATTCCAATGAAAGCATCCAAATTGCACTGATGGGAATGCATTTTCTCAAAGGGTTTGCGTAGCAGAAACTATAGCCTGGCAGTGACCTGCATGGAGCCAGGGCAAATGCCCACTTGAACATAATCTCCAGTAGTTGCTTTTACAGGTGCCCGAGGGCTAAAATGAAAAAAATAAATATGTGTTATCTCAGACACAGTTACTCCGGTTTAAAAAGCAGCAGTAGCATATGTAGCAGAAGATGGCCTAGTCAGCCATCACTGGGAAGAGAGGCCCCTTGGTCTTGCAAACTTTATATGCCACTATACAGGGGAACACCAGAGCCAAGAAGTGGGAGTGGGTGGATAGGGGAGTAGGGCCGGGGGAGGGTATAGGGGACTTTCGGGATAGCATTTGAAATGTAAATGAAGAAAATATCTAATAAAAATTTAAAAAAATAAATAAAAAGCAGCAGTGATTTAAGCTACGGAGGAAAAGAAGGATGCATAGCTACTTTCTCCCTAAAATCAGATGGTAAAAGGGCAGTGCCTTGTATAATGAAGTGCTTATAGCTAAGTCAACAGAAGGCCTGAATAATGAATCTTGAATAAAATAATTTGACAAGAAACCCTGATTCTTTTCAACTAAAGACTGTGGCATATGTTGTCCTATACTTGTTCACACTAAAAAGAAATTGTCCTGAACATAGAATTCAACATCTGTGAGACTTCAACTTCTTATAAATAACTTGATCCCCTATTGCAAGCCTTTCTAGTTTAAAAAACAAAACAAAACAAACAAACAAAAAAAAAAACAGTCTGCAAGATTTATTTGCCCATGCAGAATAAAAAGTACTAAGATGAAGTGAATAACTTAAATAAAGCACATCCCTCCACCTCATGGCCTGCATGAAGAATGGCCCTGTGAAAGACTTTTAACAAAAAGGGAAATAAAATTAAAATACATTTAGAAACCACATGTCCATAAGAGAATTAGTCTCTTCAGAGACTACATCCTTATTACAAAAATGCCTGCCAATGCACAAAACATTTTAGATGCAACTCTTATAGGATTGCCTCCATGTATAAAAACATCCTTTTAAATTTTCAACTGTAGCAAATCTAGTCCTTTGAATGTGGAATTTGATATCTGTAGGCTAAACATACTCACAGAAATAAGGAGAATCTCCAACAGGGATATTATTTTATCAAGAGATTATGTTTTTCCAAAAGCTTATGTGCTTTTTTTAAGTAGTTTGTAAACCACAATTGGTCCTTTGTTTCTGTAGGTTTTGAATCTACTAACCACAGAGTGAAAGTATTTGAGGAAAAAACTATTCAGAACATATATAGATGTCCTGTCCACCCGGCCCCCTGAACAATACAACTACTTACATAGTGTACATTGTATTAGATGTTATAAATAATCCAGAGGTGGTTTTGCATATGTAGGAGCATGTGCAGATGCTATATGCAAATACTGTGCCACTCCATATTAGAGCCTGAGCAACTGCAGACTTGGGCATCTCCAAAGGGTTCTAGGACTGACAGATGACTGTACTCTTAAAGATCACTCTCCAGAAATGTTCCAAAACCCACTTCAAAGGACTGCAGATATAGAATGAGTAGACAACTTCATTATTTTCTTGAAAGCCCATTTCTCTTTTTATGGATACTGGCATTGAGTGTGCAATTAATCAACAGGATATCAGCCAAATCCGATTCATTCTCTCATGTCATACATTCATGAGATATTAATATGTGGTAAGTGCTGAAGATTTAGTAATAGTGAGCAAACACGGGACACTATCTGCCCTCACAAAGTTTATAGTCAGATACAAAACCAATTTACACAGAAGTATAAATTATAACCAGTAAATTCAGTGGTAGAAAAAAAAAAGATACATGGTGATGCAAAAGCCTAGAGCCGAAAGATCCAATTATTATAGGGTAAAGAAATCAAGTTGAGCTGGCACTAAACTAAAGTTAACTGGACTGAGGAGGAGTCAGGCAGAGGAAGATGATACTCCACGGGGAGTGACAGCATGCACCCAGGCTCAGCATGACATATTAAAAGGGTTGAGAGAAAGGCGGAAATCTTTAAGCATTGAGTGTTACTGACAGAGTAGTCTGAGATGAAGCTGGGAAGACGATCATGGAGGCTGGCAAACATTAAACAATGAGAATCTCCAACCAGACTCCAGTGGAGAGCAGGATGGGAAGGGAGAGCAATGTCCTAAGATCCATACTGATAGCTGGGTTCTACCACTGAAGGTGGAGATCCAATGGGAAGAGACCAGTGAAGAGGGTACCATAACAACCAGGGAGAGTAGGAAAGACAGACAGAAGTAAATGGACTTGAGAACCTCTAAGCACATGAAATCAATTTAAAAAGAAAATGGCATGAAATAGTCCATATTAAACATTTACTTGAAGGTAACCTTTTGATCTTGCCAAACAGTATCTTAGTCATTGAAAACCAAACAGTAAAAGCATAGACATTTTAAGGTCAGTTTTTTCAATCAGTGTTCTACATCGTATTTATGGTATTTCTGTATCATATTTTAGATGGCAAATAAATGCATAAAAATAATAAACAAAACTCAGCATCTCCCTTTATGTAAACATGAGTTCCTGAGAAATTGTGCTGTGCTTCGGTAATAAAACAATGCATACCTTCAGAAATATTATGGAATAAATATTTCTTCCATGCACAAAAGCATTTATTAAAAATGCAAAACAAATCAAGTGAAAGGGAACTGCTCTGTTTCCATACTTCATTTCTCTTTTATTGCTGGGTCCATAAACCGGGTAACTTTATAATTCTGAAATGATGGCACAGCTGAGATCTAATAATCACTATTAAGTTCCACAATAAACTGTTTAGTAAGCATCTACACTGCCCACAAAGCCTGCGAAGATTTAGGGCTAAGCCTTGACTTACAGGGAAAAATCTTTCTTATATCTTTAGTCCTCTGATATGCCATCTCTGATTCCCACCCTCCAGAAAATACAGACTTCCCATAAATGCAGCTTCTCTGTAAATATGGTTCACAGTGTCAGCAATGGTTGGTAAATAAAAATTACAGGAAGTCATTATTTTGAATTAAGCTACTGAAAAGACGAAGCTAAAAACCAAAATGGAGTCACTTACATTGTAGCTCCCAATCACTAAGCTTGGTCGGGGCTGTTTGTCTGAACAGGACTGTTTGTTTGACTATCCAACAAAACAGGATTAGAGATTAGCACTCCAATCTCCCAAATGGGCCAGTTTCAAATGGTATGATAATGAATTTCCTTTGGTTTTAATCCTTATGCAAAAGAAGGAACCTGCAATAACTACTGCTAACTGACCAGTTCTCAGATCTGTTTCTGCTTCAGGGAAAGAAACCTTGACATGAACAGTCAGCTCCGTTATTCTGTTCCTTTCTTTAAGTTCTTTTCTTCTCTAAAACCAATCTCCCTTCCTTGGACAATCAAATACATTCTGTTTTACATAATGAAGAATGAAGAGTTGCTCAGTCCAAGATTTGAAGATAAAGCTGATTCAAGGATGATAACTATCACATGTTCTCATTCATATGGGAAAGATAGATAGATAGATAGATAGATAGATAGATAGATAGATAGTTGATCTCACAAAAGACAATAGAATTGTGATTACCAAGGAATAGGAAGGGCAGGGGCAACTGCATGGAGACATATTTGGTACCAAAATTTAGTTGGATTGAAGAACCAACAAAGTGAGGACTCCCCCACATTCTGACTCAGGAGAGGCGACACCCCAAATGACTCACAAGAAACAGCCTTGATGCAAACCTCAAGAAGACTTTTTATTCCAGGTGTGCTCTGGGGGCCACAGTCATACACCACACAGGGGTAGAGGACCATGGACCATTGGCGTTATTGGAAAATGTCAAAAATACCAGTTAAAAATCACAAGGGGAAACTCCCTGCTTCTCAAGATTGTTCTCAAGATTTTAATCTAACTTTTGTGGTGGTTAACCTACATTTTTGGTGCTAGGGAGTCTGAAATTTTCCTGGTTTTTCAGGATAAGAGGAATGTGTAGACTATAGCAATGTAGGGTAGCTAGAGTTTACAACTTACATAAAACATATAATAAGAAAAGAGTTCAAAGACTTCCTTACATGAAAACATGATTGAGAAATGTTTGACATGAAAATGCTAACTACCCTGATATGATCAGCACACACATTATACATTCATGTATTCCCAGAACTTAAAAAACTGACATGGAAAGATTTTGAGTTAAAGTCTAGCCTGGACTACATAGCAAGCCCTGTCTCTAATCAATTAACTGGCTAATTAACTAATTAGATGAGAAACAAATCCAATTAAGATTATTAACTGAAATTATTGGAACTTTTATCCTTTGACAGAACATAGTAAGTTCAAAATGTAGTCAGACATGCTAGCAATTGAAAACATGTGCAACACATCTAAAAACTAGGAGTAATTTGATAATCAGAACTGGAGGAAGGAAAGCATGAACTGTTTACACTGAACCTGCACTGGCTACACACAAGAGGAGCAGGGTAAAGTGAGTTGAAGATGGTGGGGGTGGGACTTGATGACAATTTGTAAGGAGTACTGCTACTTCTGAGCTGATTGAGGTCCACTATATGGATAGGTTCCATGTACACAAGGTGCAGTGGTACCTACAGCTCCAGTATTTATCCACAAGTGCAGCCCTGCCATGCTAGCTGACTAACTCCCCTTATCCCTGTCCCCATCCTTTAGATCTTATATTTAAACTTTGGCCCATTCAGAATGTTTTTCTTAGACGGCATAAACTTATACAAAGCAGTGTGTACAGCAACTCGGCATGAACAGAGGGAAACGGGAATGTTACTGTTCTCAGGTAAACGCCAAATAGACCATCCACATTCTAATTCTGGGAACAAAAACAAAACAAAATCTCTAACTTTGAGATTTTCCAACAACAGTTTATAACACCCACAAAATGCAGTTTTTGATTTGAAAGAAATTCAATATGGAAATTAGCAAGAAAAGCATGTAAGTCAATAATATGACTTCTTTTTTTACGTGTTATATTTTCAGATGTATTCTCTATTCTTTAAGGCATTGTTAAGATCATCACATTTTACCTACATATCTGCATGAACTCATATGAATGTAGGCATGTGTCCTGTGCTGAGCTGGTGGCGGTAACAGGAAAACCCCAGGCTCTATGCCTACTTTTTACCTCGATTGGTAACAGATCTCTTTTTATCATTCACTAGGCTGCTTAGTCCAGTGTCTTCCAGGGATTCTGTCTACATCTACCGATATCATCATCGGCACAGGGGTTTTAAATACACACTGCCATGCCTAACATTTATCCTAACGATGCAAATTCAGGTTGTCACACTGATAGAGCAGGAACTTTTCTCACTGAACTTTCTCTCAGCCCTTTTCCAGTTTAGAGAAGCAACTATTACCAGGAATGGTGGCATATGCCTGTAGTCCCAGCACCTTCTGAAGGGTCAGAAGTTCAAAAGGCGAACATATCTACTTTATTCTTCAGGATAAAAGTAGTTACTCCAGCAATTACTTTGATCTTTCTCAAATTAACTACTAGCTTCTATAAAGTAAACCCATTTTTTTTCCTTCTTAATACAAAAAAAATGTTGTCTCTCGAGATTAAGGTCCTACAAATGCTGATTTTTCTCACCAAAATGTTACATTGTTAGCATGTTCAAAATAACATATTATTAACATTTTTAAATTTTTTTTGGCTTTGTGGTTTGGGTTTGGTTGTTGGAGGCAGGGTTTCTCTAGGTAGCCCTGGCTGTCCTGGAACTCGATGTGTAGACCAGAATGGCCTTGAACTCACAGAGATAGCACCTGCTTCTGGCTCTCAAGGGCTAGAATTAAAGGCATGCGCCACCACTGCCCAGCTTTTGCTTTTTTGAAATTTTAAGACAAATCTGAAGGCTATGTTTTCAAAGTTAGGACTCGCTACATATTCCAAGTTAGGGAAACCTCAAACATTTACTAAAATTAGGATCTAGACCCAGCTGGAATGTTTATGCCACAAAATCCCTTATATTTTTATAGTAAATATATTGATTTATATTGTTCTACAAATACATGTCATCAACTTATTTCTGATTTAATCATATTCCACGAACTGGATTTAGGGGTATTTTAAAGTATTGAGAGCTTATTTTTGTAATCCAACAACTTTATCCAAAAATGCAGAAAATTTCTCTGGCTGTCCAGGAGGATAACATTTCAACGTTGATAAGTCCATTGACTGTAACAGCTCAGGAAGCATGCTGCAGGTACAGTAGAAGAGATGGCCTTCTTTGTGCAACTGCTTTGCCAGTTCAAACTGATGATTGTTCATTAACTTTTCATTTACAACTACCACAAGTGGTTTGCCTTTCTCCAGACTCTCCAAACAGCTTCCTGCACCTGCATGGCTAATGACAAGGTTGGCTTGCTGAAGGTCTTCTTTCAAAGAGTCCTTATATCTGTAAACATCCAGAGTGAATGACTCAGTACTGAATGGCTCAGGTACCACAGTGCCTCTACCAATTTGGAGGACAAGTTGGTTGTAACCCAGATTCTTGAGGATCTGAACGCTATCGTGGGCAACCACTCGAGCGATGAGGTCATCGAAACTGGTGGTCCCGACGGTCACAAATACTCTCTTCATCGCAGGTTCCAGATATAATATGACTTCTAAAGGCAAAATGCACTTTTAAATATGCTGCTTTTGGTAATCTACGTCTCAACCTAGGCATTATTTAAAGAAATTTAAATACATATGAATTTCTATCCCCCCCCCCCCAAAAAAAACCTCACTATGACACTAAAGCATGGGTGAAATAAGTTAGCGGTTAGCCATACCATCTGGCCCATTACCATGATTTATAACATGTATGCTTAAGCCTGCATTAAGCATGCAGTGATATTTTTCTAAAAACCCACTATACTTCTGATCTGCCACAATCTCTCTTGGAGAAAGGCTGTACTCTATGCACTGTGATTATATTCAAATCCTACCTTGAAATCTTTCCAACAGGAATGAGGAAGGAAAATTACAAAATTCTCAGCAGTTTTGATTTTGACAAAAAAACAGTTAACTAGACTTAGATGAGGGCTTAAGATCTCAAGGCTTCTACCACTGTGGAGCTACAGAGAAGAGTAATTTACAGAAAGCCTGAACCACTGCTGAGCTGCCGGGGGGATGTGCTCGCTGTGCCAAGGTAAGGTTTGCCTGGACATCTCATGCTCTCATTAAAACAGCTGAAATGAGTGTCACTCCCTAAAATAAAACTGTTTACCTGATCGCCATCCTATACACAGAACGAAGATATCTCAACAAGAGTTCACATATAACCATGCCATGTTGTACACGGACCACTTTTTAACAAATTTAGAAGAAGAAAAATTGGGATTAGCTAAACCCTAGAGCATTTACAATTTCTGAATTCCAAGTGAAGGGATTTTCATTAATCTTTTACTTTTTAGAAGGGTATGCACACATGCACACGCACACACAAAGTATTTCCAAAAATCTACCAAGAACTGGGAGGATTAATAATGCTATTAAAAATCTCATATTTGTCTTTTATAAACAGGAAAAATGAAGCACACATAAACTACAGACACTAGTGTAGTGAAGACCACCACCTAGTTCCCAAGTTAACAGTGCTAGCTATCCTTACTCCACCCATGATAACCTTCCTCCCCACTTCTTAGCCTTATTAGATTGTTTTAAAGCAAACATTCAATAGCCAGTACTCCAAACTAAAGGCAACTTCCTATATATCCATTTCATAATGCTGTTATCATTCCCTGAAAAATACTTATAGTCCACTAATTTATCTACAATCTAGTCAGAGCTTGAATTTTGCAAGTTGCCTCATAATTTTATTTTTATGACTTCATACATACTTACTCTCTTCAAACCAACAGCCAAGCATAGTTGCTGTATCTCCTATTTAATAATACTGGCTACTGATTAAACAAACCGAGTAATGTGTCTAATAGAGACTTCCACAGTCCACATTAATTCAAGAATTAAATCTTTGGGGGTTGGAGAGATCGTTCAGTGGTTAAGAGCACTCGTTCCTCTGCCGGAGGACTTGGGTTCAATTCCCAGAATCCATATCACAGCTCACAACCAGCCATCTATAACCAGTTTGGGGATCTGACGCCCTGTTCTGTCCCCTGCAGGACTAAGCACACACATGCCGCAGAGACATATATGGACTTAAAGATTTTTTTTTTTAAGTTTAAATTTTAAATCTCCAGATTGTTTATCATAATCCTCTTTTGTCCCCTGTTCTTAAAAAACATGGTCGGAATCATATTGAGTTCTTTATCAAGAAACTTCAAAGGTGCCTCTATTTCTTACTAAATTAGAAGGCGTGTCACGCTCTCTTCTTTCTTTTGTAATGATAAGATTGATCAGTGGTGGGTGTGGTGACGCACACCTTTAATCCCAGCACTTGAGAGGCAAAGACAGGCGGGTTTCTGAGTTCGCGGCCAGCCTGGTCTACAAAGTGAGTTCCAGAACAGCCAGGGCTATACAGAGAAACCCTGTCTCGAAAAACCAAAAAAAAAAAAAAAAAAAAAAAAAAAAAATTGATCAGTGGAGCCAAGGTTTTTACCCAACATCACATACAGAGTTCCCCATGAGCCACTGGCCTAATTGCTTCCCTTGCTTGGAAGGAGAAAGGGAGTTGCTGGGGAGTGATTTGTGGGGCTTAATGACTTTAGCAGCAGCTGATGGTCATCCCTAGACCTGCTAGTTCATTAGCGGTAACAGGTGCTAACGATTTATACCTATCTTTCATTCTACAGTTATCAGGTAGAATTGCTTTCAAAGCAGGATTATATCTGACTAGTCTTTTTGGTTACTCTGAAGTAGGGTGTTGGGTTTTTCTTTTGTTTAGGAGGTTTAGAGTTTGGGTTTTTTGTTTTTTGCATGTCTTTGGTTTTTGATTGAGACAAGGTCTTATGCAGTAGCCAAGGATGGTTAAAATTTATGGCCATCCTTCTGCCTCAGCTTCCCAAATGAGCCACCACACTCAGCTAGAGGTTTCCGTTATTTATTTTGTATTGTTTGCTTGTTTACCAGGAAGAGAAGATGGCACATGGTCTACAGTGTCACAGTATTTAGCATCTAAGACAGTGCCAAGATGTACATCTGCCTCTTGATTACTAAAATTACTTCATCTACAGTCAGTGAGCACAACTTCTCAACATACTTTTGACATAACCCCTTGGGTAATATTTTAATTAGTTGGCCTGCAACATAAAACCTATATTAACAATAAAAGCCCAGATCCAGTATGACTATGATGATTCGTTAACAGTCTCTGGGTTTCTATCCTATCACTCTGCAGGGAACTCTTCAACCAAACACTTGAGATCATCCATTCTGTTCCTACCCTGTCCTGTTTGCCTAACATAAGCCACCTTCTTCTGCACCTGTGCCCTTGGCTCGACATCCTATATCCACTCTCCTTGCAAATAGCTCAAGCTCCATTTCCCCTCTCAGGAGTAAACACACCTTGGGCTCTTGCTATCCAACTTCCTTCTTTTCCCCTGAGATTGAACAATCCTTCTTTTAAAACCAAGCCCCTCTTCCATGGTCCATTAGAATTTCTAGACAAGTCTGACAATGACTGGGTAATCTCTACCCCAGAGCACAAGACAGGAGTTAACACTCAAGCAAGGGCAACCAGAACCGTTGCTGAGACGTCTGAGAATTCAGACAGTCGAGTCCTCTTCCTGGGTGATTTTTGGCTTCCTACAGCCACATCCTGAGCTGTGTGAAGAAAGCAGATGTGAAGTGGGATAGAGATGTGAGGCAGAGAGTACATGCAGTATAGGACTATCCAGCTTGGGTTTCTTTGAGACCTACCTCACTACTCCCCACACTTTTGTCCTATGAACCAATGACTGCCCCTCAACAACACGAGATGAAGGAGTTTTAATACAGCCCTCACCATGAATCTGAAGATTCTGACCATCTTTCCAGTTTCTTTTGTCTAATTTTCTGTGTGTTAGATATGAATTTGTCACTGTCTTTCGTAGCTCTGCAGACATAGCTTATTCATCTATTGAACCACTTTCAGAGTCCTTGGAAAAGTGCTAAATAGATAAATCTTTAGCATGTAAGTAGCAATAGCATGTATTAATTATTCCCCTGCTATTAAGCACTTTATATACATATGCTATGTTATATAAATTTATATAAACCTCAAAGAAACTTCCAAAGTTGGCATTATTACCTCCTCTTTCTCCCATGCCCTTTTTGTGGTGCTGGGGTTCAAATTCAGTGCCTCACCCATGCTAGGCAAGCACTCTTCTCACGATTCCCCTCAGCCTACGGAATAGCTGGAATTACAGATAAACACCATTGCATTTTATAGATGAGTCTCTGTTTTGTAGATGAATAAGTAAAGAGTCATCAAAGAAAAGTAGCTTATCCATTTACTAATTAGTAAATTATACACTAATTAATAAAAAGATCAAGGATTTGAACCATATTCACATTCAGACTGCATCCTCTTTCCATTGCACTCACATGGCCTCACATATTACTGTTAATTAATTTACCAGAAGGCATAACTAGTCAAAGACAACCACCTAACAAGTTGATTTCCACTGACCCCAAAGTATATGCTCTTCCATCATTAAAAAAATATTAATAAGTTAATGCATAAATAAATGAGCTATGTGAAAATAGGTCTCTTGAAAAAGTTATAATACAATTTCTTCAAAATTGCTGCTGGCAACCTGAAGACTAAGTGCTGGCACTTCTCTTAAAGTAATGGGTAAAAGGAATGAATATTTAAGATCACTCTGTCAGAACAAGTTGTATACAACTCCCCTGGCAGTGATATTTCAAAACGGCAAAAAGAGATTTGTGAGCACCTGTCAATGTATGACACGCCTACAGCTCTCCACTAGCTCAGAGGAATACCCCCGTGTCATCCGTACACACTAATCGTTATTGAGCACTCCCATGGCCAAGAGGCAAGAAGAGGAAGCCTTTAGGAGGAAAATAGCTTCCTCTTCAGAGGAAAACCAAGAAGGACAAGGACGTCAGGGAAGACAATTTATTGACAAAGAACCTGAATGTCACTAGTTCTAATCCCCATTCAGTCCCGTCCTTCTGCTGGGCCTCTTTAGATCCCGGCCTATGGTCTGATCATTGCTCAGTAGGACAGCAGGGAGTTCATGGTAACAAAGCAACCTGTGGAACAACCTTTTCCAGCATGGAGCTAAGGGACTTCCGTTACAAGGCATCCCTAAATGTCCATTGGCGGTCTTCCCTTCCTTTCTCATTTTCCTCACTTTAGTTGAAGGCCTTCCTACCAGAAAGCCAATGCCTGCCATATATCCCACTCTCAGAGGGAGTTGATGACTGCCCCTACGAGGCCAGAAAATGCAGACAAAGAGCCACACTCCTGCATTGATGTGGTTACAGCAGAGCCCTGGCATCGAGGTAGAGGAATATTCCCTGATAGCAAAAGGGTCTGCCAACTTGAAGGCTTTGATGAAAGGCAAGCCATATAAAGAATATCATCACTACCACAGACTCAATAAATATCTCAGGTAAGATCATATATGTGAAAGGACTATGTAAACTTCTAGGAAAATGTAAAATAACTTTGGTTCTCAGTATGGCTATTCCTAAGATAAAGACCTGAGAAGCAGGCCGGATGGACACGCATGCACACATACACAAACATAAGTCTAAAGAGAAGGGTGTGTTAGCTCTACTCATCACTGTGACAAATTACCTAACATAAACAACTCAAGGGAGGAAGGGTGTGTTTTGACTCATTGTTTCAAATGTTTGTGTCCGTGGTGACTTGGTCCATGACGTTGGTCACAACCTAATGTAGCATGAGCTACATGGCAGAGGAACTTCTTCCCTTCATGATAATTATAAAGATGAGACTGAAACAGGAAGGGGCCAAGGACCGGGTGTGACCTGCTTCCTTATGTCCTAAAGTTTCTACCACCTCCCAACATAGAAGCCTGAGACAGTGCTGACACTTCAATACAGTCATCTGTTCAGACATTTCACATTCAAACTGTAATGAGTTTTGAGCAGCAAGAAGAAAAAAAGTGATTTCAGAGGGTGCAACAGAAAGCATAAACCACAAAGATGTTCAGAGGTTAAGGGCCTTGGACCAGCAACTTCCCCCCTCATTCAATTAATAAACATTTCCTGAGTGCTGGACCACTGGTCTATGACTTGAGATATAAAGCCAGCTTAGCCAAAGCTAATAGAGAGTGATATCTGCCCTTCATAGAGGACAGAAATTTACATTCTTATTAGAGGAGACTCAATAAACAAAAGATATAACTAAGCCAGCTATGCTAGGTTTAAAATGAGCACAGGAGAACAGAGCAACAGAGATTAAAAGCACAGAGGCTGAGCCATATTTTGAACTTAAATACCAGCCAGAGATAAGAATGAGATCAAGTTTCCAGTGGTGATTCTCTAAAACTACATCCCACAGTAGAAAAATAATGAACATCCCACTGTGCTGAGATGGATTGCCATAGAATTAGACATATACAAACTTCCTAAGAACATGCACTTGATTTCCATATTCCGTCTTCACATTTGTTCAAAATTGCTAGCCTGAAGTGTCATCTAATATTTAGGAAAATGGAGAAAGACTCGGGCAGAAGCAGAGCAAAGAGAATTATAAGAGATACAAGAGAAGCCTATGGGACCAAATAGCTTCACACGAGTACCTTGAGAAGACAGATCCAACAGAACTTCAAAGGTTTACTGCATTATCCATTATGTATGTGGGAAGGGTGTACACATGAGTGCAGTCCCCATGGGGACCAGAGGTCAGATGCCCCTGCAGCTGCATGCAGTTCCATGGCTGCCAGGAACAGAACCCATGTCCTCTGTGAGAGCAGTAAGCATCTTACCTGCTGAACTAGCTTTCAGGCCCCTCAACAGGACTATAAACACTACTCAACTTTTTCCCCTCAATAAAGGTTGTGTCTAAGTCAAGAATGGTACATAAGGTCCTTTCTAGAAACAACTTCCAAGAACTGGCAGGTGCACCGTAGAACACAGCACAGGGAAGGGGTTGGGTCTCTTCCAGAACGATTAGACATTTCTGCTATGATTTCAAGATCAGGAGGGTAAAGGGGATCATGTAAGCCCTTCATCTACCTTTGCTTCCCTCAGTACTTAGAAAATAATCATAGTAGGTAAATATAAACTGGCCATATACTAAGTAAAAAAGTGGCAGGCCCAGAACAGTGAGGGTTTGTGAGCTGTAGTGATATATACACTGAAGCCTCTGTGGCCCACTTTGAGTGACATGCTTGAGAAAAGCCTCTAGTATGTTTGAGTAGAAGCTGAGGAATTGTTTTGAGACCATTTGAACCTTGAGGAAATGCTGTCTGTCTAGAGAATCTGCACATGGCGCTACATAAGAACATGTGACTGCACTGCCCTTGCTCCTAAGCCACTCCTGGCAAACCTGGAGTTCTTACTTCCAATTCTGGCTAGCCATGGTCAAAGGGACTGAGATCTGTATGGGTCGTCTGCTCTCACAGGCAGCAAGGGCAAGATAACCGTGGTATTTGGAACCTTTCCCAGCCCCAATTAACCTTGTATGATGTTTGAATAAAGTAACTGGAGTGAGCTACCTGGCTGTCAGTCTTTTCCAAGAAGACTAAACCACTCTGCTCCTTTGAGAAATGAAGGCTTAGCATCTCGGTGAGCTTCTCTCCCTCTGTTGCAGCACCTATGACCAACATCCATCAATACTGAGGATAGAATTTGGTTTCAGTCCTTAAAGAGTTTATACCACAGCCGGAAAAAGGGACAAACACTTCAAAGATACATGGCCAGGTTCCTAAGATGACAGCAGAGAACTGAGACGCATAGCATTGCCTCACAGAGACAGCCAAGCAAGAATGAATGGGGAACAGGGTGCTGAACCAGGCTTTAGGAATGTGCACTCTTGACGTACCTAGAAAGAGCAAAGACTGAGCCTAGAAGGGGAGGAAGGAGGAAAGAGATATAGTGGGTGCAGGAATGAGGAAGAGACAAGCACAGACTCCAAGCAGAGCATCTGCACAGGCATCAGGTCACAGAGGCCCCTGTCAGTCAGGGGGTTAGAGAAATACACCCAGGAGAAGAGATGACAGGTGAAGATGATGAAGATGGAGATAAGTAACATGGAAAGGACGAGATGGAGATGGAGGTAGGGGTAGAGATGATGGAAGAGAGAGATGGGGAAATAAAGATGAAGATGGGAGAGATGGAGATGATGGTGATGAAGAGGGAGAGGAACAAAAAGGGAGGGAGGGAGGGAGGGAGGGAGGGAGGGAGGGAGAGCAGAGGAGCTTTATAAACAGATTTATTATTAGGAATTAATAATGTGACTGTAGATGCTAAGAAGTCCCAAGGTGTGCTGTTGGAAAGTTGGAAGAAAAGTAATAATAAGTTCTCATTTGGGCCCAAACCTTAAAGCAGAAGACCTAAACCTAAACTCAATAGGCAGGGAAGGAATACACAAGGAATCACAGGCATCCAGTAAGAGGGAACAAGCCCGTACTGCCTCAACCTTCTGTTCAGTCTAAGTGACTGAGCCCCACCTACATCAAGGAGAGAAATCTGTATTACTACACCTACCAACTCCGAATTTAACACTCTCATGGACACACCCAGGATGAGTACTGGACACCCTGGTGTTGCCTAAGGAAGCTGGCATGTCAACAAGCCATCACGCCTTGAACTGAGTCATTACCTGGTGGGCAATGAGGGCCATGGCTGGAAACAGGAGCAAAGATACACATTAGCAAATTAAGCTGACCTTGATATGGAAGTGGGAGATGAGGGGGAAAGCTAACCAGTTTTTGTAAGACAAAAACTAAATATAATTATCTATGCAATAAGACGCTGCAACCGACGATGAACGACAAACATTTCTATGTTCTCCTCCTAGGAAGAACTCTGATAGGAGATTAAGATGCAGGGGTCATTACTTGGGTTGTGCTGAATCATAGCATGTTGTGCTGTGCTGTGTTCCACTGCATGGCTCTGCATTGCAGTGTAGTGCACATATTTTGAGATAGGGTCTTGCTATGAAGCCAGTCTGGCCTTGAACTCGCTCCTCCTGCCTCAGTCTTCAATGCTAGGATTACGGTATACATTCCACTTCCAGGTCTCCATAGTTTAGTGTGATATCAGGATCTGCATGCAGAACTATAAGGAAGAACTAGAAAAGAGAGCCCAGGATTCCAAAGGTCAGCAATAAAGATACAAATTTAGGAAGAAAGTCTAGGTGAGTGAGAGCTGACCCAGTCTGACAGAGGCTGGAGGACCAGAGGGAGGAGCCAGGCAGGCTGAGTCAGCAAACACTGCCACCCCTAATCAGTCTATGACTCACTGTGAAGGAATGACCACTCCTTAGTGACTCTCCAGTCCTAAAACTAGTCAAGAGAGGATTATGTTAAGGGAAAAAAAGGATGGGCCAACTCAACCACTTCCCAACTGCTAGACGCTGATTCTTTCTATCCAAAGCAACAGAGCCATGCCAAGTCCTAGGCAGTCAAATGTCCAAGGAGCAACTTGAGAGGAAAACTCATATAGCTGGCAGGAAACAAACATTACCAATTGAGTTTGGGCTTTGAGTTCAGATTTTTGACTTAAGGTGGGGAGGAGATGGGCAATGGGTCTCACATGTGGCCCAGGCTAGCCCACTATATAGCCCAAGCTAGCCTCAAACTTGCAGCAATTATCTAGCCCTAGAGTCTCCTGTGCCAAATTATAGATATGGCCACCACAGCTGGTTGAGGTTTTTATTACGTTAAATAGGTAAATATCAAATACTTTTATGTTTCCTCAGGCAAATAAAAATTAATAAAAATTCTATTGTCAGATTTCTCATAAGCATTTAAACTACTATATCCTGCCTTTAAAATAAGACAAAAATGCAAATACCTTGTAGCATATAGAGAGAGTTTTAAAATATTCAACATATCAAAAATGCTAGAGTTATAGAATAGACAATAATCAGAATAATATATTAGATGTGTTGTATTTCCCCACAAAAATTCAAAACAAGTATATATGCAAATTATTAAGTCTACATGTGAGAAATGTTTATTAAAATGTTTTCATACAGAAAACCAGGAGCTAGGAAGATGGTTCAGTAGGTAAAGGGCTTCCATGAAAACATGAGGACATGGTCAGAAAACACCCAGAGAAACACCAGGGATGCTAGCACACACTTGTGATCCCAGTGCCTGGGAGGCAGAGATAAGAGGAGCCTGGGGCTCACTGGATGCTCTGTGAGCTGCAGGCTGATGACAGACCTGTCTCAAAGGAGGAGGTTGGTATTGTTAAAGGTGACCTCCAAGATTGTCCTCTTGCACCAATATATATATGTGTATATATATATGTATACATATACACACACACACACACACACACACACACACACATATATATATATATATATATATATATATTTCAGATTTAAAAAAAAATCAAAGCCTGGCATGGCAGTGCCCACCTGTAAACCCAGCACTTGGGAGGTGAATACAGAAGAATCAGGGGTTCAAGGTTAAACTTAGTTACATAGCATGTTTGAGGCCACCCTGGGCTCACATGAGGCCCTGTCTCAAAAAAGAAAAAAAAAAAAGGAAGAAGAAATATTTGGTAATAAATATGCAGAAAACACAAAAAGTTTTCTGTTAAATGATCTTCAAACAATATATTTTAAAACTTAAGAAATCACTGTATTATGAATGTATGTGTCTTAGTTAGGGTTTTACTGCTGTGAACAGATACCAGGACCAAGGCAAGTCTTATAAAAAGCAACATTTAATTGGGGCTGGCTTACAGGTTCAGAGGTTCAGTCCATTATCATCAAGGTTGGAGCATAGCAGTATCCAGGCAGGCATGGTGCAGGAGGAGCTGAGAGTTCTATGTCTTCATCCAAATGCTGCTAGTGGAAGACTGACTTCCAGGCAACTAGGGTGAGGACCTTATACCCACACCCACAGTGACACACCCATTCCAACCAGGTCACACCTATTCCAACAAGGCCACACCTTCAGATGGTGCCACTCCCTGGTCCAAGGATATACAAACCATCACATTCCACTCCCTGGTCCCCATAGACTTGTTAAAAAACATGAGTCTATGGGGCCATACTTAAACATAGCATAATGCAAAATGCATTTAGTGCAACTTTCAAAGTCCTTATAGTCTATAGCAGTTGCAACAATGTTAAAAGTCCAAAGTTCAAGGTCTCTTCTGAGATTCATTCAACTTAATTAACTGTAATCCCCAAAGCAAGGCAGGAAACCAGCTGGGCAAACTCCAAACTCTGCATCTCCATGGCTGATGTCAAAGTGGTCTTCAGATCTCCACTCCTTTTTCATCTTTTTTGACTGCAACAAACTGCTTCCTCCTGGGCTGGTTCCACTCCCTGTTAGCAGCTTTCCTCAGCATGTATCCCATGGCTCTGGCATCTTTAACATCTTTGAGTCTCCAAGGCAATTTCAATGTTACAGCTTCTTGTTTCAGTGTCTGGGATTCCACTTGATCTTTTGGACTCCTCCTAAGGGCTGGCATCACTTCTCCATCTCTGTCCTCTGTAGCACTCTATGCTCAGGTTGATCCACTCCATTACGGCTGCTGTTCTTGGTGATCATCCCATGGTACTGACATCTCCAATACACTGGGGTGTTCCACTCCAACAAGGCTTCACCAATAGCCTCTCATAGGCTCTCTTCAGGGTGCCAAGCCTCAAATCCTTTGCATGACCCCTTCAATCCTGGGCCATCAACTACAGCTGAGGCTTCACCTTCTCCAATGGGCTTCCCTGGCCTCTCACAGTGCTAAGCCTCAGCTTCTCTCCATGATCCCTTCATTCCTTCACAAGCAGTACCACCTGAGTGACTCTTACACATTACCAAGTCCAGCCACAGCATGAGGTACAACCTTGGGTATCTCTGAAACACAGCTTCTTTGTGCTCCCAGAAAACAATTTCCAGAAGATTTCACCTCAACGATGCTGGTCTCTTCTTAATCACCGCTAATTCCTTAGCTCCAGCTAACCAGCATCAATTTTCCCAGTAGTTCCTTCCATTCTTAACTCTAGAGCCAGAGCCACGTGGCTGAAGCTGCCGAGTTCTGCTGCTTACAGGAACTAGAACATGATCCCCTTGTACTATTATATTATCATTAGCTTTATGTTTTCTAAATCCTTCACTGCCTAAGCTTGGCTATCCTGGTTCTTGCTCTGTAGATTGACCTTGAATGCAGAGATCAGTATTCGATTAAAGGTGTGTACCACCATGCCTGGATCTAATTAAGCTGGGTAGAATCTTGCCCCAAGGTCCCACTCCCTTAATCTGTTATCTCCTAGAACACAAGATTTTGCTCCATTTCACTTCCTGGTACTCCTTTAATATTCGAACAATTTATTTTATATTTTGCCTTTCTAAGCTTGCTATGCTTGTTCAAACTTCTCTTTGTGAGACTTAACCAGAGAACAAAATCTCTGCTGGGCTTTTTTGAAACTTCTTTTGTCAATGCAATTAATCCAAGTCTCTTCACCTTAGCCTCAGGCAAACTTTTCAGACAAGGGCAAAAAGTAGCCACACTCTTCACCAAAATACTACAAAACCAGTCTTTATGCCACATTCTGAAATTCTTCTCCTTTGAAATCTCTTGGGCCAGGTCAACACAGTTCAAATTACTCCCAGCAACAAAGTCTTCCATATTCCTACTAGGATGACCCATTAAGCCCCATTTAAAGCATTCCACTGCTTTCCAAATCCAAAGTCCCAAAATCCACATTCTTTCAAATAAAAGCATGGTCAGGCCTATCACAGCAATACCCCACTCCTGGTACCAATTTGTCTTAGTTAGGGTTTTACTGCTGTGAACAGATACCAGGACCAAGGCAAGTCTTATAAAAAGCAACATTTAATTGGGGCTGGCTTACAGGTTCAGAGGTTCAGTCCATTATCATCAAGGTTGGAGCATGGCAGTATCCAGGCAGGCATGGTGCAGGAGGAGCTGAGAGTTCTATGTCTTCATCCAAATGCTGCTAGTGGAAGACTGACTTCCAGGCAACTAGGGTGAGGACCTTATACCCACACCCACAGTGACACACCCATTCCAACCAGGTCACACCTATTCCAACAAGGCCACACCTTCAGATGGTGCCACTCCCTGGTCCAAGGATATACAAACCATCACAGTATGTATACATATATGTAGCTATAGAGTATTGTATATACATGTACCTATATGTACATGTACAGCTATAAGGTATGTACTTAGGGAGATCTATATATATATTCTCTCATACTCATTACAACACACTGCCAAGAAAATAAATCTAAAACAGAAAAAAACCCACACAAACAAAACCAAAGGCCCTCATTTTGAGAAATAAAACATACATCTTCAATATAATTAGAGCTGAACTAAATTAAAATATTAATCAACTCCCTTTAGACTTATTTTTATGTTATATGTATGAGAGGTTTGCCTGTATATACACCATATGTGTATGTGTGCCCGGTACCCTAAGTAGTAGAAGTGGCTTTGGAGGCCTTGGAACTAGAGTTACAGATGACTGTGAACTAACATTTGGGTACTTGGAACAGAACCTAAGTCTGCTGGAAGAGCAGTATGTGTTCCTAACCACTGAGCCATCTCTCCTGCCCTTAATCACCTCTTCATGACGATCAATAAAAACTTTCCACAAGAAAACCCTGGAATGTTCTTCCCACTCCTCCCATTTCACATTTTACACACAAACACCATAAACAGAGAGAGAGAGAGAGAGAGAGAGAGAGAGAGAGAGAGAGAGAGAGAGAGAGAGAGAACGAATGAATCCCTGATACTTTCTGCAAGGCCAAATATCCATGGCCAAGAAGTGAACTCTAACAATATAGAGAGAGGAGCCAAAGTGCATTCCCTTGGCGTTCTGCAAACCCTACTGGATCTCTCTCAACTCCTTAATGCCATGTCCTAGTAAAATGTTCTGAAGAAAATGTTGATAAAAGAAACCCTGTGCTTTATAAAGGCTAATTAACAGGTCATTCACCTGCAGAGTAACTTTATGCCTGTTATCCACTCCTCTTTGGGCAAAACATTAAAACCAAAAGAACCTGAAATGTAAGAAAATGAGGTGAACCCCACCCAAGAGCTTTGTGCTACCGTGGCCTCCCCTGCCCTCAGCCTTGTACAGAAAAAAAGTGTTAATGTCACTAAACATTGAAGGGACACTGTTGGAAGTATAAATCAAGAAAAGTTGACATTTTCAGATCAGTGTCTCTTCCATAAACTTTTCCTACAGAAAGCACACACGTGTGCTGTAAAGAATTACAAAAGTGATTTCATGGAAGATATAGGAAACCAGCCAGATTCCTAAGAATAGGAAGCTATTTAAACAGCCCATGATACAGCTACTCAATACCATCCTGAACAACAATGCAAAAAGATACATGGCTCCCTACAAGCACGATCATGGACACCCTTTTAAGATGCATTGTCAAGCGGGGCAGTGGTGGCACATGCCTTTAATCCCAGCACTTGGGAGGCAGAGGCAGGTGGATTTCTGAGTTCTAGGCCAGCCTGGTCTACAGAGTGAGTTCCAGGACAGCCAGGGTTACACAGAGAAACCCTGTCTTGAAAGACCAAAAACAAAACAAAACAAAACAAAACAAAACAAAACAGCATACAAATAGAATAAGGTATTATGTAATATCATAAAATACATAGCCAAGCTCAGCAGACTCTTGCCTAAATTTACCTCTTTACCCTAAATTATATTTTCCTCTACTACAAAAGTCTCTAAAAGACTCTTCAACCTACAGCTATTTCTTCTTATAGTTACTCCAGTGCTTCTTTTTTTTTTTAATTTACTTATTTTTTTTTTTTTGGTTTTTCGAGACAGGGTTTCTCTGTATACCCCTGGCTTTCCTGGAAATCACTCTATAGACCAGGCTGACCTAGAACTCAGAGATCCGCCTGCCTCTGCCTCCCAAGTGCTGGGATTAAAGGCGTGCACCACCACGCCCGGCTACTCCAGTGCTTCTAAAGGACATAATTATTGCTACATTGGGTTGGGCTTGGGGGTTCTGTTGTGGGGGTTTTCCCAGTGATTCTGTGTGTGTGTGTGTGTGTGTGTGTGTGTTTGTAGTGTGTGGTATGTGTGGTGTGTGTGTGCGTGTGGTGTGTGTGGTGTGTGTGTGTGGTGTGTGTGTGTGTGTGTGTGTGTGTGTGTGTGTGTGTGTGTGGTGTGTGTGTGTGTGTGTGTGTGGTGTGTATGTGTGGTGTGTGGTGTGTGGTGTGTGTGTGTGTACATACTCCAGGTGTCCCGTCTCCACAGGAGTTCTCATTGGGGTTAGTAAGGATAAGATCTGGGGCTGGCCACAGACAGCTCAGAGGCTAAGGAAGCTTGAAGAGTGAGCCTACTGAACTGCGCTTCTACACTGAGAACCATGTAAAGGCAGGCTGAGAGAATCAACTCCACAGCACTGCCCTCTGACTTCCACACATGTACCAGGGCACCAATGCGTTCTCTGGCCCTCACTTCTACTCTCTCACACTCAAATAAATAAATAAGTACATTTTGATAAATTCTCATATTGGGCTAGGGAAATAATTTGATCAGCAATGCACTTGCTCTAAGCACCCAGTAAAAAGGCCAGAGATGGTGTCAGTGAACCTGCAATCCCAGTGCTGGAGATAGAGACAGGAAATCCCCTCAGAATTCTGTTCCTACAAGATCCTGTTTCAAAAAATAAGGTGAAGGATACCAAGAAAAACACCTAACATTGTCCTCTGGCTTCCAAAACACACACACCTTCTAATAAATAAATAAATAAATAAATAAATAAATAAATAAATAAATAGAGTAAAATCCCATTTTAACATCCAAAAACTTCATGAATTGTAACAGGGGAAAAAAATCGAAGTCTGCCCCACAAGTCAAAAATCTTAAATTCAAGTCTCAGTGCACTACTATCCCCAGAACCTGGGTATGTCCTAAACAATTCTCTTTTACAACTCTGAGCCTCATCTGTTTTCCTCCTGTGTAGTCTAGGTACGTACGATGTACTGACTGAAAGGTGTTCACGTTACACTGCTTAAATATGGCCGCCTGAAAGCACTTGTCAGTCCTGACACTGTAGAAAGGTTTGTCTCTGTTAGTGTTTTATCCAAGAGATCCGTGAACAAGTTCCTTGGAGTTCTGCTCACTCTTCCAGCACCATTCCTCTACTAACCATGGCTTGGAATTCAGTGAGAATAAAGATGAAGTAGCTGTAAACTGAGCGTCAAAGCCAGAGCCTGAGGGTCTGCCCTTTGGACAGGCCTGTGGACAAGCGCACAGAGAATGAAGCTCAAGTTTCTACGCAGAGATCAGAGATGGTCAGTTTGTAATATTTCCACACAGGAGGGATATTCTTCATCAAATTCTCCTCTTAAAAGCAACAGAGGATGTCACTGGGGAATAGAGTGCTTCCTTGCAAGCACGAGGCACTGACCTTAAAACCTTGTAGAAAAAAAAAAAAAAGTAACATAAGCTAACAATTTTACTCCCCAGCTTCTCTGTTCACCCCCACCTTGCTGCATACATTTGCGCATTTGTTTTTTGGTTTATAGCTATTGACTCTTAGAGTCCTGCTAGGGCAAGAACTTCACAGAAAGAGTTCTGAACCAAACTTAGGAGGTACAGAACCATCTAGCAGTTAGAAACAAGAAAAAGCTAGCTGGGCAGGTGAGCGTAAATGACTACACCACTCTCAACCATTCCAGATCCACCTCAGCAATGCCGGCCTCTCTTGCCCTTCCTCCCATGTAATTTAATCTTACCCCTAAGACTATTAGACAAACGGCTTACAAGACCTCAAACTCAACTCGTATCAAAGCAAAGATGGACAAAATTCTTATCAGTGTCATGAGAAAGAATTTGCTGGTGTTCAAAGAAATCCGTCTTTATCTGAGAAACAAAGCCAACCTGTCTGCCATATTGGACTGAATCTCTCACCCAGTTTCTTTCCCAAGACCACTGACATTATCCAAATGAGGACATTGGCTGGGGTCCATTAGGTCCAGGCAGCTTCACACCAGGTGCATCTTCACACCAGGTGCACAAGAGAGGTCAGGCAGGTACATTAAGGACAGGAAGTCTTCTCCTTGCTAATCAACAGGATAAAGGTGATTAAGCAGGAATTATTTTTCAATGACCTATATAATTTCATCAGAGCTGCTATGGCTATTAGCTGAAAGCAGCTGACTTCCTAATGAGATGAACTTGATAGCAGGGCCCTCCCAGAGCAGCCCACAGAGTAGTAGGCCCCATCTAAAGAAAGCAACAATTGGTCTGCCATATCCCCCCGCCCACCCCACCCCCTTCCTCCTCCTGAGAACAGCCTGTCTTCATTTGGAGCTCTTTTCTCTTAGAGGAGGGGATGTGGTACTCCCTGCGCCTGGATGGCTAGGGCTGCAATACCTGTAGAATGGTTGACACCTGATCTGTCAAGTACAGGAGGCTAAAGCCAACCTGGGCTAATTCTCAGCACCCACTCACAGGAGTCCCAAAACTCCAAGCAAACACAGTAGCTGTCACCACCAACACCTCACCCACCCGAGCTTAAAATAAAACAATAGCTAGCTAACCTCGCAGGAGTGGGGTTAACAAGGGAGCTTTGTTGAAACCAGGGAAAACATGCACACGCACACGCGCACATACATTCATACATACACACTGATAACCATAACTCAAATTCAGTTTCATCAGAGAATTTATGAAATTGAGCAACAGTCACCCAACAATAAATTCCTCACAGCAGGACAGTGCTGCAAGCCCAGTGGCACCGCCTCTGTCTCTGGTGTATGCCAGGAAAGGTTTGGAGAGGAAGACAGAGCCAGATCTCATCGTCCCTGCCAATTATTCCTGGGGGACCCAGGCGCTGCGACCCAAGGGACTGAGAAAAGAGGTGGAGAGCCTGATGACTTCTTCCTCCGTCAAAACAAGCTGGCCTTCTTCTCCCAGGGTTGATACTGAGTAACGTCGCCTGCAGGAGCCCCCAGCGTCCCGGGCAGTCATAGGACTTCAGGCTGGAACCTTCCCAGCCGTCCTACCAGTCCTCTCTCCAAAACCTGCTCCTGCCACCCAGCAGGATGCAGGAAGGAGGTTCTCGGGACAGTCTCTTCCTCCTCCAACACCCTAAAATAAAATAAAAGCAATCCTTCAAGCACAGATTTCTTACCTGCGTGCGGCCGCGGATCCTCCTGCCACGCAGTGTCCCCTCGACAGTCAGAAAGTTTGTGCGGCAGTCCCGGGTGCGGGAGAACAACCGAGCCTCCAGCGCACAGGGCACAACAGAAGACTGAGCCAGCTCCTCCGGGCCTAACACCCAACTCCAGGCGCCCGGGCAGCTGCCCTCGGGCGTCTGGGCGCGGTGACCTCCAGCCCTGGCTTCAACTCAGTCTGAGGACCCGGGGACAAATCACCCAGCTAGAGAAGGTCGGGGCACAACTTTTCTCCAGCACGTCAGCGGGTGACAGAGCTTCGCAGGTCTCGGGCTGGTCCGGAGGAGTCTGGGCGAGGAGGTGGCAGGGGCGGGGCCCAACCTGCCGAGCGACTCAGGGGCCCCGCCCCCAGGGCCTCCACCGCCTCCGACCCCGCCCCCAGCAAGCCCCGCCCTGTCGCCCAGACCCGCCTCCGCCAGGTGCTCTGGAGACTCGGATTGCGCGACTACAGTGCGCACCGGTTTCCTAGGTGAAGAGGGCGGAGCCTCTGCGAGAAAGTTTCCACCGAAACTTGAACTGGAGCGCTGTGGAGGACGCCTCGCCCTTGGGGGCTCGCCTCTCTGGCGAACTTCATCCCTCCTCCCGCGCCACGCCTGACAGGCAGGCACGCCCGGCTGGTTTCTAGGGTTTTCTGAGGAAAGGAAGCTGCACACCGCGACGCGCGGACGTCTTAGATTTCCCACTTCCAGAAGGTTTGAATGCGGAGCCATACGCATCGCCCCACGCGGATTCCCTTCGCCTGGTCTCGTCTTCCTCAGATATTTGAACTTTAACATGACAGGACAGTCCCAGTAGATCTGAGGCAAAAGATGAACGTGATCTCCTTTTACTGGACTGGAAAACTCGCCTGAATGAACAGGAGGCCATTTGGTCCCAGCAAGGAAGCAAGAGTTGCAGTTTTGCAGTTTAGTTTCTTAGGGGTACTTTTAGCCGTTCGGACCTTATTTGTGAGCTTGAGGGTATTGCATAGGTGTGTGTCGTTCATTCACTGGCAACTGTCCCCACTGCCACCCTACCTCCAGCCAAAAAGAAAGGGCTGTTTAACATGAACAGTCCTTGGCAAGGATGAAAGTTCGCGACTCGGAGCTCAGAAGAATGGAGAACAGCAGGGAGGTGGTGGCCCTTTGGCACTGTGTAGTACCTTACCCTCTTCCAGGGCCCAACCCTCGACCTGGGGCGACCTTTGCCTAAGGACTGAGAGCAGCATACCACGCCAGCTCTCCCCTTCAGTCTCCACGCCCTATGTGCTTGGACAGCCTGTCCCGGCTCTGCTTCCTGTACTTTAAATCCCATAGGAGGTATTTGAATCTTGGTTAGCAGCTCTCTTGCTATTTGCATTGCCCTGTGGTTAGTGTGGCTGAAACTTGAATTGAGTCCTCCTCCCAGCGGATGGGGCTACACCACAGTCTGCGAAAACGGATGTGGAGGTTTTCCACCACAGCATCCTACTGGCGCCTCACCAAATCCTGCTTCTGAGGAAGAGTCTTCCTTTGTTCTGCATGAATGACATCCGGAGATAACCAAAATCGGGCAGATCTAGTTTTCTAATTTTCCTTGCACCCATAGCAACTGGATGATACGAACTTCATGCTTTCTCCCACTACCTGTACATCACCACCACCACCACCATGCCCGAATCACCAACTTTCACTTTTGCCGCCTGATAAAAAATGGTTCCTGAATATAAATCGGGGGTGGGGGGGGGCACGGAATAAGAGAGTAGGGTTTTGCGCACAGCAGGTCACAGGTCTGCTCTGCAAATCATTCCTTTACTCAACAAATACCCATTGGGTAACTTTTGTTTGTCAAGCACTCTTGGGGGTGTTGAAGAACAAAAACATTAACAGTCTCAACAATTATAAAGTAAGCATTTTCTCAAATGTCATGAGCACCCACAGTGGTGCACTTTACTGTCAGAAGGCCAAAGCAAATGGGCAATTGATAATGAACTGTGAACCAAAATGAACCTTCCCTCTTTTTAAGTTGATATAAGTATTTTGTTATAGTAATAAAAGGTCAAATAACACAATTAGTAATAGTTAGCCTTTCAAAATAGATTTTTCCTTCCCAGTGTTATTCCTGTATACTCTCTTTGGCTGAACTATATACATAATATTAAGACACTGAAATTAGACTTCTTTAATGAAAAAGCCAAACATTCCTCACTCTTCCTGCTTTTACTCCCATTTGTAAATGCAGTTATATAGTTTTACCTGTGTTTCTAAATTTGTTCTATTTTAAATACCAGAAATTTTCAGTTCAATGTAAAAGGCAAAGTAATGTTCCTCCATTAACAAATTCTGCCGGGCGGTGGTGGCGCACGCCTTTAATCCCAGCACTCGGGAGGCAGAGGCAGATGGATTTCTGAGTTCGAGGCCAGCCTGGTCTACAGAGGGAGTTCCAGGACAGCCAGGGTTACACAGAGAAACCTGTCTCAAAAAAGCAAAAACAAAAACAAAACAAATCCAGACACACTCTCACACAATCTTATTCAAAGAGCTCATTAGATTATCGACCTTAACATCCATATGAAGAAGTAGAAAAACGCCATCATCTCTGACTAAGGACCCTAAAGTGCAGCAAAGAGAAGCATTCTCCTGGGTGCCTTGAAATCTAAACTAAAAGGACAGGAAATTTACTCCATAGAGTAAATGTAAATTTGTATTATCTTCTAGAATTGAGCTCAGTAACAAACACTGTACATCCTGTTAGAATAATAATCATCCTGCCAAGAAATTGTTCTAACAAACAAACAAAACAAAAGGGTTGTTTTTTGATGATTTCAATTCCTATGGAAATAATCAAGTGGTGAGGCTCCACTTCAGACAAGGTAGACTTTTTCTTAAACTCTTCTAGCATCTACGTATCCTGTGCTTGAATCATCATAGCCCAGGCTATCCATTCAAGTTCCAGGCCTATATTTTCCATTTCTGTGACCCTAATCAAATAAATTCAAGTCTTGTGTTTTAACTTTCTCTTTGAAAAGAGGTAATGATTGTATTTATTTCACTGTGTTGTGACAATATATTTTCACTTCTGAACACAGCTCAGACAGTATAATAAGCAGCCACTAAACATTGTGTTTTCAAGGCAATTTCTAGAAATTTATCAAAAGAAATCATTGTAAATATGTATTATTGGTGGGAAAATTTCATAAACAACTCTCCAATAGGAACTAAGTAAGTTTTGTCCTAACTAGATTTAGTCTACCAAATAGTATGCTCTCAGGATTATGTTTTTAAGTACCTTTAGATCTACAATATACTTATGCAAGTTGTTTGGGGTGCTTTCCCTTGGGGGCAGATAGAACCTGGTACAGGATATATTCATAAGAAAACAGGAGGCCTTTTGATGAATTTCATCATTAGCCATAGGTGTATATGGTCATTAAAAAAAAAAAAACTCTGAAGAGCTCCAGGCTAAAATGTTAACATCAATCACCTTGAAGTACCAGGAGAGCGAGAGATTTTCTTCTTTATATTTACCTTCCTTTTCCCAACTTTCTATAATGAGCATGTATTGCTTTTATAAGATAATTTTATTCTGGGAGGTTTTTTTGGTTTTGTTGTTGTTTTGTTTTTTGGTTGATTGGGCAGTTTGGTTTGGTGGTAGTGGTGGTGGTTGTTGTTGTTGTTGTTTTAATATTTTTATTAGGTATTTTCCTCATTTACATTTCCAATGCTATCCCAAAAGTCCCCCATACCCTCCCCCCCCCCACTCCCCTACCTACCCATTCCCACTTTTTGGCCCTGGCATTCCCCTGTACTGGGGCATATAAAGTTTGCAAGTCCAATGGGCCTCTCTTTCCAGTGATGGCCAACTAGGCCATCTTTTGATACATATGCAGCTAGTCAAGAGCTCCGGGGTACTGGTTAGTTCATAATGTTGTTCCACCTATAGAGTTGCAGATCCCTTTAGCTCCTTGGGTACTATCTCCAGCTCCTCCAATGGGGGCCCTGTGATCCATCCAATAGCTGACTGTGAGCATCCACTTCTGTGTTTGCTAGGCCTCGGCATAGTCTCACAAGAGACAGCTATATCTGGGTCCTTTCAGCAAAATCTTGCTAGTGTATGCAATGGTGTCAGCGTTTGGAAGCTGATTATGGGATGGATCCCTGGATAAGGCAGTCTCTAGATGGTCCATCCTTTTGTCACAGCTCCAAATTTTGTCTCTGTAACTCCTTCCATGGGTGTTTTGTTCCCAATTCTAAGAAGGGGCTCAGTGTCCACACTTTGGTCTTCGTTCTTCTTGAGTTTCATGCGTTTAGCAAATTGTATCTTATATCTTGGGTATCCTAAGTTTCTGGGCTAATATCCACTTATCAGTGAGTACATATTGTGTGAGTTCCTTTGTAATTGTGTTACCTCACTCAGGATGATGTCCATCCATTTGCCTAGGAATTTCATAAATTCATTCCTTTTAATAGCTGAGTAGTACTCCATTGTGTAAATGTACCACATTTTCTGTATCCATTCCTCTGTTGAGGGGCATCTGGGTTCTTTCCAGCTTCTGGCTATTATAAATAAGGCTGCTATGAACATAGTGGAGCATGTGTCCTTCTTACCGGTTGGGACATCTGGATATATGCCCAGGAGAGGTATTGAGGGATCCTCCAGTAGTACTATGTCCAATTTTCTGAGGAACCGCCAGACATCAGTCCAGAGTAGTTGTACAAGCTTGCAATCCCACCAACAATGGAGGAGTGTTCCTCTTTCTCCACATCCTCGCCAGCATCTGCTGTCACCTGAATTTTTCATCTTAGCCATTCTGACTGGTGTGAGGTGGAATCTCAGGGTTGTTTTGATTTGCATTTCCCTGATGATTAAGGATGTTGAACATTTTTTCAGGTGCTTCTCTGCCATTCGGTATTCCTCAGGTGAGAATTCTTTGTTCAGTTCTGAGCCCCATTTTTAATGGGGTTATTTGATTTTCTGGAGTCCACCTTCTTGAGTTCTTTATATATATATTGGATATTAGTCCCCTATCTGATTTAGGATAGGTAAAGATCCTTTCCCAATCTGTTGGTGGTCTTTTTGTCTTATTGACGGTGTCTTTTGCCTTGCAGAAGCTTTGCAACTTTATGAGGTCCCATTTATCGATTCTCGATCTTACAGCACAAGCCATTGCTGTTCTATTCAGGAATTTTTCCCCTGTACCCATATCTTCGAGGCTTTTCCCTACTTTCTCCTCTATAAGTTTCAGTGTCTCTGGTTTTATGTGGAGTTCCTTAATCCACTTAAATTTGACCTTAGTACAAAGAGATAGGAATGGATCAATTCCCATTCTTCTACATGACAACTGCCAGTTGTGCCAGCACCATTTGTTGAAAATACTGTCTTTTTTCCACTGGGTGGTTTTAGCTCCCTTGTCAAAGATCAAGTGACCATAGGTGTGTGGGTTCATCTCAGGGTCTTCAATTCTGTTCCATTGGTCTACTTGTCTGTCGCTATACCAGTACCATGCAGCTTTTATCACAATTGCTCTGTAGTACAGCTTTAGGTCAGGCATGGTGATTCCACTAGAGGTTCTTTTATCCTTGAGAAGAGTTTTTGCTAACCTAGGTTTTTTGTTATTTTTTAAAGTCCCTCTATGATATAGCTTTGGCTGGCCTGTCACTATGTAGATCATGCTGGCCTTAAACTTAAGAGATTCACCTGCCTCTACCTCTACCTAAGTGCTGAGTTTCAAAGGTGTGGGCTGTAGCATGTAATTTTTAAAAAACCCGGTGCCTTGGCCCATGTTATACTCCAAGATCAGCCACCTGCCTACCTGATTCTCAGTGGATGGAAAACACCAGACATTTTAGAACTAGCCAGATAACAAGACTGCTAGGGGAATCTATTGCCCTAAACTCATCAGCTATCCTATATTAGAATTCTGCCCGTGGTGGAAGCTGCCACGGGTTCTAGTTGCCCCTAAGCCTTACATTGCACATGTCTTCCTCTCCCCAAAGCCCTGGCCAAAAGCCCTCTTTATCTAGCCCCCTCCTCTTCCTCCTGGGACCCGGAAATCCCACCTTTTCTTCTTTACCCAATGTTTGGCTTCCACCATCTTTATTGACACAATCAAGAGCCAATTAAGGAAACACCTCCACCTACAATGGACCACCATGCCTGATATTAATTTTATCTTTAAAATAAACTGGATTAAAGGAATAACAGTCACACAGAGCTACCACCTCATATTCATTAGTGTTAGTGAGCATGTAAGATGGTTTTTGCTGTATGGAAAACAGTGCTGAAGATCTTCACAATATTAAAAATAAGAGTACTATATGATCCAACACTCTCATTCTGGGTGTGTATCCAAAAGGTTTAAAAATAGCATCTCACAGAGATATGAGTACTCCCACACTCAGAACAGCATATTACCAATTATCAACAGGAGAAAGCCAGCAGGTCCAGCATTGCTCCTGATCGGTTGTGCCTCCTCCTTAGGGTAGCCTGCTTCCAGACATGAGTCAATGCAAATAATGAAAGTTCTGCCAAAGCCCTGCAGGGGCTGTGCCAGTGCCACACTTCCCTCCCAGCAGCTGAAGCCTCTGTGAAAACTGCACCACCTAGTTTGTCTCCTTTAATCCTCCATATGAATGGATTCCAAGATCTGTAAACTTCCGTCCTGAAGTCCTTTGAGTTTGTTTTCCAGAGAGCCTAGCCTACAGTGTTTATGAAAGAAATTTTCTTTTCTTGGTGTTCTATAGCTTCTTGCATAATTGACATTTATGTTTAATATAGTCAGAACTTATGTTATAGGAAATGGGAATGAGTCTCTTGCATTTTCTTCTTATTTCCAATATCTAATTCTAAATAATTCATAATTTCTTCACAGATTTGTGGCATCCAGCCCCTGTACATCAGCCTCCGTGTGTACACAGGTCTGTCTAACTTTGTATTTTGCTCCCTTGACCTAAAGACTTCAACTGCTTTGTTTTGCTTTCTAAAATTGCCCTGAAATATTTGCCAGATACAATTCATTCTATTGGTTTCACTCCAAAAATCTCTCAAAGTTTTATTAGAATTAGACTGATCTGTAAATTAATTTTAGAGGAATTAAATAGTTTACATTTAAATCAGCCCATCTGTTAACATGGTATTTTTGCTTTATTTATTTGGCTGTTTTCTAATGTCCTTTAATAGAAATGAATCTGGATGGGGCGGGCATGCTGGGAATGAAAGCCCAAGTCTTGGGCATGTTCTACCAGCACTCCAGCTCCGAGCTGGACACCCAGACTTCTTAGTTCTTTATTAACTTAATTTATGGATCTCAAGTGATTTTTCTTGACATTAGAATGCCATTTCCTACTTTTTGCTTTCCTTTCTCCCCCAACTTTTCTTTCTTAGACAAGCTCTTGCTATGTAGCCTTGGCTGGCCTCGTCTGAAACTCACAGAGAGATTCTTGTGCCTCTTTCTCCCAAGGATGAAAAGTATGTACCACCAATGCCTAGCCATTTTCTAATATAGAGCAATACAATTTATCTATTCTGATAAGTTATTTGGGTGTCCTGGTTAACTCTTTTTAAAATTCTAATTGTTAGTTAAATTTTGAAAGCATCAAAAGATCCCTTTCCTCCCAAATTTTAAATAATAGTAGATAATTACTTTTTTTTTTCACATAATCAGTCTTCAACCTATCCTTCCTAGTTCAAGAGAGGTTGTGTCCCGCAGTGGGGTCACAGACACACCTCTCTTTTTAAGTGGACGCCGGGTGTCTGCAATCAAGTCCTCATTCTTATACGGCAAGCATCTTACTGCCTCAGGATCTCCACAACTGCAGCAAGGCATCCTGAAAGAACTAGCCGACAAACCAAGAACACTACCTTCAAAGGTTAATACCCCTGTGATCTAACTTCCTCCCAGAGGTGTCTAGGGCTAAAGGGTTCTATCACCCCCCCCACCGTACTAGCCCTCCAAAGACCAATCATCTAACACATGATCTTATCCAAACCTTGGTAGAATGACATTAAAGATATAAGCCTTTTCAAATTGAACCTTGCCTCTAGGTAGAATGATTTAAATGTTAAGTAAGTAAGTAAATAATTCCGCTGAGTACCCACCTGATTTCAAGCCAAGCTTAATACTATTTATGTAGTCCAAAAATAACATAAATGTTAGATTATAAAAGTCCTGGGTTGATTTTTACTTCTAGATTCCCAACAGAAACACATTGTTAAATAAAGTGAGGTTTTTTTTGTTTGTTTTTGTTGTTGTTGTTTTTTTTTTCAAGACAGGGTTTCTCTGTATAGCCCTGGCTGTCCTGGAACTCACTCTGTAGACCAGGCTGGCCTCGAACTCAGAAATCTGCCTGCCTCTGCCTCCCGAGTGCTGGGATTAAAATAAAGTGTTTTTAATCCAGGATTTAAAAAATTGCCACAGAGATATAATCAAAGAAAATTATTGTAATTTCTCTTTTGATTTTTTTTAAATACTAGGTACTTTAGTAACTTTTTATTAATAGAAATTTTTAAATTTTACCTTTTGTTATTGTTGCTTTTTCTAAAAGAATATAATTTGTGCAAACCTAATTTTTTGGAATTTTTTGAGGTGCCTTTTATGACCCAAGCACATAATGAACTGATACAAATGTTCCCTGCCTACTCTATCAAGTGGGTATTTGTTTTCTAGGCAAATTAGATCCACTGAAAGGCAGAAGGCCAAGCTCATTAATCTTCAATACTTTGCTTACTTATTTCTTATCAACCTGAATAAACATTTGTAAAGATATCTTCTTAAATTTACCATTTTGATTTTTTTTTTCAAAACTTTACCTCCATTACTCTGTACTCTTATGTAAACTGTTTGGAATGTGTATTGTTTAGGTCAGAACTCTTTATCTCTGGATGGTATATGCTATAGACATTGTTCTACTGCTGTGAAGAGACTCCATGACCAAGGCAACTGTTATAAGAGAAAGCACTTAATTGGGGGCTTGCTTACAGATTCAGAGGTTTAGTCCTTTATCATCATAGCAGGGAGCATGGCAGCATGCAGGCCTTTGATGCAGCCATATCTAAGAGCCATTTCCTGATCTGTAGGCAGAGAGAGAGAGAGAGAGAGAGAGAGAGAGAGAGAGAGAGAGAGAGAGAGAGAGTATGTAAGGGAGATTGGGTCTGGTGTGGTTTTTTGAAACTTCAAAGGCCAACCTCAGTGAAATATTTCTTCCAATAAGGCCACACCTACTCCAACATGGCCACAGCTGTATAAGCCTATGGAGCCACTCTTATTCAAGCCACTATAGGCTTAGATTTTTCAAAGCCTATTTTATTTAGGGTTCTAGAATGTTTCAATCTCCCTTCTAGCCCACCAATGAGAGGGAGAGAAAAAAAGGTTTGAAGGACAAGGGGCTTCTGGACAAGGGGATTAAAGTTCTACTTTAGAAGTAGTTATTTGGGGGCAATTCCAGTCTTCATTGTCAGCATATCAGCAGTCCAATCCAATAGCAAACACCAAACAAAAAACAGTAGCATTGGCTCGATCCAGCAGAAACTGCAAGGCTCCACCAAATTGGCAAGAGTCAGCAGAAGTTGCAGCCTGAATACCGTGAGAAGTTCTTTGGCATGTTTCTCTCTATGAAGACAACCAGCAAAAAACCAGCAAAGCATTGCACTGCTAGCAAAGCTCAGCCAAGTGTTGTAAGGTGTAGCAATGCAAGAGCATCCTTTCACTGTCTGTGGGGTTCTACTTAAACTCTTTTCAAACATAACACTCTCTCTCAAGCATCTGCTTCAGCAGAACATCACATGACCTCTCACTTCAGCAAAACATCCTCTTACAAGACAGTTATCATGTGACACAACTGAGTTTCCACAGAACACAGAAATTCCCATTTCAAACCACCAATATATATGTAATTTTTATATTTTATTTTTTATTAGATATTTTTATTAACATTTCAAATGTAACCCTTTCCTGGTTTCCCCTCCGAAAACCCCCATTCCGTCCTCCTTACCCCTGCTTCTATGAGGGTACTCCCCCACCCACGCACCCACTCTCACTTCCCCCTCCTGGCATTCCCCTACACTAGGGCATTGAGCCTTCACAGAAACAAGGGCCTCTCCTCCCATTGATGTCCGACAAGGCCATCCTCTGCTACATTTGCATCTGGAGCCGTGAGTCCCACCATGTGTACTCTTTGTTGGTGGTTTAGTCTCTGGGAGCTAGGGGGGGTGGGGTCTGATTGGTTCATATTGTTATTCCTCCAATGGGGCATTTTTTGAGACATGGTCTATTATGTGGCTCTGGCTGACACTCACTATGTAGACCAGGCTGACCTTGAACTCTCAGAAATCCCACACATCCTCCTGAGTGGTGGGATTACAGTCATCATCCCCAATTTACCTACTGTTCTTTACTATTATGAAATTGCCTGCTTTACACCTCCTTTGTAGAGAAACAAAACCATATTATAAGTAGTGTCATATCCAAATAGTTGGTACCAGATCAGAAGGTTAGATATCTAGGGGAGCTGATGCTGTGATAGCCTGGCAGAATCTAGCCTTTTTCACTTGTACAGGACTTGATTAAATGATGTCTGCCTACGTTAGGGTGATCTTCTCCACTCAGAGCTTGCTAATTTCCTTGTTAATCTCGCCTAAAATCTACTCAGTGGTGGTTGGTTTTAATTGTCAACTTGATATAATCTAGAATTACCTGGGAAGAGAATTTCAATTTGGAATTGTCTTGATCACATTGACCTGTGGCCACATCTGTGGGAGATTGTCTTGATTTTGTTAATTGAAGCAGGAGGACCCACTCGTGTAGACAGTTCTTGGGTTTGGGTCCTGGTCTCTATATGTATGGAGAGGGAGAGGGGCTGAACACAAGTAGGTTTGAAGCATTAATTCATTGCTGTTCCTAACTGTGGACATGATTAGCTGCTTCCAGCTCCAGACACTTTGATTTCCCCGGTGATGGACTATAACCTGGAACTGTGAGCCAAGTAAGCCCTTTCCCCTAGGTGTTACCTCTGCCATGGAGTTTTATCACAGCAACAATAATAAAACTACATGCTAAGTTATTCTTAAAATTAATTTTTTTATCCTTTTATCTTCTCAGTTAACTACTCGTGTGTGTGTGTGTGTGTGTGTGTTACTAGGGTTTGAGATGAGACCCCACTCATACTCAGCAAGCATTCTAGCACCACACTATATTCCTAAGCAGTTTGTTTGTTTGTTTGTTTGTTTGTTTGTTTGTTTGTTTGAGACATCATTTCATTGATTTGTCCAGACTGGTCTTGAACTCACTTTTTAGTTTAGGGAGACCTTGAACTTGTGACCCCAACTCAGCCTTCCCAGGATGGAGATTACAAGCCTTTACCCTGAGGTTCAGCTTGGCACTTTCTATCATTCTATTTCTTTATCTTGTATTTCCTTCACTTGCAAATAATATGTGGGTAGATTTAATTCTTAAAAGTACATTCTGAGATTCTCATTCTTGTGATTTATAAATTCAATCTACTTTTATATACTACTATAATTTATGCTATGTTGAAGTATATTTATTATTTTCAGTTTTATTTTTTGCTATATTTTCTTTGTTTCCTGATGTTTGACAGATCAAATTTTCTTCTCTTTGTTTGAAACATATTATTTTATTATTTTCCATGCTTCAGGTGAAGAATTATATTGATCCCTATTCTTCCTTGCCAGTGTCTAAGATGAAGCAAGCCCTCCTCCCTTCAAGCTCTCTGTTCACACCTCCTTTCCATCACATTCCTAGTCCAGACTGTTAGTTAGGGAGGGGGTCTTCTTTGCTGAGCCACTATTGTTTTAGATAGGAAATGATTCTTAGTTCTCTTTCTTCTGTATCGATTCTTTCCTTTCTGTTTTCTGATATTTTTATACATATGACCAGAACCAGCCAAATTCCAAATATTGAATTGCACCTTTAGAAAGCCATACAAATGAACACAAGACTACCTTGATCCAGGAAAAACAAAGTGTCAACCTTCCCTTAATCACTCCATGCAAAAAGTAGAATAAATTTTAATTATAAGGAAATTTTAAAGGAAAGTTAACTAGGGCTAAACCCAAAAAGGTCTAATAGAATGTTATTTAACCATGGCTTTGATAGATTAAGTAGGTTTTTTTTTGTTGTTGTTTTGTTTTGGGAGTTTTTTGTTTGGTTGGTTGCTTTTGCTTTTGAAATAAAGTCTTTGTACATAGTTCTAGGTGTCATGGAACTCACTATGTAGCCCAGGATGGCCTTGCCTCTGAGATTAAAGGCATTCACTACCATGCCTAACATAAGTAGCATTTAACGGATCAAGATTAATAAAGAAGATTTGGCAAGATAGCTCAGTGTAAAAGCACCAGTCATGCATACCTGATGACCTGAGCTCCATCCCTGGAACACGCACACACTCACACACACACTCACACTCACACACATGCTTATAATAATAATTTTCAAGTCTTAAAAAAGAAAATATTCCTTTTGCACACACCTTTAATCCCAGCCCTCAAGAGGCAAAGGCAAGCAGATCTCTGTGAGTTCAAGGCCACCCTAGTCTACAATGTGAGTTATAGGATAGCCAGTGAAACCATGTCTTGAAAAATAAAGAAAAAAGAAACATTTCCTGTGGAAAAGTACTACCAACAGTGGTGTCAAACTTAGTAGCATGATAATTATGAATCCCTGTGCCTCTTTCTCACTGTAGACTCTATGAATCTTTGGTCCATTATCCCAGATGATGTCTTTAAGACTTTTATTCAGTCAACTGAAGGAAGTAATCTCCACAGAGAAAGGAAAACTCCAATGCCTTAAATGAATGCATAGATATGTCTTTGCCCTGATCATTATCTGCTCTTATCATAAAAAAGGGTTAAGTTAGTCCAACTCAATTTTCTCTTTAGGAATTCACACAGACTTGCACATTTCCTAGTGACTGAATAATGATTGGGGCTAATTAAATTATCTTTCTAAGTGTTCAAGATGAACCTATTAACTTAAAATACCAAGGCAGATTATTTCCCTCTTCTACACAAAAGGGCTCTGTGCTTGCACTTTTCTGGGGTGCTTTGTCCCTGTGCCCGGGACTCTCCCAGTTGTCCTGTTCCTGGCTCTCTCTTAGCTCCTCCTGATATGAATAGGTTTGATTTTTTTTTCTTTCTTTCAGGATTTTAGGGTATTTGAGATTTGCTTTTCTTTTTCAGACAGAGCCTTGCTATGTTGTCCAGGCAGGTATCTTGATCTCAAGTAATCCTTCTGCCTTAGCCCATGGAATAGCTGGTACCACAGGCCCACACCGCCATCGCTCTCTCTTCACTGTAATGATCAGTGATTACCTCTAAGTGGTAGACCCCTGCTTTTGTTCCTTGCTTTATCTGCTGTCACCGTTCTAAGAACGCTTACTGGGACTCTTTACACTTCTCACAGATCAAGTCTTCTGTGGATCTTGCCACACTACCACATTTTCAACTCAGACACTTAGAAAACCTACATCCAGGTTCAAGAGGTTTGCCTTAAAAAGTCAGGGAGAGGTTAAAAGTCAGCAGCTGTGCTCAGCTTTTGAAGGAGAAATAATCAACAGAAAAATTTAACCACAGTGAATTCTCAGTGGCTCATAAGATAAAAAGGTATGAATAATTTAAATCCACGGAGTTATCATAATAATATTGACTTCTTATATGTCATTAGACTGTAGTTCCTCAGCCATTCCCACTTCCATAATTCATAGTCTCATCCAAACTTTGGAAAGGTGGACCTGCTAGGAGGGTCACTGTTCTAATTTAAAACACAATATAAATCAATTGTAGCCACACAAAGGGTTACAATGACTCATGGAAACAAATCTATATACGAACACTGGGAATCACCCACTAGGGACTTTTTACTCAGTTGCAAAACAAAAGCAACTGTGAAGTTGACACTGGTTCTAATGGAAATGTGTGCAAAACAAGCACTCATCTGTCAAATAAGACATTGGAGGTGATGAAAACCCCAGCATAAGGCATAACAGAGGGTACCTGAGACAGCCTGGCTTCAATATTAAAGATGAGACTACAAAGTGGGTGCCCATCGCTAAAATGCTTGGGACACAAAGTACTGTTGAATTTTATCCCAATTTGGGAAGTATGTGTATATTTAAAAAGATATATAATTTGGGATTAGGATCTAAATTTAAACAATTCATTTATGGTTTTTACACATCTTCTATATGTTAAGACAGAGGTAAAGTATTTTTAGTGCTGGTGACTACAGCTCCAGTGTGGGATTTTCCACCTGTAATATGTGAGTGCTCAACAGTTTTTCAATTTGGTATAGTTTATACTAGGGATGCTCAGACTGCATGGGGCCCACAAAGCCTGGATCCTCTCCTCTACCCAGAGCAGCATCAGCATCACATCACTACCTCTGAACTACTTAGAACAGACAATTAGAAACTCTGGGAATAAAGCCCAACAGTGTGACTTTTAACAAGGCTACCTACCAGGTGATATTGATGCTTAGTTAAGTTTGAGAAACATTGACGTAAAAATCTAAGGAGGAAATATTTAAGGGCACCTCTTTGTGCAGGCCTGTAATCCCAACTACTCATGCGGCTGAGGCAGGAGAGTCACGAGTTTGGTACGCATGGGCACTATAGATTAAGTCCAAGGCCAGCCTGAGAAATTTAGGGACAGCCAGCCTCAAAATATAAAGAGGCTTGGAATTTAGCTCAGTAGTAGAATACTTTTGGCCTACATACATAGGCCTTTAAATTCATCCCAAAGACAAAAGAGAGACAGGAAGGGAAGGAGGAAAGAAAAGGGGAGAGAGGGGGGATGGAGGAAGGAGGGAGGAAGAGAGAGAGGGAAAGGAAGGTAGGGCAGGGGAGAGGAAGATGAAAGTCACCATTTCATCATATACAGTTTCTAGGTTTTTAGCTCTAAATAAACACAGGATTTGCCACCTATGTGTTTGTACAGTGAAAACTATAAAGTACAAGAAAAATATGTATGATGTCCTATTACCAATAATTCCCAAAATACACCTATTGGTTTGGTTTTTATATCTCAATCATCAGAACCCACCCAGATATACAAAGCAGTAACATTTCTCCTTCTCCTCCTCCTCATCCTCCTCCTCTTCCTCCTCCTCCTCTTCTTCCTCTTCTTCCCGAGCACCGCATCCTTTCATTCTTCTCCATCCTCTCTTGAGCCACAGGCTTCAGCACGGAATCTCAGTTTCTGTCGTTCTGAGAACTCGTGAAATTGTAATTTTTGAACAAAGATCTTTTCAAAGCTATGTAGCTTCAGAAATAAGAGGTTTCCTCTATAGCCTGGATACTCCACTCTAAAACATAGAGAGTTGCATTTTTCTTGTTTTTAAATTCTAGGCTTGTTGACAGTTCTTTACCACATTTTATATGCCCATAGTTTCTCTGTTTAAAATATCTCGTGAAGGCAAAGGATGTCATTAGGATAAGGTACTTGATGTTATTTATCAAAGGGCTATGTGATATAGCTACAAAAATAACAGTAAAGGCAGGTGGCAATTGAGAGTTCTTCTTCAAACATTCATAAATCCTTAAAGTCAGATTTCCTCCATGATTTAAACATGGGAGAAATAGTATATTAGAGACATACTGGGATGTGTGCTTCCTTCCCCCATATCTACAAACCAAGGTCTATTATTATTATTTTTAATGTCTTTACTTTACATCCTGATCACAGTTTCCACTTTCTTCTCTTCTCCCAGTCCCCAACCCCTACCCCATTTCCACTCTCTCCTCTGTTCCTCTTCAGAAAGGGAAGGCCTCCCTCCCATGGATACCAACCAGCTATGGCATACAAATTGCAATAAGTCTAGGAGTCCTCTTCTATTGAGTCTAGATGAGGCAGACCACTAGGAGGAAAGGATCCCAAAGGCAGGCAACAGAGTCAGACACAGCCCCTCTCTCAATGTTAGGGGTCCCACTAAAGACAAAGCTGCACAGCCACATTGTATAACACCAGCAGCGTCTGCGATCATTGCAGAGCGAGCAGCTGCTCAGTTTATGATGACAGAAGTCTCCACACAACAATTATCAGCACTTGTTGCATCTTAGAATCCTCTGATTAGCTTAAACAGAAAACAAAAACAAACAAACAAACAAAAAAAAAAAAAACAAAAAAACCTGATGCCCCAGCTGACCTCCAGAAAAAATTACATAAAAATAGTGGCCAGTGAAAAGAAGACATTCATGTTTTCTGGGCTTTTCTGGGTAATTTCAGGGCATCCAAGGTTTAAGAACTGCTGCTCCTGTTTATTGTGGCATGTCTACAGAGAGGCTCACACTTAGGAGAGTTAACATAAGGAGTCTGAGTGTGAATGAGGCATTGTTTATTTTTGGTTACTATCCTGCAATCACACTAGTGTTATTCCATCTATTCAGTGGCCATGCAATAAGTAAATCAAAGTGGATCACAGACAAATATAAAAGCTCATACTCTAGAAAACAGAGTCAGGCATGTTGGTGCATGTGTACAGTCCATAGCACTCAAGAGGCAGACACAAGAATATCATGAGTTTGAGAGCATCCTGACCTACATAGAAAGACTCTTGTCTCATAAAAAGTGAAAAAAAAAATAAGAACAAAGAAAGAACAGGTAGGTGGAAGAGAAGCACGCAGGTATGAGCCTCATGGCATTAGACTTGATAATTCCTTGGATGTGACACAAACAACACACCCAATGCATGAATAGAGACAAATTGGGCTACATCAAAATTAGAAATTCTGTCACAAAATACATTTAATATAGTAAAAAATAACACATGGTTTGAATGTATTATTGTATTTCTAATGAGGTCCTGATACCTACAGTAAAAAACTTATACAGATAAAATTTAAGTGCTATTTTTTCAAAAATATAGAAGATGCTACAACTCATTGCATATTGTATGGCAGCAATACTATGACAATGTATTTGATTCAGCATTCTCCAAAGATATAAATTATTATTACACTATTAGTGAAAAACTGCAATTCAAAACTGCAGTAAGATACCATATCACACTCACTAGGACAAAAAAAATTCCCAGAAAACAACAAAGGCTAGTAAAAAATAGAAAAATTGGAATGCTTGTTCAATCTATATATGTATATAATGATGTTGTCACTGTTAAGAATAGCATGGAAGATATTTAAATTTTTTAAATATTACCAGTCTTAGTCTTATTTTGTGCTGCTAAAACAGAATTCTTGAGACTGGGTAATTTATAAAGAACAGATATTTATTTTACTCAAGACCTTGGAGGCTAGGAAGTCAAAATCCAACATCTAACATCTAAGGAGGATCTTCCTGTGTGATTCTGTGATGGAAGATGAAGAGGCAAGAGAGCTGGGAAGGACACTCTTCACTGTCAACTTGACTGCATCCAGAACCATCTAAGACATAGACCTTCCAGCATGTCTTTAGAGAAGTGTCCAGAATGGCTTACCTAAAGAGGGCAGACCCACCTTGAATGTGGACATCACCATCCCATGAGCTGGGGTCCTGGACTGAATGAAGAGCAAAAGAGGAGAAGGCAAGCTGAGCACCAGCATTCATTTCTCTTTCCTAACTGCAGAAGCCATGTACCCATCACCTCCTGCTTCCATTAACAAGTTGGATGGTATTCCTGCAACTGTGACCAAAACCAAACCCTTCCTTCTTGTAGTACAGTGTCCGGCAGAACAACTTAAGGGAGGAAGGATTGGGCGGGGGAGGGAAGACTTCGGGACTCATAGGTTAAGAAAAGATGTCTTCCAGGAAAGCAGGAAAGACAATACGGCAAGCACCTCTGTCTTAGTTAAGGTTGCTATGATGAAAAACCACAACCAAAAAGCAAGTTGTTGGGGAAAAGGTTTCTTTGATTTACACTTCCACAATGTACTGGAAAATCAGGACAGGAACTGAAATAAGGCAAGAACCTGAAGGCAGGAGATGATGCAGAGGCCATGAAGGGGTGCTGCTTACTGGCTGGCTCCTCATGGCTTCTTCAGCCTACTTCCTTATAGAACCCAGAAACAGAGGGCATCCCTCAAACTGAGATGGACCCTCCCTGATCAGTCACTAATTAAGAAAATGCTCTACAGCTGGATCTTAGGGAGGCATTTTCTCATTTGAGGTTCCCTCTTTTCAGGTAATACTAGCTTGTTTCAAGTTGACAATAGACTAGCCAGCACAGCCCCTTGCACCATGAAGCCAAGCACAGGAAATGGAGCCAGTTTACAATAGAACCATAAAGTCTACCCCAGTGACCCACTTCCTCCACCAGGGCTTCACCTCCTAAAGGATTCACAGCCTCTAAAATAGTGTTATCAGCTGGGGCCCAAGTATACAAACATGAGGAACATTTAACACTCACACCAGAGTGCTTTTTAAGTTGCTTTTGTAACAGCAACCAACAACGGATGCCAGAGCGTGCACAAGAGAGCAATTAACCCTTACAACAAGTCTACTCATCGTAGTGAATCCAGAGGCCTGCCTTTAATTTGTTGTGATGCTGGGAACCAAAGCCAGGGCTTCACATATATCAAACAATCACTCTACCACTGAGCTACAACCCAGACCATAACATTTTAAATAGGGTTGCATTAAGGTTGAAATTTCTAGCATGTGCATTTGAAGGATACATTCAAATGATAACCCCATATAATGTAGAATTCTACAAGGTGCCTATACATAAAATTGAAAACAGAATGCTTTTTTTGTGATGGTGTCACTGTAGCCCAGACTGGTCTTCTTAACTTTATTATGCAAGCCAGGTTGTCCTTGAAGAAGGCACGGTTCAGAAGTTCTAGGTCATTGTCAGCTGCATAGCAAGTCTGAGGCCAGCCTGGATTACAAGAGACCTTTCTAAAAAGAAAGAAAAATACTGTATTTGCAAATTTATGTGTGCTTTAATTTAAATGTGTGCATATGTTTATGTATGTGTGTGTTTATACATACACACACATATATACATATATATCTATACTTTGTGTATACATGTACATACACATATATACAAATAAATATATATGCCAAAGTTTTCCCTTTGCTAACAGCAGTAATTCTCTATTTTTTTTCCTCAACCAGAGTGTGGCCACTAGCACACTAGGTAAATGGGCAAAGTTATTCAACATTAAAGGTGAAAAGCTGGACCCTTTGGCCATCCTCTAACTCTAGGTACTTGTCTAAAAGGCAACCTCTTGGCACTTGGGCAATCCATTCACAGACCTCTTCTTGGTCACCTCTGCTGACATTCTTCAACCTAATTTGTGAAACTAGTCAAATCCAACTCTATCTTCTTAGGTTCTTTCAATTTTGTACAATTGAAATGCTACAGAAACCTGCTTATATATTAAAAAATAAAACCAAATTTATTGACCCCTGTCCAGGTAGCTGGCCACAGGCAATGAGGCCTGGAGGATCCAAATGATCTTCTTGACTTGTTCTCTCTCTGTTGACTGCATACCAGTGGCTGCCAGCTTCATTTTGCAGCAGTGCTCCAAGATAATGATTTTCAATCATGAGCAGATCTGCATTGCAAAGGTTCAGTGTCTCAAATGTGAACATTTTTGTACATGCCTCCAGACATGGGATAGTTTCTCTTGGGAAATGTTTTTCTACAGATAGCTCATCCTTGCTTCTCAAACTTTAGTGCATCCAGAAATCACCTGAGATCTTGTTAAAATGTAGTTTCTGGTTCTCATAAGTTTGGGATGAGCCTACCTTTTGAATGTCTGACAAGTTCCCAGATGTCACTGAAGCTTCTGCTTAAAGGATCACAATTTCAGTACCATGGCAGAATTCAGAAATATGTAGGAGTAATTTTCATTGTCACTGGAACTGGGAACACACCTGGTAGTTAATGATGGAGAACAGGGATGTTAAGTCTTCTGCAGCACATACAGGATTTCTATATGATGGAAAATGGAACCATCTGAAATATGATATAATAACTCCTTCTTTCAGGAACAATGTCCACATGCCTGGTGGCATTCAAGAATGTTAGGATATAGCCGGGCGTGGTAGCACATGCCTTTAATCCCAGCACTCGGGAGGCAGAGGCAGGCGGATTTCTGAGTTCGAGACCAGCCTGATCTACAGAGTGAGTTCCAGGACAGCCAAGGCTACACAGAGAAACCCTGCCTCGAAAAACCAAAAAAAAAAAAAAAAAAAAAAAGAATGTTAGGATACCATGAAGTAAAAAATAGATTAGCCAATCTACAGATTCAATGCAATCCCCATCAAAATTCCAAATCAATTCTTCAACGAATTAGAAAGTGCAATCTGCAAATTCATCTGGAATAACAAAAAACCTAGGATAGCAAAAACTCTTCTCAAGGATAAAAGAACCTCTGGTGGAATCACCATGCCGGACCTAAAGCTCTACTACAGAGCAATTGTGATAAAAACTGCATGGTACTGGTATAGTGACAGACAAATAGACCAATGGAATAGAATTGAAGACCCAGAAATGAACCCACACACCTATGGTCACTTGATCTTCGACAAGGGAGCTAAAAACATCCAGTGGAAGAAAGACAGCATTTTCAACAAATGGTGCTGGCACAACTGGTTGTTAACATGTAGAAGAATGCGAATCGATCCATTCCTATCTCCTTGTACTAAGGTCAAGTCTAAGTGGATCAAGGAACTTCACATAAAACCAGAGACACTGAAACTTATAGAGGAGAAAGTGGGGAAAAGCCTTGAAGATATGGGCACAGGGGAAAAATTCCTGAATAGAACAGTAATGGCTTGTGCTGTAAGATCGAGAATTGACAAGTGGGACCTCATGAAACTACAAAGCTTCTGCAAGGCTAAAGACACCATCAATAAGACAAAAAAACCACCAACAGATTGGGAAAGGATCTTCACCTATCCTAAATCAGATAAGGGACTAATATCCAATATATATAAAGAACTCAAGAAGGTGGACTCCAGAAAGTCAAATAACCCCATTAAAAAATGGGGCTCAGAACTGAACAAAGAATTCTCACCTGAGGAATACCGAATGGCAGAGAAACACCTGAAAAAATGTTCAACATCCTTAATCATCAGGGAAATGCAAATCAAAACAACCCTGAGATTCCACCTCACACCAGTCAGAATGGCTAAGATCAAAAATTCAGGTGACAGCAGATGCTGGCGAGGATGTGGAGAAAGAGGAACACTCCTCCATTGTTGGTGGGATTGCAAGCTTGTACAACCACTCTGGAAATCAGTCTGGCGGTTCCTCAGAAAATTGGACATAGTACTACCGGAGGATCCAGCAATACCTCTCCTGGGCATATATCCAGAAGATGTCCCAACCGGTAAAAAGGACACATGCTCCACTATGTTCATAGCAGCCCTATTTATAATAGCCAGAAGCTGGAAAGAACCCAGATGTCCCTCAACAGAGGAATGGATACAGAAATTATGGTACATTTACACAATGGAGTACTACTCAGCTATTAAAAAGAATGAATTTATGAAATTCCTAGCCAAATGGATGGACCTGGAGGGCATCATCTTGAGTGAAGTAACACAATCACAAAAGAACTCACACAATATGTATTCATTGATAAGTGGATATTAGCCCAAAACTTAGGATACCCAAGATATAAGATACAATTTGATAAACGCATGAAACTCAAGAAGAATGAAGACCAAAGTGTGGACACTGTGCCCCTTCTTAGAATTGGGAACAAAACACCCAGGGAAGGAGTTACAGAGACAAAGTTCGTAGCTGTGATGAAAGGATGGACCATTTAGAGACTGCTGTATCCAGGGATCCGTCCCATAATCAGCTTCTAAACGCTGACACCATTGCATACACTAGCAAGATTTTGCTGAAAGGACCCAAATAAAGCTGTCTCTTGTGAGACGATGCCGGGGCCTAGCAAACACAGGAGTGGATGTTCACAGTCAGCTATTGGATGTATCACAGGGCTCCCAATGGAGAAGCTAGAGAAAGTACCCAAGGAGCTAAAGGGATCTGCAACCCTATTGTTGGAACAACATGATGTACTAACCAGAACCCCGGAGCTCTTGTCTCTAGCTGCATATGTATCGAAAGATGGCCTAGTCGGCCATCAATGGAAAGAGAGGCCCATTGGACTTGCAAACTTTATATGCCCCAATATAGGGGAATGCCAGGGCCAAAAGAATGGGAATGGGTGGGTAGGGAAGTGGGGGGCGCTATGGGGGACTTTTGGGATAGCATTGGAAATGTAATTGAGGAAAATATGTAATAAAAATATTAAAAATCAAAAAAAATAGATTAGCTATGCAGAGGCATATCAACAAAAATGAAAGGTACTACCATTGATGCAAATGGAACTGGCAAGGCACAGGGCATACCCTGTGTGGTGGTTTGAATAAAAATGACCCCCATAGGTCCATAGGGAGTGGCACTATTAGAAAGTGTGGCCTTGTGGTCACTAAAGGGTGGGCTTTGAGGTCTCAGAATCTCAAGTCTGGCCTGTGTCAAGTCACTGTCATTTCCTGCTGCCTGTGGATTCACCACCATGTCTGCCTGTTTCCCATCATGACAATATGGACTAAACCTTTAAACTGTGAGCCAGCCCCAATTAAACCTTTTTCTTTATAAGAGTTGCTGTGGTCATTGTGTCTCTTCACACCAATAAACCCCTAACTTTGATGCCCTGTGTGCTGGGGATTGGGTACATTGAACAAATAAATTAATGAGTGAATAAGAAGATACATCGGAGAAAGTATTTACCAAAATGGAAGAAGGGAACACTAGAAGGTACTAAGAGTTGTAGGGATTAAATATCAACTCATGTTTTCATGCATGTGTATACATATTTGAAAGAGAGTGATAGGCGTGTATGTACATGCACACATGCATACGCTACTATCCACTAAGAAAACTAAAAACACACTATAGTGCTCTTCTCTGGTACAATGAGGAATTTAGGTCTCCAGGGTTTGGTTTCTAAATAATGCACTCCACTAATAAAGAACTTAGGGTTTGCTGGAGAAACAGATGCCTCTGGGCTGGCACTTGGAAAGAATAAGATAAACCTGATGTATTCAGACTAAATACTTCCAATCCAAAAAATTAGGAAGTAGTCAGAATAACAGAAATGTGCTGGGGTGGTCAATGTTAATTGTCAACTTGACAAAATCTAGAGTTATCTGGGAGATAGCTCCTAAGTGTGCCTCCCTGTGAAGATTCTTTTGATTACTTCAACCGAGGTGGGAAGGTTTGCCATTCTATGGTGTTGTATGGACAGAAGATCCTGTGCTAGGTATGAATGAGGAAGCAAGCTCGGCACCAGCAGGAAGCATGCATTGCCCTGTTCCTCTGACAGGGATGTGATGTGGCCAGCAGCTGAGCCTTGACTTCCCCACACTGTAACCTAAGCTAAACCCTTTCTCCCTTAAGTTGCTTTTGGCGGGATATTTTTATCATAGCAACAGGAAAAGAAACCAAGACACCTACCAGGAAGAGATAGGAGCCATCTTGAAGGGGTTCCTATTGGATAAACTTGAACACTACAAAGCATTTTTTTAAACACCAAAAACCAAAATGAGATGAAAATCTAAGTATAGTGGTGCATGTATGTAATGAAGCAGAAGTATCACTTAAGCTCTGGAACTCAAGGCCACCCTGGACAACACAGCAAGACCCTGCTTCCAAAAAGATCCAGAAATCCATGAGTTCATATATATATCAAATAAAAGAAACCCCTTCCTTACAACAGGATGATAAATGATAATAAACATATTAGTTCAGTGAAAAGTAATTGAGTTATTAGACCATGGATTTTTAAATCATTAAAACTCACCCCAAACTCATCCTTATTAATCAAAATAGGGGCCGTTACAATCAACACTTTTTTGACAGATAATTAAGTTTATCCTGTAGAGTAAAAAAAAATCTGTGCTCCGAGATGGAGTGAACTCCCACAGAGCATTTCTGCATCCTGATGGTTGTGGAAGCATTGTCCCTGCGTAAAGTCGAGATACTTGAAAGCATATTAGTCACTTAGAAGGTCGGGTGAATGTAGTGAATAGAGCTTCACAGCACGGGCTGTCCAACTTCTGAAGTGTTGTTTGTTCTCACGGGGTCAGGCATTGTCATGGAGAAGAATTGGACCCTTTTTACTGACCAATGGAGACTGCAGATGCTGCAGTTTTCAGTGTGCCTCATCCATCTTCTGAACATACTTCTCAGTAGAAATGCTTCAGAAATGCAAGGATTCAGAAAGCAGCGCAGACCGCCTTTGTCAGCTGTTCATGTCGTTGCTATGACAAAATACCATAACCAAAAAGATACTTATAGACAAAAGCATTTATTGTGGCTTACAATTTCAGAGGGATAAGAGTCCACCCTGGCAGGCAAGGCATAGCCGTAGGCAGCAGGAACAGGGAGATGAGGATCCTTACTGCCACACACAGGAAATGGGGTGGGCAAACCGGAAGTGGGGCTAGGTTGTGCACCACTGCACCTCCCGAAAGTTCTACAACCTCCCCCAAGAGTACCACCAACAGGGAAACAAGAGGCCAAGCACATGTGCCTGTGAGGGACACTTCTCATTCAAACCATGTCACCAAACAGCGACTGTGACCTTTTTTTTTTTTTCTTTTTTTTTTTTTTTTTGTCCAAGTTTACTTTTAGGAAATGCTTTGGCGCTGCTTCCCAGTCCGACGGCTGAGCTGGTCATTGCAGGTTTTGATATAAAATCCAATTTTCATGGCACATCAGAAGCCAATGAAGAAATTGTTTCTTTATCCCATAGGATAAATGTAAATGGCAGTTAAAAAGAAAAAAAAAAGGAACAATTTTTTTCCAGTCGGTTCATGAGGCACACACTTAACAAGCATTTTTACCTTCTAGTTTGCCTCAAACGCCTGATGGCTGTGTCTAAGCTGTTGTTTTGCTTGTTTGTTTTTGACAATTTCGCCTATACTTGTAACAGAGTCAGCTTTGATGATGACTCACAATTGGTCACTGACTTCTTCTTCTTCTTCTTCTTCTTCTTCTTCTTCTTCTTCTTCTTTTTCTTTTTCTCCTCCTTCATATACATTTTATTACAAATTTTTAAAAAACAAAACAAAACATAACAAAAAACAAAAAATGCAACATCCTAAAAAAAAAATTTTTTTGTTTTATTTTGTCTCAAAAAAAAATTTTACTAGTAATACAAATTCCTATGAAGTTTTTTTGCTACCATAAGAAATTAAAGAAACCATTAAATATTTAGAAACATTCAGCATCAAAAGCTTTAAATCTAACTGTACGTTGTAGCCCCTGAAAAAGCTACAAACCCTTTTTAAAAAGTATTTTCTCTACAAAGAATCTTATCAGCTACACAAAAATCTGCTCAGTTTTTATACAGAAGCTAATGTTGAGCTGCACTTGAATTTCACATTCTTAGCAAAATAATCGCCTGAGCACACGTACTCCACACTTCAGGACAGCCACTTATTCTTCAGCCTCATCTTGCTTTCTCTTCATCTTCCTCCTCTTCTTCCTCCTCTTCTGGTTCACTCTTCCTCTTTGAGAAAAATATGGAACGCTTCACTAATTTGCGTGTCATCCTTGCACAGGGGCCGTGCTAATCTTCTCTGTATCGTTCCAATTTTAGTATATGTGCTGCCGAAGTGAGCACCACCGACAGCTTCTGATAGGCTACCATAGGAGGCTCTCGTCTCCTGCTCTCTGCACTGGTAATAGTTCTTGGGCCAAATGCACTTTTGATGTGGTAAGTTATCTCACTTCTTTACAACCCATTTTGAACTGGAAAATAGATCAGATTTCTATAACATCATTTCCACAGTCAAAAAAAAAAAAAAACACATAAAATAAATAAGGCCAGAGAGAAATGACTCAACAAGAATGGGCACATGACGCAAAGATTGATGGCCCATTGTTGAAGGAGAGAACTGACTCCAGAATGTTGTCCCTACCCTTACACATGTACTGTGGCATGTGTGCACACACACTACAATAATAAAAGTTAAAAAAAAAAACAAGCAAGTAATGTGTAATTAGCAGAACCTATAAAATAAGAGGTGCACATTAAAGTGATGCACACGAGCGGTTTGGTAAAAGCACTTGCTTCCAGGCCTGGTGACCTGAGCTCCATCCTTGGAACCTACATGGTGGAAGGAGAGATCAAACTCCTGAATATTGTTCTGACTTCCACACATGTCATAACATGCTCACACATACACACCCACATTCACAAATATGTAAGTAATTTAATAAAAATATGTAGCATAGCTTAATTTAACTTTAAGTATTTAATATTTAATTTTTAAAATTGTATTACAATATCAAACGGCAAATTTTAAAAATTCAAAGAAATGCAATCATGCTCTGCATCAACCTAACAGAAAGAGTGAAGGAGGGAGAAAACCACGGCAGCAGCCATCCCAGTGCTGTTTAATCCGGTTAGATGCTAAGGCTGTTAATGTAGAAGTTTGAACAAGATACTAATATAACCTTAGACTCAATGTGTTAGTTACTAATATAACCTTCTATACTTATTATTATATACTAAATGTTTATATTGTATTAGATACTAATATATTAGAAACTTATATAATATTAGATACTTATGCTATACTATATTAGATACTAATATAATCTTAGAATATCACTCAATGTATTGATTGCTAATATAACTCTTATAGTTACTATTATATATTAGATACTTATATCAGATACTAACATAACCTTAGAATACCACTCAGTTTATTAGTTGCTTTTCTGTTGCTGTGATAAAATACCATGAACTAGTGCAACTTGCAGAAGGAAGATCTTATTTTGGCTAATAGTTCCAGAGAGGGATTACTGAATATATATGTGTGTGTGTGTGTGTGTGTGTGTGTGTGTGTGTGTTTATGTATACATATTCAGTAGGATTAGAGACCCAACTAATTGCAGTCCATCAGACAGGAACCCTAGAGTGAGAACTAGAAGTTTGTCACCCCTAGAACTAGAAGTTGGGCCACCTAAATGTCCCATATCTCCCAAACAGAAGCACCAGTTGGGGACCAAGTGTTCAAATACATGAGCCTGTATTTGATACATGAGGACATTTCTCATTCAAACTCCCACCCTCCACAAAATGCTAATCAATTTAAAAAGAGGGGGTCTGCAAGATGGCTTCAGGTTCTTGCTGCCACAACTATATATCTGAGCTCCATCCCTGCAATCAACTTTGAAGGATGGCTATCTACACAAAACACACCAAGACCAAGTTCTAAGAACAAAGACTTATCTGCCCCAGAAGGACAAAGGGCAGTGAATAAGAGACAAAGACAGAGACAATGATAGAGGATGAAGGAAAAGGAACAAGAGATGAGGAGAGGAAGGGTATTAGTCCAAGAGGGACAAAGGACTGCTTCCGGATAGAGAGGAGACGGACATGGCCCATAGGCAAATGACAGTTTATAAAGGTAGTAGGGAAAACCGAGTTAGGGTGAGGTGCTTAATTTTGGTTAGATGTGTTAATTAGGGTAGCCACAAGGGGATTTTTGACTTCTGGACCTCAATACTTTGATAGCTGGACTTTGGTAGTCAGCCCCCAAAATACAGAGATAGACCTTGGTGGCTAGATTTAGGGATGTAATCTAATGGATTTTTAGCAAGGCAGAGGGAATAGGGTAAGGCTTGTCAGAGCCAAGTTTACCATGCTGGGCCTACTAGAGCTCTTCAAAGTTGCTGGAAAGAGAGACCGGACTTCTTTCTGTAAGCTGTCCTCTAACCTCCCCCAAGTACACCACAACTCATATGCATACTCACAAAATGAATAAATGTAACAAAATGTTTCATAAGGAAGTAAATAAAAAAGAGAAAACAATGACTTCCCAGGGGATCAGCCTGGCAGGGAGGGCAGGGTGAAGGAGATGAAGAGATGGGGTAACGCAGTGCTTCCTGGCATGCCTCGCTTCCTGGTATGCTGCACTAACAAGGGTACAGCTTCACTTCTACGCTCTATCAAGGAAGCAGGACTTGATTCTGACCATGTGTCAGGAAACGTGAGCCGCAGGCTAAGGGTCACCGACAGAATGTGGGATCTGGACTTCCTGTAAATTAGAGGACAAGAAAAAGAGAGAAAGACTTTGAGGATTCTCCCAGACTGGGAGATGACTAAATGCAACATGTATCCTGGATGAAATTCTGGGCCAGAAAATAAAATGAAATATCATGGAGATGGCTGGTAGGAAGTGTGAGTGAGGCTTGCAGACTAAGTGGTTGCTATGGATTGATGCTCTCTAAACATCCATTTTAATTAAAGGCTGAGTCCCCAGGGTTTGGCCCTGGTTTTGGAAGGTAGTGAAACCTTTGGAAGATGGGACCTAACAGAAGGTCCTAGATCACTAGAGTATGAGGTATTTCTGACCCTGCCTGGCTAGGAATTCTTCATGAAGGATTTGTATAGTAGATAATTGCCACAGCCTGCACAGTGTTGGGACTGTCCTGACTGGGGCAACAGGGACATAAAGAAACAACAGAGAGAGAGAGAGAGAGAGAGAGAGAGAGAGAGAGAGAGAGAGAGAGAGAGAGAGAGAGAGAGAGAGAGAGAGAGAAGGGCTAAGGTCAGGTGGGCTGTGCACTCTGAAGGAAATGTACTAATAACAATGCTGCTCAGTGGTGGTTCACGCCTTTACCCAGCACTCCAGGAGGCAGAGGCAGAAGATCTCTGTCCGTTGGAGGCTGGTGGCCTGGTCTACAGAATGAGTTCCACCACAGCTAGGGCTACACAGAGGAAACGCGGTCTCAAAAAGCCAAAGAAACAAAACTAACCAGAAACTCAGCACATTTTTTATACACAGCAAGAGCAGAGGAGTAAGCTGGCTAGCTGTTCTCAGTAAGAGGTGTTAGCATTCTATCTAAGCTCCACCCCACAGTTACCTGGCAACAGCCAGGTAGGCCTGACCCACTATAAAAGGGGCTGCCTGCCCCCTCCTCCCTCTCCTGTTCCTTTCTTGCTCTCTTAGTCCCTTGCTCTTCCCTACCCCCCTCCCCACCCCCTTCCCCACCTCCATGTGCTTATGGCTGGCCTTTACTTTTCTACTTTCTCTCTCTCTCTGTCGTTCTTTGCCTCTACCACATGATGTGTTTATAAAAAGATAAAGAGAGAAGATATATTCTATGGATGTGTAGTTAGGTATGGGGGAAGGGAATGTCTCAGTAGGCCCATGCCAAGGCATCCCTTCCCCCTGAGGGACCAGCCACAAGACGGTATAGTATAGAATAGAGTTTATTCAGTGCATGGGGAGGGGAGTTAAGAGAATGGTAGAGGCAGAGAAAGGCAGAGAGAGGGAGAGTAGAGAAGTAGAGGCAGGCCATGAGCACGTGGAGAGAGAGGGGGAAAGGGAAGGGCAAGAGAGCAAGAAAGGAACAAGAGAGGGAAGAGGGGGCAAGTAGCTATTGCCAGGTAACTGTGTTGTGGAGTTTAGACAAAATACTAACGGGACGTCTCTACAAGGGACAGTCTCGGGTTGTAGTTATCCAATAAAACAAAGAGGCAATTTCTCCATACATTGATTTTTGTAAAGGTCAACTGTTTATAAACATCGGTAAGTGGACCAGAGAACAGCTATGTTCATTCTCAGAGTTTGACCCAGGGAAGGCTTTGCCATCTCCATGGCTCTGAGACATTGATGTGGCCATGCTGTGTCAGTAATACACATTCACTCGGGACTTCATCTGTTCCCAGAAGCTCGGATGTGGTAGAGAGGCAAGCAGAGTAGTAATATTCTTACAGATACACATGGCATGCACGAGTGTTTACACTTAGAGCCTGGAACAAGCATGACGTAGATGGGGAACAATGAAAGAGACTGAGCTGGCGAGATGATCGTGGTGAGGGTCTCCGCAGGGAGGGACTAGGAATGACGGCCTTTAGCTGGACTGGGCAATTGCAGAGTTTTCTCTACCTTGATTTCTTTAGAGGATCTGCTTGTTCTGTTTCATGTGGTCCCTGGAATGAAGCCAAGACTAAGACCTGGCCTATTACAGGAACCCATCTTTCTGGGGAACGTGAGTAGCCCAGGGGTGGCCTCATATGCCAAACAGCCAAAGTCAGAGCACTTCCCAGGATTGCTGTACAGATGCAGGAGAGCAGACATGAATCCTGCTCCCGGGACAACCGGGCTGCAAGGATGTGCACGTGAAGCTGCCAGAAGTAGTGTTAGCTTTTGAAATTCCAAACATATAAACACCTTTTCTCTTTTGTAATGCTATCCATTCTCCTGGCTTGAGTTAAGCTCCTTCATCAAGAATTAACTCCCAGTAAGGATCATGGTGACTCACACCTTTGATTCCCGCACTGGGGAGGCAGAGGCAGGGCAGGGGCAGGAGGAGCTCCATGAGTTCTCCAAAGGGAGTTCCAAGAAAGGCAGAGCTCAGGCCCATTCTCCCATTTCTCTGATTTTCTGTCTCCTTTATTCCTTTTGTATCAGACACATTTGGGGCACTTTAGGATAATCTGGCTTTATATTGCTATGTTTTGTGTGTCCACACTCTGCCTTCGTAACAACACCACACCTCTAGCGGCTGTTGTCAGTTGCCTGAACATGAGCATCACATTCGTCAAGTAACAGCCTAAACTTACAGCTTAAAACAGCAGGTCTTTTCCCTCAGTAAAGTCCTGCACTGTCTAAAGTCACTCATTCCCTTGTCTGTCTTCTTTCTAGCTTACCCACATGGTCGACAGAAGGAGTCACTATGTGAGCTTTCCTCCTGGGATCCTACGTTTCTTTCTCTCCTGTTTCCCCTCTAACCTTCCCCCACTTCCTCCTGAGAAACTTAACGGGGACTATGTGGTTTTTATTTTAATATTAAATATAATAGGCCTATGCTACATGGATGTTAAAATGTCAACAAACTACACATATGTTGTCAAAACTTCAAAGACACCTCTGCCTCTGCCTCGGCCTCTCTGCCTCTCTGCCTCTCTGCCTCTCTGCCTCTCTGCCTCTCTGCCTCTCTGCCTCTCTGCCTCTCTGCCTCTCTGCCTCTCTGCCTCTCTGCCTCTCTGCCTCTCTGCCTCTCTGCCTCTCTGCCTCTCTGCCTCTCTGCCTCTCTGCCTCTCTGCCTCTCTGCCTCTCTGCCTCTCTGCCTCTCTGCCTCTCTGCCTCTCTGCCTCTCTGCCTCTCTGCCTCTCTGCCTCTCTGCCTCTCTGCCTCTCTGCCTCTCTGCCTCTCTGCCTCTGCCTCTGCCTACCAAGTGCTGGAGGATTAAAGATATACACCACCGTGCCTGGCCAATCGTAACCTTTTTAATATCCTCCCTATGTATGAGATGTAATTTTGCAACAAAAACTCAAAAGCTACAGGAATTAACTTCAAGAAATATGAGACAACCTTATTAAAACCAATTTTTACTCTCTGATTTCTTCACTGAAACCTGCTCTAGAACAAAAAGCCCAAACCTTCTAGATTCTCTTCTAGTGCTTGTTCTGTCTTTAACTCTTTTATTTACTGTCTACCACTCTACCTGACCAAGCCATACCTACCTAAACCTATCTCTCCAGTCTCATGTTCGTTTTTCTTTTGCCAATCATACATCCTTATGGGGTTCTGGAGGTCATCTGGGCATCTACCCTGCTGCAAGGGTTCTGGTGGGTACTCCTAGAGTCTAACCCTCTCCTTCTGAGTTTCTGCCCTTACCAGAGTGTCTGTTCTTCTTTCCCCTCACCTTGAGAAGTTTCTGAGTTCTCCTAGACCCCTGCTTGCCTTTTTTCATGCTGATCTTTGAGTTCACCCATTTCCATAAAGTAAATTGAGGCTCACAAAAATGTTTGTCTTCTCTCTCCCTGCTCTAGGCCCACTTGTCTTGTCAAACTAATACACCCTCCCTGGTGAGCACCACTCAATTTTGCCCATCTAAGGATTCCTCCTTTGGTTGTCTTATTCTACTCTTAAGTCATGTTTTCTAGTTGCCTCTATTACGATGTAATCAGGTTAATAGAATTTCCTGTATCAGAATAATGAGGTAATGCCAGACCTATGGTAGATTAACAGTGCTCCCCTATTGATTCATTTTGAGGTTTGCCTAACTATTTACATTGTAAGAAGTTCCCAAGGGATTGTACTCCTGCTGATGGTCATGATGATGCTTGAGGAATTACTAGCTATGATCAGAAATTCTGAACCTTGACACTATTGACATGTGAGGTCAGATAACTCTTTGACACTTCTTCCATGTGGGGCTTTTTGTTGGATGTGTAGCAGCATTCTCGACTTCTATCGAATAGACATGAATAGCACCTCCCTGGAACAAACTATCTCCAAGCCAGATATGGCGACCCACACCCAGGAGAGGCAAAAGCAGGAGGAGCTCAAGGTAGAGGCTAGCCTGGGCTACATAGCAAGACCTTATCTAAAAGAAAAACCAAAACCAACCAACCAAACCTCTAGGCATTTCCAGTATCCCTGGGGGAAGTAAAACTGACCCCTGTTGAGAATAACAGGTTTAGGAATATTAACTCGTAACATGAGCCAACCTTTAAAATATGTTTATAGTTATTTGAAAGTGCAAACGAAGACATACAATTAACATGCACATATTCATATGAATGTTAGAAACATGAAAAATAATATATTTTTATGAACGCATACACATATCTCTAAGGTATCAGAAATAGTGATTGAAAGGACACACAGCAAAATCATGAACATGAAAGAGGCTGCCAGTGACAAAATATCTGGCAAAAGCAACCTGAGAAAAGATTCCATTTAGCTTACAGTTTGAGGAGATACAGATTGTTGTGGTAGGGAAGGCACAGTGGTGGTAATGAGAGGCGGCTAGCCACACTGCTTCTGCAGAGACAAATGGTTCCCGTGGTATTCTGGCTCAAACTCTAGCTCATGGGATGGCACCGCCTACATTCAGAGTTGGTCTTTCATCCTAGGTTAACTGTTTCTAGAAACCTCCTCCTACCCACACCCAGATGTGAGTTTCCATGGTGAATGTACAAGCCATCAACACTACCGTGAAAACTAACCGTCATGAAAATTAACCATCATATACCTCTGAAAAGAGGAGTGGCAGTGGCCCTGCTGGGGATCTCTACTTATATCTTCCAAGTGTTTTATCACTTAAGTATTGTTAAAATCCATAGCTCATTTGACACTTTTTCTTTGTTTGTTTTTGCCTACTCTTAGTGACAAGAATTGCTAATAGTTATTACTTATTTTGTTATTATTTTTCCATATGCAGAACATTTTTTCTGAATTAAGAAAAAACAATTTTTCTTTTGGCCGTGACGGTCATCTTCCAGTAACTTGCCAAAATGACAAACACAACAGGCAAGAGGAGGGGCACTGTCTCTATGTTCTCTTGGCTTTTCCAGAAACATGGAGCTGTTCCTTTGGCCACATCCATGTGATTCTACAAGAAGGGTGATATTGTAGACATCAAGGGAATGGGCAGTGTTTATAAAGGAATGCCCCATAAGTGTTACCATGGCAAAACTGGAAGACTCTATAATGCCACCAGCATGTCGTGGGTATCGGTGTAAAGAAGCAAGTTAAGGGCAAGATTCTTGCAAGAGGATTGATGTGTGGACTGAACACATCATGCATTCTAAGAGCAGAGACAGCTTCCTGAAACAAGTGAAGGAGAACGATCAGATGAAAGAGGAAGCCAGAGATGGGAACCTGGGTTCAGCTGCAGCACCAGGAGGCTCCACCCAGAGAAGCACCCTTCATGGGAGCCGACAGCTGAGCTGCTGAAGTTCATTCCTTACTAATTCATAGCCTAACGCATAAAATAAAGGACCTAAATTGTAAAATGTTTTCAAAAAAAAAAAGAATCTAGTAAGCAAAGTTGTGTTTCTTGTGTAATGGTTAAAAACATAGGATGCAGTTCAGTTGGTAAAGTGCTTGCCTAACACGTAAAAAGATTTGGTTCAGTCCCAGCACTTGTCAACTGGGTATGTGACACATAACCTATAATCCCAGCACCTGGGAGGTAGAGGCTGCAGGACTAGAGTCAATCAGCTCATGGCAAGTTCAAGGCTAATGTGACCTACATGTCACTCAGTCTCAAAATATACCTTTTCCTTTAGAATCTTTATTTTGAATATTGTCTTAATTCAGTTTTATGTGTATGTTTCTACCTAGACATTATTGTCTTGTCGCTATATCCAACATTCTGAAATTTTTAAGTCAAACCATTGGGTCTCACTAGATGATCTGGACACCATTGTCCACTTGGGTTAAATAGTAAAAATAGTTATAACTTTCTCATTACACATTATAATCTTTGAAACACGGCTATCTTTCCTTCCTAGAGACAGCTAGTGAAATGTAACATAAGAAATGCCAAGCTAATCACCAATATTCTCTCTCCTGTTGAACTTTGTAGTCTCAGAGGCCATAGTGTAAATTAAATTGTCTCTCTCGAAAGTAACCAAGGAGCTAAAGGGATCTGCAACCCTATTGTTGGAACAACATGATGTACTAACCAGAACCCCGGAGCTCTTGTCTCTAGCTGCATATGTATCGAAAGATGGTCTAGTCGGCCATCAATGGAAAGAGAGGCCCATTGGACTTGCAAACTTTATATGCCCCAATATAGGGGAATGCCAGGGCCAAAAGAATGGGAATGGGTGGGTAGGGAAGTGGGGGGCGCTATGGGGGACTTTTGGGATAACATTGGAAATGTAATTGAGGAAAATATGTAATAAAAATATTAAAAATTTAAAAAAAATTGTCTCTCTCACACACTATATATAACAAAACGAATAGTACATCAGTTTCCTTTTCATTATTCTACAGTGCAAATATATATACATATACATATATACACATATACACATATACATAAATACATACATACATAAGAAAAGGGGATAATAGCCACTATAATTTTTGTCTCTTTTAAATGAAGTTAAGAATATGCAATAAAAATTATCAGTTAACTTTTAATTTTGTGTGTATGTGATACATGTATGTGCACACATGTGTGCATGTGTCACAGTGCTCATATGGAAGTCAGAGACACCTCAGGCATTATTCCTTGGCTTTCTGCATTGTTCGCTGCTGCATACACAAGGCTAGTTGACTCAGGAGCTTCTGCAGATCCTTCTTTCTCTACTTCCCATCTCGCCATAGGAACACTAAGCTAACAGATATCCACGCCACCATGCCTAGCTCATAAGTGTGTGTTGTGGATTTGAACCCAGGTCCTCAGACCTTCAAGGCAAGTATGTTGCCTGCTGAGCCATCTTCCCAGCCTGCCATTTAAGGTTTAACTATACCATTCTGTGATCTAAAGTAAGTTCACATTGTTAACGAACATCATCAACTCCATCTCTAGACCTTTTCTGTCTTCCTCAGTTGAAATTCTGTACCCATAGATCACTGACCCTTCATTCCTTCCTCCCTCAAGATCTTGGCAGTCACCATTCTACCCTGTCTCTATGAATTTGACTCTTGTAAGAGTTCTATGTAGATTGAATCACATAATATTGATCCTGTGTGACTAGTTTGCTTCACTTAGAAGACTGTCTCCAAGATTCATCTTTGCTGTAACACAGCCCACAGCTCTTAGCTTGTGAATGAGAATGTGTGGAAATTTCCCTCCAAAAGGATATCAATGTCCAGCATGCTCGTGGTTGAGTTCGGATGTATTTATTTCAGAGAAGTACAAGGCTGGCCTGGATTCTGTCTGATGTAATGCTTTCCCCCAGGGGGAAATATACCTGGCTTGTTTATATTGAACCCAGGCATCTCTAAATTGTTACAATGGTAAGTAATCATTTTTCTTTACAGGAAATTTCAATCTTGTAGTTGTATTCAAGTCAAGTAGAAATGTTCTGATAGTTTCTGTAAAGGCAGCTGTAAAACTTGCTTAACTAGAAAGCTGTCAGGTGTCCAATTTCTCCTGCTCAGTGGGTTCTGTGTTTGATGGGACGTGGGAACTGTATGAATCAGATCTCCATCACTCGAAATACAGAGTAGGGTTTGATTTCGGATCTGAGGCCCTCTGCGTTTGATTGATTTTGTTTATGACAACTCGCTTACCCTTCTAATCTATGAATTTCATCTGCTCTCATCAGAAGGCCAGATGCATGTCCCCTTTCATCATTAAGAGAATAGACTTTTCTCACGTAAGCATTCATAGCTTTTCCTTTACCTCTTGAGGCTTGGAGACAGTTACCTGCCAATACTAATGAGATGCTCTTTGAAGAGTTGGGTGTTCATTTGTTCTTTTGGCGCTTTGTCATTATACTGCCCCACTGTGGCAGCATCAGGAAGCTCGTGTCTCTTGCAAAGGGATGCTCTTCCTCCAGGTGCATCTTTAACCTTCCCACTCTGATGCTTATTCTTGTTCCCATTTATACAATGCATTGGAAAAGCTACCACAGGGGCTTGGAAAGTAGCTCAGTCGTGAAGAACAAATAAAATAATATATTCACCATAAATGAAAGAGGGTTTAATAAACAGTTTGCTAAATCATTCGCCAAGTTTTTACCTGCTATTTTAAAATTAGAAAAACAAAAGAATTGAGTTCAGTGCTCCAAAAGCACCTACTGTAATTTCTGTCGTCATTTTTGAAAACACAATTATTTTTTCATTTATGAGATAATTGGACTTGATAGGCTGCAGCACGCATTAGAGCAAATTCCATCTGAACCACGGTAAGAGACATGGATTTCCATTTGCTGCTTTGAAGGGGTATTTTAAGCTTGGCTCTAAGTGTTCACTAACTAACATAATTTTTGCTAGCCCTTCTTTCATTTAAACATTTTCTAAAGTTCTAGATAAGGTCAAGGCATTGGGAGAAAGCTTTCTATAAAATAAACTTTTGAAAATAATCTTAGCCAGAAATTTTAAAAAAAAACTTACCCCAGATATGATATGGGATACTATATGAGATGTGTGACTCATCATTAAACGAAAACAATATATCCTGCTAAGTATAATTCATAAAGTTATAGAATTGGGCATTTAATAGTGCCATCTATCCAAGTTTAATTATTCTGTCCCCTGTAAATCTTGTGTGAAAGAGTACATTGTAAACCTAAAGCACATGTAAAGCCACTGTACATCATGGAACACGTGATCACAGAAACACCTGACAACTGCCCAGCCCCTTACAATGCAGTGTTTTGTCAAACGGAGCAGTGATGACTTATCGATCATTTCAAAACAATTGTCTTAATCAGTCTATTGCTAGTCAAATATGTCTAGCATCTGCCAAATGTGTGTTAATTTTTGAAGCCAGGTGTGGTGGCACACATATGTGATTCCAACCCTGGGGAGGCAGAGACAGGAAAAGCATTTGCAAGTCTGAGGCCCGACATGGTCGCTGAGAAAGTTTGAGGCTGAGCAGCACTGTACAAACAAATAAATAGGAAAGTATTTTTTTGGATTTCTACAAAAAGCACATAAACGATGTCTTAACAAAATAGGGTCTGGGTGCTCAGGGCCACCACAACCCGTAGCTCTGTGATGGCCTTCCCATTCTGGATTTCCTCTGCCCTCAGCAACCACCTCAGCAGCTCTTGATTCTTTTCTCTGGGGGAGGGAGGGGTATTCATTTGTTTATTTTTGAAGGGTTAAGCTGTTTATCATCCTGTCTGAATGAGGTTGTTGTAGTTTTTCATTGACTTCAACCACAAGACGATGTGGCAATACCAACAAATGCCCTTAAATGTCTCCTACAATCCAAACATACCCGTTTTCACCTCCATGGTAAAGAAATCCATCCCTGTATCCCCTCCCCAGGTATCTTTCTCAGAAGTTTTACAATCATCCTTTCTCCAAGTCGCCAACCACCCAGCCAACTTGACTAGAGTCTGTGAATCAGTATATAATCAAATCTGGCCATTTTCCCTTCGAGCAAAAGCCACAACTTTGTGCAATACATGAACTTCTGCCCACTGTGAAGATTTCTCTTCACCACTGTCCTTCAGTGTTGTCCTAGAAAGAAGCTGTAATGTAGCTATCAAGTTCTGAGTGACACTTGTTCAGTGTGGAGCCAGCATTAAACCAGGCCCTGGGCTCCGTCCCCTGATCATAGAGCGTACCTCAAGAGGCCATAGGTGCCTAGGTGCCCAGATCTCCACAGCCTATATTCATCAGGGGTCTCCCAGAGAAATAAACTTCTAGAACACACACACACACGGATTTGTTAGATTGGCTGGGCAGTCCAACAATAGAGGTTGTCTGCACACTGAAGAGTTCAGAACCCCATCTGCTCCTGAAGGCCTAGAGAATTCCTGGGGAGTCGCTAACCTTCAGTCCATGTTGAACCACTAGACTTTAGTCCACATTGGAAGAAAGAAGCTCAGTTCTGATGTCAGCAAAGAACAGCAGCAACAGGTCACATACACTCACCAACAAGCAGCAGAGGCACGCCGAGGCCAGCAAACACTATCAACTCTGAAAAAGACCTTTCGTCCTTTAGTTATCAAATTGACAACCACGATTAACCACACAGGGACCAAGTGAGTCCTTCCTGATATGCATGGTTTCAGGCATCTTTGGGGGCCTTGGAGTGCATTCCTTTGTTTATTAAAAGACTGAAATTAAAAGAATAATAATAATAATAACATATCATGTTCAGTGGAGTTAATGTCAGAAATACAGCTCTAGTGACTTATGAACAAAATAAGCCATATAATTCACCATTGTAACAAATTAAAAGACCACATATAATCATCAGAATGGATGCAGAAAAGATATTTGACAAAATTCAACTCCAAAAATTCAAAAACTAAGTAACTTCCTCAAACTAGGGAAGCCATGTGTCTGCATATAGCGTTGTAGTTAAGAATAAAACGTTAAACTGTGTGTGTGTGCGCACCTACAACCTAGCCAGCACTCAGGACTCAGAGACAAGGGGAGCACACATTCAAGGCTAACTTGAGCTACATATGAAGACCCTGTCTTAAAACACCAAAAAGGACCAAAAAATGTGAGATATTGAATGTATCTATCTTAAAATCATAAACAAAGTATAAATGCTGTACTAGTGTTTTTCAACCTGTGGGTTGCAACCTTTGTGGAGGTCACATATCAGATATCCTGCACATCAGATAATTACATTACAGTTCATAACAGTAGATTTTATGGTTGGGGGTCCCCACAACATGAAAAACTGTATTAGGAGCATCGTTAGAAAAACTGTGCTGCAGACCACATGAAGCTCAAGAAGAAGGAAGACCAAAGTGTGGTGGATGCTTAAGTCCTTCTTAGATGGGGGAACAAAATACTCATGGGAGGAATATGGAGACAAAGTGTGGAGTAGAGACTTTGGAGTAGTAGGAAAGGCCATCCAGAGACTGCCCCACCTGGGGGATCCATCCTGTATACAGTCACTAAACCCAGACACTATTGTGGATGCCAGGAAGTGCTTGCTGACAGGAGCCTGATATAGCTGTCTCCTGAGAGGTTCTGCCAGTGCCTGACAACTACAAAGGTAGATGCTCACACTCATCCATTGGACTAAGCACAGAATCCCCAATGGAGGAGTTAGAGAAAGGACTGAAGGAGCTGAAGGGGTTTGCAACCCCATAGGAAGAACAACAATATGAATCAACTAGACCCCCCCCCCAGAGCTCCCAGGGACTAAACCACCAATCAAAGAGTACACATAGAGGAACCCAGGTTCCAGCTGCATATGTAGCAGAGGATGGCCTTGTCCAGCATCAGTGGGAGGAGAGGCCATTGGTCCTGTGAAGGCTCAACGCCCCAATGTAAGGGAATGCCAGAGTGATGAGGTGGGAGTGGGTGGGTAGGGGAACACCCTCATAGAGGCAGGGGGTGGGGAGGGTATAGGGAGGTTCAGGGGGGACCGGGAAAGGAGATAACATTTGAAATGTAAATAAAGAAAATATCCACTGGGCCTGGTGGCGCACACCTTTAATCCCAGCACTCGGGAGGCAGAGGCAGGTGGATTTCTGAGTTCGAGGCCAGCCTGGTCTACAAAGTGAGTTCCAGGACAGCCAGGGCTATACAGAGAAACCCTGTCTCAGAAAAAAAATATCCAATTAAAAAATAAATTTGATGGAATATGTAAAAATAAAAAAAAAAGAAAGACAGAAAGAAAGAGTGTGTTTGAAGATTCAGAACAAAGAGTAAAACTGTTCTTACAGCAGAGAGTGCTTCTGTACGTAGAAAATGGAGTGGAATCTGTAAGAAAGCCACTCCAATTAGCAAGCAGAATTAGCAGGGTTTTAGGATGTAAGATCAATATACAAAAGTCAATACTACAGATTGTTAGATAAATCAAACCTGTCTGACCATTTGTTAGTAAGATAATACAAGGATACATATGTGTGATTGTTGTATCCTTTGTCAGCACTCATAGAACATACCACACAAAGACTGAGCCCTGAGTGAGCAGGAACTGTAATAATAATCCATCAACATTGGTTCACCAACCGACCAAACATACCACCACCTGGTACCAGTTCTCATTTGAGATGTTAGTCATGGGGGAGACTGCGAGGGCCACAGGAGCAGGGACTTTGCTGTGAGACTGTGTCTCTCATGTCAGAATCTACACCCATCAAATCCCACCAGCTGCATAAATGTTAGCTGAACAAAGACAGCAGGCAGGCCAGAGTGGACAGGGAAAAGCCCATGAGGCCTCAACCCTACACAGAGCTGCAGGCATCTAAGGGAAGCTGAGCGTGGGAGATAGGGTCTGCCCCAGGAAGGAAGAGTACACCAATTGGTTGTCCAACACCAAATGCTCAGCCCTGAAAGCCACATCATACAGACTGAGAGGGCTGTATTTAGGAATATAGATGAATATACATATATGCACGTGACAACAATGAATTAATAAAGAGCAAGGAGGGGCATTTGGGGAGGTGGAGGGGAGAAAAGAGAAGGGGGGAATGATGTAATTATATTATAATCTCAAAAATAACAAAGAGACTTTCTAAGGCTGCACAGAAAAACCTTGTCGCTAAAAACAAACAAACAACAAAAAAAAAGTAATGTGTCTGTTTGTCTTTCTGCTTACTATCCACCAGGTGGTGAAAAGCCTCTTCTAGCATAGTCTCCTGCCAGCATGTTCTGTCCAACGGCATGGGGCCAAGTGACCACGGACTGACCCTGAACTGGGACAACCTGCTATGACTCCCAATAACATAAATTATGACGTACACAGAATTTCCCAGCACATAAGCCTGCCAAAAAAAAAATGTGACCTGAATCTCTTCCTGCCTATGGCTTAATTTCCTGTTTCCAGGAAATACATCTGGTGTATTCAAGGGCACCTCGAGAAATAGTCAGGCAAATTTAGAGAGCAGGGCACTGCAAGATGGCTCACTTGATAGCTTCATAAAGTCAATGCTAAGAAAATAAGTGCAAAGACTAAACTAAAGGAAAATATAAGTGACAATTCAATCGCCAATATTTGCATATATACTTCTATTTGTAAGTATTTTAAATAAACTGTGTGTGCTTACTACAGGGAAATTTTAAATCCACAAGAAAGTCAATGATCATATAGAATTACAACTAATTAGTGATTTGTTGAAATGCTCTTTCCAAGGCCTTTTGAGTCGGCTTCTCCATCCCTGGCTAACATTAAGGGCAAGCCAGCCTATCAGTCAGCAAACGTGGGGCAGTACAGCAAGCATCTCCAGCCTCAGCTAGCTAAGATCTGTCCTCTTCTTCACATGGAAGACTGAATAGCCATCTGTTCCATTATTTTCCTCAATAATTTTCTCCTAACTATAAAAGTGCTTTTGTTTCTTAGTTTATAAAATTATAAAACATAAGAGGAAAATTAGACTTCAACAATAAGTCTACCAATTAGAGATTTTATTATGTGTATGTGACTCTTAAACACTTTAAGAACACTAGAATCTCAAATCGTTTGGGTATCTGGACTTTGCTTTTGTTATTGTCGTTGTTTGACTGCGGGGGTGGGTGTTTGTGGGCACACATATGCCTAATTTTCTGGTATTCATGAAATGGAGGTTTACATGGGAGTGTCTTACCTTAACTACCTGACACCTTAGCTTCTGAGACAGGGTCTCGCTGAACCTAGAGCGAGCTGACCAGCAGACCCCAGAGATCCTCTCGTCTGCCTCTGCAGCTCTAGGGTTACAGTGCCCTGCTTTTTAACTGGATGCTGGGATCCAAATTCAGGTCCTCGTGCTTAGCAGCAAGTACTTTACTAGCTAAGCCACCTCCTCAATTCCCAGGCACACACACACTTTTTTCTTTTTTAGATAAAGTCCCATTGTGAGACACAAGCTAGTCTCTAACTTGTAATTCCCCTGCCCTACTTAGTCCCCTGAATACAGGGGGTTACAAATTTGTCACCATAAGGGGCTATTTATTTATTTACAAATTTTATTCTCATTTATCATTTTCCCTACCTTTAAATAATGTCTGGAACACACTTACATAGCTGCACTGTTTTCTTTTGTATGAACATTTAACAAGTCATTTTACCAGCCCTTCATCATTAGATATTTCTATTACTTCGAAATTTTTCCCAAGGCAAGACCACTGCGCACAGGAGTAAGGGAACGTGCAATAAGCCTGTAGTAACTGTCGTTTAATAAACCACAGAACTTAGAACTGAGGGGCGAGATGGATGGCAGGGATAAAGAATGTCTCCCTCCTGGTTCCAGGAGGTCGGTTTTTATTGCCCTAACGAGGGATTCCCTGGAACCCGCCTCTCCACCGGGTTCCTACTGTCTGCTGAGCTGCACTGCATCCCTGTGGCCATGGGTGGCACTGCAGCTGCTTAGATTCCTTTCCTGACCGATTTTTTAAAATCCAATTTAAAACTGTGACCATTTTCCTTCAACTCTCAAATTGGAAATTTACAAGCCCAAACTGATAGTCTGTGTGATGTTTCCCTTGTAATAAATACTACTTTAGGGTCTTGAGCATTTAACTAAAACAAACAAAAACCTACCCAGCCCGCCCTCTCCCCCACACTGTCCTTTAGTCATATTGAAGGAAGTCCTCAAACAAGTGAAGATTATTCTTCTCTGTGGGACTTTCCACGCGCTAGCAAGAACTCCTAAGGCTCGGCATTCTTTGGATTCCAGTGGGTTTGGTTGTCTTCCACATGCTACGCGGACTATAAACAGTCATGCCTCACAATCCGATCTCCTCCCCTACAGGGCTGGAAAGGTTCCTCACGTTACCCATCCTTTCTCAGACCTTGGAGACAGTAAGTCCCAAAGTGACACAGTAGAAATCTAGTGTACAGAAACCCGGAACATGGTAGTGTATGATACAATACATTCTTTTCATGCAGTTCTGTCAGTGTTCCTGAGGCAACTACTAAATGGCCACAGACACTGACATCAAGAAGGAAGAGCAAGGGAGGAGAAGGAAGGTCCAAGAGATAGGTTCTTAACTGTGCACAAAGTACTGCTCCTTTCAAACTCTTCCAGTAGGGTCAAAGTTTGGGGTGTGGATGGCTTGGGATTTGCTTGCTTCCTTTTTCAGTACTGCATATGGACCCATGGCCTCAGGAAAGCTAAGAAAGCGGTCTACAACTGATGCTGTGCCGCCAACCCATTGATGAGCATAAGATGGTGAGCTCAGACACCCACCTTCCCAAAAGAATTTTTGGCTACACACGTGACTCTAATATACCACCAGCACGGCAAGCCGTTGCCTCAGAATATCTACAGTCCTGAAGAGAACTGCTGAGGCTCAAGTCACAAAGACAGAGTTCTAAGGGTAAGAATTTCTGAGGCAGGGGGAGCACTCCTTGAAGGCAGGACTGGTTGTAAAGATCTGCTGGGCTTGATGTCTACCAACCATTCTTTCTTCTAAATGCAACTGATGTTCCCATGGAAACTGCTGGCTCCCTACCCAAGTCTGTCACTTGAGGTATGTGAGCTTCCTACCCTGGCTCAGGACAACCCTGGCCACTCCTGTCCTGCACCGTGCATCCAAGGTATGACTTTACTTTCATGGAGCTAAACTTGCCCTTGGATTCAGTCATAGCTGAACCTTAAGGCTAATCATCTACCCTCAGCCCTTTCCACTCCTGAGCCAGCCCTTCCTCCCTTTTAATGTTTTTTCTAAGTTATTTTGTTACGAGCTTTGTCATTTACAACATAAAAATGTCTAACAAATGTATATGCCTTCCAGCTATGTCCACGCACAGGAGGGCATTGATATATCCTGATGTTTGTTTTTGTTCCATGATAAAAATTTCCTTTCATCGTTCTAGGCAGAGCTCAAGCTAATGAATCACAAAATCCCACATATTTGGAATACTTCAGTCTTGTTCAATGTATCTATGTTTAGCATGGATCTTATAAACTGTCCACATATATAAAATGGAGATACAATATTTCACAAAGTTTTTGAAGGTAAAAGGAAAAAGTTACATGAAATCATTTCATGCTAAGTGTAAATCATTTCATGTTAAGTGTTGGCTTTTCCAAAGGGAAAAGTTGTCATCGTTGTCGTCATCATCGTCATTGTCACCATCCATCATCACCATCATCATCATCATCTCTCATTTTCTGTCACCAAGTTCCTGGAAAGTTACCTATCGTTAGTATCAACGGTTACACAAAGGCGATGTAATCAAGCAAGAAAGTGGTGAAAACATTATACTCTGGCTTCTTTCAGGTTATAATCTTCCCAAGAGGGCTCCAAAGATGAGTCTGAATAATGTCTCCCAAGTTTCTTTGAGAACAAAGAGGCTGTGCGTGACCTTACAGCATGGCTATCTCTGCCAGCAGGTCGCTGCATCTTTGATGTTCATTTCCATAGATGCTTTATTTCAAAGCTTATTAATATCTTATACTTTTCATTTAATTTTAAAACAAAAATCCCACGGGCTTGCTTGGGACAGGGGCTGCTTGGGACAGGGTGGCTTTCGACAGTGAGCAGCTTTATCGTGGCTTCCCTTCTCTCCAGCCTCTCCGTGAACCACCCTGACAACCCACTGCTGGAAATCCCTTCCTCCCCCATCCCAGTGGCGATGCCGTCCTACTTCTTCTTGGCTTCTTGGCCTTTCAGCTACTGGGGACCCCCTTCTTCCAGCTCCTGGCCCTAGAGTCCCCTCCCTCCAAAACTCTAGTTTCAGTCTCTGGAGCTCCTGGAGAATTTATCCATTTTCATATATCTTGAAGAACTCCATGAATAACTCTTGAATAACGCCATCTTTTTACTATTTCCTTCCCATGTGTGTGTCTTGCCACAACCTTGTTTTCAGTGTCTTCTAGATTTTCACAGCCTTGGCATTTGCAATTGGCTGCCTTTACAATGCCTTGGGTCCGTCAGTGTCACAGCTGTGGTCCCTATGTCCTGTCCTCCTTGGTGAGTCCTCTCTCCTTTGCTTAGTCTCCAAACACTCGAGTGTCTCTTGGCCTCGTCCGTCCCCTGCTATCACAAGGAATATAGGAGCACAGGCCTCACTGTCCCCCTGTCCTTCATAATTAGTTTCCTTAGTTTCTGTGGACTGTAGCCAAAAATTGATACAAGTTGAGCTCTGATAAAATGGTGAGCTCTATAGGAACAAGAGCCACCATATGCAGGTCACCCTGACGTTCCTAGCACACGCTACAGATTGCGGCACTTATTATAGCATTTGACTGATCATCATTCCTACATTTGCTAAGAGGGAGGTGTGTGTGTGTGTGTGCAGCTTGACATTTCTTAGCTTGACTAGGTCTTCATCATACAAATTATTCACACCATCTTATTTCTGAACACTTCACAAAGTAAACCAGTTATTAAACTCAATCTGGATTTTTAGAAGCTCACACCAACTGCTAATTAAGACCAAACTACCTGACACTCATTAATTCTCTATTATCACTGTAATTTGTCTCCCTAACCAAATTATGATATTGGCAGAGCCTGAAACTTTTACAACCAACTGCCTAAAAGGAGTTGATTTACTCCTTACCAAAACGCCCCTCCACCATTAACACTGCGCATAATCCATTAAAGCAAAGCCATCTGATATGAGCCCTCCCTGTGTGCACGTTTACAGATCTCATGGTGTCGAATGCTAGTCACAGTGAATCCACTGACTGTTGACTTAAATACATAAAACTGAGGGGCATTCCATTTAAATTACTCCTTGACCTGAAAGCCCGAAACAAAACCGTACTTTGGTGGCCTAGCCTCATGAATACCATTTTGTATGTGCTGGAGATTAAACCCAGTGCCCCATGTGTGCTAAGCATGTATCCTACCATTGAGCCACCTCTCAGTACCTCCAGTTAATATTTTCATGAGGAGACATTAGAACTCGACATGTCACTGAGTGTCTTTTGGAATACTCGTAATAGAACCTTGAGTAGTTATCCTATTTTGCCCCCGGATAAAAATGAGGTGGAAAAGCAATGTTAGCAGCATTCCATCAAAATGCTGGACTTAGAACAACAGGATCCCTCACAGCTGCAGCAATGGAAGGAAAGAGAAATGGGGGGCAGGGTCCTTTACCCCTTTACCAGTGCAAGCTTGTGCCTTTTTTTTTTTTTTAAATCATTCTTCTTTTCGTTCTTCTCCTCATGACATTAGTGACCAAATGATCACCTGGTAGTAGCAAAGAACTAATGGGCCTTTTTAAAAAATTCACAACTCAAACTAAAAGCGTCACTCCAAGGACCCAGTAGAATCTAACGCATTGTGTTGACGCAGGAAGGAGCCTTCGAGATAGACTTTAAGGCTGTAAAGTTCTGCATGTATTTGAATAATTAAAATGTATGTGTCCCCTCCCCCTCAGCCATCCTTTCACTTGGAGCACACTGCAGACATTAATAGCGTAAAGCCAAAGTGCACTCGCACACTTTCTCAAACAATTGCGCTAATTGTGGATCTGCCAACTCTTAACAAGAATGCTAGTGTGCCTTACCCTGCCACTGTGCTCAGTTCTAGGAAGAGATAGCAGCACTTTTGTCTCCAGCGGCCACAGCTCACAGATGGGTCACTTGGCTGAGGCAGAGCTGGGCTGTGCTCTGGCAGATGGATTGGAAAGTTGGCTGCCTTGTCCAGAAACTTGATATCCTGACCATCTCCAGCCTTATACACAGACTCTTCCCAGACAGAGCTCACTGCCTACCTTCCTTTCCCATGAGCACACAGTCCCCCAGATCTACAGCATTCCCAAGTGAGAGTTATTTTGTTGCAAGAACTATGAAGTACAGCAGGAGTAGAGTATTTCAAATTTGAGTGAACCTAAACTTCGGTTGCAATTTGTCCTTCTTAATCAAGTAAGATCGATAGACTCAACTTTTGCACCAGACATTGGTAGAAGGAAGAAAGGTGCTTCCACAAGCTGTCACCTCTCCAACTCACCTTGCTGGAGTCGAAGGTCCTATGCTAAGTACTTAGAAACATTTCAAGATGAAATCATTTTCACATCACAAAGCCTTGTTGCTGGTTTTCAGTACGTTTGAGCACATATTATTCTGTTAGTTAATCTTTATAGCAGCCCTTTAAAATAAAAACTATTGCTTCTGTTTTAGAGATAAGAGAAGTTAAGAAGAAGCCTTAAAGTGTTAGAGCCGCCCACGGAACCCAGGCTTTTTCGTATTTTTTGCTTTTCTTTTTAACCATAAATCCTACATTTTAGGGTTTGTTTATTTGTTTATTTGTTTTCTTTCTTTCTACTATATTAAGAAAATCAAAGATGGGAGAAGAAATAAATTGGCACAGCAGGGACAATTCTCAGTGGACAAAGCCCTCGCTGTGTATGAGGAACTGAATGTAGATCCTCAATACCCACATACATGGTGACTGGGCATGGGAACCCGCCTGTAATCTCAGGGCTTAGGAGACAGAGATACCAGCTCCTCAATGCAAGCTGCTAGTGAGACTACATAAGCCAGCAAACTCTGGTTTCAAGTGTGAGACGCTGAGTTAATTAATATACAATGTAGAGAGTAACTGAGAAAGACACCTGATATCAGCCTCTCCTCTACACGTGTACACAGTGTGTGTAGGCCCACAGGAGTGTGTCCACATACACACATATGCACACACACACACACACACACACACACACACACGCACACGGACCCGCACAAAGCAGAGGCATGTTGATAGTCCCAGCCAAGGAGGGAGTGTGCTCTCCACCCCTGGGGACGGTGAGTAAAGCTTAGGCCATTGTTACAAAGGATCCGGTGATACTGCCAGACTGCCCTGATGAAGAACCACAAATTCTATGACTTAAACTACAGAAATGCATTGATTCAGCTCTGGAGGCCAAGGCTGAGGTCAAGGTGTGGGCTGGGTTAGAATCTTTCTCAGGCTGTAGGAGGCAGGTCTCTGGCTTCTCCCCTTAGTTTCTGGTGTTTGCTGGAGATCTCTGGTGTTTCTTGGGTTGTTGAAGCTTCACACTGGACTCTGCTATCATCTTCCATGTGTCGGTGTGCCTCATGGTTTCATTTGGTAAGGATACAAGTCACACCAGCTCAAGGCCCATCTCATGACCTTATTTTAATTTGAATAATCCCACGAAGTCTCTCCAAATAAAACCACGTTCCATGATACTAAAGTTAGGCCTTTGATGTGTGAATTTGGGGAGAGATAGCTCAACCTATCAAAAGAAACAAGTGACATTAAAGGCTTCTGAATGAACAGTGGGACAGTGAGATGGCCCAGAGTGAGGTACTGACTGTCAGGTCTGACCACCTGAGTCCCAGGAACCCACAGCGGAGGGAGAACAGCGCCTGCAGGTTCTTCTCTTACCTCTACCCACGTACCATGGCGCTTTCACCATACACAAGTAAATAAGAAATGTTACAAAATAAAAAGTAGTGAGCAGTGCCTGCTTAGGGCTGTAGCTCAATGGTAGAGCACTTGCCTAGCTTGTATGGAGGAGTCCTGGGTTCCATCTTAGGACTACACACAGTCATAAACTCCAAGAAATGAGCCTTGTCTTGGTTACTTTGTTAGAGGCCTTTCCTCCGTTTCCTTTCTACTCTGACTGAGCAGTCCTGACACCAGGATGCCAGGTTCAGACATTAGAGAGATGACCTCAGACCAGTAGCTGGTGAGCCATGATCTACAGGAGGGAAGGAGAACTCATAAAAGCCACTGTGGGCGTCTTTTAAAGCATAGAAGGCACACTCTTGGCTTTCCAACGCTGCAAATTCCATTCCTGAGCTGAGGATGTTAAAAGACAAATGTCTTTTGAGATAAACACAGATTGGCAATTAAAAAAATAAAAAAGAAAGGGAACACCTTTTAAATGAAATGCTCTGAAGAACTCAAAGCATGCGTCGGTGACCCAGAAGTAATGAAGACATAATTAAGATACACTGGAGTGGGGGAACAGAGTTAACTCAGGCCCAGTAGACTGGAACCCGGTCACAAAAGGAAACCTCCGTCCCGAGCTTGAATCAGAAACCCTCGGAGCCTTAGCCAAAGTCAGTAGTGCCTCCTCACAGAATGTGTGTCCTCTCCAGGAGCTGCTGTCTTTATCTGCGCCTTCCTCTCAGTCCACTCCTTCTGCAAGAGTCCCGGAGCTCCTGACTAGCAGGGTGGGTAAACATGCCCCATCCTGCTGCTCTACCCCCATCACCACCAGTCACCCCATTTCAGTGTTGGGCTCAGGATGTACCCATTATACTCAAACCAAGATGCAAAAGAGCTTTTCTTTTCTTTTTTTTTTTCTTCTCAGAATTTTCTACCAAAGATAAGAGACCCACTCTTGTCTTGTAAGTCACAATACAAAAAGGACATGAATTTGAAACTGTCAAAAAATGGCCTTCCCCACCAGCAGGGAGAATGAATGGGTGAAGAGAAAGTCTGGCAGCTTTGAGCCCAGCTTAATCCCCAGATACTCAGATCCAGGCTTACCTTTGGCCTTTCTGTCTGTTCTGTGAATGCCTTTCATATCTGCTTAAACTTAAACCTAACACTGGGGATAAGGTAGTTTGGACTTAGAACCAATGGAATTCTGAGAAACACACTTGGGGTCGGTTCTGAGATGAAACCCTTTCCTCACCATTGAATATAACTGTTGCTAACTTGAGCCGAAGACCTCTACAGTCACTAGCTGGAGGCTTGCTAGTCCAAGATCAGGGATGCCATAACGAGGAGGGAGACTCTCCAAGGCTCCCGGGCTATGGTTATCTGTCTCAGTTGAAGTCTGCCTTAGCAGCACACTAAGCAACATAATAACAGCATGTGCTACCCTGAAAGGCAGAGTGAGAAGAACCAGTCCCTATGTGAAAACCTCAGAAACTGTCTCAGCACTTGACTCTTAATTATAGACCGAAGAAACGTCAAAAGTGAAGGTATGCCTGTCAAAGTGTTTACCTTGCCTTTCTTACCCAGGGCTGGGCTGACAGCGGCAGAGCCCATGGCAATTAGCCCTACCCAAGTATGCAGCACGTCACCACACGTTCCAGACTCCTCCTGAATGGAATGTAACCATCTTCACCCAACAAACACCCTGCACAGCCTGGCACGGCCTCTCTTCTCTTCTGCATGTTCTGCCTCTCCCTCTGCTTCCTACCTCCCACTCAGCTTACAAAGCTTCTCTTCTCCTTCCTCACCAGCATCATGCCCTCTGCTGAAGGTCCACCCTTCAAGGATTTGCTGTTGGCCCCGCCAGAAGTGACTAGGTCACTCTCCATGACTTCATCTGTCCGGTCTTGCCACCATGGGCGTTACAGCATAACTCTCTTCTTTAGCTGTGTGCTCCCTGCTGATAGAGACCATCTTTTCATAAAATGCACGTCACATCAACTAAAAGATACTGCGGACTACTCTTGAGGGTGTCGGATATAAGTTATGAAGCATCAGCCTAACTCTATTAAACCAGTTTCATTCGGCTTGCTCAAAAGAAAAAAAAAAAAGTTTCAGACAACTCACTTTTGCCATCCCTTCCCAGATATGGTGTTGGCTTCATTTTAGACTTTTTCCTTTCATGAATTTGATCCATTTATTTATTAATTTCTTCTGTCACTCAGGTGTGGTGACACCTTGAATCTTCAGAGCATCAGATATTGTACAGAGGCAATGAGAACACAAAAATGTCAGGACTTTCTTTTTGCCACCCCATATGATAAGGGGAGACAGATGAATAAACCAGCCACTAAAAATATTGTATAGGGTGGCTGGAGAGATGGCTCAGCAGTTAAGAGCACCAACTGCTCTTCCAGAGGACCAGAGTTCAATTCCCAGCAACCACATGGTGGCTCACAGCCATCTGTAATGGGATCTGATGCCCTCTTCTGGTCTGTCTGAAGAGAGTGACAGTGTATTTATTCACATACATTAAATAAATAAATAAATAAATAAATAAATAAATAAATAAATAAATAAATAAGAACAAGAACAAGAACAAGAACAAGAACAAGAACAAGAACAAGAACAAGAACAAGAACAAGAACAAGAGCAAGAACAAGAGAAAAAAGAGAACTAGTATGGCCTGGCATTGGTGGTGCAAGTCTTTAATCCCAACACTTGGGAGGCAGAGGCAGGCAGATCTCTGTGAGTTCGAGGCCAGCCAGTTTTACAAAGTTAATTCCAGGACAGCCAGGACTGTCACACAGAGAAACACTGGGGGAGGAGGGGGGAGAAGAAAGAGAAGGAAGAAGAGGAAGAGGAGAAATGTTTTGTAACTTCTGAGTATGATTGTTTTAGCATTATCCTTTCTTGCAATCCCAGTCGAGTGCGCCCCACCTCCCTGTCATGTACAAGACAAAGAACCCCAATAGATTTTTAGTTCCTTGCCGGCTTCAGATACTATATAGCAAGCAGATGAGTTTATCCTTCTCAATTCATCACAGACTCTGATCAACAGTGAGGGCCAGAAATTGAAAATGAAACAATCAGTCAAACAAGACCATATGTTCTTCTAAAGTCACTTAAAAGTCTGGAAGCCGGGGCTGGCAAGACAGCTCAGTTAAGAGTGCATGCTGTCCTTACAGGGGACCTGGGTTATGTTCCCAACACTCATATGATTGCTCACAGCTGTTGATAACTCCAGTTTTGGGGGACTCAACTCCCTCTTCTGATGCCCATGGGCATGCATATCACAAGGTGCACATACATACACACATAAAAACAAGCACTTGTATACATAAAGATAAATAAACCCTTTTAAAATGTGTGAGTTTGGGAGCCACGGATGCCACAACTGAAAACCATGGGCAGCTATGTGTGGAGCTCCTGGGTGAGTCGCATGGAAGCCTGCCTGGCCTTCTGTTGTACAGATGCCCCAGATCAGCTGTCAAGGGAAGTGGATTCTGCAGCAAGCTTCTGTGGTTCACATCTGGGAAATCAAAGTACGAAGTGGAGTAAGGTTATCAACATATCCTGGGAGCGTACTTTCATACAAACGAGATCTATGTAAACATGTATGGTTTCACAGAATTTTGTAAAATAGAATACAGAGATGTAGAACGAGAGTATGAACTCTGAGTGAGAGACAGAAGGGAGGGGAGGTACTCAAAGCAAGTGCTTTGTCCCTGGAGGCTTTCTCTGTGCTATGAATTTATTATGGAATAAAATTAAGTTAAATGAGTTGTAAGTGAGAAACACCAAGGCTGTTGCCTAGCGCAGGGTAAACACACGGAGTTATCATACATATCTACTCTCCTACTGTTAGCATCAAAACTCTTGGCTAAACTCGAAAGCCAAGTCCTGGATTCACTAGACGTGATGAAGCATGTCTATAATCCTTGCACCTGGGAGGCAGAGGCAGGAGAGTCACAAGCTCAAGGGCAGCCTGGGCTACACAGTAAGCTTCAGTCAGCTTGAGTTATATGAGACCTTGTTTCAGAAAGAAAAAAAAGGAAAGAAATGAGAGAGGGTATAGGTTTAAAAGAAATGACCATGAAAACTAGAGAGTGGAGGGTATGAAGGGATTTGTTGAAAGTATTGAACACCCACCCGTCAGACCGTGCAGATGATCTGTGCTCTTACACACTAGTACCTTCTCACCCTTGGTCTTACTCTGTGGTTCTAGTTCCCTAAATATAGATCCAAAAATTTGAAATATAAGATTTCCAAAAATAAATAAATATTTCATTGGTTTTGTTTTTCACACTATCCTGAGTATCGGGATGAGATCCTGAGCTATCTTGCTATGTCCCATCTGGGACATGAATGATTTCTTTGTCTAGAGTGTCCATACTGGATATATTACCCAGCTGCTACTCAATAGTCATTTCAGTTATCAGATCAATTGTAGCAGTATCACAGTGCCTGTGTTCAAAGGACTCATGAGTAGTGGACCAACACAGAACCTGTGTCACCTGCCTGACTTCACCTCACTGATTCTGCTCTGTATCGTATCACATTACCATGGAAAGGATCATATAAGACATACTTATCATGGTCTATTATAATTGTTCTATTTTATTACTATTGTTCCTCTGTTGTTTGCTTACTATATAAATTTAACTTAATCATAGTTAAGTATTTGTATGAGAAAACACAGGGTTTGTTACTGTCCATGTTTTTAGGCAACCACTATAGGATCTTAAAATGTACCCCTTAAAGTCTTGTACCACCTCAGTCCCCCTTAAAGTCTTGCCAGCATACAGACTTAGAATTCAATATCAAGCCAGTTAACCTACAAATGCTCAGAAATACAGCCGGGTTAGAGGAATAGGTGGGTAACACCGGTAAAGCTTTGAGCTGTTAGATGTGGTTTCAAATCAGTACAGCTATGAAGCTGCCTTTGCCTCCAGAAACCCTAGCATATAAGCATCCCCACAAAATAAAATTCTGATTTCAAAGCACTTGCAAGGCAAGGACATTTTCCTTTCCCAGTACTAGCTCAGAGCATCAGTCATTGCCATGGAAGATAAATCATAGTTATTCTCTAGCATTTGTCATAGTGCCAGCGACATCATAGACACTCAGTATTTATTAGATAAGTGAATCTTGGTTTCTTTTTCTTTTTTTTTCTTTTTTTGTAAGAATGTTTGACAGTTGGTTCCAGGTAGAGATGATAGATTGAACAAATGCACCTAATTTGGCTCCCTCTAGAATATCACTAAAACTACAGGATGCAGCGGGGCAGCAATCGAAACAGCCGTGGAGGCTTGAGAGGATGATGAAGGACTTGACACGTCTGAAACATGCAAGGGCTAAGTCAGTAACCATGGCACATCTTCCTGGTATGAGGTGAAGAGGGAGAAGGCCTAGGGCTTCCAAAGAGAGAGCTGGGATTAAAGGATGATGCAGACACATAATGTACTCTGATCCCCTCCTGCTTCCCCAGTGCTAGAAGTAAAGCCTGAGCCTTCAAGCAGGAGATTGGAGAAGACTTGGAAGAGACACAACCAGGCAAACAAGAGGGAACATCCTGGAGACATACTGACAGTGTGGGTGAGACTGGAAAGCAGTGAGGGAATTGGAAAACAGAAAGCTAATGATGATGTAATAGATAGAACACGGGGCCATGTTCCAGCTCCCGCAAGCAGCAGAACTCAGCAGCTTCAGCCATGTGGCTCTGCTTTAAATAAGTCTAGAATAGAAGGGACTGCTGGGACAATTGACTCTGGTTAGCTGGAGCTAAGAAATTAGTGGCGATTCAAAAGAAACCAGCATCACCGAGGTGAAATCTTCTGGGAAGTATTTTCTGAGAGCACAAAGAAGCTGTGTTCCAGAGATAGTCACTGTTGTACCTCATGCTGCAGCTGGACTTGGTAATGTATAAGAGTCACCAGTTGATTCTGGTTTTGAAGGCATGAGGGGTCATGGAGAGTATCTGAGGTTTGGCACTGTGAAAGGCCATGGAAGACCGTTGGTGAAGGTGCAGCCTCAGTTGCTGTTGACAGACCCAGACTAAAGGGTCTGCAAAGAAGTTGAGGCTTGGCATCATGAAGAGAGCCTATGAGAGGTTATTGGTGAAGCCTAGTTGCAGCAGAAGATCCTAGAGTATTGGAGATGCCAGAACCATGGGATGATCACCAAGAACAGCAGCAGCAGTGGAGTGGATCAACCTGAGCTTAGACTGCTACAGAGGACAGAGCTGGAAAAGTGATGCCAGCCCTTTGGAGGAGCCCAGAAGATCATGTGTGGATCCCAGACATTGAAATAAGAAGCTGTAATGTTGAAGTTGCCTTGGAGACTCCAAAATGTTTGAGATGCCAGAACCATGGAATATCTGCTGAGGAAAGCTGCTAACAGGAAGTGGAACCAGCCAAAGAGAATTGTGCTGTAGTCAACAGAAATGAAAGGAGTTGGTTTGAGACCTTGATTTGGTCCAGCATTTCCTCACTATGACATTTTTGGAGTTGTAATATATATCCAGTGTCGTGTTCTGTTGGACATATGTAATCTGCTATTTGATTTTTATTTTATAGGAAATTACAGTTAAGAGATTGCATGAATCTCAGAAGAGACTTTGAACTTTGGACTTTTAATATTGTTGAGACTGTTACAGACTATGGAGACTTTTAAAGTTTGACTAAATGTTTTTGTATCATGCTATGGCTAGGTATGTCCCCTATAGACTAATGTGTTTGAACAAGCCAGTGGGAGGCAGGGAGTGGAATGTGGTGGTTTGAATATGCTTGGCCCAGGGAGTGGCACTATTAGGAGGTGAGGCCTTGTTGGAGGAAGTTTGTCACTATGAGGGTGAGTTTTGAGACCTTCCTCCTCACTTCCTGGAAGTCAGTCTTCTCCTGAATGCCTTTGGATCAAGATGGAGAACTCTCAACTCCTTCCCTGCACCTATCTGCCTGGACACTGCCAAGATGATAATGGACTGAACCTCTGAACCTGTAAACCAGTCCCAACTAAACATTGTCCTTTGTAAGAGTAGCCTTGGGGGCTGGAGAGATGGCTCAGCGGTTAAGAGCACTGATTTCTTTTCCAGAGGTCCTGAGTTCGATTCCCAGCAACCATATGGTGGCTCACAACCATCTGTACAGTATGCTCATATACAAAAAATTTAAAAAAAAATTTTTTTCTTTTAAAAAAAAAGAATTGCCTCAGTTGTGGTGTCTCTTCACAGCAATGGAAACCCTAAGACAAGTGTCTTCCTGTTTTCTTCCTATACAACCAGGCTTCAGTTTGCTGTTGAGTTTTTATAAGAGCATATGATAGTTTTGATCTCTCTCTTTGTCCTCTGTTTTTATTATTGTTGCTGTATAGCTGTTGTTATTGTTATTGCTGTTGTTGTTATTGTTATTGCTGTTGTTATTGTTGTTGTTGTTGTTGCTGTTGTTATTGCTGCTGCTGCTGCTGCTGTTGCTGTTTGTTTGTTTGTTGCTGTGGATTGACTCAGGATCTTACACTTTGGGCTCTACCATTGATTTTTCCTTTTTTAGAGACAACCTCTCTAAGTTGCCCAGGCTAGCCTCAAACCTGTGCTCTTGTTGCCTCAGCCCTCTGTGTAGCTGAGACAACACCTGTGTGGTAGTGTTTAGTTTAGACTTTGAATAGCCTCCAAAATCTCACGTCCTTCCTATTCTGGAACTTTGGAAATGGTATTCTGGCTGCCGAACCAGGGTTGTGATGGAAGTCTGTGTTATAGGAAAGCAACCTCACTGGGACACAGGTTGCTGAGAAAACATCCAGTTTTTTACTTCACCTGAGCCACCTCATGCCTCGCCCCATCTGTACTCGTTCAGTTGTCCCTTTCCAGGAAAATAACCCGACTAGTAGTAGCTACCCAAAGAATAAAGGTATGACAAGGACAGGAGGGACAGCCAAAAATGCTGCTTAAAATTCCCCATGGATCCCTCCATCATCAAGATGTCCCTACCCTTCCCTGTTGAACATTCCCGGCTGGGTTAGATGTGCTTGCCTTGAGCATACCACACCAGAGTGAAAATTATCTCTGTACCTCTCTCTGACCTGCATAGGCATTAAATATTTCGACTGTAGAGACAAGGTCTTTATGTATATACAACCTTGGTGTCTACCACAGAATAGGAATTAAACAATATTTATGAATAAAATTCTTACAAAGCCTAAGATAGTACTGAAAAACTATGAAGTTTATATCACTTTTTATTTTTAGGAGCAGTTTTAGGAGCTGGAGAGATTGCTCAGCAGTTTGGAGCAGCATGAACTGCTCTTGCAGTTTAGCTCCCAGCACGCCAGGTGAGGTGGCTCACAATAGCTTGCAACTGGAATATACCAGGGTAGGAGGCAGGGGGTAGGGGTAGATCCCGCACCTCTGCCACCACTGGTCACTGCTCATGTGCACAAACCCTCACCCCAACACATATATACAATCAAACATTTTCATTTAGAAAACAGCAGTTTTGTTATAGAAACATTAAATGGAGACGTTTCTGTAGAGTCCCACACCTCGCTCCCAGTTTCTCCCAGTACTAATAGTTTGCATTACTGAGGTGTATTTTTTTTTAAGACAAAACTGGTGCTTCTATGTCAGTATTAGCATAATTCCTTGTCACTTTAGCATTCCTTCTTTGTGTTATACATCCTACAGCTTTTGACTGATAGTTACATTTGACTGAACACTTTCACTGCCATAAAATCCTCTGTACTCCGCTCGTTCATCTGCCCGCATCCCCTCCCCATCCCATCCCTGCAAAACACTGACTTTTGTAAATTAATTTTCAGCGGACATAAGGTGGATTTATGAAACTCTTGTCCACAAGTGTCATGTTCGTTGTTAACATTCTCTCTCCCTCTGCCTGCCCTCGTGCCTCTTCCCCTCTCTTCACTATTCCCTTTCCTTTCTCCAAATATTCCTCCTTCTTCTATGTATCTATTCCACATCTGAGATAAGACATGAAATTTTGTCTTTCTGTTTTTTTTTGTTTGTTTGTTTTTCGAGACAGGGTTTCTCTGTGTAGCCCTGGCTGTCCTGGCACTCACTTTGTAGACCAGGCTGGCCTTGAACTCAGAAATCCGCCTGCCTCTGCCTCCCGAGTGCTGGGATTAAAGGCGTGCGCCACCACGCCCGGCTTTGTCTTTCTGAATCTGACTTTTTTCACTAACTATATCAATCCCAAGTTTCACCCATGTTCCCACAAGTCAAATAATTTCTTTTTAATAAAACTGCTGAACAAAACTCCATTGTTGGGCCAATAAGATAGCTCAGTGGGTAAAGTACTTGATGGATAAACCTAGTGTGAACTGAGTTCAACCCCTAGAACCCACAAAAAGGTACGAGAGAAAAAAACTCCACAAAGTTGTCCTGTGACAGTCACAAGCACAGTGGCATGTGTGCACCCAAACACATATCATGCACACATACAATGATACTGATGATGAGGGTGTTGATAATTTAAAGACGTTTATAAAACTCATACATGTTTATGTGTTTCTTTATCCACTGTCTGTTGGAAGGAATCTAACTTGTTCCCTATCTTGGCCATCATGAATGGCCAGTTGTGAATTGGCAATTGTAAATGGCAATAAATATGGGTATGCAAACATCTCTGAGGTTTCCTAATCTAGATTCTTTCAGGTGTAGATCCTGGATAAAAACTGGTCTTTTGATCATTGTAAGTTGCCTTTTGTCGTATCATAGGGTTGAATCATATTGTGTTCTCCTGTCCACACTGACTTCTTTCACTTAGCAATGCTCACTGTCACTTATTCTATGTCTTTGGAAGGAACAGTATTATCTAATCTTCAAAACAATTCTGCACGGTAAGTGTTTGTACTAGATGAACCACTGAGATCTGGAAAGCAAGGCGACAGTGCAGATAGAGCCCAAAGTACATCCCACCACCGGACCGTCAACCCACGAGGTCGTCACACATTTGGTACTTCCTTCTCAGACCTGACTCAATAACAACAAAATTTATTTCCTTTTGGAGAAGCCAACAACCTGGTGTATAAGACAACTATGTATTTTCTTGCTCAGAATGGTATCATGTACCTATAATCACAATGCTTAAAGGTGAATATGGAAAGACCAGAAAAGTTCAGGGCCATCCTCAGCTATATGACAAGTTCAGAGCCAGCCTTGGCTATACCAGATCATTTTCAAAAACTAAGATCTTTTTTTTAAAAAAAAAAATTAAAGACAGCTATATAGTCTTTAAGACTGCATTCTAGGGGGCTGGTGAGATGGCTCAGCAGGTAAGAGCATCCGACTGCTCTTCCAAAGGTCCTTAGTTCAAATCCCAGCAACCACATGGTAGCTCACAACCATCCGTAACAAGATCTGACTCCCTCTTCTGGAGTGTCTGAAGACAGCTACAGTGTACTTACATGTAATAAATAAATAAATCTTTAAAAAAAAAAAAAAAGACTGCATTCTATTGAGCCACGATGGCATCCACCTTAAATCTTAGCTGTTTGAATTCAGAGGCAAGCAGATCTCTCTGAGTTCAAAGTAAATCCATCTATCTCGAAGTTTCAGGCAAGCCAGATCTACATAGTGAAACCCTGTCTCAAAACAAACAGAACCCCCAACCTATCCTTTCATAAGAGGTGACTAAAAGAGCAGGCATTGTTGATAAAAAGAATCAAGTCGTCATATAAGCACTTAGCATAAGTAGGAAATATCATAATTGCTTACTGGATATTTATTATTATCATTTCCCTTAAGTTAAACAATAACTTTAGATGCTAGCAATTGCTCTTATTTGTCGAGTCAATCAACAAAAAAAAAAAATTCAGTATGTTTTAACAAAAAATTAATCATGGAATGAGGAAATCTGATTTTCCCAAAGCCCATCTTCCCCTTTCATTGCTGCTGTCCCTGTGATCCTGGCTGAAAAACCACCAGGTCCCCAGGTGGAGACAGTAAAGAGAAGCATGCCATTGGAGACGTGCGGATGCCTAGAGCACACTTCGGGGAGGGGGGCGGTAGGCAATGGATGCCAGTGACAGCCAAACTGGGAAGAGCCTCCAAGTACTGGCATTCATAGAAATGTGTCAGTCGGCCTGATTTGCTCCTGGTATTTAAACTCCAAGAACTGCTGAGGCTGAACATTCTCTTCAGAATGACTGGAATAAGGCAAGCTCTGTGTGAGACATTTTTGGTCTTGCTAAGGTCAGCGTGGTGGGTTCTGACAAGTGCTATGGAGATGCAATGGAAGAAGAAGAAGAAGAAGAAGAAGAAGAAGAAGAAGAAGAAGAAGAAGAAGAAGAAGAAGAAGAAGAAGAAGAGGCAGCAGCAGCAGCAACGAAATGCTTGTTTCCCATATGCAAAATTAGAGAGGTGAATTCAAGATAATGAATTTGGATAAATACCAATTTAAAGAGAAACTTTAGGATATAGAGTTGAAGTCAACCAAGTCCAAATTCTTGAAGAAAAAAAGCCAGGAGTGGTGGCCTATGCTCATAGTCCTAGCACTTGTGAAGTAAGGGCAGAAGGATCCAGACTTCCAAGTCAGTCTCAGCTACCTAATGAGTCCAAGGCCACCCTGGGCTACATGAAACCCTATCTCAAAAAACAAGAATCAAAACCTTTGGTCCCGTGTTTGTATATGCATGTGTGTGCATGTGTGTGCATGTGTGTGCATGTGGAGGTTGGAGGTCATCAATAGGTGTCTTATTCAGTCACTCTCCATTGTGTTCTCTAAGATAGTGTCTCTCTCACTAAACCCAGACCTTGCCCATTCAGCTAGGCTGACAGCCCAGCAAACTCCAGGGATTGCATCTTCCTAGTGCCGGGAGTGTGAACCTGGATCGTCAGCTCCTGCAACAAGCACTCTGCCGGCTGAGCTGTCTCTCTGGACCCAGACGAGTTCCTAAAACCCATCTCTCTTGGACAGTTAGACTGTTTCCGTATAGGGAGATTTCTTTTCATCATTCTAAGCCTTTTCTATCTTGATAGAAATAAATATAAAATTCATCTTTTTTATCATACACTTGAAAACATCATATACTTTAAGTTAATGGAGCTGGAAGGTGTGTGTTATTCTAGAGTGGAATTGGGGAATTAATTTCTACTTAGGTTTTAAGCTTGTGTTTTTGAGACAAAATCTTGCTATACAGCCCAATGTGACCTCTAACTCTCTGCCTAGTTATTTTTAAAAATACATTTAGCATTGATTTTTAACACAACAGGAAAAAACATTAGCATCGAGTTTTAATTAAGTACAATTGGAGGAAATTACTGATAATCTGATATGCTTAAAAGTGTTACAGTTGCAAACCCAAAGAGGCCATTTCAATACCCCATTTTCTTGTTCCCTTAATAAAAATATAAATGATTTGTCCAATATTTATTTACACACTTTACCAGTTTTTATTGATAATCTGGTATGTGCCCAAATTGATGTCAGGCACTAGGAATATTATTAACAATATAGTCACAATATATTTTACAGTCTAATTAATAATATCACAAAACAACAAGCAAACTATAATGACATCAAAGGATGAAAATTAGAAAATTCTATAATCATATTACAAGAGGTCCCCACAGAGTGAGTACATGCAACAGGGCCTTTGCACCTGAGTCACTTATTAAATTCAGGTTCTGGTTCTGTAATCCAAGGTTGAGCTGATGTTCTGGATTTAAATAAGGTGTCATGCTTTGCTCTTGCTTGATGACAATTCTCTGGACCCATGAACCAATACAACACAATATTAAGAAGCAAAGTTTTGGATTGAGGAGATGGCTCAGTCAGTAATGTGCTTGCTATGCAAGCAAAAGGATGTGAGTTCCATTCCCAAATCCACATTAAAATGTCTGACATGACATAGTGGCTATCACTGGTGATGCCAGCATTAGGGTGGCAGGTGAGGCGTGGAGACAGGAGGATCTCTGGGGGTCTCAGACTCAAAAAACAAGGAAGACTGCACTTTAGGAATGACATGAAGTTGACCTTTGGCCTCCACATGCAGGTATATGAGTGAGCATGCGCATGCATGTGCACACCCAATATAAAGTTTCAGGATATAATAATATTATAATGCAAGGCCCAGAATAAGATCAAAGCTTCTCACTGGAACAATACATGGATGAATGAGCTGCCTTTTCACATAGTTCTAGGTAAAGAACAGGGACAGCACCCAGGATTGCATTAAGTTCAAGAAATCTTCCTAAGGAAGGCAGGGTCCATAATTGAGCCAGGAAAGCATGGAAGACATCTTCGGGAATGAGGCAGGTTGGTACTCCTGGCTGGCACTGATAGGTGTGTTGGCCTTTTCGTGGGTCAGTGTAGGGTCCATTCAGAGACCAGTGCTTGGTTCTGTTGGGCAGCTCTCTTTCAGGGAGACAGGAAAGACCTTGCTGGGGAGGGGGCTTATGGAAAAGCATTGTCTGACAAAACAGTGCCCCAGCAAGAACAGCCCCAGCACTTCCCAACATCCCCACACCCCACCTGATGTGTGTGTGTGTGTATGTGGTGTGTGTGTGTGTGTGTGTGTGTGTGTGTGTGTGTGTGTGGTATATGGTGTATGTGGTGTTTGTATGTGTATGTGGTGTGTGGTATATGTGTGAGGTATGTATATGTGTGTGTATGTATATAGTGTGGTGTGTGTGTGTGTATATAGTGTGTTGTGTGTGTGTGTGTTGTATGTGTGGTGTGTGTGTGTGTATGGTGTGTGTAGTGTGTGGTGTGTGTGGGGGGCATGTGTGTGTGTGTGTGTGTGTGTGTGTGTGTGTGTGTGTGGTATATGTATGCTATTTATCCGTAGTAGTGCTGAAATGATGATCTCAAACACGCTGGTGAAGCACTCTGCCACAGAGTTACTCCCCACCCCCCAACCCCCACCCCCAGCCCTTATACTCATAGATGTGAGCACACAGCACACAGACAGGACTTTGGTTTCTTGCTAAGGCTCTGAGCGCAGTTCTGGGCTTCCTGTGTTTCAGCTCCTCTGATACTAGTTATACACAATAGGAAACTGGGGCTAGGGCTGCAGAGATGGCTCAGCAGTCACAAGTGCAGCCTGCTCTGCAAACGGCTCGGTTCAGTCCCTAGCCCCACAGCGAGCTGCTCACAACCACCTGTAACTCCAACTCCAACTTCCGCAGCACCTGCACACACAGGCACATAATTTAAAATTTTCACTTAAAATAATGATAACTGTAAAATATTGAACATATATCTTAAAACCTAGAATCTTAAAGCTGGGTGGTGATGGTGCACACCTTTAATTCCAGCACTGGGGAGGCAGAGGCAGGTGGATCTCTGAGTTCAAGGCCAGCTTGGTCTACAGAGTGAGTTCCAGGACAGCCAGGATTGCAGAGAAACTCTGTCTTGAAAAACTAAACAAAAACAAACAAACAAAAAAACCTAGTATCTTAAAAAGTAGTATAATTTTATACTGCCAGAATGTTTACAATTTGTATCTATACACACCTACATGTAGAATATGCATTTAATTCAGCTATTTTCTTCTATGTATAATGGAGAAAAAAGAAAGAAAAAAAATGTAGGTTAAATAATGGGCACCTGTGGTGCTCGGCTCCCCTAAGCTCACTGACTCCTCTCAGAACTCTGCAGGCTTCTTTTCATTCTTCCTAACTCTAGATATCCCTATATTAATGCACCTATATTATTCCTTATAATAGTTTAAACATAATATATATACAGTTCCTTATTGACAATTAAAAGTTAGTTTGGCATGATGTACTAACCAGAACCCCGGAGTTCTTGTCTCTAGCTGCATATGTATCGAAAGATGGCCTAGTCGGCCATCAATGGAAAGAGAGGCCCATTGGACTTGCAAACTTTATATGCCCCAATATGGGGGAATGCCAGGGCTAAAAGAATGGGAATAGGTGGGTAGGGAAGTGGGGGGCGCTATGGGGGACTTTTGGGATAGCATTGGAAATGTAATTGAGGAAAATATGTAATAAAAATATTAAAAAAAAAAAGTTAGTTTGGGGCAATTGTCATTATGCCCTGCTTAAGAAGCTGGGAGTCAACCAGCTATTTTGGCATAAGGTCATAAGGACAGGTGATACTCTTGTCCTCGTTAGCCTTGGACATGTGCTATGTGATATAGTAGCCATTAGCCACTTGTAGGAACTTAAATATAAGTTTCAGTTTATTGAAAGTAGATAAAATGAGCCGGGTGGTGATGGTGCACACCTTTAATCCCAGCACTCGGGAGGCAGAGGCAGGCAGATTTCTGAGTTCGAGGCCAGCATGGTCTACAGAGTTCCAGGACAGCCAGGGCTATACAGAGAAACCCTGTCTCAATCCCCCACACCCCACAAAAAAAAACAAAAAACAAACAAACAAAACAAAGAAAGTGTACTCACATACATTAAATAAATAAAGTACATTTAAAAATGTAAAGCTTAGGTCGAATCCACTGTCTTCTGCGTGAGATACATTTCGACCCGGAGCTCCACCATTAAAGTACCTTGTGTATTTACATCAAAAAAAAAAAAAAATGTAAAGCTTAGTTCTTCAGTTCCAAATGTATGGCTTGTGATTGCTGTTACTCGGCAAAGACAAAGAACGTCACCATCTCTATGGAGAACCCTGTGTCCTCAATTGCCAGATGGTCTGGTACATATCCCTAGCCACAGATTTTCACCAGAGAAGATTTTAGAAAGAAGTGATTGAAAAGTACAATGTTTTAAGCATGTGGCGTGACTCTGAATTCTGGATTCACCATTTGAAGGCTTTGTGAGCTGAGGGTGGTTGGTTATCAGATGTTCCTGCCCCAGTTTTCATTACTAAGTGGGGACAGTGCCTTAAAGTTGTTGGAAAGACTAAATCATCTGGGACTGGTGAGATAGCTCCACAGGTAATGTACCTAACTCCATGTCTTTTTACCTGTGTTGGATCACCAGGCTCACACACACACACACATACACACACACACACACACACACACACACACACACACACAGAGCGGGAGAGAGAGCTAGAGAGAGGTTTGATCAATGAAATTTACAATCCTTAGGATAGTGCCAACTCTTTTCTTTTCCTGCAGAGCTAAGGACCAAACCCAGGGCCTTGCCCTTGCTAGTCAGAGGCTCTACCACTGAGCTAAAACCCAACCCCAGGGTAGTACCAAGTCTCAAGTACTCAGTATATTTAACTACTATTTTTGTATCATATCTTAGAAATCAAACTGGTATTTGTTACTTCATTACTCTGAATACAATACCTGATTTGTATTGTCTTAGGTAATTTCCCATCATCATCTTCTCTCTGCTAGGGATAGGCCTAGGGCTTCATGCATACTAAGCAATGCTTTACTGTTGAGTTGATCTTCTCAAGTGTCTCTTTGCCTTAATTCTTTTCTCTTGTCCTGTCTAGAATTCTGGCCGTCTCTCCTTTGTGCCTTGTCATTTTATCTTCTGTAGCCTTTGAGTCGGTTTGCTTTTCTGTAAAATGAGGGGACAAAGAGTGTCTCGTAAGCCAATTGTGAGGAATGAATGAGCTAGGCTGTGTAAAACATTTGATTTGGACCAGCAGCATATGTGTGTCAGCTATTTTTAACACTCCAGTGATGGTTCCTTATTCGTTTTTAGCCCGTGGAGATTTCCTTTAACTTATTAGGAATCTTTTATAATAATTTATGTACTCTATTAAAATCAGAAGCTATTTGTCTTTTGGTTGCAAGCAGTGATGTGTATTGGTTTCTGTTCAGAACGTTTTCTTTTCCCATGTTAACACCTTTCATGAATCTTTCAAGATAAGACTATAATGTGTGCAGTAGTTTGATTTGCATTAGGTACATGACTGAGAGTCTTGAAAAATAACCACAGCTTTCAAAAGTAGAAGTTTCTTTCTTACAAAAAGTAATGAAATATAGACAGATGAGGTCTCTGCTCTATATGCTTCTTCTCCATGATAATCAAGGGTCCATACTTCTTTTAAGTCCATCAACTTTGGCTTCCATCTCATGATTCAAGATGGTTGCTCTAGTCCAGCCATATAAGTGCTAGCCAACAGAGGAAATGGATAAAGACAAGTATGTTTCTTCCTTTCGATAGATTTTTCTAAATATCATATATGCCATTTCCTATTGGCCAGAGCTCAGTCACATGGTTCTCTGTGATGCGATGGATGGTGACATTTTGGTTTGTTTATTTATAGACAGATTCTCATTATATAGCTTAGGCTAAGTGTAAACTTGTAATCCTTCTGCCTCAGCCTTGTGAGTGCTGATATTAGAGATGCACAGCCATGCCTGATCATTCATAAACATCAAACAAGAACACAGACACAGAGGGATCTAGCAGTCTGGCCCAGTGCTTCTGTTGTAGCCTTGAGGATCTTCTATTCTCCCTATCTTGTTCACCTTGAGGGAAAATGACTAGATCTCCTTACTAGGGACTTATCCACGGTTACTGGAAATCCTATACCCGCAAACCTCTTATCCCCACACATTACTAGTCCTGAGAAAAGTGAGACAGTGAAGAACAGGCCTGTGTCTGATTCACTGCTACAAACACTCAAAAAATACATACGAGAGTTTTATTTTAGCCCAAGGTCTCACAAGTTTCAGTTCCTGATCTGCTGGCTTTCTTTTTTTTCTCCATTAATTAATTTATTTATTCACTATACATCCTGATCACAGACCCTCCTCCTCACAGCCCCCCCACAAGCCCCTCCTCCCTTTCTCCCTCCCCTTTTCCTCCAAGAAGGGGATGCCCACTCTGGGTACCAACCCATCTTGGTACATAAGTCACTGCAGGGCTGAGCACATCCTCTCTCACTGAGGCCAGACGAGGCAGCCCAGTTAAGGGAGCAGGATCTACAACCAGGCAACAAAGTCAGGGAAGACCCCTCTCCAGTTGTTGGGGGATCCACATGAAGACTAAGCTGCACGTCTGCTACATACATGGGGTGCGGGGCTAGGTCCAGCCCATGTATGCTCTTCGGTTGGTGGTTCAGTCTCTGAGAGCCCTCAAAGGTCCAGGTTAGTTGATTCTGTTGGTCTTCCTGTGGAGATGCTATTCCCTCTGGGTCCCTCAATCCTTCCCCCAATTCTTCTACAAGGCTTCCAGAGCTCCATCTAATGTTTGGCTGTGGGTCTCTGCATCTGTTTCAGTCAGATGCAGGGTGACACCTCTCAGGACAGTTATGCTAGGCATCTGTCTGCAAATATAAGAGTATCATTAATAGCATCAGGGATTAATTCTTGTCCGGAGTATGGGTTTCAACCAAGGCAGTCATTGGTTGGCCATTTCCTCAGTCTCTGCCCCATTTTTGTCCCTGCACTCCTTATAGGCAGGACAAATTTTGGGTGGAAGGCTTTGTGTGTGGGTTGGCATCCTTATCCCTCCACTGGGCCCTGCCTGGCTACAGGAGGTGGCCACTTCAGACTCCATATCCTTCACTGCCAGGATTCTCAGCTAGAGTCATCCTCAAAGACTCCCAGAAGCCTCCCCCATCCCAGGTCTCTGGTACATCCTAGAGAGACACCACCACCACCACCACTTCTACCCTGCCACCCCACCCCCTTGCCACTCCCACCTTCCTCCACCCCTCCACCCTGCCAGCTGCTGATTTTCATTCACTCTCCTGGTCCTCTTTCAAGGCTCCCCCCACTCCTGATCCCCCCTTCCCATCCTCTTTCCCACCCAGATCCCTCCCTCCATTTGCCTCCAAAGACTATTTTACCCCTTCTGAGTGAGATTCAAGCATCCTCCCTCGGGCCCTTCTTGTAATTTAGCTTCTTTGGGTCTGTGGATTGTAGCATGGGTATCCTGTACATCATGGTTAATATCCACTTATAAGTGAATATATACCAAGCATGGGTTTTCGGTCTGAGTCACCTCACTCAGGATAATATTTTCTAGATCCATCCACTAGCTTCTCGGCTGGCTTTCTTGCCTTTGGCCTATGATGGCACAGTACATCCTGACAGGAACGTGTGTCAGAAGTGCTTACCTCATTTCGTGGCTGGGAAGTAAAATGAGAAAGAGAGCCAGGGGTGGCTAGAGTTCCAAGACACCCTTTAGTTGCATGCCCCTAACTTCCAATAAGCCCCACCTACTAGCACCATATTCCAGGAACCAAGCTTTAACACAGGAGATTTCAAGGGATATAGCAGATCCAAACTATAGCAGTACCTACTCAATAAAGATGCACATAGTGCCTGCTCTACGTCAAGAGATGTTCTGGGGGGTTTTATATATGGAATATGTTGAGTTGAGTCTCCTTAAATTTCCCTATAGCATCTCACTACTGTACAATGTGACTTTATTTGGTTTCGCGTTTCTCCGTAGGTAACGACATGACGGAGTTATACTGGAGTAGGGTGAGCTCCTAACCCGGTATGACTGATGTCTTACAGAAAAGAGAGATCTGGTCATGGAGCATCTACACAGGAGACAGGCCAAATTAAGCTTAGAGTCAAGGATCTGTGAGCATCCCAGGAGCAGAGCTTCCCTCTGCCACTGTCCCAGACACCCAGCCTTCAAAACAGGGAGGCCGAGAACTTCCGCTGTTCAAGCCACTGCAACTGCAGTCGTTTGTTCTAGCAACCCCGGCAACCTTATAAAATACACCCACTCGTTTCCGTCTCAGTAACTTCCTGTGAGGTAGCTGCTGTCCTCCCATTTCACAGATGGCAAAGCCGGAAGTGCTGCAGCTTAGAAACCCAAAGCAACAAGGGAAAGTTAGGAGGGAGATTAGGAGGGAGGGAGGGGAAAGTTTTGAAAGGTTACCCTGTGGGCTGGAATGCAGAGAAAGAATCAAAGAGCAAGGATTTTAATACAGCCTGTGAAGAGAATGGTAGAAGGCCTGAGATCTATAAATAAACAACCAACATTTTCATTTTCAAATGTGTGAAGGTTTGGAATAAAAATGACCTTCTCTCAGGAAAGCTCCCTCATGTTTGATACTTGAAGGCGTTTTATCATATTTGGAACCTGAAGCTACAGTTCCTAAAAGCTCTGATTTTTCAAGATAGATTTCAGTATTATTTGAAGACAGGGACTAACCATGGTCACTTGCTCCATGAGTGTTATTCTGCAAGGTTTGGATTTTATGCTCATGCGTTCTATAGATTTGCTTTTATTGGATGAGTTAACACTTGTCCTTTAAAAGTTTCTTGTGCATCTTACATCAAGTGTCATATATATATATATATATATATATATACACACTCACATATATAACTGAGATATGCATATGTCATACACAGAAGGAGCACACACAGGACATAGCTGAAATGCAAAGGCAGAGGCAGTACACAGAGATGATAGGGCTCTCTATCATCTTCTGGGATGCCGCATATACACTATACCAGAGACCTTCATATAGTTCTGTATCAACAATCAGAAGTACACAAGGATCTTTGGATGGAGACAATGGAAGCACTTTCTGGGACTTTTTGGTTTGTGGTCCATATACGGTTAGAGGTTCTGCTACCAACAGAATTGTATAGTTTAGCCAAAGGATATGGAAGAGTTCTGTTGAGTTAAACCATAGCTCCCATCTGGGCAATAGAATTCCTCTAGACAGGGACTAGCAGGTGAGCAAGTCTTGGGGTGCCCATCAGGGGGAAGTGAGGCTGCTCTGAGGCAATGGACTGGGGAGGATTAAGAGTAGAACTTGAGAAGCTCCAATCAGTGCTTCTTGCTTTCCTTGCTTTCCTTTGACGAACAGTAACTGAGAAGAAGAAAGCCAAGCTGCCTACCCCAAGAAGGATGTGTCTGAGTGCTCCAGGATACGAAAACCCAGTTAGCAATGAGCCAAATCCCGGGGAGGTGAGCCGCCATCACTAGAGGATGTGGGAGTTGAGGAAGAATAGTAGAGAAAGCACACTCTAAATGCTGTCTGTACACACACATCGAAAAGTAGATTTGCCTTGTACAATAAGCGGCTTGACAAATAACCGTGGCACTCAAGTCTCCCCTCAGGAAAGACTTGCTGGGTCATCCCCAAGGTTTAGGAACTCTTTCTCAATTGTGGTGGACATCACCATGAAAAAAATTTCCCACTGGGTTTCTGCCTGGTACCTTTCTGACAATTGGCCTATTGAGAGCATTCTATGAATCCTACATCAAATTGCTACAGGAGGCAGGCGTGATGGCACATATCTGGGATCCCAGTCCCTGGGAGGCAGAGGCAGGAAGATTACCATGGGTTCAAGGTCAGCCTGGGCAACATAGCAAGACTATGTCAAGAGCCAAGTGATAACAAAACCACTGCTGGTTTTATGCCCGCTGCCCGACTGTGCACTCCAGTGCAAACACAGTGGAAGCTGTGTGTGATTTTCTAATAGCTATTTCACCCAGAACAAGATTTGAGTCATATTTCAGATTCTCATCCTGCATGCCTAGATGTCTGGAGCATTACAAATGTGCTTTGCCTAGCTAATTTGCATTGCATCCCTTCTGGGTTGCTAACAACCAGGCAGTGTATATAGGGGAGCTGAAACTGGCTGACTCCAGAGCCCTTCCTTGATTTATGGATGATCATCTCGTTATCTGGTTGTAATCACTGTGTAAGGCTGACAGGACCACTGTAGAGCTAGCGTGACTTCTTACAGAAAGGGCAATAATCATTAAGATAAATCTTGTCTCGGGTTGTAGAGGAACGAAAATGACCTTGACTTGCCAAGGAAAGAATTACTTAAGTAAATTCCGTAAGTAAAAATGTATTGTGTTCCAGCAGTGGAGTTTAGCACACATGAGGTCCTGGATTCAATCCTTAACATCAGAAAGCTAGTAAAATACAGCCAGTCCTGTAACTGCGTGCCTAAACTCCCAGCACCTGTCATCTGAGACGGGGGCTCAGGAGTTTTTGTCGGTTTGTGTCTGGTTTTTTTGTTTTGTTTTTTTTCCAGACAGGGTTTGTCTAAATATCTCTAGCTGTCCTGGAACTTGCTCTGTAGACAAGATTAGCCTAGAACTCAGAGATCTGCCTGCCTCTGCCTCCCTAGTGCTGGGATTTAAAGGTGTGTGTCATCACACCCAGCTGTGTTTGTTTCTAACCTGAGCTATGTAGCAAGTTAAAGGCCAGCCTGAGCTATATTGAGGCCATGTCTCAACCAAACAAAACAAGAATGTTGGCTTGAAAAGAAAAAGCCATTTTCACAGACACACAGGCCTGCGGCCTGCAGCTGTGAGGGCCTGAGTGCTCAGGCTGCGGTAGTGACTCAATGGCCTGCCTGTGTGTGCTCCTGTGCTTGGAGTGTGTTTGGTTTTGGTGGATCCAGGGACAAAGAACTGAGGTGCTTATTTTACATATCAAAGCAGACCTCCTCTCCAGGTTCTCCCAGCATCCCTCAGTCCCTACCTGGCATACCCTAGGGGCTGGGCTGCCCTTCCCCCAGAGTCCTTCCCCCTAAGTAATCCAGACATCTTTGTCTCCCTGCTCTCTCCTCTCTCTACATGCTCCTCCTTTCTCTCCTTTTTTCCTCCCAGCCCCCATGGTGACTTCCCTGGTCTTGGTCCTTGGTGCCAGTAAACTCACCCAAGAGCAAGTTCCCGATAAGCCTGCATTTAATGTATTCTAATCTGTCTTGACTGAATTGCTCCATTTCACCGGCAGAGAAGTTACCTATCAGAGTGGAGCGCAGTTCTTTGCTCTAGGGCTTCCAGTTGGGGTAGCAGAGGTCCCATCAGGTATGTACGATAATGAGAGTGCCAGGTATGTACAGTAATGAGAGTACTCCATCTGTTCTCCTTGCAGCCAGGACAAGTTGCTCTCATATTTAATTGACCAGTTAGTTCTGGAGAGCACACACCCAACCAATTCTGCATAACAAACAACCACAAAACCTCGGTGACAAAAAGACCTAGCAAGTCTTGCAGGCTGTGAGTCAGCCCTGCCAGCTGCTGCAGTTATAATCTGAGCTGTCACTCAGGAGGCAGTGGTCAGTTGAGGGTCAGTTTCTGCTGCTGGTGTTGTCCCAGGTTGTCTGATGTGTTTGAGAGACACCTGGCTGTGGGCTGGTCTCCATGCCTCAACTGGGACAGGCAGTGTCTCACTCACCAATAGACTCATCTTGGCTGGCTCATCTGTGGTAAAGAGGCTTCCAGAACAAGTTGAAACAAGCAAGGCCTCCTACGGTCTGCCTTGAGTTCTTACCTCACCGTTTCTGCTGCGTTCCAATGGGCCGAAGCAAAGCTCAAGGCTCCCTCAGCTTCATGGAAAACATGGCTTGAGGGACACATGAGAACAGAAGCTATGTTTACGTTTTAATGAATGTGCCTGAGAGATCCATAAAACAAACAAAAAAAAGGCCTCTAACCTGATGTCCCCTTGTCCAAGGACAGGTACCTCCTGAAATGCTGCAGCCTGTTTATGTGGGATAACAAGCCGCATGCTTCTCTCCCCTGGTTTGACCTACCTGCTCCGGATGTGTTTGGTCACACGTAGGCAGGTCATATGTGGGCAGGATATATGTCAGGAAGCCTACGTGCCCCCGATTGGATAGAGACGGAGGTACTCAGGCAGGAAGTACGTCAGCATATATGCCTGCCCCTGATTAGACCTGATAGGAAATACAGTGAGTGGCCTTATGAGTTTGCTTTTATAAGCCTCTGCAAAATGTGACTCAGCGGTACTGGACCTAGCCAGAATCCATCGTCCTGACCAGTAATTTAATTAGATTTTGCTTCACATTTGGCTCAAAAAAATGTGGTAGGGGTTTTATTCTTGACCCGTGGAAATGAACAGAAGGTACGAAGAAGAACGTTTGGAAGTTAATATGGAGGAAGGTATAGGAAGTGAGGAATATTTTACACTAATGTACTGTGGGGGCATTCCTTGAGTGGAATGCAGCGTACTGGGTTAATGGAAATTAGAGCTTTCTCAGTTTACCATATTGCTACTCTTTCCCCCAACTCCTTGGTGTGTGTCTGTCTGGTTTTGTTTTTTAAACTATTACTAATTTACATTTTTGGAGACAGGGTGTCATATATCCCATGCTGGCATTGAATTTGATATGTAGCATATAGGATGACCTTGAACTTCCGATCCTTCAGAGTGCTGGGATTTCAAGTGTACACCACCATGCCCAGGTTCTGTATTTCTAGGGATCAAACCCAGGGCTTCCTGCCTGCTAAGAAAGCACTGTGCTAACTAAGCATGAGGGGCGTGTAGGAAGTAGGTCTGTCTGGCTAGTATGTCAGTCAGCATGGGCCTTTGGAAGGAATACCTAGCTCCTGAGCCCCCGTCTTCCTGTCCCACCATGACGTCGAGAACCTTCACTGTAGTGGGCCCCATAGAGTCCTGTGTTTGAATGCTTGGCCCATAGAGAGTGACACTTTTAGGAGGTGTGACCCTGGTGTGGGTGTGGCCTTGTTGGAGGAAATGGGTCATTGTGAAGGAGGGTCTCCTATGCTCAGGCTAAGCCTAGTGGGGCAGTCTCGTTCTGCTGCCTGTGGATCAAGATGTAGAACTTCCTTTTTTCTTTATTTTTTTTAAGATTATTTATTTTATTTATATGAGTACACTTTAGCTGTCTTCAGACACACCGGAAGAGGGCATCGGATCCCATTACAGATGGTTGTGAGCCACCATGTGGTTGCTGGGACTTGAACTTAGGACCTGTGGAAGAGCAGCCAGTACCTTCCTAACCACTGAGCCATCTCTCCAGACCGATGTAGAACTTTCAGTCCCTTCTCTAGCACTATGTTAGCCTGCGTGCTTACAGGTTTCCCACAATGACAATAATGGACTGTTGGCTAGATCCAATTAAATGCCTTTCTTTATAAAAGTTGCTGTGGTCATGGTGTCTCTTCACAGCAAGAGAAACCCTGACTAAGACATCCACCATATGCCCAGTGGCTGCCATGTGGTCCTGCTATGATAGATTGAGATTGGAAACCCAAAGCTGAATTAAACTATTTCTCCCTATGGAGACTGGCAGGAGGATATCCCCCATAGACTCATACATTTGAATGCCTGGCCACCAGTTGGTGGAACCTGTTGGAAAAATTTAGGATATATGGCATTGTTAGAGAAGATGTGTTACTGGGGTGGGTTTCAAAAGTCTATATCAGCCTGGTGCACACCTTTAATCCCAGCAATTGGGAGGCAAAGGCAGGTGGATCTCTGTGAGATCAAGGCCAGCCTGATCTACAGAACTAGTTCAGGACAGCCAGTGCTACACAAAGAAACCCTGTCTTGAAAAACAACAACAACAAAAAAGTTCATGCCATTCTGTTGGGAAAAATCTTTGTTACACTGTATGAAGGTGTGTCTCTTTCTTTCCTTCCTCGCCTGCCTAAGGCACCTTCTGATTGGTTTACTAAAGAACTGAACAGCAAATAGCTGGGCAGGAGAGGAGAGGCAGGACTTCGAGGCAGAGATAGGAACTCTGGAAAAGAATGAGGCATGAGGGATTTGCCAGCCAGATGGGAGGTGAAAGAGACAGGTGCCGGGAATGAGGGGAGGTAACGGGCCACATGGCAGATTAGAATAAATGGATTAATTTAAGTTTAAGAGCTGCTTGGAAACAAGCCTAAGCTAAGGCCTAAACATTCATAAATAAAAAGTCTCTGTGTCATTACTCGGGTGGCTGGTGGGTTGAGACAGTCCTACGATGGTAACTCGCAGTCTCTCTCAGCTACTGTTCCAGCACTATGCCTGCCTGCTTTCCTACTTCCTGTTATGATGACTGTCCAAGTCGGCATTCTATTCTCGTGAACAGACACCATGACCACAGCAACTCTTACAAAATAGAGTATTTAATTGGGGCTGCTTACAATTTTAGAGGTTTAGTCTATTACCATAGTGGGTACCTGGTGGCACACAGGCAGACATGGTGCCAGAGAAGTAGCTGAGAGTCCTACATCTGGAGTCACAGGCAGCAGGAAAAGAGAGAAAAACACTGGGCTGGGGATGGGCTTCTTGAAACATCAAAGCCAGTGACACACTTCCTCCAACAACGCCACACCTACTCCAACAAGGCCACGCCTCCTGATACTTTCTAATAGTGGCTGTTGACTAAGCATTCAGATACAGGAGCCTATGAGAATCACTCTATTCAAACCACAACAATGATGGTGAACTCTAACCCTCTGGAAATATGAGCCCCAAGGTAAACATTCTCTTTTACAAGTTGGTCATGGTGCTTTGTCATAGCAGCAGACAAGTACCTCAAACCTCCCCCTTAAATTGTTCCAACAGATACTGTCATCACAGCAATGAAAAAGCAACATTCACGAGCCCACATTCCGGTGTTAATCACTCTTAAAGTCCTGTCATGTGAAGAGCTGAGTTTTGAAGATTCCTTACATTTAAATCCAAGGTTATAGTCTGCCCAATCTTCTTTTTCTCTTCAAAATCTTCAGAAGTAAACCTTTATTTCCAGTTATTTTATATTTAAGTAAAAGGACTTACGACTCATACTTTCATCAGAAAAAAAAAAAAAAAGAAAGTTATGTTCTTCCAGTCATTAAACTAGTATCTATTCTGTTTTTATTTGCCGAACACTGCAACACATGAATATTTATATAGTTGTGCTGGCTAGTTTTATGGAAACTCAGTACGGGCTGGAGTCATTTTGGAAAGGGGTTCCTCAGTCAAGATTATGCCTACAGCAGATTGGCTTGTAGGCATTTTCTTGATTGGTGATTGATGTGGGAGGGTCCAGACCACTGTGGGCGGTGCCACCTCTAGGCCGTTGGTCCTAAGTATGAGAAAGCAAGCTGAGTAAGCCAGTGAGCAGCACCCTCCATGGTTTCTGCTTCAGTTTCTGCCTCCAGGTCCTACCTTGAGTTCTTGCCCTTTCTCTCCTTAGTGGTAGAGCTTATGAGCTGTGAGTTGTAAGATGAAATAACCTTTTCCTTCCCAAGCTGTTTGTGGTCATGGTGTTTCACCATAGCAATAGCGATCCTAATATATGTGTGTGTGTGTGTGTGTGTGTGTGTGTGTGTGTGTGTGTGTGTATATATATATATGTATTAGTGTTTAATTGACATATCATTTTGCTGTAGGTTAGAGCTACATTTAAGCTAAGAAGTGAGAATATTACTTTATATGCCCCAGTATAGGGGAATGCCAGGGCCAAGAAGCAGGATTGGTTGGGTAGGGGAGCAGGGCGGAGGGAGGGTATAGGGAACATTCAGGATAGCATTTGAAATGTATATAAAGAAAATATCTAATAAAAAATAAATTAATTAAAGAAGTGAGAATATTTTTCTGGAACTGGTGGGACAGTTCAGCTGCTGAACCTGATGACCTGAGTTCAATACCAGGGATCTACATGTTGGGAGGAGAGCTGACTTCTAAAGGTTGTATTCACACACACACACACACACACACACACACACACACCATCGTAAAAACAAATAAATAAATACATCTTTTTTGTTTAAAAAGAAGAACATTTTCCTCTGAAAGACATGTATTTTTGATAGAAATATTTTTTAATACCTTACAGCTTTAGAGGTGAATCATATTCCTGTCTGATCTCACCCCATGTTTCTTACAATTGTCTTTCTATGTGTAGGCTCTTGTGTACTTGGGGAGTGCATTAGTCAGGGTTCTCTAGAAGAACAGACTATAGACTGAATCATAGTCTCTTTCAGAGCACACTCAGGAACCTTTAGGCTGCGTGTGTGCATCTGGAGCTGGTCAGTTTTGTCTCTGAGCTCATTGTTGTGCAGTCTGTGTGCTGAGATGCTAGAAGCTGGTTAGTCCTATCAGGGAGATGCTAGAAGCTGGTTAGTCCTATCAGGGAGATGCTAGAAGCTGGCTAGTCCTATCAGGGAGATGCTAGAAGCTGGCTAGTCCCATCAGGGAGATGCTAGAAGCTGGTTAGTCCTATCAGGGAGATGCTAGAAGCTGGTTAGTCCTATCAGGGAGATGCTAGAAGCTGGTTAGTCCTATCAGGGAGATGCTAGAAGCTGGTTAGTCCTATCAGGGAGATGCTAGAAGCTGGTTAGTCCTATCAGGGAGATGCTAGAAGCTGGTTAGTCCAATCAGGGAGCTCAACCTTCTCCTTGGTCAGTTTTTCCAGAGCTGCTGGAGCAGTCAGCCAGCACCATCATTTTCTGGATTTTTCCACAAATTTCTAAAAGTTTTATAAACAGAGTCACCAAATCTGTTGCCTCTCACAACTGGTGAATCAGAATAACCAAAAGCATATTTCCCTTTAAGTTTATAAAATAGTTTGCACCATGAGTTTTTCGTATTCTCTTGAGCTTCCAGGAGCAGCATCAGTAACTGAAGAGTCTTTAGTACCCATGGGTGTTGGCAAATTGAAAAGCCTATTCATCCGGACGTAGTGGTGCATGCCTTTAATCCCAGCACTCGGGAGGCAGAGGCAGGAGGATTTCTGAGTTTGAGGCCAGCCTGGTCTACAAAGTGAGTTCCAGGACAGCCAGGGCTACAGAGAAACCCTGACTCGAAAAAAAAATTATTCTTATACTTCTGTTGCTCTAGAACCACTTCTGATACCAAAGTCTGTACCAGTCAGGGTTCTCTAGAGGAACAGAACTTATATAATGAATATAGATTTATATTATACTTATTATATAAGTTAAAATATAATATATATAACAATACATATTATACTAATATATAAGATGTTGTATTATCTATCCATCTCTTAGCTTTTCGTTGGTTCTTTGTGAATTTCCCATCATGCACCCCAAACCTACTCATGTCTCCCTTCTCTCATACCCACCCTCCATCTTTCCAACCAACCCCCACAACAGAGGAAAAAAAATCTCGTTGTGGAAGTTGTAGTGTATCACAGTGTGTCCCACAGTATTCCCTTTTGTCCACACTTCTTTGCTTGCAAACATTCATTACAATGAGTCATTGGTCTGATTCAAGGCCTCCGGCTTCTGCTACTCTATCAATATTGAAACCTCGCTGGGACTCGTCTGAGATATCCTGTGGTTACCCTATGTCATGGAGATGCTGTAGGACCAGCCTCTTCCTACACTCCAGCAGTTCATTCATGGAGTAGATATGGGTGAGCCAACTCAAAGCCCTAGGTCTGGGCTTGAGAGGGTTCTGAGCTGGTCAGCTCACTGCTCTCCTGCTCTCCTACCCTTGGGGCCAGGTCACCGGCAACCCATACACCCAGGCCCAGCTCTACCCTGCTGCCCAGGTTAGGTGCAGGGCCTGCTCTCCCAAGTGTTGCAGCCAGTGAGGGACATGGCCAGTACTCTCACTCTCAGGACCCTGGGGCCAGCTGTCTTGCCTGCCGCTGGTGGTGAGGACAAAAGAAAGGAGAGAGGATCTCTCCCTTATCTATGCTACCACATAGCAGACAAGAGGCAGAGCCAGCTCTCCCACACTCACGCCCTTAGGGCTGGCTCACCTGCAACCCCCACATCCAGGGCCAGCTCTCCTGCTCTTTTGACTTCAGAGCCTTGTCTCCTGCCTGTGGTGAGGAGCAAGTGGGGAAGAGAGTATCCTCCCTCATCCATGCTACTACAATCTGTAGGATCGGGTCTCCCATGCTTATATCCTCCAGGCTGGCTCAAAACTCTAGCAGTGTACAGCTCGCTCTCCTGAGTCCTGCAGCTAGGTAGGGTGGGAGCAGCTGTCCTGTGTTCATGCCCCGAGGGCCAGCTATCTCCAGGATGCCCAGGGGAAGGGTGGGATCAGTTCTGCATAGCCCTTAGACATAAACATGTCCCTGGGAGGTAACCCAAACAAGGGACATCTGGTCTTTGGTGATAACAGACCCCTGGCAGGACCATGGACCCAGATGCGGCCCCCACTGGCAACACAGGCCAAAACCCTATCATAGTCCTAGGTGGCATCTCTGGCAACTCATGTCAGGATGATCCTCATTACTCTTGAGTCTCCAGTTCTGCCTCTCTTCATTGTGCCCACAGCATTCTGTTTCTTTTTCTCTTCCATTTTCCCAGTATTTACTTCTCTTAGTGGTGCCTGGGATCTCTTGAGTGTCTGAGGTCATCTCAGGAGTGGTCTCGGGAGTGCTACTCCCTGCTCTCACATTATGTATGGTGTTGGGCAGGGGTCATCTGGGGCATGGTCTGCACCCCCACACACACACACACACCAGGCCTGTGTACCCAACTGGTGGTAGTTTTAGGCTAGCTCCTTGTCCAGACCCCATGGCACTGGTCTCGTGGTCATCTAGGTTATCACTAGTCTACCAGTGGAGGGTCCAAGAATCCAGCAGTTGATCAGTCTGTGAGGCTGAATGTCTCAGCTGGTCTTCGTTATGTACTGGAGTCCCAAAGCAACAGGCTCTAATGTCAGTGAAGGGATGGACTTGCTATTAACTGTGAGAACAAGCAGGCAGAGAGCAAGCTTCCTTCTTTTATGTCCTTTATATAAGCTACCAGCAGAAGATACGGCCTAGATGAAATAAAGGTGGATCTTCCCACTTCAAAAAGATCTAGATTAAAAATGAGTCTTCCCACTGCAAATGATCTAGTAAAGAAAAATATCCCTTAGAGGTGTACCCAGCCTCTTGAGTTTTAATTAATTCTACATGTAGTTAAGTTGACTAGCAAGAATAGCCACTATGGGTAGGTAGTTGATCACACCATTGGTTTTCTTTCATACGATTGAATTGTTATTGCTTGTAACTCCTACCTGATTTTTTTTTTGTTTCTGTTTTCTGTGCTTTTTGTGGTGAGGTGTTTATCTTTAAGTAGCTTTATCGAAATATATAATTTGTATGCTAAGAAATTTGTCTTTCAGTATCTCTAACATACTATAAAACTAATCTCTTTATTTTAAAAATAGAATGTCTTAGTGGGTCAGAAAGCAGACAGCTTACCAGAAGTGGGGTCATTCTAACTTAGGAGTTTCCTCTAGTAACCTACATTACCAGGCCCCATGTCTCAAAGGCTCCAACACCTCCCTAGACAGTGCCATCAGCTGGCACCCATGCATTTAAACACACGAACCTATAGTGACACTTTACATCCAACCCACACCATAACACTCCCTGTGACTGACTAACGTTGTCAGCTTGACTGGATTTAGAGGCACATTTGGATTCCTAGGAAGCTTAAGTGAGGAAGGAAGACCCACCCAGGATGGGATGGTACAATCTGGGAGCCACGTGTAAACAAAAAGGACGAAAGAGGAGAGCCGGCCAGTGTCAGCATCTCTCTCTTTGCTGCCCGATCTGTGGAGATGTGAGTCCTAGCTGCCTGCTTTCACCACTGTGGACTGTACTGTAAACTCTTGAGCTAGAATAAGCTCTTCTTCCCTTACATTGCTTTTTGCACGTTGTCACAACCAACAAGAAACACAGCTAACACATCTCCACTCCTGCCTGCCGCTGGGGACCACTAAGCTGCGTTTTGTCTCTGTAGACTATCTATTCCAGACATTTAATATAAATAGGATCACATATCATAGGAATCTTGTCTTTGGCCTACTTTAATTTAGCATGTCTAATTACATGACATTTAGCAATGTCTTCAAGGTTCATACATGAGGTAACACATACCCATTCTTCAATATTTATGGCTGAATAATACTCCACATGCTGCATTTTATTTATCTGCTCATCAACTGATGAACATTTAATTTTATCTTCTTTTAAGTTATTAAGAAAAAAAGCCACTTAAGAACATTTATGTACAAGGTTGCAAGAGGCTATAATTAGAATTGACTCTATCTCTCAGGTATTCATGGAGAATGGTAATTGCTATGTTAAGTGATAACTCTAAGATTGATTTATTTTGAGGAATTGTCAAACTGTTCACCAAATTAGATATACCGTTTTACATGCCCCAGGCATATGTGGGGGTATTCCCATCATCCATTTCCATTATGATTTTTTAAAATTAGCAGTTAGAGTAGCTGTCATATAGTTCATTATTTATATTTTCCTAGGAATGAATTAAATACCTTTCCTCTCTCTCTGTCTCTCTCTCTCTGTCTCTCTCTCTCTGTCTCTCTGTCTCTCTATCTTCCCTCTCTCTCTCTCTCCCTTCCTTCCTTCCCCCTCTCTCTCACCTTTCTTGGCTATCTCTTTCCATATAGCACAGGCTGAACTCACAGTCTTCTTGCCTCAGCTTCCTGAGTACTGGGATTGCAAGCATGTGCTATCACGCCTATATCCTTCTATGTACTTGCCTTCCTTTGAGAATTTGAAGAATGGTATTTTAGAAACTAATAGTCACAGGCATTAATGGTCTTTTATTTTTAATTCCTCGCTTGCTTATTTATTGCATACATGTGTGTGGATATATGAATAACATGGTACCAAGGACCAGCCTCAGCTTGGAGAGGGGGGTCTTGAGGAAGGGGTGTTTGGGAGCAGCAAAAGAACGACTAAAAGTCAATCGTGGGAACAAGCTGACAGCTCATGGTTCTGCTCCCTAGACAGCTCTCTGCTCAGGACGGCTCTCTGCTACATACAGCTCTCTCATGCTAGAAAAAATTCTAAAAGCTCTCTGGATAGCTCAGAAAACCCACCAGACAAATTCCAAAAGGAAAAGATGCTAGAAAAAAATTCTAAAAGAGATGTTTTAGCTTTCTAAGTAATTCTTGGGTTTTCCAACCAAGGGCAGAGATCCTGTTAGAAAATTTTTATAAGAGCTGTAACAGCTTTCTAGGATAGCTTTTGGGTTTTTAGAGCAAAGTCAGAAATCCTGCTAGAAAAATTCTAAAAGAGCTGTACTCACTCTCCAAGAAGTTGTCTCTGGGTAACTCTCTCTTGCAGACCAAAACCCAGTCTTTTATTTACATACCAATCCAGTCATTTACTCTAAGTTCTCTTTTGATTTTCCCATGAATCAACACTTTATGACCTTAGCCCCTTGATTCTTAGAAAGAGACAGCAAGTACATTTTTTAACATAGCAAATAAATTCAGAGACCTGCCTGCTTTTGTAAGCACAGACAATAAGTTAGCTGAGTAGGATCTTGCTCTGAGATCACCATACCCACCACACCTAGGCCTAAATTTGCTCTGCCCCAGACTGACCTTGAACTCAGAAACGTGCCTGCCTTTGTAAACAGAAACAATAAGTATAGCTGGGAAGGACTTTGCCCGGAGATCAACACTCCCTAAATCTCTTTATCTTCTTCATTTGTATCTTTCTGACAAGCAGGTTTATAGTGTAGCTGCCTCTGCTCTTTTTTTTTTTTTAAAGATTTTTATTGATTATTATATAAGTACACTGTAGCTGTCTTCAGACACACCAGAAGAGGATGTCATATCTCACTATGGATGGTTGTGAGCACCATGTGGTTGCTGGGATTTGAACTCATGACCTTCGGAAGAGCAGTCAGTGCTCTTACCTGCTGAGCCATCTCACCACCACCACCACCACCCTTTTTGCCTCTGCTCTTTCAGGTCAATGAAGCCCCTCATACAATTCACATTACATCCCTATATTTTTGCATAGTTGAGAAATCCTGTTTATATATTTTTTGAACTCATGTTTTCAGAGTTCTTTCCCACAGCCTTAAGAGTGGTCCGGAGGGTCTCAGCAACTACCACTTTGCTAAGGACATTTAGACACACCCTCACCTCCTGGACTCTTCTATTTATTGCAGAATCATTAACCGTAGCAGGGAGAACATCTGAAGGAAGAACATAAAGTAAATTATGTACATTATTATACAAACAGGCTTTATTCTAGTAACCTTCAGCACTGGTGGAGCCCAAGCCCTGCTACCTAGGCTCCAGGGGTGGGAACTGTGTCACACTGTCCTTTCTGCAGTGGCCATGCAGAACTTGGGACCTTGGGGGATGTATAGAATCAGAGGATAACTCCCCTCCCCCAGGCCTCCAAAGGACAACTTTTGAGAATTGATCTTTGTCTTAGGGTTTTACTGCTGTGAACAGACATCATGACAAAGGCAACTCTTATAAGAACAGCATTTAATCAGGGCTGGCTTACAGGTTCAGAGGTTCAGCCCATTATCATCAAGGTAGGAGCATGGCAGCATCCAGGCAGGTATGGTGCAGGAGGAGGTGAGAGTTCTACATCTTCATCCAACAGTTGCTAGCAGAATACTGGCTTCCAGATGATTAGGACTAGGGTCTTAAAGCCCACACCCACAATCACACACCTACTCCAACAAGGCCACACCTTTTAATAGTGCCACTCCCTGAGCCAAGCATATACAAACCATCACAATTTTATCATTCCTCCATGTAGGTCCTTGGCATAAAACTCAGGTTACCAAGCTTTGTGTGTTGACTCTTGAATATCTAATTTTAAAAATTAAACAGATTTATAACTTTTATTATGTATTTTTGTGTGTGGATGTGTGTATCCGACCAAATATGTACCCTTCTAGGTCAGAAGAGGTGTCAGATCCCCTGGAAGTGGAGTTCCACTTCCAATTGTGAATCACCTGATGTGGGTGCTATGAATGAGCTACAGTGCTTTGCAAGGGTAGCAAGCATTCCTAACCACTGAGCCATCTCTCCAGCCCTAAAAATGTCAATTTTTTTTTTGGGGGGGGGGTTTCGAGACAGGGTTTCTCTGTGTAGCCCTGGCTGTCCTGGAACTCACTCTGTAGACCAGGCTGGCCTCGAACTCAGAAATCCGCCTGCCTCTGCCTCCCGAGTGCTGGGATTAAAGGCGTGCGCCACCACGCCCGGCTAAAATGTCAATTTTTAATTTGGATTTTTTTTTTAATTTCTAGGTTAAGTTTTTTTTATAGATTTTTCTACTCTGTGTGTGTGTGTGTGTGCATGCGTGCGCACACACGCGTATGTGTGTGTACATATGAATGTATAACTGTGTGGAGGTTGGAAATCCACACTATGTGTCTTCTTCAACCGCTCTTTACTTTCAGCTGTTGGAGTTTCACTGAACTAGCTGGCTATGGAGCCCCAAGGATGCGCCTATCTTCATTTGGGATTGTAGGCTGGCACCTCCATGCCTACAATGCCAGCTTTTTACCCAGGTGTCAGGACACACTTGGCCTTCTGCTCATATTGGCAGTACTTTGATGACTAAGACATGTTCTTTCCTGTTTCATATTCTGATTTGGACATAGTTTCCCTACACAGATAAGTCTTGAGTTTTGCTACTTAAAAAAAAAAACTATCTTCATAATTTTTATGAAAACCTTCTGACCCCGAGTTTATGCCTTCAACACTGTCACAGTCTTTTGCTCTTCAGTGAGGAGGGCATGTTTGTACCTGTCACAAACACGCTTAGTACATACGGAACCCCTAAAGACCTGGCTAGATTTATTTTCTCCTTTTAGAAACTTTCTTAAGTTTCACAACATGAGCCCCTTGAAGTCGGCCTGGGCACCTACCACGTGTGGACTTGTGGTGATTTCCCAACCTTCTTGGTACAAAGATAAACAATCCTATAATCAGAGACTCTGGTTTTGTTAGAGGTGAAAGCCTGCAATAATTTATCAAACACCAAGCTATTCAGAGTGCTTCTAAACACTTGTAAACACCCTGGAAGAGAAAGAAGTGACTTCATTTTTAAAATTTTATTTTATGTGCATGGGTGTTTTGCCTGCATGTATGTTTGTGTAACACATGCATGCTTGATGCTAGAGGAAGAGGGGATCAGATCTCCTGGAGCTGGAATTATAGACAGGCTCCTTGGAGGTGCTAAGATTAGGATCCAGGTCCTTTGCAAGAGCAACAAACGTTCTCAACCACTGAGTGAAGGGACCCTGGCTAGTGTGGCAAACATGGCGCCGGCAGGGCTTATCCTTCTTCCCAATTCTCTCTACCTTGCTAAAAACCATTAGACTACATTCCTGAAGCCAGCCACCAAGGACTATTCCCATTTTGGCTACTTCCTTCTTCTGAGGTTATCAAGTCCAGCTATCAAAGTATTAAAGCAATCAAGAGCCTAATCCCCCTTTGGGTCACCTAATTAACATGCCCAATCAAAATTAAACACCTCATCCTAACATGGGGTTTTCCTTTGTACCTTTATAAATCACTATCTGTCTATGTGCCACATCTGTCTCTATCCAGAGGCAGTCCTTTGTTCCCCAGGGACAATATCTCTTCCCCCTCTCCCTTGTTCTTTTTCCCATTAACCCTCTTCCTCTATTTCCTGTATTTGTCCCTTAACCCTGACCTCTGTCCCTCTGGGGAAAATAAAACTCCTTTGTGCTGAGAACTTGGTCTTGGGGGTCCTGGGCCAATATTTTTCCTTATATTGAGCTCTTTCCAGCCTTTAAGGCCACAGAGATTTCATACTGCATTTTCTCTCTCTTTCTCTCTTTCCTCCTTCCTTCCTTCCTTCCTTCCTTCCTTCCTTCCTTCCTTCCTTCCTTCCTTCCTTCCTTCCTTCCTTCCTTCCTCCCTCCCTCCCTCCCCCCTTCTTTCCTTTTTTCTTTCTTTCTTTCTTTCTTTCTTTCTTTCTTTCTTTCTTTCTTTCTTTCTTTCTTTCTTTCTCTCTGCCTCCCAGTGTTGGGATTAAAGGCATATACCACCATGTCCAAAAATACTGTGTTTTCATTGATGTGTTTTAAATTTCTAGATCTTATAAATAGTTTTAGAAAATAATTTAGATTTATATTTTTTTGAGATTATAATTATATCATTTCCCCCCTTCTTTTCCTCCCTCCAAATGCTCCCACCTATACCTGCTTGTTTGCTTTCAAATGCATGGTCTCAAGGCGTGGGCCACCACGCCCGGCTTTTTTTTTTGTTTGTTTGTTTTTTTGAGACAGGGTTTCTCTGTGTAGCCCTGGATGTCCTGGAACTCACTTTGTAAACCAGGCTGGCCTCGAACTCTGCCTCTGCCTCCGGAGTGCTGAGATTAAAGGCGTGTGCCACCACGCCCTGCTCCTTTTCCCCCTTTTGATCAATTTCCACCTCCTATAAATGACAGAGCCTCTGAAGACCATGTGGGGCTGTGGCAGGGTTACATACCACCGGGGCATAGGCATGAAGACCATGTGCGGCTGTGGCAGGATTACATACCACCGGGGCATAGGCATAAGTGGTTGAGAGTGTAACAACCCACTCAACCCCTTTCTATGACAGAAAACCAACAGGCCTGGAATGGCTACTCCTGGGTGTCAACTTGACTATATCTGGAATGAACTACAATCCAGAATTGGTGGGCTCACCTGTGATCCAGATCTTGAGGCTGGAAGACACAAGTTTCTGGCCTGTATCTTGGCATGGAGATCTTGAGGCATAGTGGCTATGAAAAGCTTAGGCCCAGGCAAGGTAGTACAGGACTTTTATCCCAGGAGACTGAGGCAAGGAGATCTCTGAGTTCAAGGTCATCCCGGAACAAAGCAGGTCCCAAATCCAGGTGTAGTGGTACAGACCTTTCATCTGGGCCACACCTTCTGCTGAAGGCCTACGTAAGGACAGTAGAAGGAAGCTTCACTCTTCTTCGCCTGCTTGCATTTATTTGCCAGCACATCTGTTGAAATCTACTAGCCTTGTGGGACTGAGCAACTACTAGATCCTTGGACTTCCCATTCACCACTGCCCATTGTTGGGTTAGTTCGACTACAGACTGTAAGTCATCATAATAAATTCCCTCAATATAGAGAGACATTCCATAAGGTCTGTGACTCTAGAGAACCTGGATTAATACAATGCCCAATCTGAGGGTTGCTTGTGGGTGATCTGCTGCTCTGATCAAAATGCAGCAATAATCACAACCTTTGAGGAGGGCCTTCCACAACCATCTGCCTCTTTTATTGGAGGACAAAGAATGTATCATGTTCATTTAAAATAGCAAAAACACATATGACAAGCACTACAATAGTTGCCTCTGACAGTAACTGTCTGAGTCCTTGGTTCTTTGGTCTCCTCAAGGGATCCTGTGGGGTGTTTCTTGGCACGTAGTATTTAGAAATCATGTTAGCCTAATTCGAGTGTAAGCGTGCAACCAGCCCCAAGGGATGTGGATCTCCCAACTCTGATTGCGTGGGCAATCCAGCACGATTTTCAGGGAGTCCAAACTAAGGCTGTGGGTAACCGCAGGTTGACCCCAATAGGCATGCTGCTGTCAGAGAGGGACCTCCAAATTATTCCTCATTCCTGAAGGCCAGCGATAGACACACTTCCACGTAAAGTGATCCCCAACACTTAGGACAACCCTTTGAGGTCAGAATTCTTTCTCCCCGTTTTAATTCTGAGCGATCCAAGAGTCCACTTATTTAACTGCTTTAACTGTTTATGCGGGAGTGGTGTTTTAACTTGTGGATCTGACCTCAATTTCTTAAAATTGAATTTTGTTCTTATCTGCCTAAAAACAGAAATAGTTTTTCTCGGGCAGCAACAGTTACCACTGAGGAGGTAAAGAAACAGTGGCAGCGCCTCTGCCTCCAGTGACCTCTCTCTTCCTTTCTTCTTCCAGCACTGCGAACCTTGGGGGCTCTCACAAGCTCTCAGAACAAGAGCCAGAGGCTGCAGATAAAGGCCTGTTCATCCCACACAGCCCTTTCCTAAGGGAGCATTCTTGCCTGCTGTTTCAGTATCTTTTTGTGACATTCCAGAATCTGCCCCGCGGTGTGAAATTATGTATGTGCACCTACAGAACTTTAGCTGTGTGTGATAGGTACATACAATGACTTTTGTTACATTGCTCTTTCCAGCTTTGGAGCAGTGTGCAGGGGGTAGGTCCCGCAGTTAAGTGCCTCAAATTACAGCCTCTGACTTCAGAGCCAGCTCTCCTACCACTTGGCCAAATCAACTCTTGACAAATCATCGGGTATGGAACTCCTTTAACACATTTCTCCCTGAACTTCTAGGGATGGTGGCCTTCTCCTAACCCTCAATTAACTGAATACTGGGAAGCTTTATTCATTTGTTTATATATTTATTATTTTTTTACAGTGCCAGAGATAAGCCTCACCCAAGCTGGGGAACTGTTCTACCCCCCCTCCCCCAACCCCAAGTCCTACCTAGTATTTAAAAGAAATTAGACTGTACTATTTAGACCAGTATTTAGACCAGTATGCATAAAGCTGAAATGAACGTACAAACGCTCTCCCTGACCCCCTTATGCATAGCTTCCCTCCTCACCACCATCCTCCATATCGGGGCACATTTGTTACAACTTAATCCTGCTCCAGGCACATCTTTATCGCCCACAAAGTTCATAGCGTACATGGGGCTCATCCTTGCTGTTGCACACTCTGTGCCTTTGGACTAATTTATGACATGTATCACAGAGTACTTTGACTACCAAAAAAGGAAAACAGCAATACCAAAAAAATCTATTCCCTCATGAGGTACTTTTTTTTTTTTTTTCCGAGACAGGGTTTCTCTGTGTAGCCCTGGCTGTCCTGGTACTCACTTTGTAGACCAGGCTGGCCTCGAACTCAGAAATCTGCCTGCCTCTGCCTCCCGAGTGCTGGGATTAAAGGCGTGCGCCACCACGCCCGGCTCTCATGAGGTACTTTTTAAGGGGTGATACAAGGGGGATGGGCCTCGATATGGTAGCATACTACTGTAATTCCACCACTTAAGAGGCAGAATGATCAGGAGTTTTAGGCCAAATTAAGACACGTGTGTGGGCTGGGCGTGGTGGCGCACGCCTTTAATCCCAGCACTTGGGAGGCAGAGGCAGGCAGATTTCTGAGTTCGAGGCAAGCCTGGTCTACAAAGTGAGTTCCAGGACAGCTAGGGCTATACAGAGAAACCCTGTCTTGAAAAATAAAAAAAAAATAAAAAAAAATAAAAAATAAAAAAGACACGTGTGTGTGTGTGTGTGTGTGAGAGAGAGAGACAGAGAGAGACAGAGAGAGAGATAGAGAGGAGAGACAGAGACAGAGAGAGACAGAGATCTCTTAGAGTCTAGACTCAACTCAAGGTGGTGTGCCCCAAGTGAAGTTCAGCCTCTCCCAGTTTGTGCATCTCTCCAAGACTCGCCTAGGAACCGGTTCCTCCCCCTTTTGTTTAAGTGTCAAGCAAATGGGTTTCCTGTTGACTCTGGAATATTGTGAAAGGGCAGGAAGAGGCCAAGCCTCCTTGTCTCTCTCTCTCTCAACTCCCCAACCCCTTTATTTATTTTGTGCACGTCTGTTTGGGTTGTGGGGGTGTTTCCAGCTTGTGCGGCTGGAGGGCGGCCTCAGCAGCCCGAAACCCCTCCCCGAGGAGGCGAGGCCGGTCGGGAGCCCGCCCGATCCCAGGCTGGACCTCTGTGGGGCGGGGAAGGGGACCGGACGGGAAGCGAGCTGCCGAGGAGCTGCAGGCCGCCGGTGCGTGCCCAGAAGGCGGGGTGCTCGGCCCGGCCCGCGCCCCAGCTCCGCGCGCTGCAGGTGGAGCCCTCCTTCCCCGCCGAGCGCGCTGGCGAGGGCCATTCGCTGCCCGCAGCTCGCCCGCCGTCCCCGGGCTGCGCGGCGGCGCCTCGCCCATGGCTGAGGGCCGGCGGCGGGAGGACGAGGAGGAAGAGCTGCGAGAGCGCCGCGAGCTTGGGGGCCCGCGCCGCGCCCGGAGCCGCGCGCTCCCGGGCCACTCGGCTGCAGGTGAGACGCGGGGGACGCGGGGACCAGGGGCGCACGGGGGGTTGGGAGCATCTAGGACCCGGTTCTCCGCGCCCACTCATGCCCTGCCCAGCTCGGCAGCTGCTCTCGATGCTGCCTGGAGGGGACTGACACCTTTAACTCCTGAAGGCGAGAGGGCGGGACAGTGGCCTTTCTATCCTTAGCCTCCTTTTCTCCTTTTTGAGAGAATTCAGATTGGTCTCTTTACCTGTTAGTGGCCCTGGAGCCGAAACTCCAAAATTTCCGTGGAAACTAAATCCAAGGCGGCTGGCTTGGAACTTGTGGCTGGGTGATTCCTTATCTGTAGGTGAGTCAGAGGCCATGCCCTACGTCTCTCTCTCTCTCTCTGGACCACAACCCCTCCCTATGGTTTCGCCTGGGCCACCCCAACCTGGTCAGACCACGTGCCCATGCTGAATCAAGTCTTGTTTCAGCAGCGGGTGAACTTCGGACCTCTAGTCCCTTCCTTCCCTCCCCCACAGCGCTGATTTTCTGCTTGAGAGTTAATTTGTTGCAACTACCCTCCCCGTTGTAAACCGGGAGTGCCCAATGTAGTATTGGAGAAGGGAATTCTTTTGGATGGAGGTCATTTGGGGGCCTATAGTTAGTTACCTTTAAGATCTTGTTTTGGGACACACCAACGAAGCACGAATCAAATAGCTTGGTGCATAAGTATAAAATTAAATGTGGATCCACCCTCCTTCCCTTTACCTGGGGTGGGTTTTCAATGTAACCGTAATGGAGATGAAATTATGAGGCCAGCTGGTTAACCACAGTTATCTGAAACTGGATGGAAGAATTAACCTAGAAGATGCATAAAGAGGTATTGGGAAGACTCAAGGGAAATCCAGTCACCAGGCTGGAGCCTTCTTAGAAAGGGAACATGGAGAGGCTCTTCTGTGTGACCACCAGGAGAAGGAGAAAGAAGTTGGGTCTGTGGAATTGGAGGGCAGAAAATGGGATAAAAAAAAAAAAAGTCGGTAAGTGTATTCCGAGTAAGACATTCTGGAAGCTTAAAATTAACTTTATGCCTGCCTGCCTGCTACTGGGCCTTTTTTAGAGTAACACTTGACTGTTACCATGAACACCAAGTGATAATAATCGGTAGTTTTGTTCAATGTAAGCCTAACTGAAACAACACGTAACTGTTGAGTAAATAATTCAGTATCATGAAAAAGTTTGCAAAGTTGTGCCTTGGTTGCTTACAGATTTTAAACGTGCATAAGTACCTTGGATTCTTGGTACCTTTCAGAAGAAAGTCTCCCTCTTACAGGGGACTGCACCATGGAGAGCTGTGTCGGAATTTAAACTAAATATGACCCAGATACAGGTTCAACAGTTTCTTCAGTGTGTGTTTTTCCCACAAGGCCAGCACAAATGTTACTTTTGTAACTTTTTACTAGTTCCATAATGTCTGAAGGCTGCCAAGGCCTAGTCTAGGCTCTGTGATAATAGTTTGCCAAGACTTGGTAGCTTCTGCACCCAGAAATAAGTGTTTTCAGCTCTCTCACCCTTAGCATGGCCTTCCTTCACGAAGGGGTGAGGGGTCAGCATGATGCCTGTGAGAGGGTCAGACTTGTAATTTTAGATTTTATCGTCTTGGGGATAAATTATTTAATAGTCGACAAGCGGTGCTTCCCTCCCGCCAAATGTATTAACGTGTTTTCCAACTCCTTTTTGCATTCCTTACCAAGCTTGGGCATTAACTGCAGTACTTGTCCGGTGGCCTCTTCCAAAAGAGAGTGGGAGCTCATCCAGAGGCCTGACAGTCCCTCTGCTTCTTCCTCATGGTAGATGGCTTTGCCTGTTCTTTGCGGTTCTTCCTCCCTCCCTCCCTCCCTCAAGTTAAAGGCTTTCTTTCTCTTTAATCTCACATGGCTTGATACACACCATAACCCTGGGGCTTGTAGACTTGAAACAGCCAATGAACTTTCTCGCCCTGCTAAATTACATGTGGTTGCGTAAGTTTATCTATTTTTGTAATATACATACAATAAATTATAAAGCGAAGGCTCTTCTAACTTATTATGGCTGAGTAAGAAAAAGAATATATCAGGTCCTTGGAATGACATCATTCTCTATCCCTCCCAGACATTGTCCCTTCCCTCTGGGTAGTTAACCATTAAAAACTTTTCCTGAGTGAGAGAAAGTGTGTGTGTGTGTGTGTGTGTGTGTGTGTGTGTGTGTATTTCTAGGGACTGAACTCAGGCCATTGTGTGTATTAGGCAAGTGCTTACCCACTTACTATTAAAAAGTTGTTTTTGAGACTGTTTTCTGTTTATTTGGGGGGGGGGAGTTCAAGACAGGGTTTCTCTGTATAGCCTTGGCTGTCCTGGAACTCACTTTGTAGACCAGGCTGGCCTTGAACTCAGAAATCCACCTGCTTCTGCCTCCCGAGTGCTGGGATTAAAGGGGTGCACCACCATGCCGGGCCTGTTTCCTGTTTTGTCTTTACAATTTACGATACATACACACTCCTATGCAATACTGTTGTAGTTTGTACCTTGACTTAGGTAGACTCATCCAGAGTGCCTTCTTTCTCTCAAGGTCATGCTCTGTAGCCTGGTCTGCCTCACCACCTAAGAGCTGGATTACAGGAGTATGAGCACCAGGGTTCTTTTTTTAAACATCATGCTTTTTGTTTTCTTTTGTTTTGTGCAGGGAATCCTTAGAAAACAATTGCGTTTTAGTAATCATTTCATCTTACAGGTAAGAGAGGAGGCTAATTGATTCAGTTTTTACCTTCATAATATGTATCTAAGTTTTCTGAGGTTTTGCTTGTTTGTGGAGGCAGGGAGCATGCATGTTAGAGGTTGACCCCAGGGCCCTACCCATGCCAAACATAAGTTCTTTCCAGGCCTGGTTTGTTGTTGTTGTTTTAATTTATTTTTAAGGTTCAAAGATATTATCAAGGGTACCAAATGGACTTTTTCCTCATATTGATCAAATTGTTTTTTTTTTTTTAATTCTATTTCAATCCCCTCCCTCACACATTACTTCTTTGTTTTTCTGTTTTGCTCTTAGTGATAAAGAGAACCACATAGAAAAAGTTATAACCTACCAGGGGTGAGAGAGAGGGGGGAGCTTAAAAGAGAAAGAGAGCAAGCAAAAGGATGCAGAAGATGAGGAGGAAGAGAAAACCATTTGAAAATGGGGCCATAACCCAATTGACATGAATTTGTGAGGAGCCAGGGGAGCAGAGAGGACAGCACTGTCCGAGTGCACTGATGCCGGTGGACACCGCGGTGTGAACCTAGCACCGTGAGAGATTCATTGTTGATGGTGTGATACAAAATTCTGATTGCCTCACTTGACAGTTAAAATGTAAAAGCCAGACACATCTGAACTCTTGGAGCATCTTACTGACCCATTAAATGCCACTCTCAGGCAGGGCAGACAAGATGTGGGTATGTAAACCCAGCGTTTCTTTTTTTTTTTTTAATTAGGTAATTTCCTCAATTACATTTCCAATGCTATCCAAAAAGTCCCCAATACACTCCCCCCCCCCCCAACCCAGCGTTTCTTAAACGTTTCCTTTGTGTACTGGAATTGCCGTACAGGGGTTGTACAGACACAGCTTGCCGGCTGCCCTTTCAAATCTCTGATCCCCATCGGTTTTGGGAAAGGTCTGAGGACAGCTTGCTGGAGTCTTCTCTTCTTCTGCCATGTGGGCCTTAGGGATAAAGCTCAGGCCACTAGTCACCTTTGCCCGCTGAGCCATCTCACAGGTTGAGATCTAAGAATATTCTTAACATGCTCCCAGATATTTTGATGCTTCTGGGTCTTTTTGAACAGATTGGTTGAAAAACACTGAGATGCGCACGGATAGATCCACTGGAGTTTATACTTCATTCTGGGTTTCTTGGCTGCTTAAGAGATTCTGTGATTGATTTACGTGGGCCAGCCCAGACAGTCAACTGTTCTTGACTTCTTTGTCATTGGCCAAGAATTCTTCATCCATCCACACTGCTAAGTCTGGTGTGTTGGCATCACCGTGTTACCCTGGTTGGTGCCGGTGAAGTGTATCATCTGGAGGCCAGGGGAAGGAAAAGCCGGAGTGACCAATTCTTTCCTGGTTTCCTGAGACTGACTTTGCTTTTTGAAACGGAAAGTTCCCTATCCCAGGACACCCAGAAGTGTCAGCGCATCAGGGTATAGAGTCATCCTCTGTAAAGCCAAGGTTGTTCAACTTCTTTTGACCTTGGAGGAAGAGGAAGGGAAAGGAAGGTTAAAGTTGGCTGCTAAAGTGCTAACCTCAGAGTAAGTGTCACATTTTCTTTGCGGTTGTTTGTAATATTGATAACGACGCAGATTGCTGTGGGGTTTTATCCCCGTTGTGTAGAATGGGACTTCTTCAATATGTTTTCATTTGACACCCATGTTGGACTAGAATAATTTTCATATACCTCTAGCTGTATAGGCCTATAAAAATGGTAACTGATAAGAAATCATAAAGAATTTCTATCTTAAGGCAATCCTTTGATAGACATGTAATATTCTTACTTATTAAAGAGAAAAGCAAATTTGCATACTCTCCAGGTAGGTGTGGGTTTTGTTTGTTTGTTTTTTAAGTTAATTCTTGGCTGAAATGTTTACTGTACAAGGTGTTAGCACATCTTGAGAGAGTGCGGACGGAGAATGCTGCTCACAGAGGCACACACATGACTGAGGGTCAGAATGGCTGAGGTCCTCTTAGGGTTGACTGTTGCAAATTCCCTTCTAGTCCCAAGACAAAATTCATTTAATTAATTTTTTAAATGAAATTTAAGGCAGTATCTCAAACAGCAGTTTGAAAAGTCAAACATTCCCACCCAGTGCGATTTAAACGTATACTGATTTGATACATTGCTAAAGAATGGTGCTAAGAAAATATTGTTTGCATTTTCCATAATTAATCCATGTTTTATTTCTATAAAAGCAGAAAACTTCTTCTATACAGTAAAAAAAAACACTGCAATTTATAATAATCTCAAATATGAACCAGGGTGTTTCAGGATGTGTTTGTTGGTGTTGATGGTGTGATGGCCGTGTGTGTGTGTGTGTGTGTGTGTGTGTGTGTGTGTGTGTGTGTGTGATGTAGACTCTGTTCTCTGTTCAGAACCAGGGCTGTAGTGAAGCCCAGGGCTGCAGCATGGACAAGAACTGTCAGGAGTATTTGAATCTGCTGCACATTTGATTTTGAATATATTTTTGGCCCTTGCATGTTCAGAAACATTTTACTATTCCCAGACTTTTTTGCAATTATACATCCAATTATATGCAGGGTGGCAGTCCACACTCTAAGGAACTGTGGTAAATATATTTTTCTCTGTTCTTTTTATTGATTGTTGGAGGGTTTTTGTTTTTGTTTTTTTATTTTTTGGCTTTTTTTTTTAAACCAGGGTATGTAAACTTTTGTAAGTTACATACATTGCAAATATTTTCTACTCTGAAGCTTATCTATTTCATTATTGTTTTCTTTGTGGTCTCTTTGATGTCAGTGTTTCTCATTTTAATATAGATGACTATGTAAAGTTTTCCTTTATAATTGTGTTCACTTCCTCTTCCTGGTGAATAAATGCTATCCCTACAATAAATCCTGAGAATATGTTTTTCCTGTAGCATTTTATTAGAATACTCCTAGAATACGGCCAAACATGTTGTAAATATTTATAGCTATTAGTGTTTACTTTCTATCTGCTTTTTGCTACTGCTAAAGTATCTGAACTTTTGTTCCATCTGGAGATTGGTTGTGGGTTTTGTTTCAGCAGAAGATACAACAGGGACACAGTGTTACCACTCAGCAATCAGATGTGGTCGCTGTGAAATGCACTCTGCTCTTGGAAACACCTTTGTCCTACTAAACTCCTAGAGACTGAGCCTGGTTCTCTATCTTGGCATTCTGTAAGCCGTCAGATGACGATGACAATGACCACAATGATGATGATAATGATGATTGTTGTTGTTGTTATTATTATTAGTGTGTGGGTGTTTTGCCTGCATGTTGGTCTGTGTACCACATGCCTGGTGCCCATAGAGGTCAGAAGAGGGTCTGGAGTTCCAGACGATGGTGATCCCTCGTGTAGATGCTGGGAATAAAACCCAGATCCTCTGCAAGAGCTCCAAGTGCTCTTAACTGCTGAGCCATCTCTCCGGCCCCTGTACAGATTATTTTAACCCTGCCCAGTAGTAGTGCTTAGGTTTCATTATTGTCAAAAGTTTGCTCTTGTGACTTAATTTCAACCAATCAGAAGTTGACAGTTTACTTTCCTTCCTCAGTCCTGGAGATCACACCCAGGGCCTTGAGTGTGCTCGGGAAGCACACTGGGGAGGCACCTGGGGTGCACTCCAGCCTCACATTATCTGTGCTGTCTTTTGCTTCCTCTTCTTCTTTTTAAAATTTATTTGTAAGCTAAATGCTGACCATTTTATTTTCTCATTTCCCAATACACCTGAAAAATGCACTTTTATTCCACTTTCCCAACACACACACACACACACAACTGTGTATAAGTGTTTGCCTTCATGTGTGTATGTGCACCATGCACACACCTGGTGTCTACAGAGGCCAGAGTGGGTATGGAGTTTCTGGACATGGAGTTACAACTATTGTAAGCTGCTGTGTGGGTGTTGGGGGCTGAACCTGGGAGTAGCAAATCTTTTACAGATCTTTAAACAAAAGCAACAAAAAGTCGATTTAAACTAAATACAAATATCTTTGTAACTATTTACAACTTGTCTGCCAGTGTGCTAGTACACTTCAATATCCTGGTACACTAAGAGAAAATACTCACTCCATGACTCTATCCTTTAGGGATAGATTAAAGAGGGCCTTGCTGTGTAGCCCACACTGGCCTCAGGCTTGTGATTCTCTAGCATCAGTCTCTAAAGTGCTGGCATTGCGGTTGTGCCAGCCTGTAATTGACTGACTCACACAACCTGTTTCTGCTAGGGTGTTCCTTCTCCTCCTTTGTCTTCACCCCTGCACTTCTGTAGCTCTATCAGCTGTCGCATTCTGGGGAGAACATCTGCATTCTGTTTTCAATCCTAATTCCAGCTTTGCATCTAGTCTCAATTAGTCTTGTAGCCCTGGCAGTTTACAGCATCTTCCTGGACCTTTTGCTTTAAGGTTTTGTGTTGTAGGTAAAGGATTCGTGCTGGGGTGGAGGACGCCCAGAGCCTTGCGTGTGCTGAGCAAGTGCTCTGCCGCTGGCCCAGACAACTTGTGTTTCCTTAGTGTTTACTTCCTGTCCTTACTGTGTTGTTGGATCCCACCTAGCTACTGGTAATCTTGCATGTTCTTGCCAGGCCTCTTTAGGCTTCTTGTGGCTGTGGCAGCTCTTTGGATATTTCTTGCTTTTTTTTTTTTTTTTAATGCCTTTGATGTTTTTGAGGAATAACAATTGGATATGTTGTACAATGTGTCTCTACTGGGATTTGTCTGACAACATCTGAGAAGCCTCTGTCTGTCTGTCTGTCTGTCTGTCTGTCTATTGCATGAGAACATGCAGCTGCGTGTGCACCATAGTGGGCTTGTTCTCCCGTTCCCCCTTGAAGCAGAGGCAGGGTCTCTTGGCACTGCTGCTGAGCTGTGCAGCAGGCTGGCTTACCCATGAGCTTCTGGGTAAATGTTCTGCCTCTGCTTTCTGTCTTACTTTAGGAGCGCTAGGGTTACAGATGTGTGCTATCTCCTCTGGCTTTTTATGTGGTTCTGAGCATCACACTCAGGTCCTTTCCCACCAAGCTGTCTCTCTGGCCCCTGCTGGTTTTCTAAAGATTAGGCTGGGTGCTAGGAAGCGCAGAGGGGTGATGTGCTGTCTTTATCCAGTATCAGGGATGTATACAATCCGTATTACCAATTGCATTGGTAGTGACTGTCAGGTTTTTATACTTTAACTTTGCTCCCCATGACTTTCATACAGTATGAAGTGAAGGAAGTCACCCTGCGAGCTGCCCCAACAGAGTAAGATGCCCTGACAGTCCTCTTTTGACATAAAGCATCTACATTTAAAAAAAAAAATCTTCTGCATAAAAGGCATTTTTTTAATTTCTTTTCTTTTTCTTCCTTTCTTTTTTCTTTTTTAGACAGAGTGTCCTGTATTTTGGGCTGGCCTCAAGGTTTCTATGTAGCCAAGAATGACCTTGAACTGGTGATCTTTTTTTTTATTAGATATTTTCTTTATATACATTTCAAATGTTATCCCGAAAGTTCCCTATACCCTCCCCCTGCCCTATTTCCCCCTGCCCTACCCAGCCACTCCCGCTTCTTGGCCCTGGCTTTCCCCTGTACTGGGGCATATAAAGTTTGCAATAACTGGAGATCTCTTTGCCAACATCTCTTGACTGCTGAGATTACAGGCAACTGCCACTTGGTTTTCAAAATTCTGGAAATTTCTAACTCAGGGGCTCCATGCTTGCTAGGCAAGCTTTCTACCAATCAGACATCATTCCTGGCCCCATTTCCCACTGTTTTCTACTTCCTGGGTATCTTAATCTCTTCAGCTCTACAGACCAATGGGATGCTCCTGTGTCCTCGAGAATCTCAGTTCCTCCACCCTAAGTCTTTGTGTACTTTCTGTACTTTTTTCATGGTTTAAACGGGAAAGATGTGAGGTGCACACCTGACTGAGGTGACCCTACAGCTAAAACTCATTCCCACTAGAGAGCTCTATCAATAGGTATGATGACTAATATACATTCCTTTCCACTTTTGGAAATGGAGAGGAAGTCAGAGAGCTGGGGAGGATTTGGAAAAACACTGGGCTCGCTCTGATGAATCAGATATTGAGTTACTATTTGATTGTGCATAGGTGCCAGGCCGTTTGCTAGTTGTTTCTCATTCAGCCCTGGTGTGCGTCCTATGAAGTAGGTGTGACTCTTTCCTTCATTTTGTGAATGAAGGGCTCAAGACCTGCCTAGGGCAGATAATCCACGGAAGGTTACACGGATAGAGATAGAATAGGACTGAGTGTGTTGCAGGCACTGGTCTGCCTACCCCTCATTCATCACGCCTTCTTTGAGCCTGGAACACCTGTGTTGGTGAGCCTGGCAGCGTAGTTACGTATGGAGCTGCTTCTAGCCTGCTGATGAGTTGCAAGTCAGTGTTGAGTGGAGTTTCTAAGAGTTTTGTTCTTTAAGGGGTTAGCTCAAGGCTGGAGAGATGGCTCAGCAGTTAAGAGGCAGGGACGGCTCTTCCAGAGGACCTGGGTTCAATTCTCAGTACCCATATGGTGTCTAATAACTGTCTGTAACACTAGTTCCAGGAGACCCAACATCCTCTTTTGGCAACCACAAGCACCGCATACATGCAGTGCACAGACATACATATGATGTACAGATATACAAGCGGTGCACAGACATATATGCAGGCAGGTTTTTTTTCCTTTAAAAAAAAAAAACTTAAAGAGGTCAACTTAGTTGCATAGAATGGCCTAATCCCTTATCACCTCATCTTTCCTCATCCTACTATGAGTTGGTAAGCTTTCTATCACTGTGACAAAATGTCCAAGACACTCAACCTAAAGGAGGAATGGTTTATTTGAGCCATGGGTTCATAAGTTTTGGCCTGTACTTGCTTAGTCCCATTGCCCTTGCACCTATGCCAGGTAATTCCTCATAGCCAGTAGTTCTTGGCACACGAAGCCTCTCTCTTAATGGCAGCTGGAAGCACAGAGAGAGAAGAAAAAGTGCCATGCCTTGCACGATCTAACTTCATTTTACTAGGGCTTACCTCATATCAGTTCCCCTACTTCCCCAAAGTGCTGAAGAGCAAGCCTTAGACACATGGGCCCCTGGGGGATACTGAGGATCCAAATGGTAGTTTGCCAGAAATAAAGATAGCTCACAGTAGCTATCCCGGGTCCCCAAGAGCAGAAAATGTCAGTGGTAGAACAGAATGGAATCTCAGTTCCTAGAGTCGCTGCCATTTGAGCCTTTGTTTGCCTTCTTTCTTTAAGAAAACAACAAAAACAATAGCTTCAGATGTCTTGATAAAGCCTCCATTCGTTATCCCATGCCCCTAACCACAGTCAGATGTAGCCCTTATCTGGTAAAGGATCTGTGGTGGTTTGAATACGCTTGGCCCAAGGAGTGGCACTGTAAGAGGTGTGGCCTTGCTAGAGTAGCTATGGCCTTGTTAGAGGAAGTGTGTTACTGTGGGAGTGGGTTTTGAGACCTTCCTCCTCACTTCCTGGAAGTCAGTCTTCTGAGTGCGTTTGAATCAGAACTCTCAGCTTTCCTCTAGTACTGTGTGCCTGGATGCTGCCAAGCTTCCTGCCATGATGATTATGGACCGAACCTCCGAACTTGTAAGCCAGCCCCAATTAAATGTCTTTGTCATGGTGTCTGTTGATAGTGGTAAAACCCTAACTAAGACAGTGTCACTGTGGGAGTGGGCAATAGACCCCCTTCCTAACCATGTGGGAGCCTGTCTTCTCTTAGCAGCCTTCAGATGAAGATGTAGAACTCTCAGCTCTGCTATACCTGCCTGGACAATGCAGTGCTTCCTGCCTTGATGATAATGGACTGAACCTCTGAACCTGGAAGCCAGCTCCAGTTAAATGTTGTGGGGAGCTCGAAATTTGGCAGGAATTTGACATTGAGCTAGGAGGAGGAAGTAGGCTCAAGATGAATACAACTGAGGAATGTGTTCTTTTTTTTTTTCTGAGACAGGGTTTCTCTGTGTAGCCCTGGCTGTCCTGGAACTCACTCTGTAGACCAGGCCGGCCCAGAACTCAGAGATCCGCCTGCCTCTGCCTCCCAAGTGCTGGGATTAAAGGCGTGTGCTACCACGCCCGGCTGTTCTTTGTATCTTGATGGGCCTTGGTCATTGTGTCTCTTCACAGCATTCAAACCCTAACTAAGACAGGCTCCAACTTGAGCCTTTTGCCTCCTCTTATCACTAAACTATAATGTACTTTGTTAAAACAAGATTTCCTAGGCCTGGGGCTGGAAAGTTGACTCGCTATTGGTTGCTTTTTAGACAACCTGGGTTTAGTTCCTGGTACCTACATGGTGGCTCACTGTGGTCTGTAACACCAGTCCCAGGGGATTTGATGCTCTCTTCTGGCCTCCTCAGACAAATAAATGGTGCATAGACATAAATGCAGGCAAAGTAGACACCACACACACACACACACACACACACACAGACACACACCACAACACACACACAACCAACCAACCAAAAGCAAACATGTGGGTCCTTATAATATTTTTGGCTTATTTTAATAACCTTGGACAAATTGTTTCAGTTGTATGAGTGCCTCTTCTTATTTTGGTTACCTCTTTTGATTGGGGATCCCAGAGATTGATGATGATGACTGTGTTTCTAAGTTTGAAGTTTACATGCGTTGAGGAGTCCTGGTGGTTACCTTCCAACAAGTCAGGAATATGGAGACAGCTTTTTTCCTGGTTTTGGCATTTGCCTCGTGTCAGCTTCATTGAGAATAAATGAGCAGAAGCTGTAGAAGGAGGCGCTACTTCTCTTCCCATGCTTTCAAACAGGTTGTTGTTTGCATTGCTAGTGAAGACCATAACACCTGGACCGCTGCCGGGCGGGCGCGGGTCTAGAGTTTGCCCGGGTTCAATATGGCTGCCTTCACTGCAACAGTGAAGTTTCCAGACGTAACATTAGTCAAAGTGTCATTGTATTTGGAAGGTTGTTAATTTTTAACTCCCTACAACATCTGTTGAGTACATTGTATACAAGATAGAGGATTCATTTTTTTTTTTTTATAATAAATATCACCATTTCTAAATAATCCCTTGAAAGTGTTACAACACCACTGGTGTCCATGATTCCTTCTTACCCTGAGACCACACCCTTTGCTGTTCATTTCTTCAGGAGGACTTGTCATATAGTGGAGAGAGCTGGAACTCTGGGGCTACAGGGTAGCTTTGTGTTACTCAGTTGAGTATTGCCACTGGAGTGGAGGATGCGGCCTCTTGGCCTCTGGGTGGATTCTGTTGGACTAAGGCATGTGGGTGCTAGTTTTAAAGTGTGCATTTTTATTTTATTTTATTTTATTTGAGACAGGATTTCTCTGTGCTGCCCTGGCTGTCCTGGAACTTGATCTGTGGTCTAGGCTGGCCTCAAACTCACAGAGATCCACCCACCTCTGCCTCCTAAGTGTTGAGACTAAAGGCATGGCTTATATTTGACTTAATAGGATGCCTTATATGAAATGCCTTAATATCACAGCATTATTTTATCTTCTACCTTATACTATTTTTTTTTTGTATAAATACTTCATAGTGTGGCATAATTTCCATATTTCTAGCAGCAGGCAGTCTCCAGTGCTCCTCAAATCTCATTATGTCCATAGACCCACTGGAGGCCCTGCTAGAATGCAGGTCCTGGTTTTGTGGGTTTTAAGATTCTGTATCTTTCCTTCCCTTCTTCTCTGCTCTTCTATGTTCCTCCTCCCATCTTCTCTCCCTCAGTGATGGGGGGGTCTTACTGTGTTTCCCAGGCTGGTTTTGAACTCCTGGGCTCCTCTTGCTACATTAGCCTCCTGAATAGCTGGAACTACCTACAGGCTCCTACCTACAGGCTCCTACCCCTGTGCTCAGGTGGTCCTGCTGGTGACTGTACCTGGAACAAATCGGAGGTCAAGGCCATGTCTATCTTGTGGGGCAGTGGCTCTCCATTCTGTCAGGTATTAGAGTCAACTAGGAAGCAGTGCACACATTCCTGAATCGGGGGCCTTGTATGCTAGCAGGTTTTCTCTACGGAGCTATTTCCTCAGCCCTTGCTTCTGAGACAGTTTCTTGATATATAGCCCAAGCTGGCTTCAGACTCATAGGCCTCAAGCTTGGAGGCCTCTAGCTTCCACCTGCCCGGTGCTTAGGATTATAGGGGTGTGTGTATATATATATATATATATATATATGTGTGCCTATGTGTGTATGCCTACGTGTATGTGTGCGTCCATGCCCTACTGTTCTTTAGTTTTAAACCCTGACTTGATTTACTGTATCATATTTACTTGTATCATTTTATTCTAACCTGAATCCTGTGTACGCAAAGTTGGGAAGCCTCTGTTGCTTACGGCCTGCCCCACTGAGGGGAACCTATTTATCTAAGGAGCCTTTATGCTTTCCTGTCTTGTTTTTTTTTGAAATGAAGCCTTTCTTTTTTTTTTTTTTAAAGATTTATTTATTTATTTATTATATGTAAGTACACTAAAAATAAAAATAGATGAGTCTTGGGAGCTGTAGAGACAGCTCAGTGGTTAAGTGGCTACTCTTTCAGAATTTCTGGTCTGGATTCCCAACATCCACATGGTGGCTCACCACCATCTGTAACTCTAGTCCCAGGGGATCCAACATTATCCTCTGGCTTTTGCAGGCAATGTGCAAACACACACACACACACACACACACACACGGAGATATTAAAAGAAGGACATTTTTAAAGGGGCCATTCTTTTTTTTTTTTTTTTGGGTTTTTTGAGACAGGGTTTCTCTGTATAGCTCTGGCTGTCCTGGAACTCACTCTGTAGACCAGGCTGGCCTCGAACACAGAAATCCGCCTGCCTCTGCCTCCCGAGTGCTGGGATTAAAGGTGTGCGCCACCACGCCCGGCCTAAAGGGGGCATTCTTTAGCTGAGCACTTATCCGTCATGCAAACTCTCTGGGCTCCTCCCTTCTCTAAGATCACAGACAAAACTCCTATACCCCACTTTTATTATTATTATTTGGGTTTTAAAACAGGACTTTTTATGAATATCTGGCCAGGTGAACTCTGTCTTCTTCTTCCTTGTCAAAGTGACTAGAAAAAGCAACTTTACTGCATTGCTCAGATACAACAGTTATTAATAATGTTAAAAAGGAATGTGTGCGTAACACGGGGACAGTTGGATAGAAGAGAGCCTGAGTGTTCTACCTTATGTTCCTGCACTGTTTGAGTTCACCAGTGAGTGCTTACTATTTTTGAAAGTTAAAGTTAGCTGGGCAGTGGTGACACACACCTTTAATCCCAGTACTTGGGAGGCAGAGGCAGGTGGATTTCTGAGTTCGAGGCCAGCCTGGTCTACAGGGTGAGTTCCAGGACAGCCAGGGCTACACAGAGAAACCCCTGTCTTGAAAAACCAAAAAAAAAAAAAAAAAGGAAAGTAAGTTTAAAGCAGGAAGGGCAAGGAGGTCGGTGGCAGAGCTGGAGCTTAGCTGTTTCGGCTTGAGTTTGTCTTTAGTATAGAAACAGCAAAGTGAAGCGACTTATGGCTGCATTCGTATATGTGTTTATATTATTGTAAAATGCTATTTTCCCCTGAGATGAGTTACTGTAAAAGTAATAGCAACTGCTGTCCTGTTGATAAAAGAAGTGATTGATAAACTGTCGTGCAGATGATCATCGGAAGGGAGCATGTAATTGTGTTTCCACTGAAGCTCGTTTTTCAGGACGCTGCCTAATCCATCATTTGTTCATAAGTTTGGGCTTATCCTATTCACATGTTTCCACAGATGCCATAACCGCTTGAAAATCAATCCTCATTTATATCACTGTTGCCTGCCTAATACAATTAAACATCCCAAGTGTTTCCTGCTTTATTTTAATATGTATTTTATCTTTTTCTGAGGACTAGCTTATCCTCAGTGGGCATAGTTGAGTATATATCTTTCATGAGAGCAGAGGCAGGTGGATATCTGTGAGTTTAAGGCCGGCATGGTCTACATAGTGAGTTCTAGGACAGACGGGATTACATTGAGAGACCCTGTCTCAGAAAGTAAAAGCAAATCTAAACTAAACTAAATGTCCAACCTCCTACTGGCCAGCTGTCCTAGATAGTTAACATTAACTGCCAATCAATGTGACAAAGCCTAGACTCACCTGCAGGACGTGGTAAAGAGTATCAATTGTGTAACTGTATTTATCTGTTACTCTGTTGCCAACTTGCTGAGGCATGTCTAGATTGCCTTACTTGATCTGGGAAGACAGCCTCCTGCAAGAAGTGCCACTGTCAGGGAGCAACCCAGGGAGCAAGCCCCAGCCTTCTTCCGTAGTTTCTGCTTCAAGCTCCCATGAGCTCTTGCCATGATTTCCCTCAATGATGGACAGTGACCTGGAAGTGTAAGCCAAATAAATCCTTCTCACCCCTAAATTGGTTTTGGTCGGTGCTTTATACAGTAACAGAAAGAAAATTAAGGGGCAAGAGAGATCGTTCAGTAAGGAGCATTGACTGCTCTTCCAGAGGACCTGGGTTCAATTCCCAGCACCTGAATGGCAACTAAAGACCGTCTGTAACTCCACTTTCAGGGAATCCAATGCCCTCTTCTGGACTCTGAGGGCACTGCACACACATAGTGCACAGTTATACACACAGACAAAATACTCATACACACACACACACAAACTAAATAAAGGAAACTGAAATATAAACTGTATGAACACAACTCTCTGTCTCAGAATCTCCATTGACAAATATGAAGGATATGGACCTGGGCCTCAATTTTATGACTGTTTTATTGGTACACAGTCACACACGCTCATTTATCTATGGCTTGAAATAATTGTCGGCTTGCCTTTTAGAGTAAAAGTTTGCTAATTCCTGTTTATCAGATTTCCTTTCAGGCTTAAAATTCTTGGTTCTGGATTTGGATATGTAGGCCAATATCCCCACCAGCCCCTTCTTCTTCTTTTTTTTTTTTTTTTATTTTTGGGGGGGGGGGGTTCGAGACAGGGTTTCTCTGTATAGTCCTGGCTGTCCTGGAACTCACTTTGTAGACCAGGCTGGCCTCAAACTCAGAAATCTGCCTGCCTCTGCCTCCCGAGTGCTGGGATTAAAGGCGTGTGCCACCACGCCCGGCTCAGCCCCTTCTTAGTAAATTACTAGAAAAATTCAACTGAAACATGAAACACCATAGATTATACATTATTACTTGTTAGCCACCGGAATCTGACATAATTTGTCACGAATGTACTGGTTACAACAAGCTTTAACAGTCACCACCATATTCAGCTGGAGAGGTGTATGCACAGGCTCACCCTGCTGCTCTTCTGGGATCCTGGCTGAAGAAGCAACCCCTAACTGGGAAGCACAATGGACAGAAATCTGAGTGCCAGCATTTAAAGCCTCTGTTTAGAGCCTGCAGGCTTCCGTCTCACATTTTGTTGGCTAACATCGTATTAATGGCCTAGTGGCATTAATACAATTAATACGACTATGTAGACTCTGGATAGCCTGACCAGAAATCTGTGATGCAACAACTATAAAGCTCCCAGGTGAGTCCTGGGGATCTTTAGTGGATGGATAATTTATGTACAGGGGATACAGTGATGGTAAGAGGAAGCAACAGTGCCTACATAAAGCTTTGCTAGTTTGACAAGAACTACATAGTTCTTAAGTGCCACTGGCACTGGCAGGCAGTGGCCAACCTGTTATTATCTCATGGAGACTCTGACTCAGAGCTCCACAGTCTCTCCACCCAGCTCGCTAGGTTCCCACTGGCAGGTAGTTACTGTGCCAGCCCTGTGCTTCAGTACCCCCACGGCCTTTGTGGTGTACCTCAGACAAACCCACACTTTGCTGGGCCATAACTCTCTTGAACCTGGAAGAGCCACAGCGTCAAGGAAAACACCACACAAACTTAGTTCAGAAACGGTAACTCAATTGTTGGGTACAACAACTAAAATCCTAATCTTGTAAGCCTTATTAAATCTAAATTCTCCGGTGGCAAATCCTGACGGATCCACCATTGAAACCGGGAGACACTCGTAGCTACATCTTGTCCTCACACTATCCCTGTACAAAAAGACCTAACTTTCTCCTGCTTCCTCTCTTCCTCTGTCCATCCTGGAAGTCCCACCTACTTGCCCAGTGATTGGCTCCTTTATTCATTGGGGAATTGGTTCACAGGAAGTCATCTGAGTACATGACTTATTCCTCGTTCCTGGGAAAGTAGAATTAACATCAAAATACAAACCACACCAGGGCCATCCACAACACATATCTTTCTTTACTTTTTATTTAGAGACAGGGTCTCTCACTAAGTAGCCCTAGCTGGCCTGTGTAGACCAGGCTGGCCTGGAAGTCACAGAGAACCTCCTGCTTCTGCCTCCACAATGCCAGGATTAGTTGTACAATGCCAAGGTTTTAGCTTTTAGCTTTTAGGAGCCAAGTATATTCCTTGTCTCATGATCCCTTGCTTCATCTCCAGCGCAGCACCTTTGCTTCTCTACTTTTGCATCGCCAGGACATCTTTTGGGTCACCATGTCTTATGAGCATCTGTGTGATTCTCCTGCCTTAACTGTGTCAATAAGCCTTGCCATTACTTAGGGTTACCTACATAACCCAAGATAATGTGTCCACTTTGTGATGCCTGATCTTATGTGTAAACCCCTATAACTGTGTATGAAGACATACTGACAGGCTGTGGGGATTAGGACATTGAGATCTTTGCAGGACATGCTATTCATACCATTACCTCATTTGATAGCACAATACATCTATCCCTCCTCTTCCTCCTTCTTCATCTCATTTAATGGTACAATCACCATGAGACCAGTGACCTGTGAGCCTGGTCGTTCTTAGTTTCTCTTCTCTCTTTCCCATCCTGTCTCCATCCTACACCAGCTTGCCTCCAGATCACATCCAAAGCTGAGCAGATGTTGCCTTGTTGCCGCTACCCGGTTGTATCCAGTTTTATCAAGTGCAGAATGGATGTCTTGGGCATCCTGGATCCCCAGGCTGTCTCCCTGCCCCTTCTTTTCACTCTTGGGTGTTCTGAGTTAATTGCAGCGTAATACTGTGTGGGCTAAGTGTCACACGTGGCATATGTTGTGCCACAGGGCTAGACCTCAGTTACCTCGCTTCAGCCATATGGAGATGGAAGTGAACTCTTACATCAGAGAAGACACTGGAGAGACTTCATGTTGGTTAAAGATAATTATCTTGAAAGGCAATTAGGATCTCCATTAAAGATTTTAGTCTTTTTTGTTCATCTGATTGAGTATTTCCTCTCCATCTTTGGAGATAGAGAATGAAATTGAGCTCTGATCAGCTGAGCCTCCCTCCCTCCCCCCCACCCCCCCCCCCCCCCCCCCCCCCCCCCGTCTCCTTCCTGAAGAAAGGGTATGTTTTAAGAAGTTGCAGAAGGGTCATTTCTATTATGTAAATAAAGTGTACTTTGTCAGAGTTGTTGGGGAGACTACAATAGCATCGATGAAACAAGGCATCTGAGAAAGTGGAGTGCCACCATTGAAGCAGAAGCAGTGTGCAGGCCTCCAATCCTATTCTGTGGTGTCCCCACACTCGGGACGACAACTGTATGGCTTGATGAGATTGAGGGGGAACCAGGTCATTACCTGATACACTTGGTAACAAAGGAGAAAAAAAATCTGGATACCGTGATCTGTACACTTGCCCCTCTCACTTTTTGGGGAAAATGTTGACTAGATATTTTCAGCAATTTTTATTTGTTAAAATCCTACCTTAATTAAAATTTCTCAAGACATCTGAAAACGAAAGGTAGAATATATGAAAATGAGATACTCCGAGAAGTAACATATTCTGAAAATTAAAATTGATTTTAAGTCAGAAGTGCTATATTGAGCCCTCCCAAGGCGGAGGATAAAGATGCCCTTGTTTATGTCCTCCTTCGCTCTGTCGGTGTGATGGCGCTGGCTACATTAGTTGCCAGTAACTGCTTGACATTTCAGTTTTGTGAATACAAATGTCTATTGATTTTTTTCCCCCTGCAGTAATGTATTAACAAGTTCCATATCCCACATTTTGGGTTATACTTTCCATTTTGTTTTTTAGCAACTGAAACAGAAAATGTATATAATTACTTTGCGTCTTGTTTTGAAATGCAATCACAAGTATTGTTCAGATCTTTAGCGGGCCCCAGATATATCATAGAGAAGTCAATATTTAAGTTAGCAGAAGGTAAGCTTCCCTGTTCTCTCCTTAATGAGAGAGAGTTCATGTGCTGTGCAATTCACCCCTTGTCTGTTGATTTTTCTCTCCTGGTGTTGGAGATAGGACTCAGAGCTTTGATTATCATGGCAAGTGTTCTACCACCAAGCCACACCTCAAGCCCTAATTTTAAAAACCATTCCTATGGTGCTTTTAATGTATTTTGTTGGTATTCTTTGCTTCCTTTTCTGAGCAGTAGACAGAAATAAGTGCACTGAGATGTACAAAGGAAGGGTATTTTAGGTATGGAGGGCAGACACAATAAGGCCATGAGGTGGGAACGGGCAAAAGAGCCTGCTGGGTATCTTAATGCTGGATTTTAATTCAGTGTAAAAAGCAAGCTGTGGCTTTCTCAGATTAGCAGTGTAGATGGGCTCTTGCTGTAAGGATGGGGCAGACAAGAAACAGGAGAAGGAAAACAACACGTGTCAGATAGAATCCTGTCTCTTACCGGCTGCCTCTTTGGTTTTATTTTTCTCCATCAGACTTTAGTTTGTGTCTTTTGCACTTGATGTTGTCACTCCCTCACTCGGCTGTAAACTCCTTGAAGGCAGGCTTAGTGTATTGCAGGTTCTGCTGTTTATGTGCCTGTTACATGGCGTGCACTTGATACTGTTGAATACACACTGACTCATTTCAGACCTTCCCAGGGGAAGGATCTGCTATGTCATCCAGGACTGGGTGTGTATCTCTGAGGCAAGACCCCTGGCCTCTGTTCAATCAGGCTCCCATCCCTGCTCTGTCCCATCATGTGACAGATCCTTTGATAGCATGCTTTGCACTCGGACCTTGCACCTGCTAAAGGTTTAAGCTTTGTTTGGCTCCTGATTCATGAGAAAAATTTTGCCAGATGCTGTGCTGTGGGGAAGGCGCTTCCTGTTTTGAGGAAGCGGGCGTTTGGTGGTCTTGGTCTGTGTCCTTTTTGCCCTGTGACTCTGGCTCACACCTGTACTTTCTATTCCACACTGGTCCTTGGGGGTAGTCTGTCTTTCCTCCTCTGCTTCTGTCCTTTCTCTCGGCTGTGTCATCCAGAGCTGCCTTAGCTTCTGTTCTTGTCTGAAAAGCTTTCCGATCACCTGCCTTAGTAGTCTCTCCTCGGGCTCTGCTGTCTGGGCAGGAACAACACCATTTTCCCCTTTATCCTTTTACTTCATCAACACCTGAGCATAAGAATTTCATCGGAGTCCGGGCTGTCTCAGTAAACAGGGTACTCAGGTCCTCACAGGGTATTTGGAGAAGACAAAAATAAGTCAGGTGTTTTTCCTTCTTTCCTTCATTCAGATCATTAGCAAGACTGGGATACAGTTGTAGACAAAAACAAAAAATGTCTTCACGCTCGTACGCCTTACATTTTGATAAGACGGATATAATAATTATACAGTTATATAAAGCAATGCTAGGTTATTGCTGTGTGTCGAGTTCTCTGAGGGAAGGCTCCACCATGCTGTGCAAACGTTGATTTATAAAGATTTGTTGTGGTCAGGAGAGCCACCAAGAGCTTCAGGAAAGGTAATTTCAGAATGGCGGTCAAGGTAAGAGTTGGAATTATAAGCATGTGCCACGTCCGGCTTTTATACTCACTTCCTACTTAATGTGCTTAAATAAATACCAAAAAGTTGGTTTAAGAAGTTGATTTACCATAAAAGGCACAGATGGCAATAAACAAGTCAAATGAGAAAGGATGACTCGAAGATGTATAAATGAAATTACACCAGGAAATCAACGAAGAACATAATGACCGTGGTCCATTCAGGACTAAGCTCTGAGCCCCTGTAGTCTAAGCACAGAGGTCTTTTCCTAGGTCTGAACATTTGAAGTCTTTTATTAGAAACCAGACACTATGGGACCTTTGTAGGTTAGTATCATTTACACCTAAGACCTCCGGGCTCCAGCTCATTGCATCAGTCTGTTTAGTTGATTGATTTTCGTTGTTTAGATGGGGTCTCGCTTTGTAGCCCAGGCTGGCCTCAGACCTGCTGTCCTCTGCTTTCTGGGGGCTGTGCTGTCACACTTAACAATACTTTTAGTAGTAAATCACAGACTAGAATTTTACAAGAACTAAGCGACTTCCATGCACTGATAGAGGAGGCAAAACAGAACAGGTAAGTCCTTGAGGCAGCTAAGGTTCAAAATAGACTCTGTTGGAGTTCCTTGAGGGCCTTCCCTTACACCATCTTCATTTTTTATTATTTAACTCATATTCACAAATATTTATTTATAGGAAGCACCCTTCCTCCTTCATCAGACACATTCTGGAACAACAACAACAACAACAAAACCCCCAAAATCTTGCACAGAAGTGGTAGCCTTATTTATTAGCTGTTTGCATTCCAACTACTGAAACATAAGCAAAGCAAGAACCTTGCAAGCACGTACATAAAGCCAGTCATCCAGGCATCACAGCGACTGTCTTTGAGTTCTCCCCTAAGGCTTTATTCTCCACACACCCCATTCCGTGAGTCCCCAACAGCAGCCGCTCCTGGATTGACTTGATATTATGCTAGGGCCAAAGGCTTGGGAGGATCCCAGGAGAGCCAGAGAAAGTAACACAGTAGGGAATAGGAAGTAATGTGGGTGTAGTCACCACCCCAGCTGGGAGGAGCTCTTGAGATAATGGCACTGATCCATTTTTGGTAGTAGGTCACGTTGGTGTAGACTCCGGGAAGATCCTTACCGCATTCCAAACCCCAGCTTACTACACCCATCAGCCTCCAGACACCATCAATGTGACAGGCCAGAGGCCCTCCAGAATCGCCCTAAGGGAGACAGAAAGATCTGAGCTTAGCTTTGAGAAGCCCTACAGGGAGAGGAGGGCCAGTCAGGGGTGACAGAGAGGTCTTCAGAACTGGACCTGGACCCTCAGCTGTGGAATTCTCAAGTTCTGGGATCACGGAGTTTGAAAAATATACATTAGCCATTTCTAAATGTTCATATGATATACCATGAAAAAGCAAAGCAAAATTAACGTGATGCTTCAGGACAAGGCAGGACTTACTCAGTGTAGTATGCCACCCTCTCTTTCCATTGTCTTTTTTCTAAGTGCTCATTTCTTCTGTGGAGTGATAATGACAGTCATTAGGAGTTTGTCTCCTGCTTTGTTTCTTTGTTTCGTAATGCACGGCTTTACCATATGATGCTATTCACAGCCACTTTGTGTGTCTGGTCTTATGATTGTCCACTCTGTTTTGATTACTGTCGCTTTGGTAATAAGAAAGTGTGAGTCTTCCAACTTTGTTCTTCCTTTTTAAGACTGTTTATGGCCACTTGAATTTCCATATGAGTTTTAATATCTGCTTATTACTTTCTCAGTGTAGCTAATTTTTTTTTTTATATTGTCTTTCTTTTCTCTGCTTCAGTAATACAATTCTCATTTTTTCTGTGTTCTTTTTCCAGGTCTAGTTTGCTCCCCACAGCCCCAGTGCTGTGCTCTCCCCCTCTCTCCTCCCTCTCATCCGCGGCTGTCCTCCTCTCTGCTCCCTTCCTTGTCCCTTCCTTCTTCGGTACTCAGACAGAGCCCAGGCTTGCAGCTCAGACTGAGACTGGGCAGGTCTGTGCCTCTGCCTTGCATGTCCAGGCTCCTTCCCAATGTCTCAGTGGAGATCGGGTTCTTCACTTGAGATATTCTTGTTTAAAGAACTGACATTACAACTAGGAGTTTCTCTAACCACTGTGTTAGCGCCAACCATAGGCTATGCCTTTACTTCATCTCTAGCAGATGGTTTCCTACTTTTTGCTGTGATTTCTTTTTTTTGGCTCATTGGTTACTTAGGAATATGTGAATAACTTCCACAGAGCTGAACTGTCCATAGTTTTCTGTTACTTGTTTCTAATTTTATTCTGTTGTTACTAGAGATCCTCCTTTGCCTATGATTTCAATCCCCCAACTGTACTGAGGCTCAGCTTACAGCTGTGCTGATCTGGGGAGTGTTCTGTGTGCACCCAGAGTGGGTTCTGTTCTTTGATGCTTATCTCACAGCAACTCTGCTGAGGACGACATAGAAAGGCAGTGGAGAGAGGTCAAAAGCAGACAGACACGGGTTAATCCTCGGAAGAAAGAATGCCACTTTGTCTTTAAGTGGTTTTCTCTAAAACAGGCCCATCCTTAGCATATCTGGTAGCAAGAACTTAAATAGGAACACACAGTCTCGCTGGCTTGAGATTGGGGGGACAGAGCTCAGAGTTACCACAACAATTAGAAAGCAAAGGGAGCAATGCTAGAATGAAGAGAAAGGGGGTCGGGGCAGTCACCTGGATTCAACACAACATACACTGCATGGAATGGTAATCCAAGCAGTGGCTGGGTTGGTGGGTTCTTCTTATGATGCTGGGACTCAAACCCAACGCCTCATGGATGCTAGGCAAGTCTGTATGTACCACTGAGGAACACCCACAAACCCTGTGGCTGACAGTTGATCAGGAGACTCCAGATGACATTTGAAAAGTATATGATGAATTAATGTACCCTGGGATGCTTAGAGTGGGAGAAATGATCTTCCCCAGGGAAGAGCACACCAATTGGTTGTCCAGTAGTACTAAATGCTCAGCCCTGAAATAATAATACTTCATCATAGACTTTTTCTTAAGAAAAGTAAAAAGTGGGCAATTGTGTGTTTACTTCAGTATATTTATGAAAAAAGTACATGTTTTAAAAAATGCAACATTGGTCTACATCAGCAGTTCTCAACTTGTAGGTCACAATCCCTTTGCGGGGGGGGGGGCTTCGGGGGGGGGGGTCAAATGACCCTTTCTCAGGGTGCACACATCAGATATTTACATTTTGATTTATAACAGTAGCAAAATTACATTTATGAAGTAGCAACACAAAAAATGTTATGGTTGGGGATCACCACCACATGAGGAACTGTATTACAGGGTCACAGTACTTGGGAGGTTGAAAACTACTGGCCTCGATCAATAGTTTTATGTTTGAAGGAGTAAACTTGACATCCATCAACATTACAGAATACACAAAGACTAAAAATGCAGAGTGGTGGAATCTAGTACCAAGGGACATATCTGTAAAACAACTCCCATACCTAAGGCTTAGGGGAAATTATGGAAGAGGGGTCAGACAGAATGTGAGAGCCAGAGGAGCGGGGACTGTGCTGTGAGACTGTGTCTCGTGTCAGAATCTGCACCCATCAAATCTCACCAGCTGCATAAATGTTAGCTGAACAAAGATGGCAGATGGCAGGCCAGAGTGGACAGGGAAAAGCCCACGAGGCCCTCAACCCTACACAGAAATGCAAGTATCTAAGGGAGGCTGAAAGTGAGAGATAGGGCCTTCCCCAGGAAGGAAGAGCACACCAATTGGATGTTCAGCCCTGGAAATATACATGCAAGTAATAATGATATATAGTTGGGGCAGATTATATTTATGTTTATGTATATATTGTGGATAAATATGCATAACAATGAAATGAAAATGGAGGCTATGGATTTGAAAGAGATCAGGGGTCATATATAGAGGGTCTGGAGGGAGGAAATGAAAGGGGAGAACAATGTAACTATAATCTTAAAAATAAAACAAATTTAAATATTGATACAGGTCAGTTGATTTGTCCAGCATAACTCAAGAATTTTTGTCAGAACTATCATTTCTTGGGTTCTAGTTTATTGCTAATTACAGATAGAACAGCTTAGATCCACATTAAGATCTGGAAGGAGGTGTGTAGAAACGCCTCAAGAGCCAGAACTAACCTTGCAGCTATCCTTCTTCGCCTGCCTCTCACCAGCACAGAACATGTCTTCCTTGATCACCCGCTCCAGATCCGGGAGGAAGACGCCAATTGGGTTGTAGAGTTGTTCACATGCCTCGCTGGAAATGACAGGCACTTCAAGTTCTTGGAGGGTAGAGGGGTACTGACCTGCAGAGGAAGACAGGAAGGAAGATCTTCACAACCTGCACAGTGGGCAGGGCAACAGTCAGAATCATCCACCTTCCAGCCAGACTTGCTTATGGAAAGATCTAAAATAAATGATAATAAATTTGAATTCTTTGTGTTTGAGGGTTTTTACTTGTGCCAGTATTCTAAATAAAGAATATTCAGGTGACTTCTGATTAAGTCAAAATGAAGGTAATCTAAGTTATTCTAAAATTGTTCTTCCTCATTTTCTGCTTCCAGATAAATTCCTGTCCCATCTCTACTTCACCTGGAAAAGTGTTGACATACATTTTGTCAACAAATTAACATATACACACCAAACCAAGCAAAGCTAGACTCTCCAAACATTAAGTCATGTTTAATAATCTCTGAAGGAGAGATAATTATGTGTTTAAATTGTTAGCATTTGCTCTGTCAGTTATAACCAGGCTCTAGGCAAGACACAGGAGTCAATAAACGTGTAAGTGCCAAAAGATATTCCATCTGAAAACTTGTAGATTGATTTGATCCAGTTGAATAATATTAACTAGAGCCAAGTGTAGACAGAAAGTGAGATGTGAGGGGCATGAGTTCAAGGCCAGCTTTGGCCACTGAGTAAGTTTAAGGCTAGCCTGAGCTACACAAGACCCCGTCTCTCCCCATCTCTCCTGTACCTTCCTGATTTTGTCCCCATCCAGTCACCCAGCAAGAAGCTGGAACTGTCAGCTGCTTTGAGATATTGGGCAAGCAGATGGGCAGAATGACAGGTGAGAAGGTGACCCGGGAAGACAGCTTCAGCAGGGCGATGTCTGCTTCTGTGTGGCGGTGTTTGTTAGGGATGGCGATTCTGGACACGTAGTATTCTCTGCCTGTGCTTGAGTACTCTCTATCGATGGATCCAAGCCACACACTGTATAGAAAACTGTACCAGGTCCTAAGAGGAAAAGAGACAGGAAAGTCAAAGTGGAGGGCTGGCCTACAGTAGATCAGAACAAGCTGCCTATCTGTACCCCAAAGACTCTGAACAAGAAAGGAGGATACCAGCATTCAGTAAATCTTGAGCTAAGATTAGTCTGTGTCCTTTTCTTCTTTCTGTGCCCTGCCCTGGCTTCTCTTCCTGCTGTCTCCTCTTACATGCTGGTGGCCAGAATTTGTCCTACACACTCTCCCTGTTCTCTCTCACCCCTTCCATAGGTGTGTGTGTGTGTGTTAGTCACTTCCAGCTTTCAGCCCTTAATGGTTTCCCTGGTGTTTTTAAGAAACAGTTTTGCCTTTTTGACAACCCCCACCCCAGACACACACACACACACACACACACACACACACACACACACACACACACACTTTGGGTGTTGAGTTCCTAATTAGAAGGTGAAGACTGAGCTACCTTACACATCTCACTGACTAGCCTTGCTCTACTAAGTTTTTTTTTTTTTTTTTTTTGTCTTGTCAGCTTGACACAGTTGGGAAGAGGAACATCAGCTGAGAAAATGCCTCCATCAGACTGGTCTGGAGCCAAGTCTGTGGGGCATTTTCTTGATTGATGGCTGACATGGGAGGGCCCAACCCACTGTGGAGTGTGCCACCCCTAAGGCTTTGGTGGTAAGAGAATGCAGGCTGAGCTAGCTATGGGGAGGGGAGCAAGCCAGTAGAAAGGGTTCCTCCATGGTCTCTGCTTCAGTTGCTGCCTTAAGTTTCTGTCCTGTATTACTTCAGGGTGGACTGATGACACCTCACCTGTAAGCTGAAGCCAACCTTTCCTCGCTGGGTTAATTTGGGCAATGGTCTTTCTTACAGCGGCTGAGACAAGCCTCTCTCTGATTGGTTGTCACTCCTCTTCCTAACCAATGCGGGTTAGATCAATGTTTTCTCATCACTGTGTAGGCTTCCTGCACTACAGGTTACATTGGATCTTGTGACTCTTTATTTCTCACCAAACCTTTTGCTTTTCCTGAACTTAATAACATAGCCTCCTCCTTCTGCTTTCTATACACCCATCTCAAATCCGTCATTTTGCCCCCAAACTCTCTGCTAGAAATACAGACTCCTCAGTATGTCCAGGCCTCTCAGGCAATCTGTGAGCCCCCACCCCACCCCACCCCACCTCATTGTGGCCCTTGGCCCTCTTGTTCTGGTCTACTCCAGCTGCTATCATTTTGGACTTACATTTATAATATTTATGATCTTCTTGAGAGTTCTCTTGGGTTAAAGCCTACTCTTCTGTCTTGGTCCTGTTTTTCTGTTCCTCTCTGCCCATATGTGTGGGTGGTAACATTTTTATGAATTTGTATATTTGTAAATGTCTGTTTATATCCTATTGATTCATAGTATATGGATATATGGATAGACTATACAATTCTGGCCGGGGAAGAAACTCTCCCTCAGCATTTTGAAGTCACTACACCATTTTCCTGAGTTTTTCATGGTTGTTAATAAAAAGCTTGTAATTTTGACCTCTCTGCATATTAATTATCTGTTGTTGCACAATTAGTTGCTACAATGTTTTGTGGTACAAATGAAAAAAAAAAAAACTTGTGTCTCAGATTCTTTGAGTCAGGGGTCAGATGTGACCTAACAATTGCCTCCATCTCGGGGTCTCTCAAGCTGCTCCAATTGGAGTGGGCTTAAAGTCATCCTAGGCTTGACTGAGTCTGTTTCCAGCTCACTTATTTGAGTCGGAGTCTTTGTGAGGAACCAGTTTCCTGTGGTGCTCATCACACAGCAACTTGTTTTCACACAGTGTCTCTGAGAAAGCTCAGATTATATTTGTGAGCCACAAAAGCTCAAGACAAACCCCTGACCTGTATTTCAGAAGTAAGCTGATACGAAGGAAGGAACTGTCTCGCCCTGTTCCATTCACTCCTGGGTGATGTAGGGCTCCCTGCTGCCCCACAGATCCGAATGCTGGCACCTGGTTCCCATGACACCATCTAAACATTTCCCAGAAGCCTCTGCGTGCTAGCTCCCAGCTATAACTCACTTTTTTATGCAGTGTGCTGCCGTCAGCACCCAGTGGTCACTGATGAGAGAACCTCCACAAGAATGGGTGTAGTCAAAACGCAGGCTCACCTGCCAGGGCCAGCTCCCCAAAGCAGCATCTTGGCCACCCACAATGCGTCCAGTGTGTACAGGTCGTCCACATACTAGACAAAGAAGAGCAGGGGAACTGTGCAGATTGAAGTTCCGCCATTTTCTTCTTGTCCCCAAACTCCCATCTCATCCTTTTCTAGGATCTAAGCCCTCCCTGAGACTCCTTACCCTTCCCAATTCCATTTTTTAAAAGACTCTTTATTTAGATACTTTTATCTGTATGTTTTGACTGCACACCAGAAGAGGGCATCTCATGGAACTACAGTTGTAAGCCACCATATGGGGGCTGGGAATTGAACTCGGGACCTTTGGAAGAGCAGCCAGTGATCCTAACCACCAAGCCATGCCTCTAGCCCCACGAGTCCAGGTTCAGATCCAGCATGAGGATACTCACCTGATTGCAAGTTTTTCTTTTTGGTAAAAGAGCCCTGGAAAGCTCCTACAGAAAACACACCATGTTATTCATTAATACATAAGAAAACATCTTACATTAAACTCACTGAACAGAAAGCTTTCCAGAGTGGTGGTAAGGCTAAAATTTACAATTATCTGCCAGCGAGCAGGGCTCTTGATAATTATATACCTTCCTGCCTATGGCAACTGAAGTTTACCTTTTACTTGGTGGTTCAAGGTCATCGTCAGGGCATCCGGCGTGTTCACTTGTGATACAGTGGTGCTGGGAGATGTGTTTGAGATGTATAGGCTCTTTATTTTTATGTTGTTTTCTTTAACTGAGTTGTCATTTTACAAAACATGTGTATCTCTTGTGCTACCTCTTACCTCTTTGCTACTGATAGCGTGCCCAACCGAACAAGTTACTTACTATGCCGGAAGTGCCTTTAGTTTCCTCTGCCTGAAGTGCAATTTTCCCAGGCCTGGGTCTTATCTAACTTGCTCATTTCCATGAAGTCTTCCTCTCTTTAGGGTGTGGAGATAGCCCTGAGCACAGGTATATTTTTTCACTTGGGCATATCCTTATCAAGTAGACTCAGACCTGTGGGAAAATGGCAGCGCCCCTCACCTCTCGGGGTAAGGCTCAGAGGGATGGCAAACCTTCTCTGGTTCATATGTGGATGTTGATAGTTTGGGCAGAAAATGCCCACTGTAGCTTTCTCCCACCATGTTTATGGCCTGAAGGATGCTCCCCAACAAAGACAAGTAGATTAGCTAAACCTCGCCTCCTCAATCCAGCATTACACCATACACCCTGCCTCTTTGTTTACGGGTATGTAATAAGCCCACCTTTTTATTCAACTGTATATAATAAACATGCCGAGCTGCTGCAGCTCTGGTCACCCAACCCCAGCTTTTCTGTGTGTCTGTGTATGTGTGTTTGTCCTTTCCTCATTCCCTCAAGTCCCCAGCCAGGTGGGTCCCTGGAACGGCACCTGGGAGACCCCTTGTGCTGCTGGGGCTGGAACGCATTGGCCATGAGTTCCACCATCTGAGCCACTACCCAGTTTCTTTCAAGTATCTGCTTAAATTATTCCTCCGGGAGAGGCCACCTTATACTAACCAGTTACCTTTTTTTTGTTCTTTTGTGTTATGTTAAGTTAGGTCAGCCTAGAATTAGCAAATGTAGCCCAGTCTGGCCTCAAACATAGGATCTTCTGGCCACAGCTCTTGTGAATATCGGGATTACAGGCCTCTATTGTCCCTGAACCTTAGGTACTCTTTTCCTCTCATGGCATTACTACCCATTGATATGCTTGGTAATTTACATTTTCAATACGTGCACTGATTAGAAGTCCCATGCAAGGACCTTAGTTTTGTTTACTGCTTTTATCGAACCACGGACAGTAACCTCGCGGGAGTTTCTTGGACGATGCCACTCACAAGTAAAGCCCACACGTTAGCATCTGATTCCTTCCTGAGGCAAAAAAAAAAAAAAAAAAAAAAAAAAAAAAAAACCTCTGCTTTTCTCCCCTCTTGGCTTTGGCCCTGGGGCTCACCCAGCAAAAGCAGCAGCAGAACCTTAAGGCCAGCAGGGCCCATGCTTCTGTCCTCAGGTGCAGCACTTCCGGCTTCCGGGACTCAGTAGCAGCCGGGGAAGGGGCAGGACCAGCTGCTCCCGCTAGGTGGCGCTATCAGCGTTTTCCCCTTCGCCTGGGCCAGACTGCAAGGGATTTAAGCCGAGCGGCTGCGGGACCGTGCAGCGCCCCCTACTGTCTTGGGGGAGCCATTGTGGAGTTTTTTTTTGTTGTTTCTTTTTGTTTTGTTTTGTTTTTATCGAAGGTGGGGGTAGAGGGTATTGGGAAGGATTAAGATCTTGTCTGTCCATAGCACAAAGCTGGAAGTGGGCAGGATTCGAGCATTAGTCAAAATACACACACACACACACACACACACACACACATAAAAGAGGAAATTAACCCACTCTCTGAGTTAAATCCGTTTGTTTTTACAAATCAGGTTTTCTGGAAACTAAAGTCTTTGGCAATGCTCTGTGTATAGGACATTTATTGTAGTGTGGTCTCGGTGTTTGTGTGAAAAGCCAATAAGGGAGTTAACCTAGGACAGCCCTTGAAGACCAGAACTGGGAGGACGAGGGTTTGTGGTAGCTTGAGAGCTTAGAAGCAGGATTGTTGAGTGTCTCCACGCAGATTCCTGGCATTCTTACGTTAAAATGGCTCAACTACAGCCCATACCACCTGCCCAAGAGCTTCCTTGTATTCAACTTAAATTCCTAAGAGGCTTTATTGGTGCAGATGATCTGTTCTTACCAGGACTTAGGTTCTCATGGCAGTGAAGTACCAATCCTCATATAAAAGGAGCTGGGAGGGGATATGGAAATGTGTCAGTAAGCCAGCAGGCTTTTTAGTGATATTGTCCTCAGCCTGACTCCTCCCTTGCATGCGAACAGGACAGATTTTTTTTTTTTTTTTTTTTTTTGAGCTGAAAACATTCACTCAGGGTTTGTACCAATTGCTATGATTTTTATCATCTTATAATTTATGACTTCCTGCTTTTCATCTTATTTATTTATTTATTTATTTTTGAAGAAAACAAACCACTTGTTTTAATCACAACCACCTTTGTGGTTAGTTCAAATACTTTCTGGTGTTCACAGATAGTTTTTGGTTTTTTTTTCGAGACAGGGTTTCACAGACAGTTTTAACCGTAAATGTTGCTTTATAAAAGGTCAGGGAGCTGGGGATAGCTGCATAGCCGAGTGTTGACTTCACATGTGAAGGGCCCCGGATTCTACCCAAGCACTGTAAAAAGAAAAGAGACGTCAGATCTTCCTTTGACATTTGCCCCTGACTGGAGAACAGGTCGCTTCTGCCTTGGTTTACATTGATCCTTGGGCTCTGGACAGGTCTTTGATTTGGCAGGAGTAAAGGTTTGTGCAGACACTCTTGGGTCCCATGATTATCCCAGGGTCTGGGCTTCTGCCATCACAGGACAGATGAGAAGTTCTAACGGACTTCTTTGATAATTTAGTTAGGTTGCTCACAGATTCTCTTTTCTCTGTTGTTAAAATGTTTTATAAAGATGTATTTTGGTACTGCGGTCTGTTAAGTTTTTTTTTTTTTTTTTTTTTTTTGAGACAGGGTTTCTCTGTATAGTCCTGGCTGTCCTGGAACTCACTTTGTAGACCAGGCTGGCCTCGAACTCAGAAATCCGCCTGCCTCTGCCTCCGGTCTGTTAAGTTTTGTTGGAAGCAAACTCTATGGGATATAACAAGGGCACTGGCTTCTTATTCTGAAAATTGGAGGATAAAAAAGAGTTGACCTGCTTCTCTCATACAAATTATAGTTGTAGAAACCAATTAGGCTCAGCCCATGAGGGGCAGAGTCTGCCTAATAAATGTGTTTGGACTAGTAAAAAATTTAAAAAATTAGAAAGTCACTACTTAGAGCCCATCATGAAAATTGATTAGGAGAGTGGTCTATAGTAGTTTAGTTGAAAAGTGGATGCAGATCTTAGGCTGGCACCTTTGAGCCCTCTGATCAACTGTGGCATGGCTAAAAAGTGGGACAAGGCAGACGTGTGCCTCTTGATGTCGCGAATATGAAGCACACAGTACCTCCTGTGCAGCATTCTTGTCAGAGAAAGAGACCTGAGCTCTAAAGCTACTTCCAATTGCCAAAAATACCCGGGATGAAAGTACCAGTTAAATTACAACACAAGGAAGTAAATAGGCAGAGTCGGAATGTGGGGCATTTTCTAAAGCCGCTAACCTCGTTTTTGTAGTAAGTCAACCCCGAGACGGGAAAGGGGGAGAGACACTGCTCTGGGTCATCATTCACTTTAAAGAGGGATGTAAGTGTGTTCTCCCCATTTGGATCCCAACTTAACAAATCAGCTCTAATAAGTCCTTTTTCTCTAAGGAAGGAAATTTGATAGAGCCGGGTATTGGATGGGTGACGTTAATCCTGGTAGGTGTGACAATGACCTTGGGTTATATAAGGAAATATATATTTTCAAAGAGAGAATCAGGAACCCATGATCCCTTTGCAAGTCTGAGCTAAATTCTTTTTGTCATTTTGGAGAATGCTCCGGTGGTGGTTTTTAGTCCACAGCCCTGTTGTTTTGCACAGTGGCCTTGAACAAATCACCTTCATCCACTGGCCTCTCTCCGGTCTCCTGCTGGGCCATGGCGGAAATCAACTGATGTTCACAAAGATCCTTTATAAATGTGAGCTGCCACGTTGTTGCTGGGAACCGAACTCAGGACCCCTGGAAGAGCACTCAGTGTCCTTAACCAGCGTCCCCACCCCTGATCCTTGATCAATGTGGCGTTGAAGATGCATTGCCCCTTCATCATCAAATGCTGTAGCGACTCTACTTTTCCAGTTCACCAATCGAGAAACACTCTGAGCCTGTCCTTTTACTGTTTCCTGGATTGTTCTAAACTAAGGAAGCAGCAAGACTTCGGGAGTAGAGAAGTGTCCATCTTATGTCACCACACGGATTCTCTCTCAGCTCTCCACTGCTGCTGCTGCTGCTGCTGCTGCCTCCGCCTTGCGTGTTGGATTCTCTGTCCCAGGCCTTGCAGTTAAGGTGCTTTTCAACTGCTTCTACTGTACACGAAAGCTATTGGTTTGGGAAATGCCAATATGGAGGGAGTATTGATAGGTTTGTTACTTGTGGGGCTGTGGACAGGTAACTACCTCCTTACCTTTGCAAAATGGGAGTAAATAGTCCACCATAAGATCTTCATAAGAATTAAATGTATTAGTACAGCGCTAGCATTGAGCTTGGAGTTCACCTATTAAAGCAGCCTGATAAATGGCAGCTGCTGTTCTTGTTTTCATTCTCAGCAAAGACTACCTTGGTGACAACCTAGATTTGTGCCAGTGGATACTATAGGCTAGGATGTCCCAACCTTGCATTGGTGACCTTAGGGATCAGGTGATTCTTGGCTGTGGGGAAGCTGCCTTGTTAATTGTAGGATATTAAGGAGCCTTCCTAGTCTGCCAGATGGGTGGTGTTACCTACTATTAGTTGGGATATGTCTGCAGACATTGTCAAATGACCCTGGGGTCAAAGTCATTAGGTTGTTGAGAACCCTGTTATATAGAGTCAGAATGCCTCGTTAGGAATTTTATTATATCATCATTATCGCCATCATCACCATCATTATCATTAGTTTTGGATTTCCTCAACAGGGTTTCTCTGTGCAGCACTGGCTATCCTAGATCAGGCTAGCTTCAAACTCAGAGATCTGTCTGCCTCTGCCTCCCAAATGCTGGGCTTAAAGGTGTGTGCCACCACTGTCCTGCTCTTTAGGAATTACTTTTTATCATGAGTATCCTGAAGATAAAAGGAGCTAAATGAACTTGCACATTAGATAACTTTTTATCTGTATTTCTACCTCTTATCTAATTCAGCCCACTAAATCAGTTTTGTGTAGGAAAATGAGCAAGTCCCACATAAAACCATCCCTTATAGAAGAGCAGATTTTGGCACTGGCCATTTTTGGTACCCTCAGCACCAGATACCTATGACTCTACTGGAAGATCCAATCTGAGGCTGGCAAGATGGCTTAGCTGGTGAAAAGCTTGCCACCATGAAATCCAGTCAACACAAGTTCAATCCCTGGAACCTACAGTAAAGAGGGCTGACTCCCAAAAGTTGTCCCCTGGCCTTCACGCAGTTGCTGTGGTACATGCTCACACAAGCGTACACTATCACCACCACCACCGCCGCCAATAATAATAATAATAATAATAATAATAATAATAATCACAAATTAAAGGGCCCAATCAGATCTTAGTTCTTGAACCTGGATAAGAACATTTTAGTCAAGCCTTAATTTCAGTATAGTAAGTCATAGAGCATATATATATATATATATATATATATATATCTGATATATCAAGCTCACACCCTGGACCCCTGGACATCTGGACAGTCCTCTCTTTTCCCTGGCTCTTTATTTTCTTAGCTGATCTGTCGGTATCCCTTGACTGAGACTGACCCTGTCCGAGTTATGCCCTGCTTGCCTTCTTGTAGGGATTTGTATACCTATAATATATAAGGTGTATATTCTATATCTTGTTAAAGAGAAAATACTTCTCCTTGACAATTTTTGGTTCTACTCATACTAAATAATTCTTCATGATTTTAACAGCTGGGTTTCTATAGTGTATAGATCTCATTTTGTTCATTTAAAAACTAGATTGAAGCTAGGCAAAAACAGGAATTGCAAGGTGGAAGCAGGATCAGGAGTTCAAGGTCATCTTCAGCAGCATAGAAAGTTTGGGTGTAACCTGTGGGTTACATATGAGCCCCTTTCACAAACAAACAAACAAACAAACGAAAATGCCAAAAAAAAAAAAAAAAAAAAAAAACAAGCAAAATACCCCTCATCAACTGGCCTGGACACTTCCCGTTTGTTAGAACTGTTAGAAGGTTGAAAGGACTTGGACATTTGTTTCTCCTCCCAAGCTGTTCATACTGGCTCAAAAGGAGAACTAAACAACTACAAATGGAGACTTTGACTCCAATAAGATGCACGATAGCTGGGGAAGGAAGAGCCTTAGACACAGCTTCTCAACAGTGGATGAGCGTCACTTCTGATGGAGAGTCAGGCAGTTTTGGATAAATATGTGAACATCATCTCAGTTGTTTTGTGATGCTGTTCTCATTTGTACATGTTCGCTGGTAAGACTGAATTAGGTGATATTGGAAGTGAACAATGTAGTGTCTAATACCGAGGAATCACAAGGCAAATGCAAGTTTGTGCCAGAGTTGGGAGATGAGATAACAATGCCACATTACCTACAGAATCCACTGAAGCAGGTCTTCACACACACACACACACACACACACACACACACAAACACACGGCTTGTCTTGACTCAGCTCAGTCTTGGTTCTTGGCTTTATCTTTTTGGCTTCTGGAATTCAAGGCTTGTCAGAGCACTCACAAAAGATCCAGTTTATCACATTCAAGTTCTCCATAGAAACTAGACTCACCATTTACAAGAGGAGTTACTTATTTCTCCATTATTAAGAACTTTTATTTTTCCCAACCAGGCACCTCCTTCTTGCTTATGTGTAGGGAAGTCACATGAGACGGTAGGTGTGGTTTGAAAAGCCCAAAAGAGAGCAAGTGGTAGTGGCCTTTGATGGACTGGGGTGAAATATTCTTACAAACTGCTCTTACTAACAAAAACTGTCTTAAATTCTTCTCAACCGTAATCTTAATGATGGTTCTTAAATGCTTTAACCTCCCTTCTAGCCCATGACCCACCAGACATAGTGGAAAAGAAAGGTTGTTAGGATATGGGGTAAGTGGGCCCGTTTAGAAATAGTTCTTCAGAGCAATTTCCAACTGTGTTGTCAGCTCACAGGAGTCATCAGCAGCAGCCTGATCCACTCCCAAACACTTCTGAATATACCAGCAGTCCAGGTTGGTAGAGTCGGGGCAGCAAAGATGAATCAATTGGCAGCTGTGGCACTAAGTAGTAGAGTCAGCAGGAGGAACCAGGACCACCAGGGATGCCAGGAGAAGTTCTCAGCTGTCCCTCTCTCAGCAAAGACTTAGACCAAGAACCTTTGCAAAGCTAGCTTTGCAAGCAAGTCAAGCCTCTCTCATAGACCTTTGAGTCCTATTTATACACTCCAAACATCACCTATCTTCCATAGGTCTTGCCCCACCACAAGTCTGGCTTCAGCGTGTGAGTTTATCTTAGCAAAACACAACTGACATCGCTGCTGATTTGCCGGAGTTCGAGGAAGCGGCAGGAACCTGCCAGCATAGCACCAGAAGTTTCTGGGTGCATTTCTCTCTGTGGAATCACAACAAATGGGGCTCAGCTACAAAATGTAAGGCAGACCAATAAATGTGTGATGTTAGCAAAGAATCCTTCATTACTCGTCCTTTCATGTTTGCTTTAGCAAAACCTGTGTCTGCTTCGTCTGCTTCAGGAGAACACTCCTTCATGTGATTGCCCTAGCAAAAAACATCCGTTACCACTGACTTTCCAAAGAACCCATGAGTTTCCACTTCATGAGATCACTTCTCCAGACACTGCATCTTTTTGTAAGAAAATACAGTGCAAGGAGCTGAAGGGGTTTGCCACCCCATAGGAAGAAAAACAAAAACAACCAACCAGAGCTCCCAGTGCTTCCAGGAACCAAACCACCAACCAAAGAGTACACATGGAGGGACCCATGGCCCCAGCTGGCATGAATGGGAGGAGAGGCCCTTGGTCCTGTGAAGGATCAATGCCCCCAGTGTAGGGGAATGCCAGGGTGGGGAGGTAGGAGTGGGTGGGTGGGTGGGTGGGTGGGTGGGGGAGCAGCCTCACAGAAGCAGGGGGAGGGGAGAAGTGTAAATAAATAAAATATCCAATAAAAAGAAAAAAAAAAAAAAAGAAAATCCTGAGTTTAGACTCAGGATACCTTCCCTCAGAAGCCAAAGGTCTGATAAACACATAGTTAACTGACTTCCGTCCTAGAGTCCAAGTTAACTACCTCTGGTTTTTCCCTCATCAGTGTTTTATATTGTGAACAAAAATTAACTTTTCTTACAAATGATCTTATTCCAAGTATGTTGACTTGAAATTTTTCTCGTTTATTCCTATACTACATGAGGAATATGTTTACAGGAATCTTTTGGTTTTCTTTTAGATTTAACTGTCATGTATTATATTTAAGTTTTGGGTTTTTAAAAGGTTGCAGGACTGGTGGTTGTAGTTTAATAGTAGAACAGTTGTCTGGCATGCATGCGTGTGTGTGTGTGTGTGTGTGTGTGTGTGTGTGTGACGCACAGCCTGTTAGCATAGGAGAAGAGAGAAATCTAGGGTATAGGAGTATGATGAGCTAGGCTGTGATCACAGCTCTTGTTCTCCTGTTTCTGACAGAGTCAACAGTTGACTTCTGATTTTGCTCCATCAATTACATCCATTAAAAAGCAAACTTAGGCCTTAAGGTAAAAGTTCCTTTGTAAAGTACCTTTCAACTGGTTTATGATTCTATAGCAATCTTTTATCTACTTGTGGTTTTTTTGGTTTTTGATTTGGTTTCATTTGGTTTTGACTCTAACATCTAGACACCTGTCTTCTTTCACTTCTTTCTATCATTTTAAGTTTTATACATATTCAGCATCTTTTTCTAATACTTAAGCATCCTCCAGTGTCAAGTATTCCTTGCTAATAATGTCATCTAAAAGGAATTCTTCCCAGATCTTATTGACACAGACAGTGTCACTTTGAGAATAAATTGTAATCATTCTTTGAGTCTTGATTATAATTTGTATAATTTTACATTTGGGATTTTTTTTCAAAGTTCTTAGCACTTCTTGTGTTTGGAAAACTTTTTAAAAATAATTTTCTGTTATTTTCTTAATTTATGAATATGGGATTTTATCTGCTGTATGTCTGTGCCCTCGTGTGTGTGCCAGTGCCCACAGATGCCAAAAGAGGGCATCAGATCCCTTGGACTGGAGTTACAGACAGTTTTGAGCCATCATGTGGGTATTGGAATAGAACCTGGGTCCTCTGTAAGAGCAGCCAGTGCTTTAATTGCTGAGCCATCTCTCCAGCCCTGAAAGCTCTTATATAAATGGCCCCGGTTTTGTTCCCTTACCAGTACAGAAAGCTATGACTTTAAATACTGCCCCCCGCCTTTTGTTATTTAATGAAATCTGGGATTTGATTTGCTGTTGTTCATTCTACTTCATGCCAGAACTCCTTCCAATAACTATGTTTTACTCTTATCTGTCATGTGATATATTGTTGTTTTAGTATTTTATGGAAGGAAAAAAAAAAAGGACTTAGCCCTGGCTAGTGTGTATCCCATGCTTTTAACCACTTATCTTTTATATGCCAGAGCTTAGGAGAAGAACAGTAAGGCAGCCTTGCATTTGTTATATGAAAGGTGTTTTCAGATGCTCTCTCTATAACTTTAAGAAAACCTTCCCAAACACCTCCCCAGGGAGTGTGACTTCCTGTGGGTGGGGCTAATGAGAGACTCCAGGAATTCTCTGCATTCTTCTGTGTGATCCTTGAGCACTAGGCACTGGCAGCCTTGACTTTCGAGCCATCATGATAACATGTCCCTTAGCTTCTAAAAGAGAAAAGCGTCCAGCCTTTAAGTGTCCTCCCTGTGGTGATTTGAATGAGAATGGCCCTCAGTGGCTCATATATCTGGGTTCTTAGTCCCCAGTCGGTGGACTGGTTGGGAAGGATCAGGAGGTGTTGCCTTTTGGAGGAAGTGTGCCACTGGGGTTGGGGTTTGAAAGGCCCATGCCCTTGCTATTCAGCTCTTTCTGCCTTGTGCTTCCAGAGGAGGATGTAAGCTTCTCTCCAGTTCTAGCTCCAGCACCATGCCTCAGCCTGCCTGCCTGCCTGCCTGCTGGCACGCCCTTCACCATAATGGTCATGGACCCTTTGAAACTCTAAGCCTCCAAGAAACTCTTCTATGAGTTGCCTTGGTCATGGTGTCTCTTCACAGCAATAAAGAAGTAACCAGGTCACTTCAATCTTTGCCTCTTGAGTGTCACACCTTGTTGACTCATTCCTGGAGAATACAGTAGGATGTAATGAGATGAATGACATGAAAGTAGGCTATAAAAAGACCCAGGCTTTTGCTTTCACTCTTTCTAAGGTCACTCCCTCGTGGGAAGCCATTTTCTCCAGGCCATTCTGCAGAGAGAGGGCTTCCTGAGAATGGGTGGGTAAGGAATGACAAACAAGCTGAGGTCTGCTGCAGGTACATGAATGAGCTCAGATCCGAATGTGGATTGTGGTCCAGACAGCAGCAGTTCACGGGAGACGCTGAGCCGTTACTCCCCAGCCCAGCCCTCCCTGGTCACTGACCCACAGAAAGCAACTAAGGTTGGTTTGTTTGTTTGTTTGTTTGTTTGGTAAGTATGGAGGTGGTTTGTTGTAGGTGGCTACTGCACCCTGTGGGCTCCTTCAGCCTCACCCAATTTCCCTGGAACCACTTGGTCTCTTACATTTTCCCCTTTTCTTCAGAATTGAATCTAAGGCATACAATGGCTGATTTTCTTCTTGACTTCCAGCCAAAAGCAGTGTAACCTCTGGACCCCAGCTTCTTTTCCTACCGCGTGTGGAAAGGGGTGGGGCCAGGTGGTTTCAGGATTCCTTTCAGCCTTAAAGTTCTGTCTTCTTTGCAAGCTCTGTTCCTGTTTCATCAAGAGAGTGAGTGTGAGAACTGTTAGAGTTGCCCAGTTTTTGATTGACAGAGTGTAGTTGTACAGCCTCACGGGTTATGCTATGCTGTGGTGCACTTACTGTGAATTGATGGGCTTAAGCCACTGGGTTATCCATCACCCCAAGTGTTCACTCTGGCAGTTGGCTCTCCAGACAGGCTGAGGAAGTCAACAAACAGGTTAGACTTACAGGCCAGCCGAACTGTGTCTGTCTTGCTAGACTCCACGATTTTCAGATTCTAAAATTTGCCGTTTTGCCTTCATTTGCAATTGCTCTTTCATCCTGGCCATAGTGACCTCACCAGTTAAGGTAGCCCCAAGAAAAATCAGAGGTAGAAACTTAACAGAGGAAAGCAGAAAGTGGGGGCAGCAGAAAGCTCTGTGGACAAGATGGCTGACTTCTCAATACAAAAGTTATAAAACTGATGTTTGTGTATCCTGTAGGCTCACTGGTTCAGATGTTGTATACTGGCTGCTCATTGGTTCAGATTGCATCCTGGAGGCTCACTGGTTCAGATGTTGTATACTGGAGGCTCACTGGTTCAGATTTTGTATACTGGAGGCTCACTGGTTCAGATATTGTATACTGTAGGCTCACTGGTTCAGATGTTGTATACTGGCTGCTCATTGGTTCAGATTGTATACTGGAGGCTCACTGGTTCAGATGTTGTATACTGGAGGCTCACTGGTTCAGATGTTGTATACTGGCTGCTCATTGGTTCAGATTGTATACTGGAGGCTCACTGGTTCAGATGTTGTATACTGGCTGCTCATTGGTTCAGATGTTGTATACTGGAGGCTCACTGGTTCAGATGTTGTATACTAGAGGCTCACTGGTTCAGATTGTATACTGGAGGCTCACTGGTTCAGATTTTGTATACTAGATGCTCACTGGTCGGGATATAGTTTGATCCCCAGTTCACCACTCATTCCAGGACCCCAAATCTTTCAACTTGATGCTTGAAGGAGCTTCCCCTGCTTGTCCAGGGAAGATGGGAAAGTTGGACTGGAGGGGTAGGGGCAAAGGGAAGTAAATGAACCTTTGCGTGGGTCAGCTAAGATCTGTGGAGTTAGACCTGTCTGAAACCTCCTGGGTTCTCCAGGGGCTCTGAGGATAGGCGCAGCATAGAAGTACACTGGAGGTTTCCTTGTGGTGCACCGTCCATGTCCATGTCCCCACCCAAGCCCCAACCAGCACTTGGAGCAAGCAGATCATGGGTTAATTCAATTCTGAGCACCATGTTTTCACCTTGACAGTAGTCCCTAAATGTCTGCAAATCTGTGAGACACTCTCAGCCCCTTTAGCATTTATGCTGGCTTTAAAAATGCAGGGCCCCAAAGAGTCAGAGCTTTTTTAGAGAAGGAGAAGGCAACTTCAGCAATAAATACAGATTTCAGCAAGTGATTTTTGACAGGTAGCCCTGATCTAAAGCATTTTGCTCTCATCATGACATATCAGTGCACACCTTTAGTCCCAGCACTTGGGAGGCAGAGACAGGTAGATTTCTATGAGTTTGAGGCTAGCTTGGTCAACGAAGTGAATTCTAGGACATCCGAGGTTGTTACAAAGAGAAACCCTGTCTTGAAAAACAAACAAACCAAAAAGGTATTTCGCCCCATGGTAGGCAGAATCCTGATTTATGGATTGAGCTCCGGGATGTGAATAAGAATTGTTGCACCCATTCTGATGGCACGGAGACATCTTATGATTCAGGAAGCAATAATATGGAGTTATTGTTATATCTGGAACATAGTTTTATATTACTTAAAATTTGGACTATAGTTCTATTCTTACATAGAAGTAAAGGGTAGATTTAGTGTGGTAAGAAGAAGTGAGACTGGGGACACAGAAATGAGGCTCTTGGGCCGGTGTGCTTACCTTACCCGCCTACCCATGCATCCTCCACCCAGGTAGACACTGGCATATTACCAATAACTTCTCAGATTAACCACCGCTGTCCTCCCTGCAGCGGTCGCCCTGTCCCTTGTGCTTCTGAGGCCATAGCTAAATAAGAACAGAAGCCAGTATAAATTAATCAGGGAGATCATAGCAGGGCGACTGTGAAGGAACACAGGGAAGAGAAGGATTTGAGGGCTGGGCGATTGCTCTGGGATGAAAGCACTTGCCAGGCAAGCCTGAGGATCTGAGTTTGGTAGAGCCAAGGTAGGTATGACTGCCTAGGGCTTGGGGCTCACCTGAGGTTCCCAGGAGAAGTAACAGCAGGTCCACAGTGCCTACAGAATCCACACTCCATACTCAGGAACATAGATGGAGCAGCTAGGAGAAGGAGCAAGACACCATCTCCTAGTGGAGTCCTTCGCTTCCACCCCACCATCTTCACCTCAGCCAGGCTGGGAAAGGAGTGGACTGGGAGGCTCCTGCAGGCTCAGGCAGTGGAGCCTGGGGGGCTATTTGGGGAGTTTCTACTTCCTCTGGGGGGTAGGGGTAGAGCAAGGCAGGTGGGCAATAGAAGAAGCAGGGCCTACTTAATGGGTAGTGGCTGCAGTGTGGGACGAGTCTAGACACAGGCCTTCTGCCCTCTCCACTACATGTCAGGAGCATACCCCAGTCTCTCATCTGATTCCTCCCGAGAGTAGGAAGCTTAGACCAAACCCTAAACTGGAATCAAAAAAGCCTAAAGCTGTACCAGGTCCTGGGCCTGGAAAATGGTTACCTGTCTATCAGGACAATAGTGAGGGAATTCACCTGCCAGTTAGCTAGCCATTGTTAGCTGTTAGATAAACGGGGTTTGCTGCTTTTTTTCTTTACAGTTTTGCCCTTTTACACTCTGTTCTTTGCAGTCCTTGGTCACCAGGTATTTGTGGGTATTTGTAATCTACAAGGTGTTAGGCTAAATGGAGACCAGGATTTGTAGCACTAATGTAGCCGCAGAGTCGGGTGGGAGAGTCTAGTGGGAAAGGAGAGGTAACTCAGAGGTCTTAGTTTTGAACTTATGTTTATTAAAACCATAATAGAGAAGGCTATGAACGGTAAGTGACCGCATTGGCATGCATGGCACAGGCTGTCCAGCCTCGTTCCTGACCCGCCTGCAGGTTGACCCTGAGAACTTTTGAATGTATGAGTTATAACCTGACTGCTGAGCAAGCGCTGGCTATGACTGCTAATATAATGATGCTGGAGTGGTTGAGAGCCCTTTCTGTTTTAGACCCAGTGCTTGACACAGGAATACATCATGAAAATAATAAAAATGTATAGAGTTCGAAGGCCCATGGTGGGAAAAAGAGGGGTTGTATTTTCCAAGAGTCACGGATAGCATTGCAGTGCTGTAAGGATTTCAGTTGAGAACGGGATGTTCCAAGAGGTCAGTGCCTCAAAAGACACGTTTATACCCAATGTGACCTGATGGAAGCAAGTGTGCTGTTCAATCAAGAGACACTGTTTTCTCCTTCGCAGTACAATTCAGTGCATTTGTTACAGTGTTATAAAAAGCTATGATTAACTTAACAAGCAGTTTTGTAGAGATCCCTTTTTTTTTTAAGGTGGTCTCCTAATACATGCTGACACCATCATTTCGAATCTATTTCTGTGAGGCAACAACTAATGTAATTGAAGTGTTCACATTTCTGGTTCTAGAATTTGAAACACAAAAATATCTCAGGGAAGATGCCTCTTCTCCCTCCCGGGTGCCCATTAGATTCCCTACCCCAATGGTTGTCAGCCTCTCTAATGCTGCAACCCTTTAATACGGTTCCTCATGTTCTGATGTCCCCCACCCCCAAACCATGATATGACTGGCTTTGCTACTTCATAACTGTAATGTTGTTATTGTTGTTCATCATGGTGTAAGTGTTGTGTTTTCTGGTGGTCTTAGGCAACCTGTGTGAAAGGGGTTGTGGCCCACAGGCTGAGAACCACTGCCCTACACTGCCCGGCGTGCTGTTCTGAGGAACAGGGCTCCTGTTTCTTTGTGTGAGTCCCCTGGTTGGGGACCGCAGGAAGGCCTGTAGGAAGACAAAAAGTATCAAAGATATCAAAATAGTAAGTGACCTCGAGGAGGTGGGTAAGACCTCAGAATAGAGAGCAAAAATAATCTTGGCCATAGCGCCCAGAAGTTAGAATTTAAAAGATATGAATATGTACAATTTATATGGAGATAATTATGAACCCTGGAGAAAAGAAGGTGATTACAGTCTTTTGTTATTATCAAAGTTGCCCTTTTGGTTTATAAACCAAATAACCCCTCTAACAATAAATTATTGCACAGAGATTTGAAAGTGATATGTACAGAAACTCAATGATGTTTTTATTTGCTCGGTGTTCTCATCACACAGCGGTCTTTCCAGTCTTCATCCCCCTTTTGTGGGTAAGAAAACTGAGGTTGCTGTTGGCCAAGTGTGAGCTTAGTTATCTTATGTGTCAATTAGCAAAGCTTGGTATCACCCCAGCTCCCTAACATTACAGGTTCACTGTCTAGTAACACATCCTTCCGTGCTACAGAAGGTTCCTAACGAATCATCATTCATTCACCAAGCAGTCAGTTCTGGGTTTCTGTGCCAGGTGCCAGGACCTGTTCTGGAGTAGACTTATCATAACAGAAAAGGGCCCCGTCTGGATAATTTATTCTGCTTCCCTTTTGGAGTTTAGGATTTCTTGTGGCTTTCATTTGTTAGATAAACCACAGAAAGAAAGAAGAGTAAAGGTGAAGATGCTAGCCTAGTGAAACGTAACTTTGCTACCTTTCTCTTAGAGCTTACACATACGAGCTAAAGAATGACCAGCTGAGACAGGAGGTGTACTAATTAGAAGGCTAGCCTTTGCTACAGCAGTTAGTTTAAACTGAGATAACCTTAACTAATTTCTTAATTAAGAAAATGGTGAGCAGGTCATAGAGGCTCATATCTTTAATCCCTGTATTTGGGAAACTGAGACAGGAGGATGGTCACAAGTAGCCTGTGCTGTAAAGCTAGACCCTGTGTTAGAAAAAGAGAAGTGGGGAAGGAGGAAGAATTGTGGAAGCCATCATTTTCTTTAGCACATTTGTAAAGATTGTAGGATCGGAGTAATCCCTGGAAAGTATTGCCTTTAGATCCATCAGAGTGCCTGAGTTTCTGATGACTACACTGGAAATTTTTTTTTCTTTAATCAGTAACCAGGTTTTCATATCTTTAAACTTTGACCTATTTTTAGAAGGAATGTGCATACATCTGAGAGGCAGTAGTATAGATTTAGACTTTTCAAGTTTATTCTCCTTTCTGATGATTATTTTATGAAAATCTTGAATGTATGCTCTCAATCCAGTTAAGTCGCATTTTTTATTGTGGCTTGAAAACCTTAATTTTTCATAAAAAGAAAAACATTGAAAACCGTGTTCAGCTTTAAACTGGAAGAGTCAAGTGTAATCATTTTCTTTTATTTAATGGAGAAAATGTTTTTAAATATTGTGACTTGCACAGACATCTTGAATGTGCGCTGAGGATGAAGGTGAGAACTGAGTGACTCAAGTGTGCTGTGCCTTGGGTAGCCGTGTTGTGACTGTTCCTGTCAGCACAGTAATTACCCTGGAGGCTTCAGGATGGAGAGCTGGTGTAAGGACACATCTGTTTGAGCCTCACAACAATCCTGAGTATCCACGTGAGTGTTTCTGAGGTTCACTTTATGCCTTTGAGTGGGAGATGACAGAAAAGCTAACAGATGGCCGACCAGGAGAGTGTGTTGACAAGGGAGAAAGCTAATTTAGTTGCTTTAGTTCCAGAATAAAAAAACGTTCAAGCCTGTACAAACTCATGGTGAGAAAATCCTGAAGCTATTTTTCCACTGAAGTGTTTTACTTACGTATTTTGGAGAGGTAAGGGACTGGCAGATAGAAGAGGGGGAGACCAGAAAAGGAAAGAGATAGAGACAGAGACACAGACAAACTAGTGACTATCTCAAGATTTGAACCTTTGTCTACGTTTTTTTAAAAGTGTATGTTCAGCCGGGCATGGTGGTGCATGCCTTTAATCCCAGCACGGGAGGCAGAGGCAGAGGCAGGCAGATTTCTGAGTTTGAGGCAAGCCTGGTCTACAAAGTGAGTTCCAGGACAGCCAGGGCTTCACAGAGAAACCCTGTCTCGAAAAAAACAAAAAGAAAAAAAAAAAAAAAAGAAAGAAAGAAAGAAAAAGAAAAAAAAGTGTATGTTCTTCGCACTTTGCCCAGAGTTCCTTTCCTGTTGACCTTTGTCATTGGAAGAATTTCTTAATGCTCAAAGCAGTTTTTCCTAGTAATTTTAGATCTAAAAAAAGCTACTGCCTTGATTCTGCGTGTTTGAACACGTAAAAATATTTTCTCATTAAATCAAGTTTAATCTTCTCCTTGTGTTCCCTGCTATGTGGGGAGAACTTTGAAGCAAGGATCAGAAATCAGATGACACAAATGCTCCCTAATTAGGGATGTCTCTATTCAGCACTAACCAAAAACATATTGGCCTGTCTCTTAATCAGCCGCACTTATTCCTGAGCACCAAATTCCTAAATACTTTGGGTGAAAATACTTTGTCCACTTCAGAAATAGCTAGACTCATTAGGCAAAATTATAAAGAAGGTGAGCGTTTAAAAACATCTTCCAATTAAAAATGGCTAACAAAGTGGAGACAAAGTGGCCATTTCTGATATGCTTCAGAGGCAGGGGGCTTGTTATGACAGTGTGGATGTTGGCCTCCTTTTGCATGCTCCCAAAAGCACTGCTAGGAACACATGTTTATGGATGTCACCTTGCTGAATATAGGGAGATGAGAGCAGCCAGTTTTATTTTCCTCTTAGTGATGACTGAACCTAGAACCCCACACATGCTAGGCAAGTATTTTATGATGGAGTTACATACCTTTGAAATTGTATTTTGAGATAAGAGCTCACCATGTTGCTCTTGGTGACCTTGAACTGGCAATCGATTCTTTTGCCTCAACTGGTATTGGAGTGCCACCATTCCTGCTACCAGAAGGCTCTAATGAGCTATCAGAAAATCATACCACTTGTTTATAGCACCAAGTTAATTCTTTAAAAGTAGACATTTTATCTACTATAACCCCACTATATACTATGCATCTAAGATTGCACAGCTCTGTAAGTTTACCAGAATCATTGACTTGTATCCTTAAAGAGGTAACTTTTATGGCATGTAAAATACTCATCATTAAGCTGTATGAAAAGAAAAATGTGTGACTGTAGCTGACCACAGAACTCATAACATCTAAAGAAGAGTTAATGTTGATTAAATAGAAAAGTTATTAAAGAGCTTCTCTTTCCTCTCCTCCTTCCTTTTCTACTTCCTTGGAGGCATAAGAACCGTGCTGAGCCTTTGGTTGTTTATTAAAACTTCATTAAGACTAGTACAGTGTGGAATTGGAGAGTGGCTCAGTGGTTAACAGCACATGAACACAGTTAACTGGCTGTGCTTTCAGAGAACCCAGGTTCAGCTCCCACCACCCACATGGCAGCTTGCAACCATCTCCAGTTCTAGAGGATCTGCAGGCACTAAGTATACACAGAGTACACAGATGTGTGTGCAAGCAAAACACTCTACAAATAAAATAAAATAATTTTTTTTTTTCAAAAGAAGAGTGCAAAAGCTTCATGGAAATCTCCATTGCCCTTCTATTTCTGGAGTTTTTTTTTTTTTGTTTTTTTTTTTTTTTGAAACTGAACTTTTGAGGGGGAAAAAAAAGCTGTAAACTTTGTAAAATGTCAGATTTTTTTCTGGTCTAGAAAGATCCATTTCCATTTCTACTATGGCAAGGAAGAATGCCTGTATCTGTGCTATTTGTACCAGCATTAGACATTATTATTTAAAAAATTGTGTCCTTTTCTATGTATTTAGTTAAATACAGAATAAGATAGAGTAGGCAAGGAGTTCAAGACTTGGGAGAGAGCCGGGCAGTGGTGGCGCACGCCTTTAATCCCAGCTCTCGGGAGGCAGAGGCAGGTGGATTTCTGAGTTCGAGGCCAGCCTGGTCTACAGAGTGAGTTCCAGGACAGCCTGGGCTATACAGAGAAACCCTGTCTCGAAAAAGACTTGGGAGAGGAGGCAGATAGATTATCAAGAGGCAACTTAGGACTTTCAAGAGCTAACATTTCAGCACTTTCCACACTGCTTGTCTCTGTTCAGTTAAAAAGGAATCAAAGGAGCAGCTTGTGGCCCTACACTGACCGCAGAGATAAAAGGGTAAACAGTCTACACTAACAATTAACTGCGCCTTCCGGCTCAAAGCCAACTAAAGGTAATAAATTTGGTTAGCTACCTGATATCTCTAGCCTGAATTTTATTTAGTCCATAAAGAGCAGCCTTTTAACTGACCACAGAGTTAAAGCCAGCAATACTGGAACTCAGCTACTTATTTCTTCCTTGGCCCAGCCAAAGGGTCGAGCTCAGCTTTGACTCCTCGGACAGAACAAAGTTTATGCCCACCTCAGTAAAACTTACAGACCGAGGCGCCCAGCTCTTTGCTTGCTCTGTGTGCCCATCCTGACCTTCCACGGTGTTCTCTCCTTTCTGCTTTATTTGGAGATCTCGTGTCCCTTCCTCCGATCTTGTCCACTTCCTTCTGTAGGAAGATGCTCGTGAGTTCCATTATCTCAAATCCTGAGTCATGACTTCATGAGTAACTGTAGGAGTCTTGAGAAATGTGTGGTTTCTAAGACGCAGTGACCGAAAATGAGTTCAAAAATCGCATGTGCAATGTTGTTCTTGAGGAGTTTGCTTGGGCCGAGTCGCATTATTTCGCTCCAGCGGAGGTCCTGAATGCCCATGTGTCCCGTGCATGCCATCATGTCCTGTGGCACCAGTGACAGTTGCCTGAAACACCTAATTTTCAAGACTGTTGTAGTTTGTGATCTACCGTGTTTTTGCCGTGTGTACAAAGTTTTCTGTTCTTTAGAAACATAATAATTATGAAAAGCAAAGACAGTTTTGTCACACCAGCATTCTTCAGCATGTAAATGTCAAATTAGCGTGTCTTTGGATTGAATTGGGTTACAGCGTTTTGTTGTGTTTGTTTATGAATTTTGTTTATTTTAGTGTGTGTGTTGCCAGCATGCATACACACCTCTGTACCACTATGAGCTCGTCTGCAGAGTCCAGAAGGAGGCTGCAGATCCCCAGGGACGGCAGTTTTAGTGGCAGCTGCTCTGTGGACTCTGGGAATCCAGCCTGGGTCCTCTGGGAAAGCTAAGCATGCTCGTAACTGCTGAGCCTTCTCTCCAGCCCCCAAAGCTTTGATTTTAAAAATTAGTGTTTTGGTTTGATTTAAAAAAAATTCTTAAATGAACTTTGTCTTGGGATTAGGACAGAATTTCCAGTAGTTTCAGAAATGGCCCTAACCATACTTCTACTACATTGTACCATGCTTTTATGTGAAGGAGCACTGGCCGCATCGATGATTATAAATCAAAATAGTAATCAGCTCTGAGAACTGTTGAAGATGTTCTAGCCTTCAGCATCCCATTCGGCCAGGACTTAGTTATTTATATAAAATTAAGCAAGCACACTATTATTAATATTTAAGCTTGCCTTTGCTTTTAATAAGGAGTAACCTTACATGTATACCACAGAATTCTTTCAAAGTAAATTACTTTGTGATTTATTGTCAGTAAATGTTTGATATGTATACTCATTTTATGTACCTATGTGTATGGAGTTGCATAAAAACTTCTCAGGTGAAAGGGGTCATAAGTGGAAAGAATTTAATAAGCCCTTGTCTAAGGGAGACATTGCTAACCCCGTGCCGAAGGGGTTTTCTCTGGTGACACATGCACAGATATAATTAATACTTAGCCCCAGAGGTATGAAGCTCAGAGAAAGACCATTGGCAGCACCCCTCTTGGTACCTGGAGTTGGGGTTTCCTTTTCACGTTTGTATTTGATATGCTATTAGTGAAATTTAACCTTTGCATCCAAAGATTTTAGCGATTTTAATCTGGAGAAGGATTTAGTTTTCCTAAAAACATAAACACTCCCAGAAAAACCAGCAATTTTTACCTCTTGTGAGGGTGGGGATCTGGTCTCTTCAAGTCATGTATCTTACCAGGCCTTCTCTTCACTGTTTGTCCCTAGTTACATGTATCTTCTTTGGGAATTGAGATTGGCCAGATCTGAGGGAGACACAGAAGGCCGTGCTGGACCAGTGTAAATCTATCCAATTACATTTGACTTTGACAGTTTCCCAGCTAACCTACACCCAGAATGTTACAAGCTTTTACAGAAAACAGGTGTGAATGTTCTAGGAACATTCCAAAGACCCGGGCACACTTGCTACTGAAAGCAGCATGCAGCTGAGGGAGGACCCCTGTTTCCCATGAGAGAGAGTTGATTTGTAAATTTTACCCAATATCAATATTTCCTCACGTCTCATTTTTTCCCCAGAAACAAATGAAATGGAAATCAGATCTTGCTGCAGTATTTAATCACTATATGAACAAATGAATACTGATATGCTGCAGAAGAGCCAGCAGTAATCATGGTGGAACGTTTAGAGATTGCTCCTCTTTGCCTGTCCATTTTGCTGAGACTGTCTCAGAGACAGCCCTGTTCAGTGATGCTTAGTCAACACTGGACTTCAATATTGGAATCATGTTTACCAAATGGGTTGTTTTAGTAACTCACATGAAAGACCACCACAGATCTTGTGTTCATTGTCATCTTAGGCTCTTTCAGAAGGTGTATTTTATTTGATATATGTATGTGATGGCTTGTATATGCATGGCCCAGGGAGTGGCCCTATTAGGAAGAGTAGGTGTGTCACTGTGGGCATAGGCTTAAGACCATCACCCTAGCTGCCTGGAAGTCAGTATTCTGCTAGCAGCTTTCAGATGAAGAAGTAGAACTCTCAGCTCCACCTGCACCATGCCTGCCTTGATGCTGCCATGTCCCCTGCCTCGATGATAATGGACTGAACCTCTGAACCTGTAAGCCAGCCCCAATTAAATGCTGTCTTTTATAAGAGTTGCCTTGGTCATGGTGTCTGTTCACACCAGTAAAACCCTAACTAAAACAATGTTCTTTATGGTCTTTGATTCTAATGCAATACTCATGTCCTTTAAAAGTAAACTGCTAAACTGCTATATTTAAATCCCATTTTAACCACCTTTATTTTCTTTTAAATATTTTTATTTGCCTTTATTCCCTTGGACAAATGTGTTATCCCTAGTCTCAGATATAGATAGAAACAATTTAGGATCAAGTCTTAGTGTTATTGTTTCTTGGCTTTATTGCACATTGTACTTTCCCTAGGTCAATTCTAATGTCTAACTTTCTTGCTGTACTCTGTCAAGGTTCTGAGCAATTTTAAAAGTTTAGGTTGTAGTTCTCCCAACTAATACACGCCTAGGGTATCTTTGAACAAAACCAGCAACAACATCAACCCCTTGGAGTACTGTGCCTTTGTCTGGGGAGAAGTGCAGATTCTGCCTGTCCTGCAGAGCGATCCATGCCGTGTGTACTGCAGACCCTTAAAGGTCAGATCAGCTTTTGCCCCCTGCTGATTGACTTCAGGAGTTAATAGCCATTTCATTAAACCACAAAACTGACTCAGCCTTCTGGTTAGCACCTGCTGGCGCCGTGAACTGATGTACATTAAGCTTGGAAACTGAATTCCACAGCAGGTCTTCAGAATCTATTAAGTTGTTACTCTTTGGAGGGGTGGGGGTGTGATGAGATGGTTTTCCTTCTGGGTTTCTTTTCTAGTAGCGGGTAACGTCCTCACGCCATGACTCTCTGTGTAAAATCCCTCATACATTTGGGGTTTTGTGTAATTGTTCCCAGGTGGTACTTCTGTTTGGGGAGGTGTGGCCGGGGGTGGGCTTTGAGGTTTCAAAAGCTCTGTGTTTCCAGTGAGCTCTCTCTGTCACCTGTTTGCAGTGGAGCCAAGAGCTCTCAGCTGTGCTTGCTCTAGCTACCCACCGCCATGACTTTGATCTGCCATCAGGGACTCTTACACTCTGGAACAGTATGCCCACTTACATGCTTTCGTGTGTAAGTTGTCTTGGTCATGGCATTTCATCACAGCCAGAAAAGTAACTAAGACGTGCATTTATGGTTGGTCTCCTTTGTCGTAGCAATTCTCAAGCCATGCTAGTATTTTAGCTTGTATCAAAGAATGAAGTTTCCTCAATACTCCAGTGAAAAATAGACCGAGTGCTTTGAGTGCCCAGCTCTCCCCAGCAGTTGAAATGCTTTGCCATGGGGAATTGCTTTGCACACTTACAGTGCAGACCCAGTGTCTCCTGCTTTGATTCTGTTCTCAAAACAGTATTATTAATAGTTACCATTGTGCTATAAGGAGTCTTTTCTCTAGCTTAGTATTTGTCCAGTCATGACTTAATTTTTGCCACTGGGCAAGAATGTGATATGAATGCTTAATTAAGGACTTACTGTTGATGGATGGAAGGTGGTAGCTTATTGATACAGCGTCTGCGTGGCATCAGTCAGTGAGACCTGCACTTATTAGAGGAAGGACTAAAGGGAAGGGGGGAGAGGGAGAGAAAGTGTGGGGAGGTGATGGCAGGGGGCAGGGGGTGATGTGTTGAAGGGAAGGGAGAGAAGGACTTTGCCATCAGTTATAAGGGGATCACTTATATTTACCCCTTTGTTTGAATCCTGACATAATTATGTGGCATTTGACTCTCACATCTCGGCTATATTCATAGAAGAAAATAGGAAGGGACAATCATTTTTCCATTTTGTAGCATAAGAGCTTAAGTGTTACTTGTCAGCTATTGTACTTGTTATTTGGTAATAACGGAGCAATGTCATCTTAGATATTACATAACCATTCTTATAAATACTTGGATACTGATTACTCAGGAAGTATAGGGGTTCTTCACTGAAGTTTATTTGCTCTAAGCTGATGAGCATCATAAGGACCGAGGGCTGACAATTATGAGGGTGCTTGCTTCTCAATTGTGCCATTTCTGGAAAAATATAAGAGAGATTAAGGAACACTTCATGCAGTTGTCACTGTCAGTCATCGGAGTTGTTTCTCTTGATTCGTACAACTTAGCTACTCCAAGGCAAATCCACAGTCACCCTTTTAATCTATATTTTTACGCTGCTTTCTGTCAAAAGGCCATTGTTAGATCATATTTAGATAATCAGACTGTTATAGCCTTAGTTAGATATCGCAAAATATAGCTGGGTCTGTATTATTATCGTTGAAGCTTTTATACCGGAGGCTCTGTATCCTCAAGGATGACTGTTATGTAGTATTAAGTTTGCCAATTTACTGTCAACCAAAGGTAAAAAAGAATCAGATGAAGCTGTGGTGATTTGGTGAAAATGTTCTCCACTGGCTCAGGCATTTGAAACTCTAGTCCCCAACTGGTAGCATTGTCTAGAGAAGTTTAGGAGGCACAGCCCTGCTGAAGGAAGTACGTCACTGGGTGTAGGCTTTAGGTTTGCGTAGTTCCAGTTCACGCTCTCGGTTCTCAACTTCCGGTTGGGGATGTGCGCTCTCAGTTTCCGTTCCTGCCACCATGAGGGTGTTCAGTCTCTTTTCTAAATAATGTTTTCAAGGTTCACCCGTGTGGGTCACGTTTCAGTGCTTCTTTTCTCAATTGATAACTGATCGAATGAAGTTCTATTATATGCCATACTATTTTAATCACATTTGTGTGTGTGCTTGTTTGTGTGCACATGCGTGTAGGTGTGTGCGTGCTCACGAGCATGTGCACCATGGCTCGTGAATGGAGGCCAGAGAACACATTGCAGCGCGTTGCAAGGACGAACTCAGGCTTAGCAGCAACCACCTTCACCTGCTGAGTCAGCTCTCTGGCCCTGCTACCAATATTTTATCCACTACTAGTTCATTAGTGTAAAACATATTTCCATTTTTTGGGCTACTGCTTGTTATATGGCTCTGAGCATTTGTATACAGGATTCTGTGTGCAAATGATTTCCTTTGTCTCAATATTGGGAACAAGAATTCCTGGAAATACGCTGTGTCTGCAAAGGCCGATTGGAACATCAGTGATGTGAAGAGGTTTGGTTGTTGCAGCCCAGAGTCTAATTAAATTTATTTCAGGCATCTTGTCTACACTTGATAGCTGTTTCTTGTATGCCCACCCCAATGTGTTGGACCTAACATCCTGTCACAACCAGACAAAGCCAGACTTAAAAACTGGATGTATTGGCTTAACAAAACCCCAGTTCTGTCAACCCAAAGGCTAAGAATGCTCTAGATAGCATCTGAGTGCATAGCCAAGGCTTTCCTGCTGTACTGTAACTGCCTACTTAGTGCTTCCACCTAGGTTTTTGCCAAGTGGCTTAATTTATGACTTTCTTTGATGCACTACTATAAAAACTTCATGAAACTGCTTCTATGTGTTGGAACATGGAATTTTAGGTAACCTAAGTCTGTGTTCCCAGGCCATGGTCACTCATATTTGGCTCCAGAGTAAGCTATCTCTTATTGCCTTGGAGGTATAAGCTCTGGTTTTTGAGTTGATGCATGTGCCCAGGACTGGCATCTTGGGGTCATATGGTAACTCTAGTATTTAGCTTTTTGAAACTGCTGACTCTTTTACAAAGCAGATGCACTGTTTTACATCCCCACCAGGAACAAGGAAGGGTTCCATTCTTACCACATCCTGGCCAATACTTTTTATTATCCATCTGTTCACTTGTAGCTATTCTGGTGGGGGTGGAGAAGTAGTATCTCACTGTGTGTTAGCAACTTATAAAAATCCTTTCAGTGCAGTGATGTCTGGTCAGTGGGGATGCTGATGGAAAACTTAAGCCTCTTATGTGAAATCTTTTATTAACACTTTGTGGATAGGATCTAGCTACGATTTTTCTCTTATTTATGCAATCTCTATTTCATTTTCTCCTGAATTGCACTTCTCAATTTCCAGAGCTTTTCTTGGGTTTGTTTGCTCCACCCCGGACATTTCTCCCTGTAAATATTGTAACAGAATCAACAGCTCCAACAGCCAGATGTGATTCGTCACATCTGTAATTCCAGCACTCATGGGGCTGAGGCAGGAAGCACCGTGAATTCAGGGCTAGCCTGCACTACGTAGTGAGTTCCAGCCAGCCTCGCTTACCCTTTGAGACTCTATCTCAAAAACAAAAATAAACCCAAACACGTATACACAGACACCCCAAACAGACCCATAACACCCATCTTTCCTCTGCCCACCTTTCTCTGTGGAGGATATTTCTGAATGGAGTTTTGGAACATGGGTAATAGCTCCCCTTTTGGACAGTTACCTACTAATGTCTTGGAATGTGTTCTGTTCATAGCTTTTCACCAACTGTTTCTTGGGGATTCCTAATCTCTCTATTATCTATTCTGTTGCTCTGTGCTGAGTTACCATCTCAGAGACAAAAACATAAACAAGCAAATGATGTGAACATCCTGAACTTATTTTCTGTGGATCTTAATTTTTATGTTTTCTATCTTTGTGTTATGTAAACTCTCGTCACCTTACTTTTTCAGATTAACTTACAGGTGTGTTTAATTCTCCTCTCTAGTCTTTTGTTTACAACCAGTCCTTCCAAGAACTACTTCTTTATAAAAATAATTATTTTATTGTATGTATTTGTTTGTGTATGTATATCATGTACATGCAGTATTTGCAGAAGCCGGAAGAGGTGTCAGCCCCCACTGGGACCGGAGTTACAGATAGTTTTAAGCCGCCACATGAATGCTGGGAATTGAACCCAGGTCCTCTGGAAGCGCAGCAAATGCTAACCACTGAGCCATCTCTTCAGTCTCTCAGAAGAACTACTTCTTCTCTGTCTTCTCGTTCTTCATGGTAGATCTTTCCTGATTTAGGTATAAATAGAGATCTATAGAGAAAATACGCTTTGTTAAATCTGAGAATGCAATTAAAACATCTGAAATATCTCATTCCTAAATTTTTTTCTCTTTCCTTGAGAATCGATTGTACATTTGGCTAGTCTGTTTTGTGTATTGATTTCCGTATCTGCTTGTTTAATGTTGGTTGAGGGAGCATATTTATGAATGAAAGAATGAGCTGACTGATGTAGGATGAAGGTTTGTTTTCGAAAGCACTTTCCTCTGATTACAGAGCAGACTGTGGCGATCAGTGTATTAATAAGGCATGCCTGTTTCCTGCAGGAGTGCAGAGAAGACGCAGGAATGAACAGCAAGCGGTATCTGCACAGAATCCAAGCCTCTTATATGTTATGATGCTCTGCATCGTTACGTTGTGTACACACTTGCTCATATATTCAATGTTAGCAACTACGACAAAGAATCTGAAAACACTAGGTAGTAAATGGGGGCTCTTCTCCAAGCTCTCCTGCCTGTCATAAGGTGCTCACCTCGAAGGCTTCTGTGAAGTTGGGGGGGGTTCTTAAGAAAACTCAAGAGTCTGGGGGAAGGAGTTCAGGACTGTGGATTCAGTCTTTGAGTGACATACCATCTAATGTAGGATAAGCATGGCTTGTGGTGAGAGGCAGTTTTGTTTGTGGACCACAGGTTCGTCAGATGAGAGCCCCACCAGCTTTCTGATGTTAAGGGGAAAGCAGGGACTTGGGGGATCTTTAGCTCCAAAAATCTCCCCATTTAGTTCTCAAACTAAGTTCTCTGAGACTTTACTTTCTCATCAATAAAATGTCAAGGACTTTCACCATGGGGCTTTGGTGAAGGTGAAGAGGCCGCACGCACTTTAAGAATGCCCTAGCATAGTAGACAGCTGTTGTGCTGATAAGCAGTTCACATTTCTTCCCGTGGTGTGGTGTAACCTGGGAGCCACAGAAGTGACTCTGCGTTTATCTGTGCAGAGGCATTGTCCCTCAGCACTGCATTGCTTTGTTGGTGTTAAGCGTCTCTTGGTTTACATTTCCGAGGTAATAGCTCCAATGCTTTCTTTCCTAATCAGAACTATCGGAAGCTTTTGGGTGATGATACACACTCTATGAATCATTCATGACCACCCGCTCCCACAAGAAGACAAAAACAGGCAACACCGGCTTTGGAGGACTCCAGCCCGTGTATCCCGCTATTTGTGTCGCACTGAGACCGTGCAAGGTAGCAGGCATTACAGGCTTCGTCATCTCGAAGCAGTGAGGTGTCAAAGCGGGTTAGTGCTGATAGGTGCTAAGGTCTGGAAGGAAGAGAGAGAAGGCAGGTGTTACTTCTGCTCCTGGGAGATCAAACAAGGTTTCACAGCAAACGTGATAGATGTCTCTTAGGCATCGCTTCACACTCAGCCGTTCTGAGCAATTACCTTAGGTGTGTACACCGGGAAGAACAGCATGAGCCGGCCCTGAATTCTGCCTGTGCTTCTGTGTTCTTCTAAAGGTAGTTCGTTGTACGAAGGTTAACAGACAGGAAGGAGATGAGTGTGCTTCCGTTTGTGGGAGGCAATGTGTGTACAGAAAATACATTCTCTATCCCTAGGTAAGATATTAGCAAGGCTCATACATGGCTTTACCTTTTCTTGGTTAAAATACATTTTTTAAAGGTCACTCTAGATTAGAGATCAAGACTGCCCCACTGTGGATAAACATGTCAACTTGAAAATGCAGGTCACAAGAATTCTTATCCCAGTGGGGAAGGTTGACTTACCAGTTGTTCTTTCACTGGAGTCCCTGGGCCTGGCCTGGTGACCTCCCTTCTCCACAAGGTCGCCATCAGCTTCTTCACAAAGCCCTGGTGCTTTCAGCTACTCCACAAGTGAAAGCATCTCTTAGCTACACTCTTTCCTAATGTTAGGTTACCTTTCAGAGTCAGCTATCCAGGAGGAAAGCACTGGTGTTACAAGATCACTTAATACTCAGAACTTGGGGCTGGAGAGATGATTCAGTGGTTAAGAGCACTGACTGCTCTTCCAGAGGTCCTGGATTCAATTCCCAGCAACCACATGGTGGCTCACAACCATCTATAATGGGATCTGATGCCCTCTTCTGGTGTGTCTGAAGACAGCTACTGTGTGTGTGTGTGTGTGTAAAATAAACAAGCAAATCTTTTTTTTAAATGCTTAGAACTAGGAGATGGGAAAATAGGGGTTTTGTCTTTAAAGGGATATAGAGACTATAGAGACTTCGTCTTTTTTTTTTTTAACCCTACCAGCTGAAAGGGCAACACGTGGCTAGAGTGATATCTATCCCTGATGCACCTGAAATAACAATCTTAATTTTTGTTTCCTGGGTTCTAATGAACAAAATCTGTACTGTTCTGAAATATAATGGGGGGTTTTCTAATAATTTTATAAAGAGGTAAAATTCTTATATTTAATCTACTTATTCCTTTCTGTGTGTCACTCAGCCTACTCAGGAAAGTGGTTTGAAACTCTTAAGGATTAAAAAAAGAATTTTAGGAAAGGTTTGGAGGCTCATGCCTTTAATCCCAGCACCTGAGAGACAGAGGCAGGCAGATCTCTATGAAGTTGAGGCCAGCCTAATCTACATAGTTCTAGGGCAGCCAGAGCTACATAGTGAAACCCTGTCTCAAAATAGCAAATTAATAATACTAATAATTTTTTGAGACTAAAGGAGGTTGTGTCATAATGAAACGCATTGGGGGAGCACAGTTATGTAAATAAGGAACAGGCATGGCACTGCTTACCTCTAATACTAGCAATTTATGGTCTGAGGCAGGGGGATCATCAGTTCCAAGCCACTTGTGTTACATAACAAAACTCATCTCAAGACAATAACAAAATCTTGTGCACACGCATGTGTGCGGTTGTACACACACACACACACACACACACACACACATTAAATAAATGCAACAAAGAGGTGTTGTACTGGGAAGCTTGAGTGAGAGCAGCAGGGAGGACTAGGGATGCCTGGCCCTGGGCCAGCCTCCATTCCTGCTTCTTCCCTGCATAGCGCTGATGAATTGTCCATGTTCCTAAGGTCCCTGCCAGACTCACTGTGGGTGAAAAGGGACATGTGAGGACATGTGAGGACTCGGAGTGTCTAAAATGACCAGAATAAAAAAGCTCTGATCACTAATAGCCAGGTAAGTTCAGCAGTGAGAGTGAGCCACTTGAGACACTTTAAAGAATTATTAAGCCAGGTAGTGGTGGCGCACGCCTTTAATCCCAGCACTCGGGAGGCAGAGGCAGGTGGATTTCTAAGTTTGAGGCCAGCCTGGTCTATACAAAGTGAGTTCCAGGACAGCCAGGGCTATATAGAGAAACCCTGTCTCGAAAAACCAAAAAAAAAAAAAAAAAAAAAAAGAATTATTAAAAAGAGGCAGCCTGCCACCAAATAGCCAGCACCGCCAGCACCTTTTCCAGTTCATACGGGCTGTAACTTTGTCTCCCATATTTGGTTTGTTTTTCTGAGGGTTGCTTTGAGGCAGAAGGATAGACGATAAGTGGACTGTTTTAGAACGGAGGTGGTTTTTAAAATCATGTTCATGAAAAGTAAAAGATGCATTGCATAGACACATTCTTAGATGTATTTTTCAGCATTGTCAGATTTATCTGTGAGACGGATACCCTATAAAGGATGGAGGACAGAAGAGGAAAGGGAGGGCACTGGCTGGTCCCATTATTGCAGGATTTGCAGAGGCTGACCCTGTAGAGGACCCAAGACTGCTTCTATCAAACACTATACTTGGGATAAGTAGAGCAGACTCGTGGGAAAACTGTAAAGAGTAATGCGTGCATGCTGTTGTGAGCTAAGTATCGAGTGGGTGAGATGGAGCTTGGTATTCAGATAAGATGATTCAGGCAAGATAATGCACTCCCCCTCCCCCACAAGGATCCATACCCTAATGCCTGGAACCGGTGGCTGTCTCATTCTGTAGCAAAGGAGGATCAATGCCACTGATCAGTTGGTCATCTTATAAATAAATGATACTGAATGATCATCTCTGACCTATGATGGCCATGACTGATATTTAAGACAGATATGAGAGAAAGCCTGAGTCAGAAAGAGATTTTAAAATGCTGGGGCGAAGGCACAGTCAGTAAAGTGCTTTGTTTGCGTGATGGTTTGTATATGCTTGGCCCATGGAATGGCTCTGTTGGGAGGGCTTTGGCCTTGTTGGAGTGGGCATCACGGTGGGCATGGGCTTTAATACCCTAGTTCTAGCTGCCTGGAAGTCAATCTCCTCCTAGCAACCTTCAGATGAAGATGTAGAACTCTCAGCTCCTTGTACACCAGGCCTACCTGGACACTGCCATGCTCCTGCCTTTATGATAATGGACTAAACCTCTGAACCTGTAAGCTACCCAATGAAATGTTGTCTTTATAAGAGTTGCCTTGGTCATGGTGTCTATTCACAGCAGTAACACCCTAACTAAGGCACTATGTAAGCATCAGGATCTGATTGGATTCCTCAGTGCCCACATAAAAGCCCAACACAAAGGCATGTGTCATCCACGGAACCAGTGCTTGGGAGGTGGAGACAGGCAGATCGATGGAGCTAATTGGCCAACCAGCTTAGCCAAATTGATGAACTCCAGATTCAGTGAGAAACCCCGTATCAGGAAAAGAGGTATAGGGGACCAGAGAGATGGCTCAACAGGTAAAGGTTCTTGCCACCAAGCCTGATGACCCGAGTTCAATTCTCAAGACTCACAGTGTAGGAGAGAACTGATTTCTGCATGTTGTCCTCTGACCTCCACATGCACACTGTGGCACATACATACCCTCAACACAATAAATAAGATATAATAACTATAAAAATAAAGTAGACCACAGTAGAGAAACACACTCAGTGTCAACCTCTAGTCTCTGTGCACACACACACACATACACACAGATCCATACACACACCTACACACCACACACATACACATATACACATACTATACTATTGGAGGAAGAAACTACAAGCTAAGGAATACAATACTTCAAGGGACAGAAAAAAGCAAGGAAATGGATAAATACCCCCACAACCCCCATTATTCCAGAAGAAATAATATAAAGCCTTTTAGAAACCTTAGAAGGAGATGCACCTTTGACATCTTTTTTTTTTGGTTTTTTTTTTTTTTTGGTTTTTTCCAGACAGGGTTTCTCTGTGTAGCCCTGGCTGTCCTGGCACTCACTTTGTAGACCAGGCTGGCCTCGAACTCAGAAATCCGCCTGCCTCTGCCTCCCGAGTGCTGGGATTAAAGGCGTGCGCCACCGCGCCCGGCGCACCTTTGACATCTTGCCTCTGCACCATGAGTTAACACATTTTTGTTGTTTTCCATTAAGAACACAGCAAGAGGAAACTAATAGAAGACTGTTGAAGAAGAGAAAGAAGCGCTAGTGTCTGCTTTCTGGAGAAAGTGGCTCTCAAGCCGCTTCCTAAAGATGGTAGAAGTAATCCTGGCATAATAGTTTGTGCTAATCGCCCCAACAATTTGGGAAGCTGAGGCAGGAGGATTGTTTGAGCTGAGGAGTTTGAGAGCAGCCTGGACAACATAAAAACACTTCCTTTTCAAGAACAGCATCTGGGTGTGCTAGCTTGCACCTGTAATTGCAGCATTTGGGAGGCTGAGGGAGGATTATAGAGGCCAGGCTGAGCTACTTAGCAAAACCCTGTCTCAAAAAAGCAAAACAAGGGGATTGGAGATAAGACTCGGGCATTAAGAGCACTTGCTTTACAACTGTGCGGGCCTGCGATTAGATCCTAATTCCCATGCAGCAAGCCTGTGTGCTCGTGTACATGTCTGTACCCGAGAGGGGGGATGCAGAGCTGTGATGATACTGGGGCTTGCTGGCTGCTGGCCTAGCTCACAATTGTGAGTTCCAGGTTCAGGGAGAAACCCTGCCTCAAACGAATAAAATGGAGAGTGAGAGAGAGTACACCTGATGCCCTGCACTGGTGGATGCACACAAGCACACCAGCACACCACGTGCACAGCCATAAACACACAGACCGCATTCATACCCCGCCCACATGTATTGTACAGTGCTGGCCTAGCATGTGTGTAGCCTGGGGTTCTGTCTTTCTTGGGAGGTGGAAGTAGGAGGATCAGAAACTGAAGGTCATCTTCAGTACATAGCAAGTTACACACACACACACACACACACATACACACACACACACACACACACACATACACACACACCCCACCCACACATACACACACCCCCACACACACATACACACACACACACACACCCCACACACACATACACACACATACACACACATACATACACACACACACACACACACACACACACACACACACACTCATACACTCATGCATGGCACGTTCCCTTACAGAAACTCTGTGACATATTCTCTCACTTTTCACAGCCGAGAAAACTGGCTGAGCATAAATAACTATCGCAGTCATTGCACAGTGACTCCAGCTAGTTCACTACTGCCCTCTGACATGATGGCGGCTGAGTCTTACGAGGTCTTACAGTAGCACAGGCAGGGTGTGCAAGGTGTCACTGTGTTATCTGTCTTCTTGGGCTGTATGGCATGTCATGATTTGTAGTTTTTCTAAGACCTAGATTTATCTGGCAAGCAAATATGACAGGATGGAAGAGGAGGCCAGAACCCGAAAACCGGTCGGGACACAACACCTTGACAAAAGCTGATAAGAGCCTGGGAGACTTCTGTAGACACAGCAGGTGTGGCTGGGGCAAACAAACTACACAGACAGTGTGCTGCCTTGTAATCAGGAATCCTGTTTTGAAAACTAAACTCCCCTTCTGTATTCATTTCCCCTCCCTGTGATTAAGGCGCTAGCTTCAGTGCATTTAGGGTTTCTAATTAGGATTAGAAAAGGGCAGCAGTCACGTATTGTGCCCTGCTGTAGTGATGCAGAGGTGTTAATCTGGAAGTTCAAAGATGTCAACAAGAAATAGATCTTTGCTGGGCTTCTCTGTGGGGAGCGGGGCTCAGTGGTAGAGCAGCAGTTCCCTGCTTAGTATGAGCAAGGCCTTGGGTTTGTTCCCTAGCACCGCAAGACAAGAAACAAGCTATTGGAAAACTTGCATGTAATAGAGCAATATCCCGGTCACTGTAGGAACCCTAACATTGAAGAAAAGTCACTTTGGAGACTGGAGCAAAGCTGATTTAATGGGCAGCAGAAGCAGACATCTCTAGGAATTCATGTCTACACACGTACACAGAGAACAATCAATGGGTCCTTAAGAACTATGTGTATGTACAATGCATTTCTTTTTATTCCATTGTTTGGGGTGTGTGTGTGTGTGTGTGTTTGTGTGTGCACGCACATGTACATGTGGAAGTCAGGGAACAGCTTGTGAAAGTTGGTTCTTTGCTGCCACCACGGGGTCCCCGAGATAGAACTCAGGTTGTCGGGCTTGACCAGCTCCCTGGTATGTCTCTGTTTGAAGCTTTGGGAAAGAAAGCCTGGGAAGCTCTGTCTCCCACGTGTCTCTGTAGAATCAGTTTGCTGTCTTTTAAAGAGGCATCAAGGACTCATGAGCCCTGGATGGTTTTGTTCCATCACATAATGGATGGGTTCATTGTGTGATTTAAGCTGCTTATCATAAATAAAAAGCAATAGTATTGTTGGGCAAGTGTCACCTTGGGTCGCTAATGATGGGGATATAATGTGTATGGAAGATATGTCATCAGGCAGTGTCTTGGTCATGTACACATCACAGAGACTTACACAGAACCAGGTGGTGTGGAGCGGCACTAAGTGAAGGCCCTTGCAGTGAAGAGATGCAGTAGATACAAGACAAATGAGGCTGCTGTGTGCTGTTTTACAGTAAACTTGTGTTATACAGAGAAGAATATGATCTGAAATAATGATTAGAAGTGTAGGATAGGGCTGGTGAGATGGTTCAGTGGGTAAGAGCACCCGACTGCTCTTCCGAAGGTCCAGAGTTCAAATCCCAGCAACCACATGGTGGCTCACAACCATTCGCAACGAGACCTAGCGCCCTCTTCTGGAGTGTCTGAAGACAGCTACAGTGTACTTACATATAATAAATAAATAAATCTTTAAAAAAAAAAAAAAGAAGTGTAGGATAATAAATACCTAAACCAGCAGTGCAGTCATTATTATGTACCCTGCTTCATTGCATGTGCTATGTACTCATGAGTGCCATATAGTGTATAGCAGCATCCTGCAAACATGTGTGCGATGTGTTGTACTGTGACAGTGTATAAACAATAGGAACTCCAGGAAATCATTTGGGACCACTAGTGTATATATGGTCTATTTGAACCTTACATAGCACTTGGCTAATCCTTTTTCAGATATATGTGCTCTTGTAGTAATGTTGAATGATTGAAGGATTTGTGTGTGCGTGTGTGTGTGTGTGTGTGTGTGTGTGTGTGATTGGTCCATGTTTTTGAAATAACAGAATAAATTAAACGTGGAGGCAAGTGCATGCCTGTTAAATCTACCTACTGGGAAGACTGAGGTATCATTTGAGACCAGCTTAGGCAACATAGTAAGGCAGAATTTTTTTTTTTTTTTTAAATGCTGGGCATTTCGATAAACTTGGGAGGCAGAGGCAGACAGATCTTGGAGTTCATGACTAGTTGGTCTATACAGAGAATTTCAAACTAGCCAAAGGTGAGACCCTGTCTCAAAATAAACACATACACACACACACACACACACACACACATTTTAGGGCTAGTGAGATAGCTTAATGGATAAGCTTGATGACCTGAATTCAGTCTCCAGCTCCTAACACAGAAGAAGAGAACAGACTTCTGAACATTGTCCTTTGACTTCCACACATGTGTCATGGCATGTATGTGCCCACACATGTGTGAACACACACATATCCACATACAGACACATACTATCACACTACACATATGAATGCATATACACACACTACACACATATACCGCATATACCACACACAAACATACATACCATATACATCATACACACATTGTACACATCATATACACATGCACACACATACACACCACATATACCACACACACACACACACACACACACACACACACACACTACAATTTAAAATTGAGCATATATAAACACCCAAGCCAGAACTCGAATACCTGATGGTAGTGTTTAGGAGTATGCCTCAGAATCTTTTAAAGATTCTTCTTTTTTTTTTTTTTTTTGTGGTTTTTTGAGACAGGGTTTCTCTGTGTAGCTCTGGCTGTCCTGGAACTCACTTTGTAGACCAAGCTGGCCTCGAACTCAGAAATCCGCCTGCCTCTGCCTCCCGAGTGCTGGGATTAAAGGCGTGTGCCACCACGCCCGGCTTAAAGATTCTTCTTGTCATAGACATTTTGAAACTCTAGTGTGAGGTGTAGGGCAGATCCCCTTCGCACTGCTTCCTACTGCTTCCCACTCTGCTGTGAGTTTATCCTGTGTTCATTCTGGAGGTTGAGTCTTCCCCTAATTTCAAAGAACAATATAAGAGCCATCACTTCTGACTGCAGTTACTAAAGCAAGCTCCTCTCTACTCAATGAGGTTTGATTTTTCTCTAAGTTAAGTGATCAAAGCCGAATCATCAAAGCCTGAATATCTTACAACAGACTCTGCAAGATCTACCCTGGCCATGCCTCTTAAGTTTTAACCAAAGCAAAAGATGACATTTGCATTTGTGTCATCTACATTTCAAAGTGCTTGTCATCTTAGATTCAGAGTCATGAGTAGGGCCTATGTGGTCATTCCCCTAAATCCACCCTGGTCAGAGTGGACACAAGTGGTGTACTATCTAAACACATGAACATTGGATGGTGGCGGTGGCTTGGATGAGAATGGCCTCCATAAGCACGTATAGTTGAATAGGTCCACAGTGGATGGAACTCTTCCGGAAGGTTAGATGTGGTGAAGGAGGTGTGGTACTGGGGTTGAGCTTTGGGGTTTCCAAAGCTCATACCATTTCCAGTTAACTCTCTCTGCCTCCTACCTGTGGATCAGGATGTAATCTTTCAGCTCCTGCTCCAGCACCATGCCTGCCTGCCTGCCTGCTACCATGCTCTCATGATGGTCATGGATTCACCCTCTGAAACTGTAAGCCCCAAATAAAGCCTTTCTTCTGTAAGTTGCTGTGATGGTTTGTATACACTTGGCCCAGGGAGTGGCCTTATTGGAATAGGTGTGGTCTTGTTAGTGTAGTTGTGTCACTGTGGGCACTGGGCTTTAAGACCCTTGTCCTAGCTGCCTGGAAGCCAGTCTTCTCCTAGCTTCCTTCAGAACAAGATATAGAACTCTCAGCCCCTTCAGCCCCATGTCTGCCTGGATGCTGCCATGTTCCTACCTTTATGATAATGAACTGAGCCTCTGAACCTGTAAGCCAGTTCCAGTTAAATGTTCTTTACAAGACTTGCCTTGGGGGCTGGTGAGATGGTTCAGTGGGTAAGAGCAGTGACTGCTCTTCCAAAGGTACTGAGTTCAAATCCCAGCCACCACATGGTGGCTCACAACCACCATAATGAGATCTGATACCTTCTTCTGGTGTGTTTGAAGACAGCTACAGTGAACTTATACTAATAAATAAATCAATAAATCTTTGGCCGGAGCAAGTGGGGTTGGCCAGAGCAAGCAGAGGTCCTAAGTTCAATTCCCAACAATCACATGAAGGCTCACAACCATCTGTACAACTAAAGTGTATACTTATATACATAAAAAAAAAAAAAAAGACTTGCCTTGGTCATGGTGTCTGTTCACAGTAGTAAATCCCTAAGACTTACCTTGGGCATGTTCTTATCACAGCTGTTAGAAAGTAACTAAAACATATGTGCTCCATGTCTTAGAACCAGAAGTTGTCTTGAAATGTGTATAACCTGGAGTTGTTAATCTGGGTCTTTTTATTTTTAGCAACTCTTCAATGTTATTCATATCATTGCTAAATATACATGAGTCCAGAAACCTGCTTTCTGCCCATACATTCTTTAATAATTATTTAAACCTTAGAAGTTTTTAAAGAAATGGAGAACATATTAGAAAGTATTTGATTTGCCGGGCGTGGTTGCACACACCTTTAATCCCAGCACTCGGGAGGCAGAGGCAGGCGGATTTCTGAGTTCGAGGCCAGCCTGATCTACAAAGTGAGTTCCAGGACAGCCAGGGCTATACAGAGAAACCCTGTCTCGAAAAACCAAAAAAAGAAAGAAAATATTTGATTTGACGTAAGTAAAATTCATGCTCTTTAAGCACTGTGTGCTAAAACCAAGATAAAATTTCCACGCTTGATGTCAGTCTGTTCATCGTCTGCTTAAGGATTTATCCAACTTATTTTTCATTGTTGGCAAGAAAGTGGAGCCTGAATCTGCTCTCGTGATTTGTTTTGTTCACTCTTGGCTTTTGGACTGAAATAATCACAGTATATTCCCTAACAGTTGCACAATATTCTTCCCCATTGTGAAAATTGCTTTGCTTAAAATTGAAGTGCATAAACCGTAACGCGATTTGAAAAGTACAAACATAAGACTCAGATAAACACATGCACACGGGAGAGCGCACGCACATACGCGCGTGCACACACACACACACACACTCTCTCTCTCTCCACATATTTATATGCATTACAGCTAAAAAAATGACATGATCACCAAGTGTGAATTGTGTTTATCTGTGTCCTTTGGGGAAAAGATCAAAGTGAGGATGTGTGCTTCAATTTATTATTGTTGTTGAAAGTTGAGCATCTGGGGATATTGTAAACAATGGATAATTTATCTTATCCTCAAATCTTCACTGTGCCAGTTTGTAGGACAAAGACATTATAAACACTACATATGTATTGACATAGGAATCTGATCTATAGCACAAAGTGAACTTGTGGGAAACGTCTGAATGTCTTCCAACAGTTAACCCGGTCATTTTCTTGGATTGTATTTACCAGCGTGATACTCTGAAGGAGGAAGACATTTGTGTTTTCTTAGAGCTGAAAGTTATGAAATGACTGGGATTTCCTGCCTGAACCCAGTGTGCAGGAGAGTTGCGAGTTTCGAGCTATCTGTTTCCTGAGTGGCCATGATCCAGATGTGCAGACTGGTCATAGCACATCTGCCAATCAGAATGGGCCCTGGAGGGAAGCCCTTGGATGCTGAGACTTGTTTACTTGCTCTTGACTCTGTTTCTCCCTCCTCCTGTGTGCTGTGTGCCTTGGAAGATTAGTGGAGGATCCTGCTGGCACATGCCTAGATAAGGAAACTGCAGGAAATCAGGGCAGGGACAGCCAGGGCAGAGGTTTAGCTCCTGGCTAGCCAAGGTAAGAGCTGTTGCTTTGTTATGGGAATAACTAGCTTCTATCCAGTTTCTGCTTTGCTTTTGTTTGTGCAACAAGCAAGCTAAAAGCTGGAAGAATGATTTGTTTCCTCTTAAGATTCACAGTATGCCAAGTGTTACTATGATTTTAGTGCTCGACAGTGGAAAGTCTGCTAGTTTTGCTTAAGGGAGGAGTGGGATGAGTAAATTAAGATTGTTTTTTAAAGGTACAGTAACACCCAGTGTGTAGAAATTAGAACCAGAAATGTTACCATTGTACACTTGACTCGCTCAGAAAACAGTGTCTTACTGTATGCTAGTTCTTTGGCTTAAAAGGGCATTTCTTGGGTGGGTGAGATGGTTTAGTGGTTAAAAGTGCTACAACAGGGAGAGTTCTTGTCATGCAAGACTGCTGACCTGACTGGTTCCTGGAAGCCACAGCAGGAGGGACCTAATGCCTTTGAGAGTTGTGAAAGCTGCACGTGTATTGTGTATTCACTAAACAAGTGAATAAACAGATAGAGCTCTTCTTTTTTATTATAAACCCGGTGCATGCACCTCTGTGTGCCTTACTCCTTCCCTCCCCTTTCCTCCTAGTGTACAGTGCTCTTTGGACTGCTCTACCATCAGTGAGATTGGAGGGGGCGTTATTAGCTAACCTTTGCTTTGTCCTAAAATCATTCTACGAAGTTAGCATCTATTGGGATGGTGTTGCAGGTGGGGGAATGTGGCAGTGTTCTCATAGGTTCCTTTTAAAGTCTGGTGGGACTTTACTGTGTTTCTTTCTCTCTGTGTGACTTTTGTAAATACTGAGGCTTTCTTCGGTTTCCTTTTCTTGTATGGGAAGGGTAAACAAGGGAACAGTTGTTACTTGGACTCAAATGAGCAAATTGGATGTTTTGTGTGTCTTGTGCATGAGATGGTTTTCAGGTGAATACATAGTATTTTGTAACATGCTAGACAATTACTTTTGAGCAAATTAAGCCCCTGAACTTTTATACACTCCTGGCTTTCTCACCCCGGACACAGTTGACATCTTAGGGCGTTGCCCTGTGCACTTTTGGACAACAGCATCTCTGGTTTCATTCTTTCTTTTTTTTAAATTTATTTATTTTATGTATTTGACTACACTGTAGCTGTCTTCAGACACACCAGAAGAGGTCATAGGATCCCATTACAGATGGTTGTGAGCTACCACGTGGTTGCTGGGAATTGAACTCGGGACCTCTAGAAGAGCCGTCAGTGCTCTTAACTGCTGAGCCATTTCTCCAGCCCCGCCGGTTCCTTCCTGCGCTGTTGTGATGACTGGAATGTTTATGTGTACCACATTTTAGCTAACCCTCCACAGAACGTTCTTGAATGTTCTGGATGGGAGGGAGTTAAGGCTGTACTGGTCTTGGTGTGTCTGCAGATGTTGGCAGCTGCTCCTTTTGCTCCCTCCCATTCTGTTAGAAGCTCCTGCCAACCATGATTCATGGAATAATTTTTTTAGAGCTGAGTAATCTCTGGCTTTTCGGCTTCCTTACTTTCTTTAGCTAAGTTTTAGCAAAGCCTTTAACACAGCACAGATCTTCTAAAATGAATAACACTTTCTGAGTAGATTTTACCAGCCCATCAAAAAAGTTTTACGTGTCCCCTTTCGACGCCCATGTCAGGCAGATCCTCTCAACTCCAGTGAAGAGCACTGCACAGAAGAAAACAGAGCTGCCCTGAAGTGTCATCTGTGAGACTCAGTGGTGTGGCAGCTGGAAGCTACAGCTGCTTTAAAGCCTGTGCTGACGTGTGACTGTCTCCTTTCTTTACAGATCGCAACGAGCGACATAAGCCAGAGCATCGTTCTTCCAGGTATGAATTTATAGTATTTAATGGTTCTGCTTAAAGGGTCCTTGTTTGAAACACTACGTGGAAGCAATGAAACTGTCCCTTTTAGGGTTACTGTTGTTTTGAACTCGGTTATTTATGGCAGTCAGAGCCTCACAGAAGAGAAGCCATTTGTTCTCTGAACAAAACCCTCTGAAGACATTGACTGCGTGGACAGTGTTTCACACTGAGGATTGCTGTCAGGAACAGATCCGGCTGCATAAAGCATTCTCAGTTTCTTTCTTTTATAACTTAATTTTCTCTCCTCCTTCTAACCAGTATTTTAAAACACACATTGCTGTTTTCCTGATGACAGAATTGACAGAGACGCTATAGAAACACAGAAGATATTTCTAGATTTCACTGTTGGGTATGTGTAACTGATGTGTGTATACCATTTGAGAGTACATGCCGCAGCATGCGTGGGTCAGAGGGAGTTCTGTGGAGTCACTCCTTTTACGCCACCTTTACACGGGACCCAGGGGTCGAATTCAGGTCGTCAGGACTGTATGACAAATGCCTTTAGCTACTGAACCATTTTGCCTCAGAAAAAAATGTATTTTGTTTTGTTTTTTTGAGAAAGGATTTCTCTATGTAGCCCTGGCTGTCATAGAACCTCATATATATTCATACTAGGCTGGCCTCAAACTCACAGAAATCTGCTTGCCTCTGCCTCCCTAGTGCTGGGATTAGAGGTGTGCATCACTACATCTAACTTAATTTTTAGAACTACAAAGCATTAAAAAACAAACAAAAACCAACTTTCACCAGCACCAAAGAATAGTTCTAAAAATAATTTCAATATTGAAGAGGTAGAACCTTTGTCTCTTTCTCTTTTAAGTAAGACTTGCAGGCTATTCTAGGTATTTTTATCAAATTTTAGAAAACTGTAATTTTTCTGCTATTACTTTCTCGTTATTTTATATATCACTGCTTTTTTTTAATTTTCATTTTATGGAGACTGATAAAGTAGTGATAGTGCATTCATTAGGTTTACTGGTAAACTATACCCTAATGCTTTTTGAAAAGGTCAAATCCTAACTTGTATTGAACTCGGTGAATCAAAGTATAAAATCTTTGAAAGCTCCCCTAATTACAGTAGACATCATCTTTCCACAGTTTTCAATCAAATCATTGAGAGTCTATCTGAAGGGAAAACATAACTAAGTGTCTATAATATTGGCCTTTCTTCAGGTATAATATACACATTATAATTCACTCTTTATGTATGGCTGGTCCTGTGTCTTGACAGACATAAAAATTATTACTATATTACTATGTATTTGTATGTGTATTGTGCATGTGTGTGTGCATGTGTATGGCTGTGCATGTATATGAGTATATGTAGGTGTGCATATGTGTGGGTGTGCATATGTGTAGATGGGCATGTGTCCGATGTGCATGTAGTGGGTGTGTATATGGTGGGTGTGCATGCATGTATATGCATTTAGTGGGTGTGCATGTGGTTGGGTGTGCATGTGGTAGGTGTGCATGTGGTTGTCCATAAGTTCTGTGACTCTATAGAACCCTAACTAATATAGTGCCCAACTGAGAAAATCTTGGAAAAATACATATACTGGGAGCTTGGGTAAGATGTCACATAAAAGTGCTTGCTGCACGAGTAAGGACCCGAGGTGGATCTCCAGCGTTTGTCTTTAAAAAAACAAACAAAAACAAACAAACAAAAACCAGGCATGGGCGGGCGGTGGTGGCGCATGCCTTTAATCCCAGCACTTGGGAGGCAGAGATAGGCGGATTTCTGAGTTCGAGGCCAGCCTGGTCTACAAAGTGAGTTCCAGGACAGCCAGGACTATACAGAGAAACCCTGTCTCGAAAAACAAAACAAAACAAAACAAAACAAAAACCAGGCATGGCTGTAGGGACTTGTAATCCCAGCTCTGTGAAGGGGAAGACAGGAGGACCCTAGGGATTGACAGCCAGCTTATGATTTGACTCTTTAAAAAACTAAAAAAGGATAATGGATTTTAAATCTATGTGTGTGTATATATTTTATTTGTATGACTATATTTGAAACAGGATTTCACTTTGTAACCCTGGCTGGTTTGAAACTCACAGAGATCCTCCTGCCTCTGCCTCCTGAGTACTGAGATTAAAAGCACATACCACCTTGCCTAGCTGGATTAAAACATATTGGAATTCTTCAAATCCACATAGAAAGGATGGTAGTGGGAAGGACACATCACTGTGCAGTGGCTGACTGAGGTGAGGACCATCAGTGGCAGTTAACTCCTCTGCAGAGTTGTTGGGGAGCGGAGACTTGTGTGGCCTTAAAAGATCACCCCATAAATGGTCCTTAGTTGCATAAGGGGAAGTCACTGGCTTCATCAAGCAGTCACCTTGTCTATCTAGCACAGTTGACAAGAGCCGGGCATTGTATGTCTCCAGATGACAGAGCAGCAGCACACATGGCACTTAGATGGTAGCTCTAACAGAGAGTGGGCTCTGGAGGATAGTGTCTTGAAAAGCACAAAGAGGGGCTGGAGAGATGGCTCAGCAGTTAAGAGCACTGACTGCTCTTCTAGAGATCCAGAGTTCAATTACCAGCAACCACGTGGTAGCTCACAACCATCTGTAATGGGATCCGATGCCCTCTTCTGGTGTGTCTGAAGATAACTACAGTGCACTGATATAAAAAAGTAAAATAAATAAATAAATAAATAAATAAATCTTTAAAAAAAAAAAGCACAAAGAGACTAGGAGAAAGTTTTACATTAACAAAGAGAGAGAGATGTGGTGGACACCTGTAATCTAGCTCTCTGGAAAAGGACACAAGAGGATTCTGAGTTCAGACCAGCTTGTGCTACATATTAAGACTCTGTCTCAGAAAATCTGAAGGCTGGGAATGTGGAATGTTTATCTTGCATATGCAAGAATAGCTCATACTTACATTAGCAAATAAATGTGGTCTGTGCATTTGGTATTTAAAATCTAAGATTAAAAATATCCCTCCCCCCCCCACATACAACACCCAAATAAATAAAAGAAGAAATTTAAAACAACTCTATTATTTTAAAAAAAGAAATTGGAAAAGAGGCAACTAAAAAGGCTTAAATATGGATTTTATTTGTAAACATTGCTCATTTAGATGAGAATAAGAAAGTCATTTGCAATAGACAGATGCCAAACTGTCAGGGGTGCCGTGTTTTATGTGTATAGTCTAGTCTCATATAATTCATGGGAGAAAAACAAGGGCAGGTGAAGAAACAGGTGTATCGCAGAAGAACATTAGTGATTTGAGCGTAGAAAGAAGGCATATGTATGTGTGAATTGTATTGTTTCTTCCGTCTTTTTATAGACTTGAACATTTGTTGTGTGTGTCTGTAGGCGAGGGCATGGGTGTGCATCTGAATGGATGTCAGCCTTGGGTGTTGTTCCATGGTGTGTGATTTCTCTTTAAGACAGTCCTTCAGGGTCCCTACCGCTCACCCCTTAGCCTAGACTGGCTGACTAGATTCACCTGGCTCTATATCCCCAGACCTGGGCTTACACACCTGGCTTTTGGATGCCTGGATGTTGGCCTTGGGTTCTATGCAAGCACTTTACCAACTGCACTGTCTGACTCCAAGCCCTGACTTGAAAATATCAGAGTAGAAAGTAGCATTGGAAAGAACTGCCCGGCTGTTTGCAGAAGTCACCGAAGATGAATGTGACTCAGTGGACAGAACTTTAAGGGGGATGGATCTCTCTACACAATATGAGAAAGAATTTCCTGCCAGAGCTGATCAAAGACAGGCTGCTCTGTGAGCAAATACTGTGACGGGAAGCTAAACTAGCTGGCACCGGGGAGAAAATAGAAAAAGATTCCGTTGTAACGAAGTTAGTCTTCGAGTGGCTTCAGCCCCTGGTTTACTTAGTAGCTCATAAATATTGGTCTGTGAGATCTCTATTCTGGCCACTGAGATGGAGTTGGAATCAAAGGAAGTGAGATGACAGAAGACAAAGATGGCAGAATCATCTGCAAAATATGGTATCTGAGTGACCAGGACCAAGTGTTCAGAGCCCCTGACCCCACTGAGTGACGAATGGAGGGGCTGCTGTGGAGGAGATGACAGAGTGGGTTGGAAAAGCTTGGCCCTTAACTTTGTTTATTCACTGGGACCCCCACACAGCTGTGTTTTAGGCACACTCAATCTCTTTCTTGCCTTCTTGAGACAGGCTTTCTTATTTTTTTTTAAATAGCCTTTTAAACCTTACTATGTAAGTCCAGGCTGACCTTCAATTGGAGATTCTCCCGCCTCAGCCTCTCATTACCCCTGGTTCACATCAGCTTCTTTAACTGGACTTTAAGATGCTGGGGTTCATGTGTCAACCATTTCTATGCGTTGCTACTTGAAGTAGAGTGTTTGGCCAGTCCTGCGCATGGAGCCACTGCTGACTTTATGTTCTTGATGGTCAGCATTATCTCCAGCACGCTGTACCCCTCCTTCTCTGGGGTTTTGATAGACAAAGCTTTGAGTGATCGAGCTTTGTCTTATACCTTCAACCACTTCCGTCAGGACAGTTCTGCCATTGGCTGGATGGGTTCCATGGGCTCACTCGTCCTCCGCTAGAGCAGAAATGAGAGCAGCTCAGAGTGGGTCCCAGAGTGTGATTGTAGCCTTGAGCCGCCCTCCCATGGTTAGAGTAAAACAGGGACCAGGTAGACTCATCTCAGTCCTTCCTTCTCCAGGAAAATTCAAGATTTGCAGGCTGGATTTCTTTGTTCCCTTTTCACACTGAAGAAAAACAAACAAATGAACAAACAAACAACAAAACCCAGTGTGTAGAGCAGAGACTTGTTCCAGCCTTTTCTCTGATGGTCAGGTTCAATCCCAGCCTCTGGTGCTGCCTGCTAAGACAGGTGAATAGGGTCTAGGTGAGGGTCAGGCTGTCACAGATGTCTTTATTTAGAATGCTGTGGGGAAAGGATGGTAAGCGTTCTGGTCTGTTCCTGTGGTTGTGATGAATATCCTGACAAAAGGTGAGTTAAGGAAGAAAGGACAGGTTTGGTTTGTAGTTACAGATTACAGCCCATCATGTCCAGGGAGTTGGAGCACCTAGTCACATCACAGCCACAGTAGAAAGTGGAGAGAAAACAGTTGCACCCACATCACCTGATGATGCTCTCTCACCCAGCTTGCTCCTGTCCTATGTAGTTCAGGTCTCCCTGCCTAGGGAATGGTGCCTTCCAGATGGGCTGGGTCTCCCTACATGCATTAACAATCAGGACAGTTCCCTAAATACTTATACATCAATTAACAATCAAGACAACCTGATCTGAGTAACTCCTCAGTTAAGGCTGTCTTCCCCAGTGTATTAGCTAATCTTCTGTTGCTTAAAGTTCTAGATAGTTAGGGTCCATTGTGACAGGGTCAGCATGACACATGGTGGCAGGACAGAAGCCATGAGCTTACATCCTGAAACAGACACAAAGCAGAGAGAGTGACCTGGAGTTAGCATAAGGCTTTTTATCTCAAAACCCACCTCCAGCAAGGCTGCACCACCTAAATCTTACTCAAACAGCGCCACCAACTGGGAACCAAGTGTTCCGATGCCTGAGACTATAGAGGGTATTTTCAGTCCGACCTCCACACCAGTTGATTCTAGGCTGGCATTATACACTAACTGTCAGAGGTGCTCTGAGCTTAGGAGCAGGGGGTGGGGGGTGTAGAGGTTCCTTTTCTCTTCCCTTCTGTGTACTCTGCCATTTCCCTTCTGGTGGCTTTCTTATTTCTCATTAGCCCCTAAATGTTAAGTAAATTCCTACTTCTGTTATATTCCCCACTGGCAATTCATACTTCTATATCCATGGAAGAAGACGTATATTCTCACTTTCTGGTTCTTCTATGTAGGTATGTTTCAAGGAGGGTAGCATAAGAATGACATCTTTAGACAGAATAGGAACTAAAACTTGTACCCACTTTGACGGAGGGAGAGTTACAAACTCATGCCTGATGCTCTGTTTAGAGGCCTGCTTATGCCAGTTTTGTATGTATGATGTATAAAACCTTTACGTATCAGATAGCCTCCCATTTCCGTTATCATGGCTGTTGATCCTAATCCTTAAATCCTATAAGGAAGGCTCTAACACCAGATGATGCCCAGGAAATATAGATGGGATGGAATGTCAATCCTGAGCTTTACCCTCTCCCAGGTGTTACTCTTCCAACTGTGTGAGGATGAGACAGGACATGAGCTGTATCAGGAGAGCAACGTGGTGAGGCACCACTGAGTGAGGCTTAAGACAGCAAGCCTTGGTGAAATAAGCTTGACCTATTTTCGATAGATTGTTGTCCAGCCAGCCATGTCCTTGGAAGAAACACGGGCATCCTGTGAAGGGTTACCAGCCTCATAATTACTTTTGTTTATTTCCTTAAATTAAGATCCTGCAGCTCCAGGCAGGAGCAGGAGAAGAATTAAAAGTGTTCTCCTCGGGCAGAGCTCTCTTTTATGCCGAAGCGATAAATCCCAGGTTTTATTCTTGCAAATTTCAGTGCAGTTTGAATTGTTTTTAACATCAGAGCCAGCTGAAGAGGCTGGTGGGCCATCTGGGTTTTTAGCAGCACTTTGTCTGTGGGGTGGAGGGATGGAGAGTGTCTGATGCAATGGCTAACGGGTCCGACCCAATTTCAGTACACACTGTTAATCCTAGCTTTCATTCCTCATTTACATGAGATACCTACCTGTCTTAGACGCTAGACAGGGTCTTCCCAACACAGTTTCAAAGGGGCTCGATTTTGGGACTGGAGAGGTGGCTCAGCATTCAAGAGCCCTTCCAGCTTTTTCAGAGGTTGTGAGTTTGGTTCCCAATACTCTGTACACTGGACCCTTCATAACTGCCTGTAACTCCAGCTCTGGGGAGTCTGGCGCCCTCTTCTGACCTCTGTAGGCACATACCCACACATAGAAACACACATACGCAGAAATGAGAATTTAAATAAGTCTTTTTAAGAGCTTGAGTCAGTTTCAAAAGGCTACCCTAGTTCAAAGTAGGGCAATAGATAAGTAAGACTTTATCTCATTCTAAATGGGTCTCCTGACAGAGTTTAACCAGTGTCTTTTAAAAATTATAGTTCGTTTTTTTTCTCTTTCCCTTGTATGAATTGGGGGGTCTTCACAACAAATGTAATTCTCGGTTATTTACAAACTCTGCTCACCTTTTAGGGATCCAGAAACGAAAACCAATCCATTGTCACTTTGAATAGAGCTGAAGAGTACTCCTAGGGATGACCTTTGTCTTAGGGTTTTATTGCTGTGAAGAAACACCGCGACTGCTATATCAGGGTCCTTTCAGCAAAATCTTGCTGGCGTATGCATTAGTGACTGCGTTTGGTGGCTGATTATGGGATGGACCCCCAGGTGGGGATATACCTGTCTCATGTGAGGCTTTGCCAGTGCCTGGCAAGTACAAAAGTGGATGCTCACAGTCATCTATACGATGGAACACAGGGCCCCAATGTAGGAGCTAGAGAAAGTACCCAAGAGCTGAAGGGGTCTGCAACCCTATAGGTGGAACAACAATATGAACTAACCATTACCCCCAGAGCCTGTGTCTCTAGCTGCACATGTATCAGAAGATGACCTAGTCGGCCATCATTGGAAAGAGAGGCCCCTTGGTCATGCAAACTTTATATGCCCCAGTACAGGGGAAGGCCAGGGCCAAGAAGTAGGAGGGGGTGGGTAGGGGAGCAGGGTGGGGGGGAGGGTATAGGGGACTTTTGGGATAGCATTTGAAATGTAAATGAAGAAAATATCTAATAAAAAAAATAAAAAGAGACCCCGTGACCAAGGGAACTCTCATAAAGGACATTCAATTGGGGCTGGCTTACTGTTTCAGAGGTTTAGTTCATTATCATCACGGCAGTATGCAGGTAAACATGGTAATGGTAGTGGAGGAGCTGAGTTCTAGATCTTGATTCAAAGGCAGCCAGAAGGAGGCGCTCTACACGGGGTGGAGCTTGAGCACCTGATACCTCAAAGACTCCCAAGACCCCTCCACAGTGACACACTTCCTCCAACAAGGCCACACCTACTCCAACAAGGCCACACCTCTTCCAGCAAGGCCATACCTACTCCAACAAGGCCATACCTCCTAATGGTGCCACTCTCCATGGGGCAAGCATCCAAACATGAGTCTGTGGGGCCAAACTTTTTCAAACCACCACAACCTTTGAGCAAAAATTTAGTCAGCTCTATTGTTCTCTTAGTCCTAGTAGAACATGGTTCTCCCAACATAGAAAAGCATTCACAAATACTAATGCAAGCATTTTTAAATATGTAAAGTTCTTTATAAAACTCTAAGTGAGAGCTCTAGTAGACATCAGATTAAATTTTTATTTGAATTTATAACTTTCTCCCCCAGACATGGCTATTAATAACATCTAGGAAAAAAAAAGGCACTAGGAAATAGTGTTATAGAAACTAATTAGATAGAAGTAGGAACTGATGATAATATAGAACGCTGGGTCCTGTGGCAATCATTGCTGTGAATAGAAGATTAGAAGCTCTTTGTACCATCCCATGAGCCTTGAATTACAGATTTCAGTGACTTACGGGGACTGAATAACTAGATAATTCATTTCAAATATTTTATCTTCTCCAAGAAAATAATTTATAGCAGCAAAGAAAGAGGCAGCAAAACAAAACCTTTAAATCTATGTTTCAAAAATTATCACGTGAATCTTGATATTCCTAAAGCCTTGTTAAAATTACCTGTCATAATCTCTTTTGAGGCCCATTCAGGAAATTCAATGATATTTTGTTTAAAAAAAAAACACTCAAGAAAAGAAAACATGAAGTGATTTATAATGTATAATGAGAAAAAGTGGCCAAGGGAAGTTTGAAAGTCAGGAAGGCAGGAAGGGGAGGCAGATGGCTGTAAGTGATTAAGACAGTGTTTTGTCAACAGTTAGGTCACCAGACAGAATGAGAAGAGCTCACAGACAGGTAATTATATTCAGTATCTGTGGGATGTAACAGAGGTGGCATTACAGATCAGTAAAAGAATGAGCTGTCAACAAATGGTGCTAGAAAAATTGATTATCCAGGTATCAAACATCCACGAGCACCCCATTGAGATAAGCTGCAAACCTATCAAAGTAGAGAACTTAAAATGGAATGCTTGAGGAAATATGTAAGATAGTCTTTGTGACTTGAGAGTCCACAGTGATTTTATGTATGTATGTATGTATGTATGTATGTATGTATGTATGTATATGGGTGTTTTGTCTGTGTAGCTTACATTTTTCATACACCTTTAATGATGGTTCTTAAACCTCACTTCTAGGCCACCACCCTTCCAGAGAAGGTGGAAAAGAAAGGTTATTAGGACATGGGGGAAGTGGACCTGTTTAGAAATGGTTCTTTAGTGCAAATCCCATCTGTATTGTCAGGAAATCAGCAGTTTAGTTCAAAGGTCAGTAGCAACAACTACTGACAAATGTTTCACAGATACACTAGCAGTCTACTTCAGTAGTGTTGGGATAGCAGCGGTGGTGGGAGGACACACAGGCCTCAGCAGAATCCACACAAGTCAGCAGGAGGGATTAGGACCATCAACGACGCCAGGAGAAGTTCTCAGTTGTGCCTCTCTCAACATAGCGAAGATCACTGAAGAATTGAGACCAAGAAGCATTGGTCTCAAAGCTAGCTCTACAAGCAAGCCCCTCTCACAGGCAGCTGAGTCCTATTTATATTCCTTCCAAACATCGCATGTCTTGCTTACCTCACCACTTGAGTCTGTCTTAGCAAAACTCCACTTGAGTGTGCATCAGCTAACATCACTCTGCCAATTGGCCAAAGTCTGAGGAAGTGGCAAGAAGCTACCAACACACCACCAGAAGTTTTTTGGCGTGTTTCTCTCTATGGAGTCAACACAAACGGAGCTCAACAACTTGTGTAAGGCGAACCAATACATGTGTGTCCTTATGGAAGAATCCTTCATCATGTGTTGCTTCACGAGTCTGCTTTAGTGGAACATCTCACTTGTGTCTGCTTCAGCGAAATGTTCCTTCACATGTTTGCCCCAGCAAAACACCATCCAACACAACTGACTTCCCAAAGAACCCTTAAGTTTCCATTTCATTTATGACATTATGTGCCTAGCTAGAGGAAGTGTTAGATCCCCTGGAACTAGAGATACAGATGGTTGTGAGCTGCTATGTAAATGCTGAGAATTGAACCTGTGTCTGGGAGGACAGTCAGTAATCTTAATCTCTGAGCTATCTCTCCAACCCTCACAGTGAATTTGTTAAACTCAACAAGTACAAGACATAAAAAGATTAGTAAAATAGACTGGATGTAAAATTTAAATTTAGGTATCTGATGAGGTCAGAAATGTGTCAGAAGGGAAGTGTGCCCATGCAATATACATAAGTGACAAAAGTTAGGGCCCAAGATAAATTAAAAACTGTATTTCAGAAGAAAAAGAAATAAAAAACAACTCTTTTGTCTTTTCTTTGGGTCAATGAATTCACGAAAGATGTAACTTAAGTAATTAAGAAGATTATTTAAGCCAGGTGGTGGCGCACACCTTTAATCCCAGCAGTTGGGAGGCAGAGGCAGGAAGATCTCGTGAGTTTGAGGCCAGCGTGGTCTACAGAGCGAGTCCCAGGACATCCAGGGCCAAACAAAGAAACCCTTCTTTCCTTCAGAAAGGAAGCAAGGAGGAAGAGAGAGAGGAAGTAAGGGAAGAAAAGAAGGAAGGAAGAGAGGAAGAAAGAAAGTTGACATTTGCCTTCCTAGCCCAAAGTCATGCTAGTTTGGGTGTAGCTCAGCTCAGTGCCAAGTTCTTCCTGGCGTGCAGTAGAGCTCTGGGTTCAGCTGGGGTAGGGTAAGAAGAGAGAACTTCACTCCTGTTGGAATGACACAGCAAGTTCAAAGACTGAGGGTGCCAGGGAAACTTGAAAGAGTGTAACGTGGCACAACAGTGAGGACAGCTTGTTCAGGATCATAGCTTGGGTATATCAACCACTGCAGGGAGAATCAGCAATAGGGGAGAGAGAGAGAGAGAGAGAGAGAGAGAGAGAGAGAGAGAGAGAGAGAGAGAGAGAGAGTGAGAGAGTTTGAGCTGGCTTTGAACAGTCCATGGGCATTTACAGTCATAGTGTGGAAGTCGGAGATAAACGTGCAGGCAAAATAAGATAATTAATGTATAAAATAATAAAAAAGAAACAGGGTTACAGAGTAGCATGTATCACTTTTTAAAATACTGTATAAAATTGTTCAGCATAGCTTTACATCATTGATTCGACCAGTTCCATTTGAGTCAAGTTCAGGTTGTCTCCATGTCATTACAGTTAGAAATTGTCCCATTGTGAACATCATGTCTGTAGATCTGTCTGTGAAAACCTTTATTGTTTCTTTCCAAAGAGACTCTTTATTTTCTCATTTCTACTTCCATAATCATTTTAAATATTAAATTTTTACATGGCCTATGTTCCTACCTCTGAACTTTCATATACCTCCATGGTGTTATGGTGCCTAGGAAGGACTCCAGTGCAACTCAGAAAATATTTACAGCACAGAGTTCAGTGGACACAGAATTAAGAGCTGTTGATGTTAACATCCCAGCAAGCACCTCACAGTTAAGACTTTCAAAGGCTCCTAGTTCTCGGCATTGGGACCCATCGTTGATCATGGTTCTCCCCATTGGCGCCTGTCATTGAGGGTTCTCCACACTGGCACCTGTCATCCATCATGGTTCTTGGCATTGATACCTGTTGTTGATTGGTCCTAGGCATTAGTACCCATTACTGATGTTGAGGTTTCTCTTTGGCCCATCACCACCATCTCATTATGGTTTTAAATAGACTGTCTGAACAAAAGATTTACCTTGCTTTTTGCTTTTCTCCTCCTAACTACGTCTGTTAAATCATTGTGCTCTTCTGGGCTCCATTTAGCTACTGTAACTCTGTAGCATTTCCCTTCCCATATGTTTTGATTTCTGTACCTCTATAAACTATAGCTTGTGTGTAATTACCTCTTGGCATTATGCTTTGTGAGCTATAACGGAAACATTACTTTTGCTCTAAGATCTACAAAGTTTGAGACAAGGTGAAAAATTAAAGTGCATGTGGGGTTTTGTGAGAGAAAGAACCCTTTTTGCAGAGGGAGACGAGATAATATGAATTGTGCTGTTTCACCATGGTTTTAAGAAATGGGACTTTCGCATTTCCCTGTGGTGTGATGGGAATGAACGTTTATATTGTGTCTGGTGGGTAGCTGAACCGTTTTATCAGCTGACCTGCTGCTGCCACCAAACTTACCTGGGAGCTTTTCTGAAGTTGCAAATTAAGCAGCAGGCAGCTAGCTTTGAAACAGCTGGCTGGTATTTATGTTCTCTCAAGACAGGCTTGTATGGCCACCATTTTTCAGCAGTCCAGGGAACACATGGAACTCCTGACCCTTTAATTCTTTCCTCTCTTTCCCTTGGGTCGTATTTTATATTCGTTCTTTACCTTTCTGTACTATAATTTAGAAGCAGTTATTTACAACGCTGTGAAGCCAATATCGCAGAGACTTTGGTTGAGTGAGCTTGGTGTACAGCCTTGTGGCTCAGTCTGTCCTTAGGTTATGGTTCATCCCAACTAATAAATATCCTTGTAAAATGGGGCTTTAAATTTTATTTAAATATACCCCTTACTGGCCTAGCACAGAACACCTTTTTCAAGTATGTTGGTTGGAACGATAAACTACAAAAGCAAACTAATTCCTAGGGAATCTCAGTCTAGACAGTTGGTTAAAAACAAAAACATTCAGTTGGCTGCAACCTCAGACCTCCATCTCATTGATAATCAGCAGCTGCTGCTGCTCAGTAAGGAGCCCATGCTTTCCCTGAAGCTAAAACCTGAGGAAGCAGAGAAGTCAGGACTGGGCCCACTGGACCCAGGACAGGAGTTCATTGAACCCAGCACTGGACTCTCCTGTAACTTAGAGAATTGTGTACGTAACACACCAGAACTTTAACTTCAGCCCCAGTGACAGTTTGCCTCTGCTGCTCTACCTCTTGTGGTAGCCTTGCAGAGATCATCCCAGTGCACCTGCCTTGTGACTGCGTTGAAAGTAAGATGAGTGTCCGAGAAGGCTTGTCTTGTCTCCCTCCCTCCCTCCTTTGGAACAGGAGGGATGGAACTAGTACCTTCCTTTGGTAATTAAGAAAACAGAAGAATAGAGGGAAAGTACCAGCTGGCTCATAACCTTCCGAGTAGCAGGCCTAAAGAACAAGCATTCCTTCAGCTCCATGCCTTTCCACAGGATAAAATTCTCCTTGGCACTCGAGACCTGCAGGCAGGCCAGAGGTACTGTGCTGCAGGTGCGATAGGCAGGCAAACCAGCAGCCATTGCCCACTGCATCCTGAAGAGAAGATCCAGATGAGGAAGTTCTCGGAGACTGCACTGTACCTTCACCATTTCCATCAGAGGCTCCATCTTTAACACCTTGGCTCTTAAAAAAAAAAAAAAAAAAAGGTGGAATTACATGTATTTATTCTAATTATGAGGCAGAATATGTTCATGATGGGGATTTTTTAAAAGACAGATATGTAAAAGGAAGCAAGATCATCTAATCATACCTAGCCATAGTTAATCATTATTACATTTTAATGTAATTTTTATGATTCTATCTTTTCAAATAGATTATGACTTTAATATGGAAAGAGGTTCATAAGTATGCTATTTTAAAACTGTTGCTTTTATTTCATTAGTTCATGAATTTTTTTCCCACTTCAAATACATATTCTTAAGATGATGGTTAAGATTTTTTATAAAAATAAAAAATGCTGTAGAAAACCTACAAAAAATCAAGAAAAAGGCTTATCAGTAATAGTTCAATAGTAGCTAATGTTAGTATACTGTGAATGCTCGTTATATTATCTATTAACATGGTTCTTCACAAAGCAGGAACCTGTAAGCATTTCCCCACAGCATACTCCTTGGTAGTATTCCATCTTGCAGGTGTAGTTTACCCAAGGTTAACCCTCCTGTTAGCTGCTGTTCAGCTACTCCCACTTTCTCCCTCATTGTCCTTTCTTCCTTCCATAGGGGTCTCACTGCATAGCCTCAAACTCAGTGCTCCAGCCTCAGCCCCTCCTGAGCACGCCTAGCTTCTTTCTGTTAATAAACAGTGTTGTAAACAGGCTTGTAAATTCTTTTTAGATTTACTTATTTATTTTATGTGTATGAATACACTGTGGCTGTCTTCAGACACACTGGAAGAGGGCATCAGATCCTATTACCGTTTTTGTGAGCCACCATGTGGTTGCTGGGAATTGAACTCAGGACCTCTGGAAGAGCAGTCAGTGCTATTAACCGCTGAGCCATCTCTCCACCTCCCAACAGTCTTATTTGCATTTTGTCGTCCACCTCTGATAATCTCTTATAATAGATTCCTCATAGTGAAATTAACAGAGCAAAAAGTACAAATGAGCCGTTTAGGACTCCATGTGTATTGATATAATGAGTTGACTTAAACTTTTCAGACAAGGCTAAGCAGTAATATTCAACAGGTTAGAAGAGGGGGGTGTTTGTGTGCACACATTCACACACACACACACACACACACACATATGCATTTATATTTGTGTGCAAGTGTGTGAGCGTGTAGAGATCAGAAGATAGCTGGGAACTCCTGGGGACTCTCCTGTCTCTGCCTCCCACCTCCCCACAGAAGCCCGGGATTAAACTTGGATCTGCACACTTTTATTCCAAGTGTTTCCCCTTCAGCCCGCTTAAATGGTTTAGAAAGCATTTCATCTTATGACCATTCAATTTACAATAGATTTACTGGATATGACCTATTACAGTCAAAGAGTATCTGTGCTGCCCAGCGGGTTTGCCAAAAGTTTGCGTTCTCACTGTATAAATAAATAAATAAATAAATAAATAAATAAATAAATAAATAAATAGCTGTTCCTTTGCTCTGCATTATTTATGGGTGTAGCAGAAGAAAATAACAAGAATATTGGTTTTTGTGAGGGTGTAGCTCAGTGGCTGAGTACTTACATATCATTTTGTAAGGCTATGGATTCAGTCTTTCTCATCTCTCATCTCCCAAACACACACATCCTATCTCAGTATAACTCACATTTATTAGAAGAACGCTCACGCCCACCTCTGTTATCCGGTCCTGTACATTTTAATTCAGACTCCTCATCAATACTTTCCAGCCTGTATCTGAAATAGGACCCATGTGTGTTCAAGTTGAGGAAACTTTTTAGGATGTTCTGAAATGAGCATTTAAAGCCGTTGCAACTGTGTAGCGCCCCCTTAATGGTAGAACCATTCTCCAAGGGACTATAGAATGGAGCCACTGTTCAGGCTGCCTGAATTCAAATCCTGGCCACATCGTTTAGGAGCTGGGGTTTCCTGGGCAAGTTTGGTCTTTCTTTACTTCAGGTTCTGCTGCAAACAGGGCTAAGTGTAGTGTCTACCTCTTAAGTGTGTGGTACTTCCCTAGTTGCTATATTTGTCAACAAAACAGGCCCTGTAGTATATGTATCTGTATTAATAGCTATATTGGGAAGGTAAAGAGATGACTTATCAGTTCAGAGTAAATACTGCTCTTGCAGAAGACCAGAGTTCAACTGCTGGTACCCACCTTGGATGATACACAAGCACCTATGACTCCAGAATCAATGCCTCTGGCCTCCAAGAGCACCAGCACTGGAGTGCACATATGCACATGCACACACACACATGTACAGGATTAATAATATAATAGAGCTTTTACAAAAAGAGAGAAGAGACTGCAGAGACTCTCTCAGAGTATTGTAGGAGCTGACTAAGCAAGTGAAGAGCCAAAGGGCGGCAGGCCTTGAGGGAAGCACGTTGGCACTCTCCCATACAGACTGACGCAGCTACACGGGTGCTGCCCCTGAGTAGAGTTCTCCACCCCAGAAGCCTCACTCCCCCTTTGAGGCATTCCAGTTGAGTGAACCAGGCCCATCTGGACTTATTTACAGCTAACCTCCCAGTATTAACAGCTTTTAACCTATCTCTATAATGCCTTCAGAGGAACATGTAAATTTGTATTTGAGCACTGAAGACGGTAGCCAGCCACACTGATACATAAAATTGGCCATCATCGTCTCTTTGGACCTTGGGAGAAGCCCCCTAAGCCCACTTACATGAGTTTTGATGTCCTCAATGCTTCTCAAGGTCAGGACTCTGCATCTAAGTCAGAAAATGTTGATATTGCTGTTTGTCCATTTTTGTCATAAATAGCCACACAGTTACTATTGATTGTGGTCCTGAAGAGTCCTGTCGTTTTTGAGACAGGTGCCTGATCATGATAAGATTCTACATAATAAAAAGAGCCTGGGGGCCGTACACGGCTGCTGTGCTTGCTTTATCTGGACCAGAAGTGCCTGGGGTTGTAAGGAACTGTGTGGTTTTTGACTTGATGATAAGATGTTTTCTTAGGCTACTTGAAAAAAAGTTCGAGATTTGGTTTTCTGCATTTATTCTGATTTTTGTATAATCAGGCCACTTCATAGGAAACTGATTGCATTCCTTTGGGAATATAAGCCCTCACCTCTACTCAATCCACACACAGAATGACTACACACACACACACACACACACACACACACACACACACACACCCTTGGAGAAAAAGATAAGACACTAAACATTGTCGGATACTTTCTGGACTCCGATCTTAGGAGTCACTCTGGGAATGGCCCCGTGTGGGTTCTCCAGCCTGTGTTAGGAGTATTGTTTAGGTGGTTTTGAGCAATGTGGTGATAACTGTCACAAAAGCTGACCCCATGCAGTGATGGAGGGAGGCTGCTTGCAGCTAGCGCTTTGCCTGTTTCTCTGAGAACTCTTTCACCAGGCCCAGCAGAGAAGCACACGCACGCACCTTGAGCCAGGCTCTCCCATGATCGCACACCTTCCGCATGTAGCTGATGGACCTCTAACCTGCAGGATTTGCTAATCAAGTCTTTTAATCAAGTTTAAGCTAGAAGACTCAGAGCTTTAAAATTAACTTTATTCCGGGCTTGAAAGTCTTTAGACTTGGGATTGCTGGCAAGTGTGTGCAGATGCAGGCAGAGTCCACGCTTAAAGATGAGACAGAAACAATGAGAGGAGTTCAGAAGTGGGAAGGCTCGTTTCCCTCCAATGCTGCACCTCATGTGTGTTTTTTTCTGTTTGTAAGAAATCTAGAGATAAACTTTGCATGCTCATAATAAAACTCCTCATTTCTTTAGAGCTTAAGGAGGTTTCGGGTTGTTTCAGCTTCACATGATGATATGATTCCATTAAAAGAAGCGACAGCAGCAATATTGCATCTTAGAAACAAAGGCGGCGTTCCTGGCGTTGTTAATACAGGCTTTAAAACTCTCCCAGACTGTAGGTTTCACTCTGAAATGGATTTGGATGCCATGAATACATGAGGAAAACAGAACAGAATGGAGTTTTAAAGTGTTTACAGGCAAACCAGATCCCTCCTGTCACCTTCCCTCTCCTACAGGAAGATGCATCGCTTGCCTGCCTGCCTGCCTCTCGTATGGGCAGTGGCAGCAGACGCTTGCCTCAGTGAACAGTAGGCATCGTTGTTATTTTGTTTTCTTAAACCAGCAACGGTTTAAAATATTTTTCATGTAGGATTTCTTATAACAAAATGCAATCAATCTTTTCTTCAAGACAAGGTCTGTAGACTTGGCTTGACTTGACCTTCAACTTGCTCTGTAGCTAAGGATAACGTTGGACTCTGATCTTCAACCCTCTACCCCCCACGTACCAACCGTGCTCAGTCTATGCGCTGTTGAGAACTAAGCCCAGGACCTTGTGCAGGCCAGGCAAGTGCTCTGCTGACTAGTTACTGTATGTCCCGTCCCTTTATACCCTTCAAAATAGTCTTTCTTCCATTGTCACCTCAGATTTAAGTCTTCTAGCCTATAGGATGTTCACTGAAAGACAACAGATTCTCGTGGTTGCTTGGCAATTAATCTGTACTTTTATAAGATGGTCTCTGTGTGTAGGTGTGCACACACAGCTAGGTGTGGACTTCCTGTGAGGCGGTGAAGCACAGTGGTAAAGCACTTGGGCTTTGAGCCGGAGTAAAGTCAAACCCTGGCTTCCTCCTTGGTCACTGGCTCTAAGACTCTGAACATTCAAACTACATAAACCTCCTTGTCTGTAAAGTGAGATCATCACTACTTTTTAAGTCTGGATTGAATTAAAGGACATTTACACTGGCCTTTGTTTGTTAGTATTGGAAGTTAATAAGTATGAAGGCTGAGCCTCTTGGCTTGTGTTGGATTGTGTCATTGTTTTGCATTAAGACGACATAAATTCCTGTCTCATAATACCAAAGAGAAAGAGAGAGGGAGGGAGGGAGGGAGGGAGAGAGAGAGAGAGAGAGAGAGAGAGAGAGAGAGAGAGAGAGAGAGAAACAAGACTTAAATGGAATCTTACAGTTTTAAATGTCATAATTTTTAAACTTGGTAGTTAGACTAGAGGTCATCCACTCCGATAATATCAGACTACCTGATAGTATCAGAAATGGCATTACTTGGTATGATATGCTCACACAGTGAGTGTGGCAGGACTGAAGTTGGGTCGTAGACTTCTGGACTCAGTTCAGCCACTTTACATATGTAACAACAGTAGATCACAGGGCCTGAGCCTTGCACTCTTCTAGAGTCCTTATGCTGCCTTAATGCCTCATAGTAGAGGTGGGTTATCTCTCGCCACTTCTCTTGGTCTTTGCATGAACAAAAGGCTTAATCCCAGCATCTAAGTCAAGCCTCTTCTGGGTGGGGTCAAACCCAGACCCTGCATTCTACAACTGAGCTGCATATTCAGCCCCACTTTTATTGGTCTTGGTCTTCAAGAAAATAACCTTGGGGCCTACAAGGTGGCTCAGCAGGTAAAGTTTGATCCCCAGGACCCAGGTAGTTGAAGGAAAGAACATGACTTCTGCAGGTTGCCCTCTGACCTCCATATGAGGGAGTAACTACCCCATCCCCAATAAATAGATAAATACAATTAAAATAATTCAATGAAAACATAGCCTGTAAGGGGTTTAAGACAGGAGGATTGACTACACACACAGGTAAGGGATTGGAACACATACACATACACACAAGAGAGGGAGTTTATATGACCTCATGTCAGAAGAAGGTCAGAAGGATTATGATTTCAAAGGCAATTTCTCATACTGAAATGCATGCAGACACTTCCCATATGCTGACCTTATGACTTCTCCCTAACTCTTTGTCTTTAGTCATAGGCGCCATTCCGTCCTAGTCAATGTTCCATCTTTGTCAAAAGGTTTCCCTTGTCATAGATACTGGCTCCCCTCTATCTGTAAGATTTATTTAGTATTATTTACACATTTTGGGTTAAGTGTGGGGGATGGATACATGCATGTGTGTGCAGGTGTGCTCAAGTGTGGCAGCCAGGCTGGGTCGGGGGCAGGGCCATGGCTGTTAGTTTCTTCACCTTATTCTTTTGAGATGGTCTTTCAGTGAGCCTGGAGCTAGGCTGGCTGTTTGCAAGTCTCTTTTCTCCAGTCTTCCCCCACCATCCCACATACAGGACTAGGGTTACAGGTTCCTGTGGTCATGCCCTAGTTTTTACATGGATGCTGGGATCCAGGCTCATAGTTGCTTTGCAAGCATCCAAACCCATTGAGATGTCCCTGCAGCCCTAATTTTAAAGCCAGACAGCCACACTAGTTTGTTTTCATAAAGATTTCAGTAAAAGGTAGATTTTCTTAAAGTTTCGTTGAAATGAGTGTATCATTTCCTGGCCCATAATTTTCTGTAGGGTTAATCAAAAGTATATTTTAAAATCTTTATGTCTTTGACTCCAGTTAGATAAAGATACTAAGGACAAAAGAAAGTGAAGCAGGGACTTTTTATAAGCAACAACCTTTATTTCATCCTGTGCATTTAGAGCTGCAGCCAGTGCTGTTGGTTTCAGACCTTGTGAACTTGAACCATGCCTATTGCATATCAAAACAGAAATTTAGGGGCTAGAGAGATGGCTCAATGGTTATAGAGCACTGACTGCTCTTCCAGAGGTCCTGAGTTCAAATCCCAGCAACCACATGGTGGCTCACACTGTAATGGGATCTGATTCCCCCTTCTCACGTGCATGAAGACAGAGTGTTCATATAAAAAAAAATACATGAATACATTTAAAAATTTTATCTCTACATTTAATTTTATGAAACACTAATTTGATATTAAATAGATGTGCTGGAATTCCTGTACAATGGAATGTTAAAGGTGGAATTCACTTATATTCAAAAATAATTACTCACTTGTGAGGCAGAGGCAGGAGGATCTCTCTGAGTTTGAGGCCATCCTGGTCTATATAACAGTACCAGGCCAGCCAAGAATACATAGTGAACCCCTGTCTCAGAAACAATTATTGTATGTATTAGCATTTTTCTAAGTATTGAGGTAATTCATACTAATTATTAAGACATGTGAAATTTAATTTTTTTAAAAACTCCATAATTTTGTTGTGGCTGAATTATCTAAAATGCTACTGAGAATTGGCAATCTTAGCCTACTGACCTTGTCTTCATTTCACTAATACTTCCTTTTTTGTAGCTCACAGACCCAGATATATATACCTTTACCTGAGTTTGTCTGAGTGGTGAGCCTGCAAGTGGGTTGGCTTGACCCACTCCTCAAGATGGTTCTGACCTCATTTGGGAAAATACGTTGGTATTTGACAAGGAGTTTAATATCCCGAGGAACAACTTTGTCAGTCAGCTTTAAACATTCTTGTTACATTTATTTGTGGAGAGGGCATATGCTACACCTGGCCGGACCATGTAGGTCCTAGGGATGATGGCTTTTAGGATCCCAGGCTCGGCACATGCTCCACCCACTGCACTGTCTCCATGGCCCCATCACTCAGCCTACAGTGAGTCGGTGTCCTCACCTTTTCTGATACTTCCTGTGAAGCTGCTATCACTGCTGGCCTTCTTGTCATGGAGGTCCCACCCAATTTTCTTCAGATCTTGGCTTTCTGAGTCGTGGCTTGTGTGAGTAACGCTCAGGTTCTCACCCCATCATCTACAGTTGTAGTTCACCATGTGATTGCCCCCACCACACACTTCTCTTCCTCCTCTTCCTTAGAAGAGGAGAACCCAGGGTCCTCTGACATGATTCTGTGCAGACAGGAACAGCCGTAAATCTAGGGGGAAAGTTGTGGCCTTGGTTTCAGTGGGGTCCCTCCCTGTAACAGAATGTCCAGTGTTACCACAGTAGCTGTCATCTCATCCACAGCAGGAATAAAACATGGACTACAATTGAATATCTTCTTATCAAATATTCAGTGGCATCTAAGCCAGGATAAAATAGGCTGAATCACAGGTTGAGAAAATAGCAAAATAATAGATACAAAAAGCACAAAACCAATGTGAATTTCTATAGTAAAGACCTCCCGAAGCCTTTGGTTTACTAATAACATACATTTTGAAAATGAATTGAACCATGTCCTTGAAAAACAGACATTTCTTGAGAATGTTCTTCGCACTGGTAGCTTTGACCAACAATGTAAATGAGACATGAGTTCTTTCTAACAACACAAGGGTTTGTTCTCTTTGGGGAATCTCGACAGGAACTCCAGCAATGTGTAGGCACAAAACTTTTATGCAAATATTTAGAAATGTCTCCTTTGCATAAGCAAGACTATTGGGACTCCCACCAGCTAATTTCTATTCCTTGCAAAGCCACTGGAAAACCAAGAGCCCATCTGGTAGCTACAAGGACACTGGAATCCTGGAGTCCTTTAAAATGAAGGCCACTGCTAGCTACATGAAATGACCCCAGAGGCAGCGGCCATTTCTGGACTTGGGCAGCCAGAGAAGAGCAAGCTTTAGCATAAGAGTATCTTCATTCAAGGACAGCAACTGTTAATGAAGACTGCAGATAGTAAGACGGCTGCGGTTAAGCAGTCTTATGTAGTGAGGATATTTAAAAGCATCAAGAAGAACCAGGAAGGAAAACAAAGAGGAGAAGCAGGTATGGAGTCCATCAGAACCAGGGTGCACCATCAGAGAAGAGCAGGGAAAAGTTTCCAAATGTGTTCAAGGTCAGCCTCTGCCTGAGGGATGATGAAGTCACACTGGCCAGCCTTGAAGTAACTGGCCTGCTACACCAGGTGGCGTGCTGTGTCCTGTGTCTGTCCATCCCACCCTTCTTCCCTCCCGCACTGGAGGTGTGAATTCTATTCAGCCATTCTTCCCTAGCCTCACAGTGAAATGGCCCCAGGTAGTCTGTGCAGAAGCAGGAGAGCACACAGGACCAACCAGCACTTAGAAAAGGTAGACAAATTACTCAGTGTTCAGATGAATTAGTTTTTAAATCTCACTTTAAAACTCTCTGTGGTCCGAATGTGTCTCACCAAACTCCTTGCTCTCCATGTAGATGGTCTTTGCAATGAGGTCATCATTCTTTATTTTCTGTTTTAAGCTTTTAATTATTTATTTATCTTTTATGTGTGTATGGGGGGAGGGGGAGCTGCATTCATGTGAGGTCAGAAGATGAGCTTGGCTGTTGTCTTCCCTTTCCACATTGTTTAAGTGAGGGTCTTTTCTTGGTTCTTATTCTATCCCCCAGGCTAGCTAGTAGGTCCTCCCATCTCCCTTCGCCCACTGAGCCATCTGTCTCCTCAGCCCCACAGGTAGGAGCTTTAAGCTAGGATTGTGTTCTGAGGGCAGAGCCCTTCAACAGAGATCCTCAGCAGACACTTGTCACTTTGCTATGTGAGGACAAGGACAAGGCAGTCTCTATGACCAGGAAACAGGTCCCCATCAGATATGCAGTGCTTATTGTCACCTTGGCCGTGACCTTCCCAGCCTCCAGATCTATGAGAAAGAAAAATCCCTGTCAATTTTAATGAGCCAGTAAGTCTGTGGTATTTTTGTTGAAGCAGTCTGAATGAATTGATCATACATGCACACACACACACACACACACACACACACACACAAGAACCGACACATTTTTACAAATTTGCTGTTAGACACTGGCAATGTTAAGAATTATATTAACTCACAAATCTTTTTGATCTTCTGGCTCTATGTTGGTTTGTTATTTTATTTCAGACAGCGTCTCATTCATTAGCCCAGGCTAGCCTGAAACTCACTATTCTAGCCAAGCTGATTTTGAACTCAAGGCAAATCCTCTTGCCTGAGACTCCCAAGTGCTGAACTTATAGGCATCAAGTACCATGCCTGGCTTTAATTTGCAATGAAATAAATCACAAAATGGATGTGCTATAAGAACACCACCTCCTACCATGTTAATTTTGCTTGCTAGGTGTGCAATCTGCACCTCTTTCAAGGGGAGGCACACTGTGAACAAGCAAGGGTGGGAATATCAATACTGGAAAAATGGGCAGACCAGGGGGTCGACTTAGCATTTTGCTCACCGTCTACACTTAAAGTGATGGAAAAAAATGTGAGTGATGCAGATTTAACTTGCACGCGTATCAAAAGCAGGATAGTAAGCTGGGGCTCCGGTTCAGCAGTAAAGCCTAGGCATGGTGTACACAAGTCCTGGTTCTGTTTCAGCACGACAGACAGCGTTACAAAAAGAGCACAGAGTGATGCATGAGACGATCCTCCTCCGTTCGGGAATTATTGTTGGTGTCAGCAGCTATATTGTCAATGCCACTGACAACAGAATGAAAGCTTCCACAGTAAAACAAACAAGAAGGCTTCACCGATATAAACACAAAGGTGTTGTTCAACACACGACAGCAGACAGCGCTCTGTGCCTCCTATGCTAACCGAGTTGTCCTTCCAGGCATGTAATTATAGTGTGGCGCTACCATGCCACTGTGGTTCTTAAGCGTCATACATACAGTGGACACAATGCTCTGTGTAGTTTGTACATTGTTTTATGTGTTATCATGTGTGTGTGTTTATCATGTGGGCACACGTGTGGAGGCCAGAGGACGGCTTTGTGGAGTCAGTTCTCTCCTTTCACTGAGTTCTGGGAACCAAGCTCAGATCCCGAAGCCTCAGAGCAAACACTTTTATCCACTGAGCCATCTTGTCAGCCCGGTGAATTATTTTAAAATAACTTGCTGTGGCAAAAAGCAAAACAAAATAAATCAATCGGCTCATGTCAATTTTAACACCTTTGAATAATGAACATTATATTTAAGCCATCATCCAATCAATCACTATGTGAAATTAGCAGCCTGAGGTCAGATTTATTTACCATTATAGGAGAGAAAATCCCCTGGATCCAAAGTTGAATAATAAAATGACTCAGGGCCTGTATGCACTGTCAAAGCTGTTTACGGAAAGAAAATGATCCGTTCCCTAAACCACCCCTGCCGAGGTGTGAAAATAAGATAGAGTCAACAATCACACTCAATCAATCTGCAAACTTAGAATTTTTAGGATTTATGTAGTTTTATTTTATATGTATTGTTTTGCCTTCATGTATGTCTGTCTGTACACCATACATATGTGCTGTCTTTGGAGGCCAGAAGACAACTTTGGATCCCCTCTGAAACTGTAGTCACAGTCAGCTATGAACCACTGTCTGTGCTAGGAATAACCCAGGTTCTCTGGAAGAGCAGCCAGTGCTCTTAACTGAGCCATCTCTTTGGCACCAACACTTTAAAAAAATAAAAATAAAACACTTGGGCTGGCAAGATGGCTCAGCAGGTAAGAGCACTGACTGCTCTTCCAAAGGTCCTGAGTTCAAATCCCAGCAACCCCATGTTGGCTCACAACTACCCATAATGAAATCTGATGCTCTGTTCTGGAGTGTCTGAAGACAGCTACAGTGTATTTATAATAAATAAATAAATAAATAAATAAATAAATAAATAAATATTTTTAAAAACCATTCATGTAATTAGTATTTCTTGCGAGCATTTGTGGGGTTCCAGTTTTTCCTAGGTGCTGGGGATAGCTGTAAAAATGAACCACTGCCTTCAAAAGCTTTATTTGTGGGGAAGAGAAAAGTAAACAGTCAGTTAAACAAACAATTAACAAAACCTGAGATTTTAATGCAGACTAGAAGACAGGGACCACCTTCGGACACTTGGAACCTTTACAAAATAATTATCAAATATAGAACTAATTATGTGCAAGTCCAAATAAAATACATCTAAACAAGAGGCCATTGTCAGACTCAAAAACTAAGAAAGTATATCTTCTTCTCTGCAAATACAAAAAGATTGAATGACAATTCCTAGTAGCAAAACTTTACAGACATAAGTAGGAGAGTCCACCTTGCTTTCAGCAGCCAGAGCCAGAGCCATCCCTCAAAGGACCCAGCCAGTCCAGGGCAGGCTCATGCAGAAGCACTTGGCACACAGTCCAGTATTAACCTGAACCGGTAACCAACAATAACTCACCATAAGAGTGTCTAAACGCTATTTATCTGATGATGGTCCTTCCCACTTATAAATTACCAACAAGAGAAACAGGCTGAAATGAATCTGTGTACAGGTGTGCGAATGGACAGTTAGACCGGTTTGTTTTGGGGAGTTGGAGAGATGGCTCCAGCTGTTGGAAGCACTCACTGCTCTTACAAAAGACCAGGGTTCAATTCCCAGCACCTACACGGTGGCTCTAAACATCCTGTAACGCCTGTTCTAGAGGACTGAATGTTGGCTTCTGGCTTCTGAGGGTACCAAAAAAGCACATGAGCTATATCCATTTCTTCATATACCTAAAACAAAAATAAGTAAAGCTGTTTTAAAAAGTTATGTTTAGCCGGGCGTGGTGGCGCACGCCTTTAATCCCAGCACTCGGGAGGCAGAGGCAGGCGGATTTTTGAGTTCGAGGCCAGCCTGGTCTACAGATGAGTTCCAGGACAGCCAGGGCTACACAGAGAAACCCTGTCTCAAAAAATCCCCTCCCCCCAAAAAAATTTTTTTTAAAGTTACGTTTGGGGATAGAGAGATTGCTCAGTGGTTAAGAGCAAACTGCTGTTTCAGAAGAAGCGTTTGGCTCCTAGCACCCAAGTCAGGCAGCTAAGACAGGTGCCTAAGTCCAGCTCCTGAGGAATCTCAAGGCCCTGCAGGCACCAGTACTCCTGTGCACACAAACACACACACACACACACACACACACACACACACTACTAAAAATAAGCTAATCTGGAGTTGCAGAGATGGCTCAGCAGTTAAGAGCACTGACTTCTTCCAGAAGTACTGAGTTCAATTCCCAGCAACCTCATGGTGGCTCACAGCCATCTGTAGTGGGATCCGATGCCCTCTTCTGGCACATCTGAAGAGAGTGAGCAACAGTGTATTCACATACATAAAATAAATAAAAAACAATTTAAGTACTATAAAAATAAGTTAATCTTTAACAAATTACTTTCAAAGTAAGGTTGACCTTTGAGGGCAGAATGATACGTGCCACGTAATAGGATAGCCCCTATAGGCAGAGCAAAGACTCACCGTTGAGTAACAAACCACCTGTAATTATTCAACATCAGTCTTAGTTTTATCCTTCTTATTGATGAAATGACAGGATCAAATGCCTTTCCAAACACCACAACTGCTGTGTAACACAGCACATTCTGTTCTGTTGCAGGCAGGTTCCCTGCTGGAGCCAAGGCCACTTTCCAGAGATTTACAGCTGTTTCTGTCTGAGTGCAAACATGTCTAAGAACTGATTTGACTGAGGGAGGCAAAGCTAAGAAGTGAGCAGCTAGGGGCTCGGTGTAACTGTGCACACACCTGTAGTCTAAGCTACTTGAGGGGACAGAGGCAGGAAGATTGCTTGGTTGGAGACCAGCCTGGGCAAAATAGCAAGACCAAATCTTTTTGTTTGTTTGTTTGTTTGCTTTTTAGTTTTTGGTTTTTTTTTTTTTTTTTTTTTTTTTTTGAGACAGGGTTTCTCTGTGTAGCCCTGGCTGTCCTGGAACTCACTCTGTAGACCAGGCTGGCTGCGAACTCAGAAATCCACCTGCCTCTGCCTCCGAGTGCTGGGATTAAAGGCGTGTGCCACCCCGCCCTGCAGCAAGACTGAATCTTAAAGCTTAATTAATAAGGTATTTTTAATTTTTAAAGACTTTTTCTTCTGTGTACAAGTGTTTTGCATCCATGTATGTGCATGCATCATGTGCACACCTGTGGAGGTCAGATGAGGGCATCAAATTATAGACAGTTGTGAACTACCGTGTGGGTACTGGAAATTAAACTCGGGTCCTCTGCAAGAACAGTCACTCAGCCATCCATCTGTCCAGCCCCATAAAAGGTATTTTAAAAGTTATTTTGATGTGGGAAATACTGTTGTCCTTGTCCTTTTGTTTGGAGGGAGTGGTAGTTTTGAGACATCTTCCTCCCTGTGTGGCCTGTGCTGCTTCCCAAGTGCTGGGGTTATGTGCCTCTATGCCTGTCTTATTGTGGTGTCTTATAGTAACTTAGGCATTTTACTTCCATCGAAGGTGTAAGAAAATTACACCTCCTAATTGTGTTACTTCCTTTGTTTTCAGAAGTATCAATAAATACTTTGATCGATTTCAAATGCTAAAAATGTGTATTTTTCTTGTCTTTAAGAAAAAAAAAATGCTTTCCCTCCCTCTTGGTAGTTTTATTTTAGTCTTGTGAAGGATAGGGAAACATAAACTCATGTTTTCAACCTGGTTTCTTTGCCTGTTGTTTTCTGTTAAACCCTCTGGTCTTTGAGCAACTTTATATCAGTCATAATGTTTGATATATTCTTTCTGTAGAATATTGTACTGATTGATTGGGGTGACTCTAGTCTTGTCTGAGCAGTACGGATGCTGAAGTTAAGAATTCTCCCTAAAGCTTGCATGCATGCACACGCCCTTGTGTAATGTATTCTGTTGCTAGCCCAATTCCAAATGTCAGCTGTTTCTGGAACTTCAAGTTTTCTGTTACTGAATTTTTTATTTTTTGCTACATCATCAGTAGTACCAGAGACCTGTGCTAGGAATTTCTGTCTCCTAGATTTCAATATTGGTTGCTTCAAAATGGGTTAGAAACACTGTCAAAAGAAGGGCCAAATATAACAAGGGGCAGTGTGAAATATATTTCTCTCTTCCTCTCATTCTTCTTACTTTCTTCTATTATCTTTCTTTCCATGTATGTGTATGTCGTGTATAGGTGTGTACATATGTGTTTGTGTGGGCACACATGTGGTAAGGGGTGTTCTTGCACATTAGTGGGCCTACGTATTGAAATTTGGAGTAAACCTCAGTCACTTTCCAACCTATTCACGGAGGCAGGGCCTCTCAGTTGAACCCCAAGATCACTCATAGGTAGTCTAGCTTGCTCAGGTAGTCCCCCCTCTGCCTTTGGAGCTCTGGGATTACAAGTGGGTGTCACGTGACCCAGACTTTTACATAGCTCCTGAGGTTGGAACCCTGGTCCTCCTCTTGGTGCTTACACTCTAACCATGGAGCAATCTCCAGCCCCGCACATCCTTTTGTCAATTTTGTTTTTCTTTTTTAAATATGTATGGCTGTTCTGTGCATATTTGTCTGTGTGTATGCAATGCCCACAGGAGCCAGGAGAGGGCATTGGATCCCTGGAACTGGAGTTACAGATGCTTGTGAGCCACCATGTGGATGCTGGGAATTGAACTTTATTCCTCTGGAATTGGCAGCCAGTGCTCTTAACTAATGAGCCGGCTCCTCAGCCCCACTTCCATCTCTTTAACATGGTCTAAAGTTGAAGTAGTCTGCCAATCAGATACAGATATCTGCATGAGTTTCTTTGACTTTTCAGTGTCTCTATAGGAACAGAGCTAATCTCTGGGGGTTATTAGAAAAGAGGGAGTGCTTATACCTATTATTTATTTATTTATTTATTGTAGAAATGGTAGGACTTTAGGTATAGACTGTAATGAAAGAAATATCTGCCTTTAATTTTTTGTTTTTTATTCTGACCACATGACTACTCCTGGTTCTACTGCCCCCGCCCCGACACATTTTATCTGATGCAGTCACAGCGGTGTTACTATATGTTACACATAGCTTGAAACTAGCAGTACATCCGTTTTTACCCTGTTCACTGGAAGCTAGCAGAGTCTTATAATGAGAGAAAGAAGCTCAGAGAGTGTGCAGCTAAAAACCACAAGCAACTGTAAAGCAAACGCTCCTGAAATTCTGTGACCTGGCATGCAAGTTCTCCTGTCTGTTACCAGTGTTGGAGTTAAATGTTAAATGGAGTACCCATGTTAAAGGCTGGAGTCTAAAACACCCTTGTGTAAAACGCCAACACTGCCACTCTTCCACCCACTGTTGGTAATGAGGCCAATCCTCCAGTGAGTGCCACATGCATGCCAAGGCAATGTCCCATGTGGAAAGTACCTCTTTATTCTCCTCGGTTCTGGCAATGGATTCAGGGCTCAGGACACGTGAGACACATGCTCTACCACTGAGCTATAGCCCCAGGTAATTGCATTTTTTGAGCCAAGGTCTCACTGTGTATCCCAGGCTGGCCTTGAAACCGACATCCTCCTCACTTCACCTCCTCGGTGCTGGGATTACAGGCATGTGCCACCGGCCCCAGTGAACAGTTCCTGTTTTTAGACTCAAGACACTTTGGGCAAGATGTGCCTATGACATGGCGTAACTGGGTATTGATCCCAACAAGACAAACCCAGCGGCAGGATTTGAAGATGTGTGCTAAGTGGGTGGAATCACTGGAACTAGCTAAATTATATTTCTTTCTCCCTGCAAGTGGGATTAGGCTCACATCAGTTCAGCAAGCACATGATTCGGTTCCACTGAATTGCTCTGTGAAAATAGGGAGAGGCCATTATTTCTCCTTGAGGAACCTGCAATCTAATTAGGAAGTCAAGACATGCATGTATTTAAAAAAGAAATAGAGAGAATTAGGAAGGACGGGGTAGCACACTCCAATTTTAAATGTTCTGTAGTTCTAACAGTTGAAAGCATTTTCCATGATCTTTGAACTTTATATAGAATTTCTTTTTAATAGACTTAAAGCAATCTGAAACTAAATGTTCAGAACCCACTGATCTCCGTGGCCATTTTGTAGAACACATTCTGGGAGGGTGACCTAACAGAACAGAGGACTGCCTGTGGTTACAATAGGAATAAGAACATGGTTCAAAAGTACAAAAGTCTGTAGTTCCCTTGATGCTCTAAGAGATGAGGTCTACAAGAGGTACACGTTGTAAAACTTGGAATGTTTGCTAAATGGAGAACAATAAGTCCAACTGGCAAGAAAATATTTGTATTTTCAAGATAGGGTTATGTAGCTCTAGGTCAGCCCAGCAGGTGCTGACTCAGTAGCTCTGAAAGCGTCAGCCTGGTTGGGCTTGGAGCACAGTTGGTAAGACGCTTGCTTGAGCATCATGGATGAAGCCCTGAGGTCAATCCACAGTACCGTATAATCCAGGTGTAGTGACACGTGCCTATAATTCCAGCATTCCAGAGATGGAGATGGGAGGATGGGAAATTCAAGGGCATCATCAACCGCATAATTAATTTGAGACCAGCCCAGAACACATGAGATTTTATTGCAAAATCAGTAACAGCCACAAAAATTCAGCCACGTATATAATGAACTATAGAAATTTCAATATCGGAAAGTAGAGTAGGAAATACACATTTTTTTTTAAATCTGTGCCAGCTCTGTGCTAATATATTTTCACATCATTTGCCTTTAAGTCTTGGCAGGCAGCCAGAAGATGGACATATGTTGGCAGAAAAGTAGCAGGAAGTAAATTGAATGGCCCGCTCACAGGAGTGGAAGTAGGTCTCTAGCTGGCTGTAGGTTTGTACCCTTTCTGGACACTGATGTGGCTCCAGGCAACACATAGACACACCCCACCCTGCCAGCCTGGCTCTCCCCACAGATGTGTAGCATGTGAAGAGAACTTGTTGAAATTAGCTGTACCTATCCTTTATATGATTTGTTTATCTTTGGAAAAGATGAATATTAAAGTGTCTGGTGAAGCTGGTATTGTATCATTGATCCTTTTAAAGAATTTTTCTACTTATTCTTTGACAACCCCATACCTGTATACACTGTATCTTAATCATATCTAACCAAAGCCGCCTCTCCCCCAGGCCTGCCCCTCAACACAGCCCCTCCCACCTTGATACCCTTTTCTTTCTTTGTATGACCCACGGAGTCCAGTAGTGCATCTGCATACATGGGGGTATTGATCATAAAAATTAGAAATTGGCTTGTTAGTAGTAACCAAAAGTGAAGGCATTTGAACTCAAATAACTTTTCCTTTCAGATTCCAGACATTTAAGTACACAGGGCCTTAGTTTGATTTTGTAGCTTTAGTTTTGCTTTACTTTGTTGTTTTGTTTGCTTGTTTTTAGTTTTGAGGCACAAGCCTGCCAGGTAAAGGTGCCCCATAAGTCACTATGAACTTGGGCTAGCCTCAGACACACCAGCAAGGGCTGGGATTATAAGTGTGCCCATCACTCCCAGATTAGAAATTCTTTTTTGTTTTGTCAGCATTTTTAATTTTAGGAAAAGCATCCCTCAAGGCTGGAGATGCAGTTCAGTGATAGCACGTGGATGGGCACATGACATGTGTTGGTCTCTGGAGTGCAGTCAGCCCCTCTGGTGTGGAAAGCCACTCCAGATGGATCGCATTCGTTTTCTTTGTTTCATTTTTTTTAAGGATGGAGTCTCATGTTACCCAAGTTGGCCTCAAACTCATTCCATAGCCGAGGGTGAGCTTGAAGCTCCTTCTGCCTCCACTTCCAGAGTAAGAGAGTTACAAGCCTGTGCTTCCACATTCAATGGATGTGGGGCTAGAAATCAAATCCTGTGCTAAGCCCCACTCTGCCACTCACATCCCTGGGACCCCGTTACAAGGCTTTATCTCCTACCTCTTAACTGTGAAGCTTATCAAATCTTAGAACTTGAAGACCGACTCTGCTCAGCTCCACTTTCTCTTGCTCTTCACAGTTCATCACATCCAGCCCAGCAGATTGTGATGTGGCATTAATTTAGACTATGAGAATATCACTTTTCCTTTATATCCGTGGAACGGAATACTTGCAGAACAGTGCTTCCTTTCCTCTGTTGCATAATTATTGCTTTAAATCTAAAGTTACTACATGGTGGTTCGGGTTCCCTCCAGCACACGCGAAACAGAAACACGAGTCATTCCATAGCTCACCTGGGTTCTTCTGGGGGACGCAAATCAGGCTAACCGTAGCTCTGTTTATAACATCACAGTTCATTGGTGGAAGGCAAAGGGGCAGGTGATAGAGAGCATGTGTGGACAGGATACAAATCCATCTCCAATGAATGCGTTCCTGTTTACTTGATGGCAGCAGGGCCCTTACAGTCTGGTTTCCTCTAACCAAGTCCTCCAAATATGGGTTCTTGGGAGTTAAGCTTCTGATACATGCTTTATAGGAGACATGTTTAAGCCATAGCGATTTTATTCTTAAAGAGCCCTCCTTTAAATAAACTGATACCCAGAAGGCTCAGTTTTCCTGCTTATGAAACAAGGCATATTTTTGAAAGAACATAAATTTTAAAGCGAGTTTCTTATTTAGTTGGTTGCTGTGAAAAGATCCCATGACCAAGGCAACTCTTACAAATGGAAGCATTTAATTGGGGGCTTGTTTACAGTTTCAAAGGGTTAATCCATGACCATCATGGTGGGACGCAAACAGTCATGGTGCTGGAGCAGTTGCTGAAATAACATCCTGGCCACAGGCAGAGAAAGATGGATGGACAGACAGACAGACAGACTCTGGGCCTGATGTGGGCTTTTGAAACCTCAAAGCCCACCCCTAGGGACACACCTCCTAATCCCTCTCAAACAGTTCCAGGCCCTGGTGACAAATCATTCAAATATATGAGGGGGAGGGGGGCATTCAAGCTACCATAGCAAGTATAACTTTAAAAGAACATTCTAAAAAAAAAAGAAACCAAATTGTCCCTCCCGACTCAAATCCTCTCATTAAACTGATTGTCTCCCCCCCTCCCCCCAATGTTCCAAAGATCATTTGATTTGAATAGAAACAACGCTAGCATCAAACACTTTGTAGCTAGCGAGACTTGGCCAGTGCATGGGCACATGGGAAGAAGGGGCTGTCACTCTTCCAAGAGCACAAAGACAGCAGGAAGCCGCAGCCAGCTGCTGACCAGAATCCAACAGAAGTAGAAGATTGCTTTGTTGGGTTGAGGTGTTTTAAAGCCTGATCTAAAGAAGAAACTGTTGGCCCTTAGGTTAAATTGGTATTCAGATAATGTATTTAGCTGCTGTAAGGTTGTAGGAGAGCTATGCAGGGCTCTTGTGAGCATCGTGTGATAATACTGCCTGATGAGGGGGAGTGTCCAGGGTTTTACTGGGAGATGTAATTTGTAGATTTCTATGAAAGCAATTTTAAGGCATCGTAATATAAAAGGCAATTTAAGGTTTTTCATTAATTTTTGTTCTGTAAAGAGGCCAGTAACTAATGTCTTATGCCCCTAGAAGACCCGGCATTGTGTAAAACTATTCTCCACAGGATTGATGAATGTGTAATACATTTTCTCTCTCTCTCTCTCTCTCTTTCTAGCCAAGGACCCCTGTCATCCATTAGAGCGGTAATCAAGAGATGTAAGTTTGTTTTCTTCTGTTCTGTATTTTCCTCTGTAGTCATTATAAATGATGGTTGAAATTCCCAGCAAGTGATTGTATATGATGAATCTACCAAGGACCCAATACGTATAGCTTCTCCTAAGAGTTAATCATGTATTTTCGACAGCTGGTTTTTTTCACTATCATTGCTTGATAAGCCAGTATCTCAGAATTATACTTCCCTCATACAGTCAAGCAACTTAAATCTGGAGCCAGGCATGGTGGACATGGCTATAATCCTAGCACTGGGAGGTGGAAAGGGGAAATCCAGAGTTGGCAGTTATCCTTGGCTACATAAGGAATTTGAGGCCAGCCTGGGCTATATGAGATCCTGTCTTAAAAAAACAAAACCAACAGCCTTAATCTGGCTATGCAGTATCAACAAGCAGATAGAATCTTATGTAATATTTTTTCTAAAATAAGAGGTATCTATCTGCTGAATTTAAAAAAATATTAACCTCTGGTCTAGAGAAACAGCTCAGTGGCTAATGTCACTGCTATTCTTCCAGAAACCCTGGGTTCAAGTCTCAGAATCCATATGGCAGCCCACAACCATCCATAACTCCAATTCCGATGGATCCAATGCCATCTTCTGGCCTCCAAAGGCACTGCATGCACACGGCAGACAGTCATGCAAGCAAAACACTTATACACATAAAACACAAAATAAAAAATACCAAAGCCTGTCTCTTTCATTAATTTAGTCTCTTTATGAAATTTTCAAAAGCTCTGTAAGTGTAGCCTGGCAGTGGTGGCACACGCCTTTAATCCCAGCACTTGGGAGGCAGAGTTTGTCAGGTCTGTGAGTTCAAGGCCAGCCTGGTCTACAGAGTGATTGAGTTCCAGGACAGCCAGAGAAACCCTGCCTCAAAAAACTCAATAGATGCCTATAAAGATAGGCTCATACTTCCATAGTAGAATTCTCTCCAAACTTAACATTTATATTTTGTGACTTTCCCTCTTGGCTGGTGTTTTATGATTTGCTGTTGGTATAGGATTTTAACCTTTTGTAAATAAAGGCCTTTATATAAACAGAACAGGGATTACCTTTGACAGAAAAAGTAAAGACAGGGTTTTAGATGTTTTACTTTAAAACTGGAGTGGAGATTACTACACTAGAAATAATATAGCCTATGTTTAGGAATATAGGTTTTAATATTTAATATGGATTTAAAGCATCCACGCGTCACGAAGAACATGGCTTTGAACAGTTACGGGGAACAGTCGGTGTGATGGCAATTCATAACAATCTGTTGTCATGGCAGAGAGGTCAGTGGTTAAGTGTTGTTCTTTGATGGAGTTTGGTTCTCAGCACTCATATTGGGAGGAAAAAGATACAAGAGACAGAATCTTGTAGTGTCTCTTACAGCTCTTCTCTTTAAGGGACAGTAATGGAGGAGATGTGTGGGCATTCTGTGCTGCCACCAGCTGGTGTCTTCCCTCTCCTTCCTGGAATGTGAGGACTTGCTCTTTGTCCCTGACTCCCTAGGTTCCCTGGGACAGAGTCTGCTTAGACTGTGCAAGGTAAAGAGAAGACGGTTGAGCATAAAGGGGCAAAACAAACTCAGAAGGAAAGGCCGGAGTTGTGGAAAAACCAGGAGCCGGCTGCCTGTGGGGCTGAAGGAGTTCTCTGTGGAAGGATGCGAGGCTGCTGAGGCCAAGGAAAGGGGTCAAAGCACAGGCCAGTACGTTCTGTGCCTGGGAGGTCGGTGGAGATAGTAGCCACCGTAGAACATTTCAACATTGACTAGAACCAAGTTTGGGAGTAAAAATAAACAAAGGAGGGGCTGGTGTTGGAGACAGGAAAGTCCAGCAGAGGGAACCTGGTTATAGGCTGCGGAGGATGGGGAAGTTTGTGGCTGGAGGGGAAGCAGTGATCTGGGAGAGCAAGACGGGGCACAAGAGAGGAGGAAACTGGCACAATGGCCCCAGCAAAGGGAGGGAGGAGAAGATGAAGCAAAGGGGTTTTGGGTTCTAATGACCAATTCGTCCTTTAATTCCTATCTGTCACTCACATGGTAAAAAACAACATGTGCCTGCTATTGCTCTGCCACAAAAACAAGGACAAATGGATATACTGTCCTCATTCATATAACCATAAAGTGAGGGGTAATTAACAACACCACCCCCATTCTCCCTTTCGCCTATTGTTTAAGAACATTTGTAGGGCTAGCAAGATGGCTTAGGGGTTAAAAGCTTGATGCTCTTCTGGAAACCCGGAGTCTGAGTCCCAGCATTCACGTGGCAGCTCACAATCATTTGTGACTCCAGGCCACAGAGATCCAGTGTCTACTTCTGGCCTCTGTGGGCACCTGGTATGCACAGAATACATGGGCATAGATGCAGGCAAAACATCCATACACATAGTTACTGATGGTTGTGAGTGCCCATAGTGGGTACTGGATATCTAACCTGGGTCCTCTGGAGGAGCAGCCATTGCTCTTAACCACTGAGCCAGCTCCCTAGCCCCTAATTTAAATAAAGCAACAAACAATTTCTTAAAGGAAAAAGTTGTAAATTTTTTTTTATCATAGCAGTCAACTAAGATGACCTATTTACTGGTATCTAATCAACCAGGCATCTAACCCTGGAAAGCCTTTGTTCTTTCTTAAAGCCGCATTACACAGCCAGTTGCTTTTTAAATTCCTTAATAATGATTCTAGATCCAGTCTATGGTGGGATTTTGTGCATTCATTCTTTGGCTCCTAAATATGTTTTAAATTTTTTTTACATGTGCTAATAGGACATATCTGACATAATCTGATTTTTTTTTTTTTTTTTTTTTTGGTTTTTTTGAAAACAAGGTTTTTGATACATAGCTCAGACTAGACTGGAACTCACTATGTACACCAGGCTGGCCTTGAACTTATAGTTATTCTCCTGCCTCCCAAGTGCTGAGACTATAGGCGTGTGCCATGACTCTTGGCCTTTTCATTAACTTTTTAGACAAACATGTCCCTAGAATCCAGATTCCTCCAACATTGCTCCCATACCATCAGCTGGGAGCTGTCTCGCAGTAGGGGGTAGCACTTTCGGCAGGTTGTGAGCGGACCCTGATTTACAGCTGAAGGAAGTTGAAGCCAGGGAGGTTTGGTTTACAAGGTAGACCTGCGATGTGGGTGAGACGTCCAGACTTGAAGGCACAAGTTTGCCTCTCTGGATGCCCTTGATGTCATATCACACTCATCTGCTCACCCCTGTCCAAAAAATGTAGCCTTTGAGCTGTTTATTATTGTGACTTACCAATAGGGTGGTTCTATAGTCAGGACAATATAAAATCTTTCTACATATTTGTTTCCTCTAGTTATTTAATAGATTATTTTAGATTATTTAGAATGAGAACTAACAGCCAGCTCACCCACTTCTACAAGGAGCCAAAGTATTTGGAGCAGCAGCAGGCTGTTCCCAGCCATCTGGACTGTCACACCTGTGTGACCTGAGTTGCTCACACCTCTGCGGCTCTCCCTATGGTTTGAGGAGGATCAAAGATGGCCTGTCCAGGCTTATGATCCTACCATCTGAAAATGTGGTCCATCAACTTTCTTTTCCATTGAAGTGTACAGAATGGGGGGGAACTAAAGGGATCTTTAGAATGTTTCTTAACCTCTTAGGGAAAAAGCAACACGGTTGCTGGTCTTGTTGCTGGATTTTTTGTAGAGCACAGGCAACTGGCTCACCCCTTCCCCTCCCTCTCCTCTTCTGTAACCCCTTCTTTTTCTCCCTTAGCACTCATGACTAGTGTACAGCACAATGCCCCGCGGAAGAGGTATGTTCATGCAGGAAGACTTGGGGAAGTGCTGCATCTGCTGATTCCAGCTTTAGTGGTGATGGTGGGCATATGGCTGCAGCAAACGTGGGTGATTCTGATGCAATAAAACCTCCTTACCAATCAGACATCCCTGCAGAGCTCTGACCTCTCCCGCTCCAGTAGACAACATTCCTCCATGTAGCTCAGCTTTGACTTTGTCAAATGTCACTGGAGCCCAATGATGCTATGAGCAGACTCCAAGTCGAGATCCAGGCATCGGTTTGGGTTGCTGATACTGGGAGTTCCAATATCGGGAAATACAGCCCAGCATTGGATCAGTTGCCCCAGCTCTGAGATTATCCCAGCTTTTATTCCTGCCTTTTCTGGTCTCAGCTCTGGCAGTCACACTCCGAGGAAAGTTAGAAGATATAAGTGAGATGCATGCTTCTAATCTCTCCACATCAGAAGCGCTTGGAAAGTGTAGTAGAGAGGTGCTGAAAGCCACCACCCAAGTAGTCTGTCTCCCAGACAAATGCCCTTGTACACAAGTCTTTACGGTAGAGTACTTAAAGATTCCACCTGCCAAAGGGATCTTTGAAAATAGAGATAATATTCTGTTATGTTAAAAAGGGTCTCCAAAGGTGACATAATTTCCTGTTTAATTGATTTGCCTTATAAATAAAATTCAGAAAAATGTAAGCCATGGAGCTTTTATTTGAGTCTGATGAGCAGACTCATGATGTAGTCCTGGCCAGCCTGGAACTCATTATATAGCCCAGGCTAGCACTGGGCTCACAGAGAGCTGCCTGCCTCTGCCTCAGCACTGGGATTAAGGATGTGTGCCCCACACCTAGCTGCCATAGAGACTTTTGAGTTTGAGACTTAGAGAAAAGTCTTGATTGTTCCACACACAAAAATTGTGTATTATAAATGTGAGCGGGAAAGTGTTTTGAGTATATTTATTTACACTTATATTTATTATTATTTCATAAAACTACTGGAAAGTCAGAAAAGCTAAAAAAAAATAAGTAAAAAAATGTCATTACTTCTACACTTTTTACAACAGGAATAAAACTATTGTATTAGGCTACTCCTGTAGATAAAATTTAAATTTTTTTCTCCCATTATTGCTTTATGTTCTTTTCTTTGGTCAGTCTTCACACTGTGATTTTCAGAAATATAGACAATATTTTAGACACTATTTGAAATCTGTTATTTTCTTCTGCAAAACAAATATATGATTATAATTAACCCTGCTATACTTAAAGATCACTTTGATTTGCTTTTCTTAGCAGTATTAAAAGCAATATCTTCTATATGTGTCCTGTATAAGTTAACTTCTTTCTAATTATATACTCTATCGAAATTTAGTATTTATTGAATGTATTTGCATGGTGTTATACTAGTTTGTTTTTCTCTCATAGCTTCTCGGACCTGTATTCAGAGTGAACTTCACCGGGACAGGAGGTATGGTTATCATTATAGTAGCGGGTAGTTCTGATAGTATAAAGTGAAGTAGCATCAATTGGCAGACTATTTTACCTTCATAAGCAGTGCTATACTGACTTCTACCTCATCCACACATCTCTGAACCCATATATAAATTTGACAAATAAAGGTTTTGCTTGAGAGAAATGACACAGGCCTTAAAAGATTCTTTTGTATTTGCTGAATTCAATTTTAAGGTAATTATTAAACAACTACTGTAAAACTTTATTGTAGTGATGTAGAGAGATAATTTTTCCTTATAAGTACTGAACAGATGTTGCACAGATATAAGAGTAGATGGCAGGGTGTATGATAATAGTAAAGACTAAGAAAGGCAGGCTGGATGGGCATCTGGATGAGTACATGGTAGAGGTTAAGTAGAAAGAGTGATAAAGCCTAGCAGTGGTGCGGCACGCCTTTAAGCCCAGCACTCAGGAGGCAGAGGCAAGTGAATCTCTGTGAGTTCAAGGCCAACCTGGTCTGCAGAGCAAGTTCCAGGGCAAGCAGAGAAATCCTGTCTCAAAAAAACTAAAATGTGTGTGTGTGTGTGTGTGTGTGTGAGAGAGAGAGAGAGAGAGAGAGAGAGAGAGAGAGAGAGGTGAAAGAGAACAAAGTAAAAGAATAGATGATGTATAGATAGGTAGGTAGGTAGATAGAAGAATGAATGAATGAATGAATGAACGAACAAAGGTAGATAGACAAATAGAAGGATGGACAGGTGGATAAAGAATGGATAAAGCTTTATGAGTCATCATCCCTGCTTTAAACTTCTCTAAAGTACAGTAAAGAATAATGAAGAGGTGCTGGAGAGATGGCTTAGTGGTTAAGAGCACTAGCTATTCTTCCAGAGGATCCGGGTTCAATTCCCAGCACCCACGTAGCAGCTCACAACTATCTGTAACTCCCATTCCAGGGGATCCAACACCCTAACATATGCATGCCCTAATACATGCAGTCAAAGCACCAGTATACACAAAAATAAATAGTTTTTTTTTTTTTAATAAGAAAAGAATAATGAAGAACAGGGACTATCTAGGACACTAGAGAGACAAGACAGTCTCACTCAGTAGCCCAGGCTGGTCTGTAGCTCATTATGAAGCCCTTGCTTCAGTCCTCCTGCCTCAGCCTCCCGAGTGCTGGGATTGCAGGTGTGAGCCACCCATCCCAGCTGAAAAAGGAGTTAGGCTGAGATAGAATGATGTTCAAATCCTGACTTCAGTATTTCCTACCATATGGCCTTGGACAAGCCACTGGCCCTCCTTAACTTCCTCTCTGTAAAATGGCGCTGGCCACACCCACCTCAAAGGTTGTCATAAGGCTTCGTGTATATTTCTAGTGCTCAGCACTCACTGGTAACTCCTCCTAAGTTAAAAAGGCTGGCAATGGGGGTTTTAGGGAATGCAGTTCTAACTTAATCAGTGGTAAAGCTATCATACTTCATGAGCTTGCTGGAGAATGTGTATATGTATACAATTTTGATAACAACATTTTTTCTATTTTCAGAGAGTGCTAGAGAAGACAAAACAAATGTCATATTCCTGTTTGTTAGATAAGAAACTGAAGTTCAGAAACGCTGACTAACTTTCCCAGGGTCTCATGGGTGGAGTTTGCTAGAAAAGCAAGTTGGGAATTAAACATAACCATGTAGACTCAAGCCAAAGGTAGTGGCGGACCTCCTTAATCCCAGTACTCGGGAGGCAGAGGCAGGTGGATCTCTGTGAGTTCGAGGCCAGCCTGATCTACAGAGTGAGTTCCAGAACAGCCAGAGCCACATACATAGTGAGACCCTGTCACAAAACAAACAAACAAAAATGCAGGCTCAGAGTAAGAAAGGAAGGTTTTTTTGAGTCACTATGATACAAGTCTTCCAGATAAATCAAGTCATATACAAAATACAAAGCCGACTAGGATATGCATACATACGCCAAATCCTCAAAGTGAAAGTGTACATTAAAACATTTAAAGGTAGCTTCAAGCTGGGGCAGAGACCGAGTGAGAACAGGGTTATTGTCGCATGGTGACTTCCATTCTGTGTATACTTCCTCAGCACAGAAAACCAAACAAGCCCACTGGCCAGTTATTGTCACATGGTGACTTCCGTTCTGTGTATACTTCCTCAGCACAGAAAACCAAACAAGCCTACTGGCCAGGATATTTCTCTGCTGTAGGCCACAGATTTGTGCCATCTACTAGCCAACAGCAGAACTATGGAATGAAGCTGAGAGGCCTTAATCAGCCCTGTCCTGCCAACCACAGCCGAGCTAAGCACACTGGGGACTAATTCTCCAGCATTCCAGGTTCATGAAGGATGGTGGTCATTCGCTCCCTTGAAGCTTTCCTGGCTATTCTCTGTGGCCACTAGGACCACAAAGGCCATGCTGAGACCTCTAATAGATTTTGATGCTTTTTTAGAAGGTGCTTGCCCCATGAGTCTCTAAACACTGATACACAATGTTAACCCATGTCCTACCTGAGAACCTTACTGAGGGAGGCTCCATCTTGCAGGCGTCCAGAGATCACCATCGTGGCAGCAGAGCCACTGAGGCCGGCCTCGTGGTTTCCAGGAGCTCCACCTCCAGGACTGGGATTTCCCTCCACGCCTGGAGCAGGCCCTTGGAGACCCAATGACTTGGTTCCTGCTGAGGTGCGTAAACACCACCACATTGTGTCTTTGCATTTTCTTTTTTCAAATTACATTCCAAGATTTTCACCATGAGGCTGTAGGCACCTTGCCTGTTGTTGCCCATAGACGTAGGCAATTTTCATTCTTTACTCTCCAGCTCCCGCCGTCCTATGAGCAAGTGATAAAAGAAATCAACCAAGTCCAGGTCAACGCCACAAATAACAATAATGCTGCTGCCACTCCAAGGAGCACTATCACCTCTGCGACGCAGACGGACTTTCCGGAGGACATAGACAGCGATCCTCCCCCAAGTAATGCAAGTGCTCTGTCTCCCCTAATTCTGACCTAGTTCTGGGGCCGCCATCAGCCTGGCCTCCTGCCTTTAAGATAATTTGCAAGTCGTGCATCATTTATTGAATCTTGCTTTCTAGGCTTTGTGATCCCTGTGTGCTTTAATTTGGGTATGCAGTGATTGCTCTAATAGATCTTTCTTGAGAGCTGTAACCCTGTCTCTCATCCATCTCACAAAAGCACCCTCTGTTTAACCTACAGTGGGCATTAGTGTGGGTCCCCTTTGTTCCCACTGAGAAGGATTTTCTCCATAATGATAGATATGGAAAAGAAACATTTCTCAATAAATAAAGGTATTTAGTAATAAGTTCTTCTTGGTGAGATGCTATGGGTGACTGTTCTGTGGGCTTCTTTGGAGAATTCTATACTCCGGCAATAGAGATGAGAGTGACTTGCCTTGGAAAGTGAGCATTAAAGTTGTTGAGTTTTGACAGCCAGGTTTGTGTGATGTCTCATGAAAGCCAGGACTTCAACGGTATTTTAAAACATACAATGACTATGTTACAAAAACAAATGCAAGTTGTACAGTCCTGTAAGCTGACTTCGAATAGTTCCTAATGGAAATCTAATCTCTTGGTAGTCCATCTGTATATTTTTAAATCTGTATAGCTCCTGTTAAAAGTTTTTGCTTTTCAAATGGTAACACCACACCTTTGCCCTGCTCCTTTGCTCCTGTCAGCACTACAGGCGCCTCTCCAGCCTCTCCAGCCGTCACCCGCAGCCTCAGCTGGTAACCTCCCCCCAGGTGTGGCACCTTTAATCGTCTTCGATATCTGTGAAGAGCAAACTTGTCCTGAAAACCCCAGTGCTACAAGATGTCCAGTGCCAAGACCAAGATCAAAAAGCAACCTCAGGCCAGTAGCTAGGGATGCTAACAGTAAAGAGAAAAACAGCCAGAAAAGCCCAGTGACCCCCAGAGAAGACTGGCCACCCCACTGTCTACTGGACAGCACCTGCAATTTAGATAGCCAAGCAATGATGAACATTATGAACACAGAACAAAGCCAAAATACTATTGTTTCCAGGATCAAGGCATTTGAGGGTCAGACAAACACAGAAATCCCAGGACTGCCCAAGAAACCCGAGATTATTCCCCGCACGATTCCCCCGAAGCCAGCTGTTTCCTCAGGGAAACCCTTAGTGGCACCCAAGCCAGCTGCTAACAGAGCTTCTGGGGAATGGGACACATGGGCCGAAAACAGGCTCAAGGTGACTTCCAGAGAAGGGCTCACCCCATACTCATCTCCACAAGAAGCCGGAATCACCCCAGTAACCAAACCTGAATTGCCAAAGAAACCAACTCCTGGCCTTACACGAAGCGTGAACCATGAGACTTCTGGAGGAAGACCCATGGCCGAGAGCCCCGATACGGGGAAGAAAATCCCAACTCCTGCTCCCCGGCCTTTGCTGCCGAAAAAATCAGCCTCCACAGATGCCCCACCGTACCCTTCGATTCCACCGAAACTGGTTTCTGTCCCTCCCCGACTCTCAGTAGCATCACAAGCCAAAGCGTTCCGGTCACTTGGAGAAGGGCTGCCATCCAATCCCCCAGTTCCAGCTCCACAGAGCAAAGCCCTGGGGGACATCGACCTCATCAGCTTTGACGATGACGTATTGCCCACCCTGGGGAGCCCAGCTGAAGAACCCATTGGTTCTGAGACGGTTCTAGGTGAGTAAAAATCTGACGTGGAAGAAACCTGAGCTCATAATGGTGTCTTCAGTTTCACTCGCTGTTTTGGTATTCAGTCCATATATATGAATAGAGGTTTGTGCACATCTTTCAAGATGGTGTAAACAGAAATAAGAGACATGGGATACATGCTCATAGAGACAGGGAAAGAGATGCTAGAATACACCGATTTTATTATAGCAGCCAGGCATAAGCAGACAGGGACTGGGGACCAGTTTTTTAACTGGCTTCCTGAATTAGCAGTTTGAAGTTCAGGCCACACAATGAAAGGATCTGGGAACAACCTAGCTTTAGGAGGATGAAATGCAAGCTTCACAAATGGAGAATCATTTGCTGACCCCACAGGGGTCCTAGCTGAGAGCCAGGAGAAGGGCCCGCCCAAGGAGGGATCCCGGAAGAATGATGGTGCCTGGAGCCAGGACACACACAGTGCAGGATTCTTTCCCATAATCCTCACAGAATATCTCGGCAATGCAAATTTCTGTAACTAAAACTCAAAAATGGTAAGGGTGCTGCCAAGATCAAGATAATTAGATTTCCCAAAGGCGGAGAGAATGTTTTCTTCACACTGTTCAGATAGCAAAGCTTATCTGTCGGTGACATAAAGTTTATCTTTGATCTGTCAAACCAAGCTGATCTGTGTCTCCATGGAAAAATTCCTTTTACTACTGTTTACTTATTTGGATGAAAATTTGTGGGCATATAAACTTGATAGTATTTTCCAGATTTTAACTGTTATCTTTTAAATATTAAGTATGCCTTAGAATGGTGTAGAATACGTACAGTTTTAAAGCGAAAGTGTGGCTAAGCAGGATAGCTCAGCACTCGAGGCTGAGTTAGGAAAACCCCAAGCTTAAGGACATCCTGGGCTCTTCCGAGACTTGTCTCAAACAAACAAAATCTGAATACCATGTGTCTTGTATATGGTAGGAGACATAGTTGTTACGTGTTTATTATGCACACATTATAACTGGCTATGGCATATAAAGCAAAAAGGCACATCTCTTATCCATAAAAGGCAGGAGGAGAACAGCAGGCTATATTGAGCTTCTGCGGATGGTCTGTATACTGTGATGGATGCTATTTTTTATTTCAACTCAAACTAATTTGATTTAAGACAACCCTCTGTGTGGCATCAGTGGCCTCACGTTTCAGATGAAGTAAACAGACTGAAAGACTATCAGTGCCTCATGTCATAAAATTGTTTTCCCAGCCATGGCTCGAGCACCCTCAAGTATGTGCACGTGTGTGTGTGTGTGTGTGTGTGTGTGTGTGTGTGTGTGTGTATGTGTGAGTGTGTTTGTGTTTGAGTGTGTGTGTGTTTGTGAGTGTTTGTGTGAGTAAGTATGTGTGTGTGTCTGTGGGTGAGTCTGTGTAGGTGAGTTTGTATATGTGTCTGTGTGTGAGTCTGTGTGTGTGAGTTTGTGTGTCTGTGTGTGTGTCCACTTTGACTTGGTATGGGGGGGGGGGGGGAATCAAGCCCAAGGCTTCATTCATCATGCTACCAACTGATCTACATTCCCAGCCCCCAAATACAATCTTTGTATTCTAAGTCCTGTTTGGGGTTCACATTATGTTTGCTACCTACATTTTTAGGACTCCCTAAACAAACAAAACTTTATGGGCTATTTTAATGTGTTGCTAATAACATTTTTTAATCTAAACCTTTTGATGCTACAAGTGCCAGAGAAGGGCAAGATGGGGAAACAATATAAGCCAAACAGAGGTTGCCTTTTTAGAACCTGCTGGGGATGGAAACTTGGTTAAAAATGCTGAAAATTACCGGGCGTGATGGCGCACGCCTTTGATCCCACTCCCCTCTTTCCCCACATTATGGGCCCACACACACACACACACACACACACACACACACACACAAAACTGTGCACAAACATCCACACACACAAAATACTAATACAGATGAAATAAAAATAAACAAGCCAGGCGTTGGTGGCGCACGCCTTTAATCCTAGCACTCAGGGGGCAGAGGCAGGCAGATTTCTGAGTTCGAGGCCAGCCTGGTCTACAGCCAGGGCGATACAGAGAAACCCTGTCTCGGGAAAAAAAAAAATGCTGAAAATTCCTTCTGTATTATAAAGCAGATCATGACAGACATCTTCAAACAGGAAGCTGAACAGAAAGCATTCGGCCTGGCTGCAGTGCCATGCCTCACACACAGTATGGCTGCAGTGCCATGCCTCACACACAGTATGGCTGCAGTGCCATGCTCACTCTCAGCCTTTTCTGCATCTTGATTTCTATCTCTTCATCGCCTGATATTCAATCATCAGGGCCTCTTATTGGCAAGATGTATCATTTGTAGGCCTGACTAACCATTGCTCTTGACTGTGAAGTCGTAGGGAGCCCCGTGCTTATCTATTTGTAAACCTGACCCCTATATTTCGCACCTCACTTGGTGACAACCTCACACAACAGCCTTCCCAAGAGAGACAGAGAGGCTCTCCCTGAATCTTCTCACTGTATCACAGAGTATCTAGCTATGTGGATTGAAGTAGAGTGATCTCTTACACAGTTGCTGTGTGACTCGGCACTTCCCTCATCAGGGCAGTGCCTCTCTTTCCTCATATAAAATACCATAGTAATCCCCCTGGTGGGGGAGAGTACCCAGGCTGCTGTGATCTTGTAGGAGAGCTGTCACCATTGCAGACTGGGAGGTAGTGATTACTTCACATCTATTAAGTCACCATTGCCTGCTTTACCTTGTGACCCATCCTCAGAACTGCCTCACCCCTCCCATTCCTACATACAGCCTTTGTTCTGGATTACTGCCCCTTCCTTCTAAGCTCTTTCAAGCCGTTCATCATCTCCTGAGCCACAGCCACCCTAGGGATTTTCCCAGAGTGCACACGGGCCTTGAGGCTCCATCTTCTTGTTACCCTCCAGAGAACCTCGGGATCACCTCGGCCCTCAGTACGGATGGATTTTTTTGTTTGTTTTTGGCAGAGGATTCTGTGAGGTTTTCCTGGTATTTCGGTGGCATTGTCATTATAAGTAAATAAATGGTCTCTGTGGACCCTTGCCTAATTGGTCCAGGCATCAGCCAGAACTAGGGAGAGGAACGCAGAAGAAAACTCAGAAGTCCATCTTTGAACCTCTTTCTCTTCCCTCAAAAATAATGAGAAACTAATAAAGCGTTCATAAAATGAAGTTGCTGTATTAATCTCAGGAAATAGAGATCAGAAAATACTGACACTGTGGAAAACATTGTAAAGATTAGAAGAATTATTAAAGGAAAACTCATAAAACAGACAATTTAATATTGGATTCATTTCATAGGTAGAATGCCTTCCAGGTTAATGTAATAAAGCCCAAGAAGCATTAGCAATTCCGCTCCTAACCCTTACAAATCATACCTAGTTGTCAAAAAAAAAAAAAAAAAGCAAGCTTCTAGTGTCAGCTCCATTACACAGACCGGACTGATAGTTTAGTGACCAATCTATGCTATTAACAGAACTCTGGAGAGAGAAATGACAGAAAAGCAAGCCAGAGACGGGGAAACTAATTACAGTGGCAAGCGTATTATTACAGACAGCTAATGGACAAAAGAAATCACCAGTGTTTTTATCAGCCCAGTAATGAAGACCGTGCCTAGGTGTAAAGGGGCCTGCTTGTTTGGCGACACGTGTAGAGTAATTGGTGTTGAAATGAGAAACCAGAAAGAAGACAGAGTGAACACGGCAGAGACAGGAAAATGTCACTGACGTCCCTAGATCTGGACAGTGTTTGTCTTGTGTGCATGAGCAGTCTCTGATAGAATTATCCCCAGGAGGTTATTAACCACCTGTAGACCACAGGATTCTGAGAACCTGCTGCTGCCTGTGCACCTTTTATCTCCTTTCAAAAGGTATCCATTAGTTCATGTATGAGCAGTTTGCGGTACAACCTTAACACGTCAAGACCACTCCTGGGCTCTACACCAAGAACTTGTTCTAAAGAATACTGGAGATAATGCACATACGTCTTAGTCACTGTTCTGTTGCTGTGACAAAACACTCTGATCCAGGCAACTTATAGAAGAAAGCATTTATTGGGTCTTATGGTTTGGAGGGTTAGGGTCCATGATGATCTTGGCGGGGGAACATGGCTGCAAGCAGGCAGGCAGGCAGGAATGGTGCCCGAACAGTATCTGAGAGCTCACATCTTAATCTGAAAGTAGGAGGCAGAGAGAGACACACATACTGGGAATGGCTCTTTTGAAACCTTCAAACCTGTGACACACCCCAGTGACACACCTTCTTCAACAAGGACACAACCCCTAATCTTTCCCAAACAGTTGCAGCAGCTGGAGATCAAATATTCAAACATATATGACCTATGACAGTCATTCTCATCAGCAGTCTATGCAGATTATGTATACTCAAAGAATATTGGAAATAAGTTTCAATAGGCTGCTTAAATGAATTATGATAGGATGCCATACAATGGACTATTGTGTAGTACCTAGACAGCAAACGAACCTCCATAAGCCCAGGGTTTAACCTACAATACTGTGTAAGCCTGATGAGGTGGCGCAGGCCTGTATTTCCAGCACTCAGTGAGGAGCAGGAGGCTCAGGAGCTCAAGGTCCTCCTCAGCTACTTAGTGAGCTTGATACATAAATGTATCACTGTATATGAAATCACTGTGTATCACTGTGTATCACTGCCCCGGAGACATAAGACCCTTTCTCAAATAAACAAGATGAAGAATGGGATTCCTGGTATTTTAGTTACTGATTGTGTGAAGTCTTACACGATGTACCTGGAAGGACTTGGAGAACATGGATGGAAGGCCTGATTTTCATTTTGCGTTGAGTTGTTTAAATTGTATAAGTGAGCCGGGCGTGGTGGCGCACGCCTTTAATCCCAGCACTTGGAAGGCAGAGGCAGACGGATTTCTGAGTTCGAGGCCAGCCTGGTCTACACAGTGAGTTCCAGGACAGTGAGGGCTACACAGAGAAACCCTGTCTTGGGGGAAAAAAAAGCAAAATAAATAAATAAATTGTTTAAGTGCGACCTTTAGCAAAATTATCTTCTTTACTTGTTTCTCCTTTCTTCCTTTTTCTTTTTTCTTCCAGTTAGGATTTTATCACTCTGTAGCTCAGGTTGCCACCCAACTTGCCATGGCCCTGCCTTTACCTCACAGCTCCTGGAATCATACAGACGCCCACGTCTGTCCCAATCATTTTTCCTTCTTTTTTTTTTTTTAAGATTCTGTTTGTTTATTTTGTGTGAGTAATATATATAATATATATGTATCTGCATTCCTCAAGGCAGTTTTTGATTTTATAGCTTATTATTGTTGATTGATATTATTGTTGCCTTGGAAAAGCAATGAGATTTATTGACAATATCTCTTCAGATTAATAGTCCAATCTATTGTTTCTTTGTATCTAATATCCCCACCTTTAAAACTATAGTCATATTTCGAACCATTGAGAAAATGTACTTGGGGCAGGGGGGAAAAGTTCTTTCTTACAGTATATTTTTTAAAAAATATATTTACCATCTATATTTTATTCTTTTTTTTTTTCTTTTTTGAAAAAAGGCTTCTCCATGTATCCCTGGCTGGATTTGAACTCAGAGATCTGCCTGCCTCTGCCTACAAAGTGTTGGGATTAAAGGCGTGCGCCACCGCCGCCCAGTCATTTTCTTTTTTCAATAATAAAATGAAAGTATTTTGGAGTTGAATACTCAAAGATTCCCCCTGTTGTTGCCCCTGTATTTTGCTTTTGTTTCTAAAAAAAGGAAAAAGAAAAGAAAAAAAATCCTATAACATATGCTCCTAGAAATATTTACTTCCAGTGGTTTTTGTCCCTAGAGTCATTTTCTAAAACTAAGGCCCAGGACTGAAGGTCGAGAACTTTAGCCCTTTAAACAGATGTCAGCGATGCGGCCTTCTGTGCCTGCAGTCCACAAACACAGAGGGGGGGGTGCCATGC